>NC_053143.1:33694508-34294508 GCF_016808335.1 Panicum virgatum | reverse complement strand
AACCGACAAGGAGGCGGGACATTGGTGTGAGCGTGTACAGGAGCTGCTCGCAGCTGCTGATGCCCGGTGGTGCCTGTTGGGCATTGAAGACACCAGTGGCCGTGAGCACACGCATGAGGCGGCTCAAGCAGGGGATCTTGGCCGGAGGGACCATAGCTCTGGTGGCTATTTGGGAGAGGGTGGCGCCGCCTCCATGGTGTTGGATGGTCTCGGCGATGCGGAGGTCTATGGCAGATTTGAGGCCCATGGACTTGACATAGGCAAATGTGTTTTGCCAGAGGTCAAGCTGAGCGTCAAGCAAGGCCTGGCTTGCGAGCGCCATGGTTCTTGGCTACTGCTGCCGTTTTCAATTGTGGTGAGCCATCCGTAGGTAGGGCCACTTTATATAGATGATGTCCGAAGATTATTCATCAGCCCAGACTGGACCAATGATCAAAATATTCCGGAAAGTTTTAGATAATTTCTACTTTTTTAATTTAATTTTTAAAATCAACTTTTGGGGGCAGTCCCACTCCTAGAAATACCTTATATATTTAGCTGCCAAAAGTAAGAACTATTGATATATTTATTCCCTGAAAATACTATTTTTGTCCGTCCCTTAGAAACACTTTTTTATAATAGTGGTTTTGTGCCGGTGGTCCACGGCCACGTCATTGTTAGGGTACTCAATGATATCACTTTCATGTGGAAATTTACCGATAGATCCAACTTTTAAACAGTTTATGTATACATATTATCTTTGAAATTAATTTAATTTAGCTTCAAAAAGGACACATATGAAAGCTGCCTGCTCCAAGTGAACATGTGTGCACATGTGCAGCTGCAGAAAATATAAAACAGTTGCCATCTGATCGATGGATTGCGTCCAATATGTTTCTTGTCACTCGCTCCACTAATGCCAGCCACAAACTCCCATTCCGAAAAGCGTAGGCAGTTTTATTGGTCACCTCTTATATAGCATTTGATTTAAATTTAAATTTAAATTCTAAAAGATTATATCAGTTTATACATGGTCTCGAATGGAACCTGATCTTATCTACTACTGCCGCAAGCATATGCACACGAACCTGATCTCATCATAACATACCATGCACTCTTTGCATCGATTGGCTCACACATCAAGTAGACTAGACCACACCATGTCGAATTGCCTGGTACTCTCATTTTTCTTTTAGTATACATCGCATTGAATTCTAATTCTGATAGGAGGATTCCTATCTCCCACGAAAGTACATGCATGCAAGCAATTTTAAAACTTAAAAAAATTATAATTCTTGAATCGGCCATCAAATTCAAATTCTGATTATGAAAAGACTTTCATAATAAGACGTCACATATACTTCAGCAATAATTTTTAAGGACACAAAAATTGCTTATGTAGAATAGAAAAATACCAATATACACAAGTAAAAATGCTCAGCTGACTTGCTAAATTTGCCTATCACTCACCATGCAGTAAACATCCACCTACCAATACAATTGTCTGCTATTATTCTCTATTCACATTACACTACAAGAAATAGCTACATTAGTACCGGGCACATGCAGCCCTTAGTACCGGTTGCCCCGACCGGTACCGGCTAGCCGGTACTAAATGGACGGTCCATTTAGTACCGGTCGCAGTGTCCGGTACTAAATAGTTGGTCTCTTTGAAAAAATAAATGCACGTGTGCCGGGGTTCGAACTCATGACCTGTGGCCTCGCGTGAAGAATTGGAGAGACAATTGGTGCCAAACATTGAAAGAACCATTCAGCACGGATTCTAGAGTTGGTTCAGGAAACATGTAGGTGTTCATAGGCAGAGTTTTAGGCTTTTGGGATATTTTCTATGGATTCTGATATATGTGTGTTTCATGTGGCAGATTATGATGAAGCAGAATACTGGCACAGAAGAGGTAGATGATGATCTCTTTTCCTTGGCATGTGGTCCTGATTTCCGAGTTAAAAAATTCTCCTCACGCATTATCAATGGTGTGAGGTTTAACACAGTTGATCGTGACAAGAATAAGACCACACGAAATAGTGGAGTAATAACACAAAAATTCTATTTGTTTCTGATTATAATCGGCTTATTGGTGGAAATAAGCGATAATCCTACCAAACACCTCGCTTATTTTCGCTTCTGTGGTAATCTGCTTCAAAGATTTGAACTACGAGAAGCGAGAATCGAAAAGCGAGAAAATCTTCGCTTCTCGCAGCCATGCTTAGATTATAAGCTAAGCGAAAATAAATAGGGCCAAAGTATACATAATGGACAAGTCACGGATTTTCTTGGCACTTTGAAAGAGATAATTCAGTTAGATTATAACGGCGATGAGAGGTCCGTAGTTTTGTTTAAATGTGACTGGTTTAAACTAGATGGAAAGAAGATTGAACTTAAAGATGATGGCTTTTATAAAAGCATCAATGTTGGAAGTTTGTGGTACAAGGATGATTGTTATATTTTGGCCACTCATGCTAGGAAGGTCTTCTATTTGCTGGACACAAAATTTGGTAAAAATTAGCAAGTTGTACAGACATTTTACCATAGGCATCTTTACAATGTGAGTCAAACTGAGGTTGTACCATATAATGCTCCTGCTTATCAAGAGGATGAGTGTTGCGAAGAGGAGGGCATGCGAAAAACAGTTTCTGACATTGCATATGAGAAACCCTTAAATAGAGATGATGAACAAGACCCTATCTTTGAAGCTGCTGAAATTGCTCGGATGATGAAACAAACTAACAAGGAAGTGCATCTTCACAGTGATGGTGAAGATGAAGACGACGACACGATGGAGTACTGCAGTGACGATGAAGGAGGTACCACAATTGAGGTCAATAGCGATGATGAATAAACTTTAGTGAAATTGCTCCAATTTTAGTGTTGTGTTGTAAGGGCCATCCAGAATAAGACTCGTCTACTTGTACTTGAGACCATGTTTCCTTGTGGAATGACATTTGTGGTTTTGTTTAATCTAATCAGATTTACTTTTGCTGGCCGTTTAATCAGATTTACTTCACAGCACAATATTCAGTATGATTGCAAGTCCATAGGTCCATGCTGGAAAGAATACCAGTGGTATCTCTGTTTAAGAACAAGTAGTCATGCTCATCTTAGTAATTCCAATGAACATTATTGTGATCAAAGAAGAAGCCAAAGCACCAGAAAATTTTTTGCTCTCAGAAAAACCATCGAGGCTACATATCACAGAACACAAATTCCATTAAGATAATAACACAAGGTCACTTCCAGTTATCACAGACACAACACATATAACATAGGACACATTACACAGGACACAGATAACACAGGACACATATTAACGCACGGCCCATTCGACTAGACTAGCATGAACACAAGACATTCAACTAGACTAGCAGGACACATTCGACTTTGCCTAGCATGACCCAGTCATGTTCTTGGTGATATCTTGACTAGCATCAGATAGCTGGATGCATTCCACTGTGTTTCTTCTTCTTTGCCTTTTCCTTTTCATGCTCATCACCAATACCACTGATCTTGGCTTCTGTTGTTTCTATCTCGCTGGCCAAGTCCCAGATTTTCTGAATTTCCCTACGAGAGGGTCCCTGCATGTAAAATTCAGAATGTAGATATTTTAGCGTGTCAGATTCCGACAAAGAAAGATCGAAGAACAAGAACACAAGACTAAATTCCAATACAATCACAGGAGTGTGAAAGAACAAGCCAAGTGATATTTTCCAATATGCAACTCTGACTGCACAACGTGAAAGATATACCAAACCAGTGCCATGCCTGCATCTCTCCATACTAATACTCTTTAGCAAATAGTACTCTGAATAGCAAACCAGGGCCATGCCTGCATGTCTGCAGCAGTAGCATTCCATGGCATTTGTTTTCTCCTAGATTGCTCTTTACCACTACTTCATCCTCTAAATTATTCCTGACATGAGATGCACACTAACCAAGCAAATCCCAAATAATTGAAATAGGGAATCACACACGAATTTCTGGTGAAGCTAAGGAATTAAACCATTCTACAGTTCTACACACTACTCTAGAGTCACCTGAGATGCAGACTTGAAGAACAGGTGTAGGATTGGCTACTACTTTTGTGCGGCCGGGAGTCTCCACACCGGCGTTGGAGCAGTGGTGCGCGATACTGGGGGCGGAGCGGAGACGTCGATGGTGGTGGCGGCCGCCCCCGCTAGGTACGAGACGGGCGGTGGGAGTCGGCGCGCTCGGTGAGGTCGACCACCACGAGCTCGCGGCGGCCGTTGGCGGCGAATAGGAAGGAGCTGCCGTAGGCGGCCAGGAAGTAGACCCGGGCAGCCGGGCGAGGCCCCAATGACGCCAAATTGACGGACCCGCGGAACCGGACGCGCAGATTGGATGCGGCTCTCCATCTTCCGTCTTCAACGGAGGGGGCCGACGAAGATGCAGGAGGTCGCCGCCGGGATCTCGCGAGGGAGGAAGAGGAGAGGATGGATGCAGCGGGTCTGTCGAGGGAGAGGAGAGGCACAACCATATGGACAATGAAGGTGATGCATTCTTACAATCCTTGTGTACTTTTTATTTGTCACAAAAAATCACAACTCAACTATAGATGTTTGATAGCTTGCTGAATGCATTCTTACTGGCTGCCTTTTTTTAGATGTTTTTGCCGAGCATGATGCTGGTAATTCCCTCATGGCTGATGGAGATCGTGGCTTCACCCATCCTGATAATCACAACCAGATGACCACCGAAGGTGATAGTTTGTTCCTCTATTTGCTATATAGCGTATTACATTGCTGATTTCGATGCTGAATACAACTATTTTTTTTCATAGCTTTGATTGCATGATCAGTTTGGATCAACATTTGCTTCACCTCACTAATTGTGTTTTCAATGAACATTTACAACCAGGAGGACAAGAACGGGTTCGAGGAGTCACTATGGGACATGGTCTGCAAAGATTGAGCCAAGCTCAGCGTGGCAAATTGCAAGTTGTCATAACCGAAGGAAGGATAAGGCCCGTGGTACCTCTTGTTGCTGCAAAGTGGGCAACGGAATGCAACATAGGAGTCCGAAACCATGTGCCTATCCTGAAGCACTGGAAGAACTACAAAAATCAACCTGCGTTGATCGATCTGTTTATGGGATGTCTTCGTGTAAGTACATTCTCTGACCCTTTTCCCATGTATCACTACCAGAAACCATGCGTTTGCCATGTGCCCAGAGATTTGCCGTGGGCTAAACCTCAGGCACCCGGCAAACGTAGTGTTTGCCGTGTGCAGACCAAAGCAGCACACGGCAATTGAAAGGCACACGGCAAACAAATTTTTTGCCGTGTGTCACTCTCCAAAACACACGTCAAACTCCAGGCACACGGCATCCTTGCTTCGTTGACGTGAGCCAGCAGAGGAAACACACGGTGAAAGTTTGGCACACGGCAAACACGTGCGTTTGCCGTGTGGAAAAAATCAAACAATCGGCAAACACAAGTTTTGCCGTGTGCCTTAGTGGAGCACACGGCAAACATGTGGGAAAAAATTTGAATTTGCCCTCCAAAATTTTTCTGCTAGACACATATAATGTATTTTACTTCATTTTAAATTTTGCTATATTTCACATGAAGTTTGCCATATTTAGTACTTTAGTTTCATTAATCGAATTTCTTGGTGATTGAACTGGGAGTTTATTAAATAGTGGAATATAATGCATCAAAAAATCATATTCATGTTATGGAGTACAATGTGAGGATATATGCCTAAAACAGAAGTAAGTTATGAAGATCTTGTTCACGACACATGAGCACAAACGTTTCGAAGAATCGTTTTAAATTTTTATTAAAAGCAAATGAATTTTGAAAATTATAAAACTTGTCATGGTATTATGATTTCATGCATGGACACTATGGTAAAAATTTGGTAAAGTTTTGCACAAGTTTTCAGTACAGGTGTTAGAAATCGGAACATCTCTATAGAGGTTCCGTATATTTGTAACTAAGTCTTTACCATTTGAACTCAATGTTTGCAAAGAAATGCGTGTTGACTTTCAAATTTTTTCTATTGGCAAACCAGCACTTAGTTGATTTCATGCCAAGTTTTGGTTATTTTTTGGATTAGTTTGGTAATTACCAATTTATTTTGCAACTAAATAATCTCATGTGATATATATTGAATTTGAGCTAAAAGTGCATGAAATAATGTTTTGTATTACATAAAACCATAAAAGATTAACTTTGGCAAAGAATCAAAGATACTTTGTCAAAGGGACAAAATGTGACAAACAAAATTTACAAACATGAACTTATAGGAAAAATATTGGAACAAAAAAAAAGAGATCATTGGTTTGCCGTGTGCCCTGCAGGAGGCACACGGCTAAACTCAGCGTCGCCGACGTGGCATGTTTGCCGTGTGCTAGATCGGGGACACACGGCAAACCTTCCCTTTTTGCCGTGTGCTAGATCGGGGGCACACGGCAAAAAGGGCACCTGGCCCTTATCCAAATCGATCTCGTCCCGACCGCGCGCCTCCTGACCATATGCTCGTCCCTACTGCCTCGCCCTGCCCCGCGCCACCCCGCTCCGCCGCGCCACGCCACCCCGCCACGCCACCCCGCCCCGCCCCGCCCCATGCCCCGCCCCGTCCCGTCGCGCCACCCCGGCTGGCCGCGCCGCTGCCGCACCTCCGCGCCACGCCCCATCGCGCCACCGCCACGCACCCCGCCGTGCCACCCCGCTCCACGGCCAACAGCCCCGGCTCGCCGCGCCGCGCTGCCCCGCCTCGCCCCACCCCGCGCCACCCCGCTCCGCCGCGCCACGCCACCCCGCCGTGCCATCCCGCCCCGCCCGGTCCCGTCGCGCCACCCCGGCTGGCCGCGCCGCCGCCGCACCTCCCTGCTGCGCCACGCCCCATCGCGCCACCGTCCCGCCACCCCGCCGTGCCACCCCGCTCCACGGCCAACGGCCCCGGCTCGCCGCGCTGCGCTGCCCTGCCAGCACCGGCCCGGCCCGCCACGACCCCCCGCAGCCCGAGGGGACGCGGCTGCCCGAGGCCCCCTCCGCTCGAGGCTCGCCGCCGGCCACCTGCGCCGCCGCAGGCTGGGCCCGGGCATCGCCGCCGAGACGTGGCCCCGCTGCAGGCCAAGCCCCGGCCGACCTCCTCCTGCCTCAACCCCGCCGGCCCCGGCCACACTCCACACCGCCGGCGCCCGCTGACCTCCTCCCGCCTCTACGCTGGTGTTTTTTTTTGGCCATTTCTTTGTCATTTCATTACAATTGATGCAAATGTGTATAAATAATATAGCTGTATTTTTTCTATTTGCATGAAATCAAAGGAAAAAGATAGTGAAATTGACCTCACATGCTGCACTAGTGGTATACGCCATCTTGTTGAGCTGTGGCACCTGCACCGACACACGCATCCCCGCCTCGCTCGCCGTCGTGCCCTAGGTGAGCATGTGAAAAAGGCCTTCGCTCCTTTTATTTTTCGGAGTAGATTATATGATCTAGTTGCCTGTGATGAAATAATTTTTTACTTAGAATTGCTCTAGGTAACATATGATGATCTTGAGCTTGTGGCTGCATTAATTGTTACAAAACATGTAGTTATGCTTCTCATGATTGTCATCAAACCATCTGAAACATCCATGCCCAAAAGCAACTCTCGTTTGTGTTGATATGATGGTTGGGCTGGGTGTGTCACATGGTTCCATGTATATCATGAACCCCTTTTGTTGAGATGATTTCTCCCGCTGCATGTTCAAGATCAAATGAAACAAAACATATCTGAGGCATACAACACTAGTTCAATATTTTTTGTTGAGATGGCCAATAGTAACAAAATCATTGATTATAATTTCACATATGTTATTTTTTTTCTGCAGGACCGAGCACCGCCACCTAGTTCCCGTCGCCGGCCTTCGCCACCTCAGTTTGCAGGACGTATAGCAAGGTGAGCCATACAAGACTCCACTTTTCGTATCGCATGTTCGTATATCACGTAACCTAGTTTGGCGTATCCCGTTCAAATAGATACGGATGGAAATATGCAAAACTTTGCATATGTACGACCGTATCTATTTCGAATTGTCCATGTTTTTGGACAGCCCGAGGATGCGTAGATGGGGTTAGTTTCCATGGTCTACTCGCATTCGAGATAGAGTATCGGCATCATTTCCCCGTTGTTCTCCGGATACACAATGTCCCTTCCGGGACGTGTATTTGGAGAACAGCGGCGAAATGCTGCCGAAATTCTATCCCGGATCGGAGTAGAGCATGGAAATCGACTCAAGCTACACATCTTCGGGTGGGATTAGGACCTATCTTAACCTAGTAGAATGTTTGGACATCGTGTAGATGCAAACGTTCTCTTGTATATTATATTACTCGTTGATATGATAGAGTATGGACGACTGTGCGTGGATGTACTCCGGTTGGAAACAAGGGGGGGAGTTGACCTTGGAATGGATTCAGAAGACCGAGACTTTCTTGGATCGAGCATTTGCAAAGGTTAAAGGAGGCTCATGCACTTGGTGTCCCTACACCAAATGTGGAAACACGCGTCGACAGACACGGGAAGTCATGACACAACATCTTTGCAATTATGGATTTACGAGAGACTGTACTCGGTGGACCTACCATGGTGAAGGCAATCGTATGAGAAACGAGGTCGTTAGGCAATGCATTGAAGATCATGATGCTGATGCCGGGGTAGGAGATAGGTTAGATGACTTTCATGAAGCACACTTCGAGGGAGAACGTAGCAACGAGGAGCCAGAGCCAACCGCGAAGGCATACTATGACATGTTGGGTGCAGCACAAGAACCCCTTCATGGGCATACCAAGGTTTCACAACTGGATGCCATTGCGCGCTTGATGGCCGTGAAGTCCCAGTTTACCCTGAGTCGAGATGCTTTTGATGTTATGTTGACAGTTATTGGAACAGTGCTTCCAGAGGGTCACATTCTTCCAAAAAGCATGTATGAGGCACAGAAACTCCTTCGTGCATTGAAGATGTCGTATGAGCATATACATGCATGTCCGAAGAGATGCATCTTGTTTAGGAAAGAACATGCAGAAGCAAAGTACTGTCCAAAGTGTGAATCTTCTAGGTTCATTGAGGTAGATACTAGTGATGGTCAGAAGAGGCAGCTCGCGGTCCCCGTGAAAGTCCTACGATACCTTCCGCCCATACCGAGGATCCAACGGCTATTCATGACCGAGGAGTCCGCGAAACAAATGTCATGGCACAAAATGGGAACTCGATACAATCCTGATAAGCTTGTACATCCATCCGATGCTGAATCATGGACCCACTTTGACGGGATTCATCGAGTCAAGTCATTTGGAGCTTATGATGTGAATGGATATCGTTTCCACACAACAAGTCACGAGCAGAGTCGGCCGAATAGAAGGACCACAAATTCCAGAGTGTTTACGCCAGGAGACGATGGGCTCGAGTACTATAGAAGAATCGAAGAAATATACGAACTCACGTTTCATGGGTCAAACCTCTTAAACCTGTCATATTCAAATGCCATTGGTTAGATCCTCATGCTGTGAGACGGACTCCGAATCTTGGGCTAGTTGAAGTTCAACAAGCGTCCGTGTATCCAGGAGATGATGTCTATATGCTTTACGAGGCGCGTATCTAGGCCGTCATCAGTCCAGGCCAGGATCGAAAAAGTGAGGATCTACAAAGGACCTGCGAGAGACATCAGACTTACCCGGGAACAATACTTGCGGGTAAAGATTCAATCTTAGCGAGTTACCAACTATGCTCCATTTGTTCTTCTTAAATGTATTAGATATTGATGATGTGCAGGTGCCTCCGTGGTGGATTGCCAATGATTATCCGTGCTGGGAAATGATAGTGGACCGGTGGTGCTCGCAAGAGTGGGTGGAGATGCCCGAGGCTGCCCGGCAGTGGTGTTTGCTGATGCCAGGTGCATCGCACCATCAGGGCAACTGTAACCTCAAGGCGTACGCGGCTAGATATGTATGTGAATTAATTTCTTTATTCTAATGCTCAATTTTGCATAATTTCTAATCATCTTCCTTTTTTCGCAGTCGGCGTCACATGGTGGTGTGCCTTGCACCCAAGTCCAGGCATACTGTTTGGCCCACAAAGAAAAGGCGACGTCTGATGTCACCTTAAACCCACAGGATCCGCCCGAAGTGTACAGCAACGCAAGCGTCCACAGCCGCCTCAGTGGGTACACCGCGATGGCACAAGAAGTTCATGGGCCGGAGTTTGATGCGATCAATGAGCCCATAGATGGAGAAGTCGACATGAGGGCGGGAGGAGGCAAGAAGCATGGACGGTACTGGTTTGACGACAGCTTAGTTGACACGGCGACTACTCCCACTCTCTCACAGATTCGAGCCAGGAGTACCAGCTCAAGCCCTGCCATACGCCCACGGCCAGACACTACACAGACTCAGATTGAGGCTGTCAAGGTTATTTCTATTTCATCCGTCATTCCTCCGCTTTTACATATGTTCGCTTTGAATTTTAACCCTGGGATCAAATCCTTTAGGCCCAGATGGAAGGAGCCTTCCAAGCATGGCAGGAGGCGGCAGAGGAGAGGTGGAGGGCCGAGCGGGATGACATCCAGCAAAAATTGGATCAAGCTCTAACATTTATGCAAAGCCTGGGCTCGGCGATGGGTGTTTCGCCTCCACAATTCCCTCCGGCCACACTTGTTCGTCGTGCAGAAACTCCTCCTACCGTAAGTGGTTTTGACTCCTATCGAGTTTCGGAATGTTTTAGTGACTTAGCATTAACCTAGATTTACTTAAAAATAATATCTTATGATACATCTACAATGACTTAGAACTTAGGCTAATGCTTGTAGTTTCATTCTTATGTAACTCAATATATATTCGCTTATGTGCAGAATCAGTCGGCGGCATCCAATGATGGGCCAGTGAATCCTGACTTCTCGCCTCTGGTGCAGCCGACTCAGCAGCCTCAGCAGTTTGTGTGGCCACCGCGTCAATGGGTGGCTTGGATTCAGCAGTAGCCAGGTTGGTCGCAGACGCCTACATGGCCGCCCCCGCAGATGTGGCCGCAGCACCCGCCACCGCCGCCACTGCCGTCGGGCCCGTGAGTTATGTTGTATGGACTTTCTTTGTACCACTTTTATGGATTTGTTTGAACTTGTATGAACTCGACCAGTACTTGTGGTTGTCGATGAACAAAACAAGACTTTATTTGTATGTGTGTATCAAATGCATGTGATGCTTATTCGGATACATGGAATAATCATTATGATATATATGATTTTCTGGGGGTACCATATACGTAATAATCAAACAAAAAAATTGGTTCTGGCACCTTTGCCATGTGTAAAAACCATGGCACACGGCAAAGGTGCCAATCTTTGCCGTGTGCAAAAACCATGGCACACGGCAAAGATTTGAACTTTGCCGTGTGCCACGCCAGCAGGACACACGACAAAAGGCCTGGCCACATCATCGTTCCTGGGTGGCAACTTTTTTTTGCCGTGGGTCGATAGTTGCACACGGCAAACCCTTTGCAGTGTGCCCGATATATAGCACATGGCAAAGGCCGGCTTTGCCGATCCCTGGTTGCCGTGTGCGCTTTGCCGTGTGCGGCACACGGCAAAGGGTTTGCCGTGGGCTTTTGGGGCTTTACCGTGTGCCCCTGGCACACGGCAAAGGGGGGGTCTCCCGTAGTGTATTTGCAATAAGAATCATTGTTTTGTGAACTATCTCTATGGTATATACACCATGTCTTTGTAGAGTTTTAGAACCAACTACCACCCTCTTGCAACTAAAAACAACTTCCTGGCTGTTTAATCCATTCAGATTTATTTTCCTGGCTGTTTAATCTATTCAGATTTATTTTCCTGGCTGTTTAAGCTACTTAGATTTATTTTCCTGGACGTTTAGTCTATTCAGATTTGCAGCAATGTTTCTCAAATCTTTCTAGAGTTTTAGAATCAACTACCACCCTCTTGCAACTAAAAACTTCTTCCAGATTTGTGGTCTGTGAAAACAGTAACATCCGAGCATAGGCAAAGTATGATTTTTCAAGCTGTTCATTTGTTTAGATATTTAATTTCTTTTTTCTGAATAGCCAAAGTTTGTTATCGACACAAGTGATGCTACAATAAAAACGGCTTGTCTTAAGATGATGAAGAATGCAGTTCTCCAACAACGTCACAATCTGAAAAAGAAGTATTTTGACCCTTTCGCACTGCATCTAGTTAGGAGAACTTCTTCTGTCCCTTGCATGTCTACTGAACAGTGGATTGAGCTTGTGGAACCATGTAAGAGTTCCAAAAAGATGGTATATCTCTTCCTAAAATCAAAATCTTTACTTGTATATGCTATTTTATTCCTTCCTAAAAACCAGACTTCTATCAAATGCGGTATTGAACAGTGGATTGATTCTCTCTTTGATGTAGGAGACATGTCAAGTGAACAAAAGTACAAAACTAACCGAGGAAATGTTAAGTTCCATCAAACTAACCGATGGCCAATTCTGGTGACTCCAACTCCGTGCTAGAAGGCACAATCACCACCTTTGGTTCCTGAGTCTACACCGCCAACGGCTCAAGCGGTTTTCACCAGCCGCCTAGTCGATCCCGAGGAACTGGAGGCACCAGCCTCAACTCGGCGCATCAGCGTCGCCGATTTCATCGATCAACTCAACGAGATCCTGCTCCCAGTCCACGTTGAAAACCCAATTCAACCCAAATCTCTCTCCGAACTGGAGGAGGATTTGGACGAACTACTCGGAATTGGAGAACAAGAAACCACAGTTCCGCGGGAGGTATCCATCTCTGATCTTGAGACCACCTCAATCACCCATACATACAAAATTTCCGATCTACTCGGGAATTACATCCAAGATCTCAAGACCATCAAGCATCCAAGAGTCAGCAACTCCGAACTACTCGATGGTGTGGATCGGGTCTCTCGCAACATCAAAGGTTGCATCAACCTTGCGGAGTCCACTCTCCAGCACCATGGTGTAAAGGTCCCTCAAGCTCTTGAGCAATCCAGCCCTCGACTCGATCGAACAGGCGATATTTTCTCAGGAACTTACCGAGTCCACGCATCTCTAGCTGATTGCATTAAGCTAGCAGAAGACACCCTTCACGCAGAAGGGTACAAAGAACACATCCACAATGGGCTGAAGACCTGACGGAAACCAAAGGAATCTCAGACCGAGGATTTCCCCTCTGGATTTAAAAAGACCAATATCTTTGACCTTACCCGCGATGATGAATTCAATCCATAATCACCTGATTGGACATCCGATAAGGAGTTTGTGGAATTCTTAGAACTCGATTGCCCAGAAGACCTAGACAATCTTGACGAATGGTCAGATGAAGTCGACATGTTTATGGAAGGGTTGTCTAACCCATATAAGCTCAAAGAACTCTGGCAGCAATCCAAGGCCAAAAAGCTTTGGGACAATTTCCAGGCAACCCGCCTACACTTCGAGAAGAAAAACCCTCGACTTGCTTGATCGGGTATCTCTTCCTCAGAAGTCAACAAGCTAGGCGATACTATCTCGATCGCTGACTACATGAGATGATGGACCGATTCTAAAATCGAGGCTACGCTTACAAGCTCACCAACCCCAGTTACAGGAAATTCTAAGAACATTCATCATCATGATGAATCCGACTCTCTTTCTGGAACAGACAAAGAGTTGGAAGGCCCAGTCCAATCAAAACAAACAGTAGATTGCGTCAGATCACCCAAATTTATCGAAGCTGGCTCCAATTCAATGAAGGATGTCCAAACCGACCAGGATTCTACTAAAACCCTGGTTATAAGAGTGACCCCGCTGGGAAGGACGGTGCGCTCGGAGGAACTGGAGTCCCATAATCAATCTGTAGAGAGGTTTTATCCCCAGGTTGATGAGCTCCCATTTCAGACAGGCATACCAATCCCTCCATCAGAAGACGAAAGTCCCCAAGGCATCAAAGATCTTTGTCGCAAAGTCCTCATGGTGCGCATCTCAGAACTTTCTGACTTAGAGGATGATCTCCTCGAGCGAGTCAGCCTTGGCGATTACAATTCAGATGAATTCGATGAATACCTGACCGACGATATGGACACCAGTCCCATAGTAATGACGGATATCAAGACCACCATCAGCTATGATCCTCCACCCGCTCCTCCAAATGTAACAGTTACTGTCAAACTGGAAGACAAGGAAGAAGAAATGGATCTCTATGAGCGCTGCAGGATCCGCAATCAGAAGCGAGCCTTTCGGCGCCAACGCACCACTGACTATGGTCACAAGCACCATGGCGACTCGTTTGACTACTCCAACAGCGACCTCCACAACGTCATCAACACTGGTCGCGACGCGCGCAACGTAATCATCTCCAAAAGGGAGGAACGAGAAGAAACAGAGGCTTACTGCCCCTCCACCAACTACCACCTTCCAGACGATTACTCGAGGCCACCATCAAAGAGGCAGCACATCAGCAGCGATCGTCCATCAACCTCTCGCGATCAGCATCGCGACAGGGCCACCACACCACAAGAAAGATTCAATCAAATCCTTCATCAAAGATGCAGGTGGCACCCCAAGGGTACCCACTCGACGTATGAATGCCGGACATTGCTGGGTGCACCAATGCTCTCAAGCCATCCTCACCATGAGTGAAGTTACATACACTATGATATAGTATTATTATACCATACTCAATAGCCATTGTTCAGTGCAAATCACTCTGGGCAAGTGGTAAGTCTTAAAAAGAGTCTTGTACTTCCGAGTTGCAAGAACAAGGGTCAGTCACCTTTTTATCTTGTAATCACTCATCTTATTATAATAAAGAGTTGTTCCTTTTTACATAAATTGCTCACTCATCACTCATTGACAAAAGACCTACTACCGCCTCACATTTCCTATTCGAATTCCCAGCTTCTCAAATGAGAGGACGGAGAATTGAATAGTTTTTAGGCTCCCAAGCCTTATAGATCCAAACGGATTGACCTCGTCCTTACAAAGGACTCTCTACTCGTATATCTTCCTTTCAAAGGAAAGGACTATGATAAGTTCGAGTAGTTAAAAGGCCATATGCCTATTTATTAATTTTTGTTCTCTACTCGTATATCTATCCTTTCAAAGGAAAGGAGCATGACAAGTTCAAGTAGTTAAAAGGCCATATGCCTATTTTTTATTCTCTACTCGTATATCTTCCTTTCAAAGGAAAGGAGCATGATAAGTTCGAGTAGTTAAAAGGCCGTATGCCTATTTTTGGTACTCGTATATCTTCCTTTCAAAGGAAAGGAGTATGGTAAGTTCGAGTAGTTAAAAGGTCATATGCCTATTTTTGGTACTCTACTCATATATCTTTCTTTCAAAGGAAAGGAGAATGATAAGTTCGAGTAGTTAAAAGGCCATATGCCTATTTTTGGTTCCCTACTTGTATATCTATCCTTTCAAAGGAAAGGAACACGATAAACTCGAGTAGTTACGAGGCTCACATGCCTATTAGACCCTAACGAATCCACTTTAAAACGGGTACTCTATTTGAGTTCCCATCTTTTTAAAGGAAAGGAAGGAGAACCGACTAGACTTAGGCCCTTCGTGCTCTTTTTTTTCCAAAGGGATCTACTCAGTCCTTGATAAAGGACACCTTACATGAATTCCCAACCTTTCAACAGAAGGAAAGGAGAATCGAGTAACCTTCGGCCCTCATGCTTACGAATTTTTCACACAAACATACTTTTAACTCTCTACTCGTATATCTTCCTTTCAAAGGAAAGGAGCATGGTAAGTTCGAGTAGTTTAAAGGCCATATGCCTAATTTTGGCTCTCTACTCGTATATCCAGCATTTCAAATGAAAGGAATAGGATGAGTTCAAGTAGTTATAGGCCAACATGATCCAAAAGGACCTGCATACCAGACAGCAAAACAATCTGCTCTTATTCCCAAGCCTCTCACATGAGAGGAAGGAGAATCAAGCAGCTCACAGATTAATGCTACCAAAAATAAATAATCCTCGCTTTTGCGCTATTGACTAAACAGTCGTGATCTTTACACCTACTCAGGAACGTCGCGTATTAAATACACGCTATAGGCAACTCAAAAGATCACATGAGCGAAAAAAGCAAGGAATATATACATAAACCAAAGTATGACTTCTGGTTTACCCCCAACATACAAGGACATTACAATATGTCACAGTGTATCCATACACAGATTACATAATTTCATTACAGCTGATTCACGACTCCGCGCTCGGCTCTTGCTCCAGGATATCCACTATCTTATCGGCTATCGGCTTCACCTCCCCCACAAAGGCAATAAACTTCTCCTCTGAGCAATCAACGGAGATGCCCTCACCTAGTGGGACAAGGTTCGCCTTCAGCCAATAAGACTTTACTAACCCGAGTACGTGTGACACGTAACCTCGGGTGGTATCCGAGAGGTACCTCATAATCGTTTGCGGAGCACCTTGCAGTTGCTCTAGCAAAGTCTTGTCTACCTGGGTACTCTCTTCGGGTGGATCCACCATATCTACCACAGCCTGCGCAGCAGCCCTCAGCTCACCGAGATCTTTTTCACGGAGATCCTTCTCCTCAGCCATGTTCTTGATCTGCTGGAGAGCCTCGACGAGCTGCGTGTCAGCATCCTTTAACATCTTCCTGAATTTTTCCATTTCATCTGTACGACGGTACACAAGGTTCTTTAAGTCAGTCACCAGATCTTCTTTAGTTTCTAATAAATTTTTGAGCTCTGCGTGAATATACGACTATAAGCAACCACAAAATGATGGAAGGAGCTTCGTTCGACTACTTCAACACAAGGAAAACAGGATAAGGAGCTGGTTCTCTTGAGCTTGTTCGGCCCTCAACTTCTCCAACTCTAGAAACTTGGCAGTGTCATAATTGGCTAGTTCCCATACACAGAGGAGCACGTTAGCCAATTAGTCGATTGCACAGTTAAATACTCGATAAGCAATAATACTTACCGATAGGAATTTCTGGTATTTTGACAAATTCTTGTGCTGACCTGACCCGATCTGCCGGTAGCAGGAAGTCCTTTAAAGGAGCTTCTTCGGCTACTGGTAGATGGCCCATCCCCATCCCAGAATCAGCAATCGTCATAGGTTGCTTTTCAATTGCTAATGGTTGATCTGCTGATCCAAATGCTTCATCAAGACACACGAAAAAGGCAAAGGGAAAGGAATCGACGTATAAGGAAGATATTAACGTTCGCTTGCCTGGTAGGATCTTGGGTCCTTCTAGCAGCAGAGTGACACCATGACCACCTCGGACCGCCTCCTCTGCTCCAATTGGTGCTCCTTTCTCTGAACCCATAGAAGCCTCCTCAGCGGTGGATGACGGGAGGACGAAGCCGATCGCGGCCTAGAGCAGAGAAGTAGCCGATGCTGCCATGGCCGAATCAGGCTCGGGGGCTGGCGATGCGACGGACGGATCCGTCAATCCCAACCCCAAATCGGCTGCTTTGCTACAAAGAAGAGGCAGAACGCCAAGAAAAAGCACTCGAGGAAGAAGATTACGACTTCAAGAAATCAAGAATTACAAATTAAGACAAGCTACAAAAACTTACCAGGCAGACTTCCTAATCGGAAGCATGCTAGCTCTAGCAGGATGGCTTCAATATCTCTTGACGGGTCCACTAGAGTGGAGGATACATACCCATTCCAATATTGTAACAGCCAAAATTTTGGGTTTTCCAAAATTTCATTAAAAATTTGAAATTTCGAATTTATAACTAAAATTTTGCATAATTTGAACGTGACAGGATTTATTTCGCGCAAATTATTTCAAATTCAAAAACGTTTAAAATAAAAACCTCACAAAAATATTTTTGAATGACTTTGTGATGGTCGGAGTTTTGTGTGTATATTTTTGCTCCTGTTGCTTGTTCAAATGTGAAATTCCTTCAAATTTCCTCTGAAATTGTGAAACGCTCCTATTTCACTTGGGGCTAGCCTTTCCCCTTCTCCCTGCGCAGCCCATCCCTTTCTTTTTCTTTTTCTCCCTCCCGGGCCCGCGGCCTAGCTTCGCCTCCCCGCACAGTGGCCCAGGCCGACCCATCTTCCCCAGAACCCGCCTTCCGCCCGCTCCCTTCCTCCTCCTGTGCACGAAGGCGCCCTCGAGCCCTGCGCCAGCCGTCATCTCCTTCCTCCCGACGCGTCGGGACGAGCGACAGGCCCCCTTGCCCATACCGCGGCAGAATCTCCCTGTGGCTCGCGTAAGCAGAGGAATGGCGCCACCGTCCTACCCCTCTCGCTTTATCGCATCACCAGCACCCTCTCTCTCCCGCGAGTCTTCATCCGTACCCGAGCGCACGCCGCAATGTCTATGGCTTCTCGAGTATTCCGACGAACCGCCATTGGCGCACCGCCTTTGCACCCATATACATAGAAGTGAGCTCCGTAGATCTCCCCACGCCAGCATCGCCAAACCGAGCTGGTCATCACCGCAATCACCTCCCCTGCTCGCTGCTCTCCCGAAGCCTCTCCGAAGCCGCCGCCCTCGATTCAAACTCCAGCAGCCGCCATTCTTCGACTGTGTGCAAGGTGAGCGCCCCACCGCTGCAATGAAGCTTCCCGACCGCCCATTTGAACCTCCCATGCCTCCACCGAGCCCCTCCACGTGAGCATCTTCCCGTCTCCGCCCGTTCGAGCAACCGGCCACCATAGGAATCTCTCCAGCCTGCTCAACACGTCCTTGACGTCCTCAAGCACACCCCCTGCACCTTCTTTTGGCTCGGAAAACATCCCCACTCACCCACCCTATTCCTCACCCGAGAGCTGTTATTTGCGGCCGCCTCGCACCGACGCTCCCGTGGGCCAACGTCGAGGCCAGTACCACCCACGCACGCGCAGTGACCTTCTCTATCCCGTCGGCCACCTACAGCCTCCGACGGCGAGCCACTGTGCCGACAGTGAGCTGCTCCGGCGAGTTCATCGCCGCGCACCGCCACGGACACGCGTCTCCGGCAACTCAGCGCCGCCGCCCGCGCGCCCAATAGCCCCTCGATGTCCGATCGTAAACGGCCGATCTATATTCCAGATCGGGTCCGAAACGTCCGATCGTAAACGGGCGATCCAGATTCCAGATCGAGTCCGGAACGTCCGATCGTAAACAGACGATCCAGATTCCAGATAAGGTCCGGACCGTCCGATCCAAATCCAACGGCTGTCGTCCGTAGATATCGGTCAGCCGTATAATTCTTACAAAAGAACTCCTCCGCCCCGGAGCCCCTGTATTCTTGCACCGAAGCCCTCAACCTTTCAAATAAATACAAAAGAATGCCTTTCTTTTCAGAAAACCCCCTTAACTTTTCTAAGCCCCTTGGAATTTATCAGAAAGCCCCCCGAAACTTATTTTATCACCATTATACCCCTGGTCCTGGAATATTCTCTAGAATATTCTCGGGTTTTCCAATTTACAGGACTTTCAACTTCTAAAGGCTATAACTTTCTCATCTTTTATCCAAATTCGATGATTCTTGATCCTAAATTTATCTAAAATCAAACCCTACTCAACCATATCTAATTTTTACATTTTAGATTTTATTCCAGATTTTGTTTATATGTTTGTATTGTTTGATGAGCTCGTTCGCGCCGTTAGTAACGACCGTCCGTCACTTTATGAGTAGGATTAGACGACGAGGCTATCGACGACGACCCCGTGGACCAGGACTACAAGGAAGAACCCGTCGACGAGCCCGAAGGCAAGTCCTACCTTTCTTTGATCATGTTGAACCCATGTTTGCAATAATAAAACTTGATCAACAATTAAACCTGACCTTTTATTAAATGCATTGTGCGATATTTTGGTAAATAAAACAAGTATTTTCTTCTGAATAGTTAATACCCAAAATTTGATATTAAAGTCATTCCTTGAGTTTTGATCACCCTAATTCCTTGATAACCCCATGATAAAATCATCATTTGTATAAATGATGATACAACACTTTGCATGACAAATTGCTTAGGCTAGAAGCTTTATTGCGAAAACCTTATAATACAATATTTTCAATGCTTCCCTTGTTTTGAAAATGGTGTGATTGGTGTGTTATTTTAATAGTGTGTTAAGGTCATAAGAGTTTCTTTAATGGTGTGTTAAGGCTAAGAGAGTTCTTTTCAAGACAAAATGTTTATGAGCCCCTAGCATGTCCCGTGGGTGGTTGCTGGTGAGACGGAAGTCGTTATACTTGATTGAACTCAAGTATATCATGTGGGGAAAAGTGTACAACCTCTGCAAAGTGTATAACCTATCCGGATAGCCGTGTCTGCGGTTAAAGGCATCGCTATGGTGAAGTTTCAATGATTAGACCTTGGCGTGAGTAACCTTTTGGCATGAGTCCTTTTGCATGCATCTCTGATAAAACAAAACATCTCCTCTGGTGAAGACCCGATAAGTAAGATGGAACTGGGTGGTCTCCTTAGGATGAAGGAGATTCATCGTTTTTCATCGGATAAAAGAGGTTCAACGCATGAGTTTTCTCCATATCCTACAAATAGGTTGAGGCGTGTTCCAGGCGTCGTAAACTTCTGGAACTGGCGGGATTGAAGTATCTCCCCCAGGGCCCACACCTTTATTTGACAATCTCTTCAAAAGATCTTTTCTTTCTTTTCTTTCTTGAAAACCAACACTATAACATAAGTCACCTGCATCAAAATTTGGTATTTCCGCAACTTATAAAACCTTAAGCCTTTCCTTGATCCTACCATCTACATCTAAATACTTTGCTGTAGTGGTAGGGCTTGCTGAGTACATTATGTACTGATTATACTATTTTGGTGGTTTTCTAGAAGAAGGATGCGAGTATGACTTCGATGCTGAGTTCGATGTGTAGGCTAGGTTTTCGTCTACGCTCAAGCTTTCTTGTGGCATTTGGGACTGCTACGTAGGCACCACTGTGATGTTCTGTAAGGCCAACGTGCCCTGGTAAGACCATATAATTTTTATTTCCTTTATCTTATGATGTATGGTTATGGTATCTTCTCCTGTAACCGTGCGTGTTAGCTACTGATCAAGGGACTGACACGGTATGCACGGAGGATCTCAGAAATAGGGTCCGACCGGAGTGGTATTAGAGCTATGCTTGGACCGTAGGATGAGAACCTAGGTTTTGGCCATATCTTAGGAGATATTTAGATAAAAACTATTTTCGAAAAATCTCTTGCTTACTTCTCCTGCATCTTTTGACTCTCACCTCTTCCTTGGACCTTTCATGCAAGAGTTTCCTTTCCACTCACCTACTTCAACAACTGCGCAAGCTACGAGAGAAATAGGGCTTATTGGAAGAAAACATGAAGATTAAGTTCCACTTGAAGCTTGACAATAGAAGAACCCCCTATGCTATAATGTTAACGTATAGTAGAATTCGAAAACTTTTGTGTCTGATTGATTAAATGAATTGAGTGCTTGTTGGCGCTCCTTAAGTACCCATTTTATTATACAATTAGGAGTTGTTTTGGTAAATTCTTCGGGATGATTCATGTACTAACCCGCCACTTGGCACCCGAACTTGACCGTTTTTGATTTTGTCCTGGATTTTGGAGCATGTTGCATTTTGACAGGAAATTGGACATTTTCGGAGATGATTTGACGCATGGTTATAACTGGGCTAAGATGAGGAATAAGAGGAAGAGGCCACACGCGAAAGATGGGACCGAAAGGGGCCAGAAAGGGCCCAGGCCGGCCGGCCTGGAGCCCTTGGGCCGGCCGGCCTAGCCCATTTCGGAGCCCAATCGGTCTCAGTTTTCTTCAGCATGAAGTATGCGTCAACCCTAATCTATGTTTTACCAAAACCACCGACCATATCTGCCTATAAATACCCCGAAGCCGCCGTCAAAGAGGGGGCATCGAGAGGATCCAAAGAAGAGCATCCAGAGATACATTCGAGTTAGACACAAGAGAAAGGCGACACCGGAGCCCTCATCGTCCCTCGGCGCCACTGCAAGTTGGAGGACAGCAAGGGATCCATCCCTTGCCGGAGATTTGACCACCATGATCGACTACGCTTCGCTTAGCTTCATGGGGTAAAGTCCTCGTTTGTTCATGGGGTTGTAAGGAGATCTTGAGATGTAATTGCCGAATCCTCTATGAGATTGATCTATCACGATTCTTGTTGATGATGCTTTGATGCTTAATAGTTCGCGACTTGGCTTTGGATTTGCTTTGCTCTTGCATGGTTTACTTAGATTACATCAACTATCATGTTCTTGTAGATTCATTACCGATTATCCTCGTGTAGTGACAGTATGCGGGAGGGAAAGGTTTTGATCTTGGAACACACCTTTGGTAGATTAGATCCGTTCTTCGTTGCTTGGCGATTACATCTCTAGTGATTCTAGACCCTATGGACAAATGCTCTTCATATCTTGTGCACACACCTACCATTGCTCACTAGTCTAGATTAGATTAGATTGGTTAGATTAGATCTATTTCACACTCATACACTCAATATAGAGCTTTTACCAACATCATTAGTGCTTAGTTAAGCATAGTAATACACTTGTTCCGTGGATTGATAAACCTTGGGGGAATACTCTAAGGGAAAAGCTACACGATCCGTGCGCTTGCGGTACATAAATTAGCACTCTAAGGAGCGTCAACAGTGCTCCGCTTGTTTGTGTGATTGCTTGATTGTCGGTATATAATAGCAAGACAGTGTTATGCCTCATTAAGACCGTAGGCAAAACCCCCCGGTAAACTCTTGTGCTCTTCTCTTTCCCATGGAAACAGATGCCACTCGCTGAACAAGATCAAGTGCAACCCTTCATCATGGAAAATGTACAAGGAGTACACCAAGAACTCGGAAGTGACCATAGCATGATCTAAAGGACGAACAGGAATAGACTGTGCTACAACTGTAGAAAGCCTGGACATTTCGCTGCTGATTACCCACAACTGAACAACCAGAAGCAGACAAAGTTGATGCAAAATATAATTCAAGGACTTAAGGACCTTCACAAAGTATTGACAAAGGGCATGTATCAATACTGTAAAAACAGACGCAAGAGGAAACGCGAAGCCCGTGCACCTGGCCAACTCTCAAAGGACAGGAAATGCTACAACTGTCGAGAACCGGGGCATGAAGCGTCAGTCTGCCCCTACCAGACTTGCCTTAAGGAGCAAACCTCCCTCGACATTCCGGACAAGACCTCCCTCAACAGCCCAGAAAAAGTTGAAAGTGGTGACCCCATATTCCACTAAAGAACAGGAAGAAATCTCCCTCAACATTTTGGACAAAACCAGCATCAACGCCTAGGAGACGCTGAAGCATCAAAGGCAAGTAATGGCGAGTGTGGCATCGCCTTGAACAAATGCCTCCGTTAAAGTCTACCCCTAGACTTATATAGTTATAGCTCAGAGTTTGTAAAATTATGTGACTATGGGTGTGACCTACGAGTCACACGTAGGCAAAAACTTGTATGTGTTTCTGTAATGAAATGAGGTGATGTGTTGAATATTTGTGTGTGACCCCCTGCCCGTTGGCAAACCAAACCTGATGCCTTAGAAACCCCAACCCCGTTAGATCCTCCTCTTACCTTGTGATACCATCAACCCAGATGCTATGAGCCCCTTCTGCCCGAATCCAAGCACGCCGTGAGCGTAAGGCAACTGACGACGCTACAAGCCACCAGGTGATACAATGGAATCGTGGCAAGCAGCACAACAAAGAAAGGAACCAGAACAATGTTGAAAGGAACAATGACGATGTCAATGCCCAGGACAACCAAAGTGTTGGAATCAATGAGAATGGCCGAGTCATTAGATGCCGTATCGAAAGAGAAGAAATAGAACAAGAAGGGATAAGACATGACGAAGTCGGAAATGAAATAGAGGATGAAAACGAAATTGGAGAAGTTAATGATGACATTAACTTGGAAGAAGATAAAGATCAGGCCAAACAAGAGTTGTCAGAACTGCCAGTGAATGACCTAGTAGCAATCGTGGCCAAACAGACCCACCTGTTACAAGCCGTAGCCCAAGGCAGACACAGTAACAATGGAAAAATATATGGTATTGAAGGCAGATTGTCATAATTTAACTTTTGACAGTACAGAAGATCCATTGGAAGCTGATGACTAGCTTCGTGAGATCAACAAGAAGCTGGATATTAACCATGCTAGAGGCAGGGACCGAGTTCTATTGGCTACTCACCAACTTGTCGGAGCAGCAAGTGAATGGTGGGATAATTACAGTCATGCTTCTGAGGATCCCAATACCATCACTTGGAGTGAATTCCAAGAAGCCTTCAGAGATTACCACATTCCTGAAAGTATTATGGAGATGAAGGCTGAAGAGTTTCGGAATCTGAAGCAAGGACGATGTCCGTCATACAATACATTCGCAAGTTCCTGAAACTCTCCCGTTATGCCCTTGATGACATTAACACGGATAGAAAGAAACAAGATCGTTTCAAAAGATGACTTAATTCGGAACTAAGAACCCCACTCGTTACTCACATATACCCGGATTTCAATACATTGATGAATCGAGCAATACTCCTGGAGGCTGCTCGTTCAGAATGGGATAATGACAAAAAGCGAAAATTAGAAGCGCAAAAGATAAAACGACAAGAAAGACCTTGGAGACCTCGCTTCAACTACCCCCAGAAGTCAAAAGGCCAACGAACGCAACAGCTTAAGCCTTCGAGATCCAACCCCCAATAGGCAGCAACTACTATGAGTTGCCCGAGTCTGGTCAACCAACCAAAGAATGATGACGGTACAACCCGACCGATGAAAAGCAATAAGCGGTGCTTTTGTTGTAAAGGATGCGGATACCTGATTGCCAACTGTCCGTACGTGGTATCACAACCTAAGAACCCCATTAGAAGTACAAGGACAATGTCGCCAAGAGTTGAGCGTGGTATATCACCAGACTTCGAACAACAAAAGAAGTCTATCCAGTATTTCGGGAATGGTCGCATTAACCTCATGCATGCCCAAGAAGCTTCAGGAGCACCAGACGTTGTTGTCGGTAAGTTCCCTCGTTGACACAACCCTCACCCTAGATCTCTTGACTACGGAGCCATCTTTCCGTTCATTTCTTTAAGGTCTTGACAAAAACAAGTTTCAGAGGATAATGTTGGTTCCAACTCAAACCCAAGCCAACCCCGAAACCTAGCACCTCCCGAACCCTTCTTGCCTCTCGTTAGCTAGTCAGAATCTCGGGGACGAGATTCCCTTTAAGGGGGTAGGTTTTGTAACAGCTAAAATTTTGGGTTTTCCAAAATTTCACTAAAAATTTGAAATTTTGAATTTATAACTAAAACTTTGCATAATTTGAACGCAACAGGATTTATTTCGCGCAAATTATTTCAAATTCTAAAACTTTTAAAATAAAACCTCACAAAAATATTTTTGAATGCCTTTGTGATGGTCGGAGTTTTGTGTGTATATTTTTGCTCCTGTTGCTTGTTCAAATGTGAAATTCCTTCAAATTCCAATTCAAATTTCCTCTGAAATTGTGAAACGCTCCTATTTCACTTGGGGACAGCCTTTCCCCTTCTCCCTACGCAGCCCATCCCTTTCTTTTTCTTTTTCTCCCTCACGGGCCCGTGGCCTAGCTTCGCCTCCCCTGCGCAGCAGCCCAAGCCGCCCCATCTTCCCCGGAACCCGCCTTCCGCCCGCTCCCTTCCGCCTCCTATGCACGAAGGCTCCCCCGAGCCCGACGCCAGCCGTCATCTCCTTCCTCCCGACGTGACGGGACGAGCGACAGGGCCCCCTGCCCATACCGCGGCAAAATCTCCCTGTGGCTCGCGTAAGCAGAGGAATGGCACCACCGTCCTTCCCCTCTCGTTTTATCGCATCACCAGCAATCTCTCTCTCCCGCGAGTCTTCATCCATACCCGAGCGCACGCCGCAATGTCGCCGGCTTCTCGAGTATTCCGGCGAACCACCATTGGAGCACCGCCTTTGCACCCATATAAATAGAAGTGAGCTCCATAGATTTCCCCATGCCAACATCGCCAAACCGAGCCGGTCATCACCGCAATCACCTCCCCTGCTCGCTGCTCTCCCGAAGCCTCTCCAAAGCCGCCGTCCTCGATTCAAACTCCAGCAGCCGCCATTCTTCGATTGTGTGCAAGGTGAGCGCCCCACCGCTGCAATGAAGCTTGCCAACCATCCATTTGAACCTCCCATGCCTCCACCGAGCCCCTCCACATGAGCCTCTTCCCACCGTCGCCTGTTCGAGCCGCCGGCCGCTATAGGAATCTCTCCGGCCTACTCAATCCGCTCAACACATCCTTGACATCCTCAAGCACACCCCCTGCACCTTCATTTCGCCCGGAAACCATCCCCACTCACCCACACTTTTCCTCACCCGAGAGCTGTTATCTCCGGCCGCCTCGCACCGACGCTCCCGTGGGCCAACATCGAAGCCAGTACCACCCACGCATGCGCAGTGACCTTCTCTATCCCGTCGGCCACCTACAGCCCCCAACGGCGAGCCACTGTGCCGCCGGTGAGCTGCTCCGGCGAGTCCACCGCAGCGCACCGCCACGGACGCGCGTCTCCGGCAACTCCACTGGGAGTCCGGCTCCGTCACGAGGTCGGGGGCGACCCCGACAGGCAGGCCCCATCTGTCAGTGGGCTGCGGGAGGGGGAGGCCGGGACGGGCTGGGCCGGAGGGAGAAGGTGGGTCGGTGGGAGAGGTTGGGCTGGGCTGGAATCAAGGGAGAAAAACGGAGAGAGAAAAGAAAGGCTTTGTTTTTTTTGAAATTGTTTCAAACAATTCAATTCAAATTCAAATTCAGAGAATTCAAATTCAAATTGAATAACAAGCAATAAAACAATGCAGTTCAGCATGAATGCAACACAAACAAAACAACCTCAATTATTTTAGAAGACAACCAATTATTTTGTTTTTTTACTAAATTCCCTGTAAAGAAAAATAAATGTTGAGAAAATTTTAAAACTATGAGAAAATTGTTTATTTATTTTTAATTTTAATCACATCCTAAAATCCAAAAATTTCAGGGTGTGACAGAACTACCCCCCTTAAAAGGAATCTCGTCCCGAGATTCACAAAGTTAGCAAGAGACAAAGGTTTCGGTGGATAGCATCCAACACATATTAAATTTTCTTCTTGGTCTTTTCCTCTTATAATACCTCTGCAGATATGCTTCTTTATTCTCCACAACTCACATCAAACACTTTATGGATACTCAGTCTAACTCCTACTTTAACCATCCCTTCTTTCATCGGCTTCGTTGGCCCTTCTCTTGGCTTGCTTTACCAATTCATTTCTTAGGCCGCTTGCTTCTTTCAGAATGAAGATCTTTGGAAGAGTTAGTCCAATCCTCAAGGTTTATAGTCTGAGTACTGTCTTCATCTTAGGCGACTCCTTCTAGGACTGGATCTGGGGGTGCTAATTCTCCATTTGATATCTGAAGGGTAACGTCGTCTTGCTTCCGCTATCCTTAAACTATCTTCTTGGAGACACAGACGACTATAATGCTCGCATCACTGACATGTTCCTGGACTCTTAATATCTTTATATTGTCTCTCCATCTCTAGCTCTACTGTTTCACGACTTCTCTTATTGCTTTGGCGGTTCCATGCTTCGGCGACTTGCCTCTTCACTGGTTCGGTAGGGATCTCTGCTTTGGTTAACACCATGCGATGAGGTGATACTGTATTGGACTGCATCCTTCTTTGTAAGACTTGAACTTGCATGGCTATTAACTTCTCTTTATCAATCAGTGGCAGGGTTGTTGAGATCCGATGGTTATCTCTAGTGACATGGTTGTGGTTCTTCGAGAATAAGACTTGCTCTGTAACATGTTCTTGGGTATCGACCATGGTTGGGTCCATTGCTCGTAGTTCATGAGTTTGCGCTGGAATGTTGAGGTCTTCTCTATTGTCTCTATCTTCTCGATTTCTGTTGGGACTCGCCATCTGGTTGGGTGGTAGGAATAAGGTTAGCAGAGAGAAGGAAGATCGAGTAACAAGGTAACGTCTATAATATCATCTTCACAAACTCTTGGTGGTCGCAACTTAAATAAATCAAGGTGGAGGGGAGAAAGGCATAGGGTTAACCGAAAGGAAAAGAGAGCATCTTGTCTTCAGCTTCTTTCATTTGTAGGTGCTTGGAGATTTCTACTATTGCTGTCAGGGTTGCCATGAACTTCTTTCTTGACATCCAAAGGATTAGGTAGAAAAACGGAGGATAACAAGGAAGTGGGAGGTATAAAAAGAACCCAGCTAGACAACTGATGTCATTGTAGGTAGAAAACCCACAACACACCAACAATCATTACAAAGAAGCGAAACAGACAAGGTCATAAAGACAAACATCATCATGCAAACACAGAATTCCACCAGTCAGCATGGTCAAAGAACGATGCTAAATGTTGTTAATAGAGTTAGAAGGGGTATTTCTAAGTATGGTTATTTCTTCCAGCTTCAACATTGATGGCACGTGCTTCTTTCAGCTTGTCCAGCATTGACTTCACCGTCGTGATTGCATTAGTAGTGAGAGTGTCACAATCTTGCTTAGGCTTGATTCTTTGGTGGCGCTCTGAATTCTTTGTCCAACATGAGCAGAAATGTTAGCAGGTGGTACAGTTTCCAACTGCTTCGACTTGACTCCTCATGATGAACTAGTAGCTCCATTCTTCAGATAACTTGGAAAGGCATTAGGATACGTGGAATGGATCATCTAAGTATTTTTGAATAAGAAGAGATACTTTGGAATCAAAAGTCAAGGGATGAATCAAAATGATATTTATTTGAAAAGAAGAGGAGAGGCTCAACGGAGAAAGCTAGATAAAATAAAGAAAAGAAATATATATCAACAAAGATAAATTTATAAGAAAATTATGGAGTGTCCAGGAGAGAAAAGAATAAACGGAAGGATTGAGGGTGTTGAGAAACAACAAAGGGTAATTGACCAAGAATTGATTATCAAAAAGAAAATTTATCAAGAGGACAATAGGTCAATAGAAAGTTTAAGATTTTTTTTTTACATTTGCAAATGAGAAAGTGCAAATGATAAGATAGATAGGTGAGAAAAAGATTGTCAAGGTTGATTGAGAAAAGAAAATAGTTAAGGAGAGAGAATATTCAATGGAGGGGGTCAAAGAAGAAGGAGGAATAGATTTGAAATCAAAAGAAACCTTAGAACACGGCCATTGCTATCTAGGCTTACATCCTACAGTCGATACAGCTATGATACCACTTCTGTCACACCCAGTTTTAAGGACAAAACCGAATGCATAACTATATGTATGCCAGGATCAAATTTCATACATATAGTGACATTATAAGTGAATAATCAGCAACAGTATCACGTAAAAGAGAAGAAAAAAACAACAAATAAAAGACTATCAGAGTTATAAAGCTTATCCTGGAAACGGAGACTCCAAACTTCACAGGCAATCGACTGGGGGTTGCGTACGCCTAGAACTCAGCAACATCTTCAACAGACTTCATACATCTTTCCTTCTGAGCAGCAGTAAGCAAGGGTGAGTACACTTATGGTTGGTACTCAGCAAGGCCACAAGAAATAACTAGAAAATGATTTAATTCCATCTTTAAATTAAATTAATCATGTGAGGGTCCAAACTGCTCTTGACCGTGAGCACGGCTAACCGGTTAGTTTTAACTCTGCAGAGGTTGTACACTTTCACCACAATTCGCGTAAAAGTTCCGAAGAACTTTGAACCCAACCACGCAATGTGCTAGCTAGGCTCAATACCACACTTCTGAGGTGTGATTGCATAGGGACGCTACGAGGCCTTTACAAAGAATCACTATATTACGCACTGGTCCCTTGCTTTCTGCGGTACCTCAGAAGACGAAGCTTCCTTCACCCGCTCCTCAAATTTCGATAACCCAAAATCCACCAATCAAACACCCCAGGCATGACATATAGATCATCTAATTACTTAGCCAAGACCAGAGCCATATAGTATTGTGGTTGTACGGTTTTCTTGGGTGGTTCTCCATGTTCCAATTAAATCAAGTACTCTTGTATATAAGCATAGATAGAAAGATGGTTAGGGTCACTTGCCTTTCACCAACGAAAATCTACTCTTACTGCCCTTCAGCTCTTGCTCACTTGGAGAACTTGATTCTTCAATCTTCGAACAGCGATCCTTCTACTCGAAGCAATCATGGGCAAACATACAAAGCAAACAACAAGATACATCTAAGAACAATACACCAGAACAAAAGAAAGGCTTTAAAAGAGCGTACTAAAGGATAGGGCTCGCTTCTACGGTTACGAGGGCGCAAGAAACATGGAAAACGAAAATAAAACGGCGATTCTATAGACTAAATGGTGCTTTAGGGATCTAGTCGCGATTAACTATAGAGTTGAAGACTAGCGGGAAAGATTTGCAAGACACATCAAACTGTACTCATAGAGGATAACAAGGTCATAAAGCTGTCGCACACATTGCAAGGATCACGTGAGCGCGAGAATCGATGAAAACGGAGTTAAAACGAAGAAGTTATGGCAAAAACAAGGTATCCTGGCTAGCGTCAAAGAAACCAGGGGCTAAAACCTAATTAAACTCTAAACTTGGGGGTTAGCGTGCAAAACTCTAGCTCAAGGACAGTGGGTTCTATTTTACAAAAAGGCAGGGGCTAAACTGAAAAGAAAAGGGCTTGTACGTAATTATTTTTGAACTAACGTGGACCGCGGGTTGATTCTGACAAAACTCAGAGTCTCTTTTGCAAAAGTGTCATGGTTGACCGGTATTTGGGTTGGTTGACTTGGATTAGATTGATTCTGGGCCGATGGATCACGATCGGACGGCCAGAACAGGATGGGGCGGAAAAAGCGGCGGCGCGCGGCTGCGGGTCACCGGAGTTGCCGATTCGGCGCTCCGGGGCTCAGGTACGGGCGCGGGTTGGCCGGGAAGCAAGAGCGCGGCGTGGCGAACGGGATGACAGGGCTCGCGCGTGCTGCAGAGGCGACTGACGGCGAGTGCGGCGGCGCAGCAGCGAGGTGGAGCTCTGGTGTGCTAAACCCGGCGAAGGAGATCGAGAGGAAGGGGGAAAAACGGACGGCGAGCTTCCTTACCACAGGGCGAAAATCCTGAGCAGCTCGAAGTCCACGCGGAAGCGGTGGAGCGGCGGCGCGGCGGTGAGCTCCGAGAGCTCGAACAAGGCGGCAGCTAGGGCTAGGGTTTCGCGATGCAAGGGCGACAGCTGCGGTTTGGGGCTCAAGGAGGTCTAGGGGGCGCTATTTATAGGGGGCTGAGGAGGATGTCTTGGCGTGCGGGCCAAGAGAGGCCGCGGCGGCGCAGCGCGTGGCAGGGTCGGACTCCACCGGGAGTCCGGCTCCGTCACGAGGTCGGGGGCGACCCCGACAGGTGGGCCCCATCTGTCGGTGGGCTGCGGGAGGGGGAGGCCTGGACGGGCTGGGCCGGAGGGAGAAGGTGGGCCGGCGGGAGAGGTTTGGCCCACGAGGGAGAAAGGAAAAAGAAAGCAGAGGTTGGGCTAGGCTGGAATCAAGGGAGAAAAAGGGAGAGAGAAAAGAAAGGCTTTGTATTTTTTTTTAAATTGATTCAAACAATTCAATTCAAATTCAAATTCAAATTCAGAGAATTCAAATTCAAATTGAACAACAAGCAATAAAACAATGCAGTTCAGCATGAATGCAACACAAACAAAACAACCACAATTATTTTAGAAGACAACCAATTATTTTGTTTTTTTACTAAATTCCCTGTAAAGAAAAATAAATGTTCAGAAAATTTTAAAATTATGAGAAAATTGTTTATTTATTTTTAATTTTAATCACATCCTGGGGTGTGACAATTCGGAAATCCACAGATCATTTCGCATGCATAAAACCCGGGGGCTCCGAGTCTGTGGTGGAACAGGATGCGCTGGGCTATGGAGATTCAGAGGATGGACTGAAGGAAGGGATGAATGAGCTCGAGAATAGATCTATTCTCAGCGGCGGTGGAAGCTAGAACTACTTAAGGAAACTAAAGGCAGTGGGTGAAAACCTAAAGAGTCACCAAACAGTTAAGTAACTACTGGGGGTTTAGGGATTTCTTGTTTTCTATTTCGTCCATCTTTTTTGGGATTTTTCCCAAAAATAAGGGGTTTCAGATAAGTAAGAAATTTTCATGTATACCATCAAGATAAATTTAATGCCATGAATTCTTGATCTTTAATTCCAAATTTCGAGATTTGGACTCAAGGCTCGGGGGCTGCAGGATATGTATCATTAATGACCAAATTTTTTTAGAATTATGGATAAACAAAAAGACAGATTTGATCCTCAGCCTGATTCTTCGATTCAAACAAAGGCCCGGGGGCTACTTCATATGGAGCGCGAGTTCATCGCGCACCATATAGCGAGTTCATCGCACACCATATAAAAGAAGTTGATTCAGGGCTTGAGCACCTCATAGCCTCGTTGTAGTCAAAGAAAATACTCGGAAGACTACTCGAAGAACTCGATGGACTTCAGGATGATGTGACGAGGTCCAGAAGCAGTCGAAGCACTCAAAGATGCCTTCAGAAGTACTCAACGCCAGCAGGACTCGACTACGAAGAGCTCGAGGGCTTGTCAGACCCAGGGCAGCGGGACTGCTCACAGGCGAAGAATATTCTAGAGTAAGGAGTATCACATGGGATAGGCGTTACCATATTGTAATTACTCGTATACAAGTAGGACTAGTCGGTAGAAGGAAATTACCCGATAGACATTGGGAAGGACTCTGATAGTACTCCATTAGGATTTTCCATGTAACTTTGTCCTCCAGACTATATAAGGACGGGCAGGGACCCCACCAAAAGATAGTAGTAACCATACGATCATCGATCAAACCTAAAGGCAATACAAACAACCATACAGGACGTAGAGTATTACGCTCTTGGCAGCCTGAACCTATCTAAATCCTTATATTCATTGCACCATCGCGTTTCTGATCTTAGCGAGTCCCGGTCTACAATCAACTACCTTAGGACTACCCGTGGTTGGTTTGACGGCTAAACACCGACAATGGGAGCGGCAACTTTAGTTTTTGGTAGATTAGAGTCAAGGATCTATTGGCTCTGTAGAGGATCTTGAAGGGTCTGAATGAGAAGAAGCCGGAGAAGATGGAGGATGATGACCGAGAGGAGATGCAGTTGCAGGCAGCCGCAATAATCCAGCTGTGTTTATCTGACCAGGTCATGTACCATGTCATGGATCTAACCTCTCCAAAGGAAATCTGGGACAAACTGGCAAGCCAATACATGTTCAGAACAGTGACAACCAAGTTGTATCTGAAGTAAAAGCTGTACGGGCTGAAGATGCTAGAGGGATCGGATCTTGTGGAGCATGTGAACATCTTCAATCAGATGGTTGCTGATCTAGCACGACTTGAGGTAACCATTGGAGATGAGGATAAGGCAATAATTCTTTTGTGCTCTTTACCACCATCCTATGAGCATATGGTTACTACACTGACATATGGCAAAGAATCAATCAAGACAGAGGATATTACTGCAGCGTTGCTTGCTCGGGAACAAAGGAGGAAGAATAGTGCAGTAGAGGTTCCTCAAGCTGAAGGTTTACTGGTCAGTGGAGAGCCTAGTAGCGGGAAGGTGGAGGTCAAGGGTAGGAGAAAGAAGAATGTGTGGTGTTTCACGTGCGGAGAATGGGGACATGCGAGAAAGGACTATCCAGGGAAAAAGGAAGCAAGTGCTAATGTTGCAGCATCTGTGGGTGACTTGGACAATGACAGTAATCTTCTCTAAGCTATAGAGAGGATGGTTTCGCAACATTGTAAGTTGCGATGGTGTACTGTTGTAGGTGGAGTCACTGAAGATGATGTTGCCAGGATAGCTGGGCTTCGTGAAGTGGCAGGTTTAAGGACAAATCAAACTCGTCGGGCTGCTCTTCGTGAAGCGGCAAAGTTGATGACTTGAGTCCGGAGTACAAGGTAGTTCACGCATGACAAGCTTCAAGATGGTGAAATATTCGCCAAGGTCGAGATTGTTAGAAATGTGTCCAATATTTTTATTTGTACTAAATGGGTTACCTGGACTTGACGTTGTATTAGTGGTAGAGGGTTGAGTTAGTGGTAGACTTGTACTCAGCCTCTCTATAGAGAGGGCCACTATGTAACCAGGCACTGCTGAATAGAGCCACCCCACAACCACAAGGGAAGCCACGGAGTGACAGGCTTGCTGGGGGCGTCGGCCGAGTTGGGCCGGTGCCCGAGTGGCCGGTGTCACTGTGATTGCCGGAGATGTAGACTCTGGCCAAACCCTGTTATCAAATTTCTCGTGTCTCTAGTGTGGTTTGTGGTCTCCAATGAGCGTCGCTTAGGTAGACCCCAAATCAAATCACTCCTGCTGTGTGATGGTATCACAACAAATACTGAATACTTGCCCACCTGCTTGCATACACTACTATACTAAGGGTTTGTAGGGACGGGCAAAAAATCATTTTTAGAGGCGGGTACCGCACCCGCCCTTACTTTTCGTAACTAAAAATGCTATTTGTAGGGACGGGTAACGCGTCCACCCCTAAAAATCTATTTTTCATTTTTAGGGGCGGATCATGCCCTCACCCCCCTAAAAATGAATCTATTTTTTGGGACGAGTGAGGGTATGATCAGCCTCTAAAATAGATTTTTAGGAACGGATCACGGGGTCACCTGCACCTAGAAATAGATTTTAGGAGCGGATCACGAGCTCACCCTCCCCTAAAGATTGAATAAAAAAAACCACAGCAGCTGCTGCGAGCCGTGCGCAGCACCGCTACCGCAGCGCCCCGCGCTGAAAGGCCGTTGTCGCAGCGCCGCACGGCCGAGCCGCGTGCTGCACCGTGCCGCGCACTGCCTTCGCCGCTATACTCCACTCCCGCCGAGCCACGCCGCATGCCGCACCGCCATCGCAGCTCCACGGCCTCCGCGAACTCTGCAGTACCGGGCGTCTGCGAGCTCCACGGCCTCCGTGAGCTCCGTAGTACCGGACGTCCGCGAGCTCCATGGGGACCTCAAAGAACTCGGCCATCCGCTGGTGCGGATTAGCGAGCCGAGGATGGCGAGGTAGGATCCGGATGCGTGCCATCATGTGCTGCCACGTGCCGCAAGCCACTCGACGCCGCCATGGCCCGCGCTGTCGCCTCCTCATCCTGCTGGGCGCTGCCTCCTCCTCCTCCTGCTGGGCGCGCGGCAAGGGATGGGAGGGGATTAGACGATGCTGCAGGGAAGGGACCCGGGAGGAGAGAGGTGGAGCGTGGGAGAGGAAGGGATGGATGGGGATGAAGACTAAAAGGATTGATTGGGGTGGATGGGATCTCCACGATGGCTGTGGACGAGATCAATGACATGGATGCTGGCGGAGGATTCGATGAGGGTTGCGCATCCATGACATGGAGGGTGATCTTTAGGGGCGGGTGGTGACGTCACCCGCCCCTAGAAATGAATTTGTAGGAGTGGGTGGTGCCACGACCCGTCCCTACGAATAGATTTCCAGGGGTAGGTGACGCCCCACCCATCCCAAAAAATAATTTTTTTCTAGAATTTTATTTACACGATAACGAATAGTAAAACATATAAAAAAAGTGAATTTTATATAACTCACTCACCCTACTATCTCATACAACTCAAAACTTACTTTATAATTTCCACACTCATAATCACTATATACACTGAAATATGCTTTTAATATTTTTTTCTTGTTCTATAGATCAAAATAGGCCTATGGTAAAAATTTCACTTTTTTATATGATTTGCTATTTTTCCCGATATAAATGAATTTTTGGAAGAAGTTGGAAACTCATTTGTAGGAGCAGGTGGGGCCTCAACCGGATACTTGGGTATACATCCGGATATTCCGAACATATGTTCGAACATCCAGTCGAGTAACCGAATACTCCGGGTATACGTCCGGATACTCTGGATATATGTTCGTACATATAATCGAATACCTAGATACTCCGGATATATGTCCGGATACTCCGGAGTATCCTGCCAACCCGTCCCTACAAATAATTTTCTAACTTTTTTTTGAAAATTCATTTAAGTCTTTGCCAACCCGGAGTCTCCGGGTCGACGTCCGGAATGTCCAGACAATGTTTGGGGTATCCGGACTTATACCCGAAGTATCCAGGTCGAGAGCAGAAAGAAGGTGCCCAAATTTTTATAGATATTTTTATGGACGGGTAGGAGGATGCCCTACAAAATCCATTTTTAGGGGCGGCTTATCCCCTTACCCACCACTAAAAATGGCGCCCATTTGTAGGGGCGGCTGAGGGGGGAACCGCTCCTACAAATGGATTTTTAGGGGCGGCTCATATGCTATAGTAACTGCACCCCATTTGTAGAAATGGGTGATATTTTGGTCCGCCACTAAAAAAATCGGACGTTGCTACAAATTATTTTGTAGTAGTGATAAGTCATCATAATAATAGTACATCTTAATTGAAGATCGGGTGCCTGTTGTATAAAAAACAACTATTTTAGAAACACCTTGTTGCATCAAGAACATTTCAAATAGCTCGAGTATATACGTTAAGTTGTTAACTAAACGGTAGTCTAGCGACCTAGTGTTCCAAATAAAACAAAACAAATAGGAGCAATCAGTAACATCTTCGTTTAAATCTACTCCACTTTACTGCAAGACAAACTAAATTCTCAGAAAAGCCTAATTGGTGAAGAAAGCTAGTCCATGTTAGTCATCAGTACTCGGTAACGTTAAGTTGAAAGTGGAACGGCTAGAGTAAAATAAACCCTCCCGGTTCTCTCGCCGCTAGATATGACTACCAGGACAAGGTGTCCTTTGCTTCCCGGTTCTCTCGCCGCTTCAGATATGACTACCAGAACAAGGTGTCCTTTCTTCATTTAAGAGCATCTCCAGCTGACGAACGGTTGAGGCGATGACCTCAGGCGGAGAAGAATTACAAGGAGCAGCGGGATTACATCAATGGCGAGCTCGTCGCGGGCTAAGATCCATGCCTCCAGAGGACATGGGGAAATTGAAGTGCGGGAACGATCAGGGGTCGGAGCCATGCAAGATGAAGCAGCGGCAGGGTTGGGGGTGAGAGCTGAGCTCCGGCGGCTACAAGACGAGGCGATGTATGTTGAATATGTAATGAATATTTGTACAGTCCGTTTACGGTGGGATTTGAATTGTATTTAGCATTCTAGGGTCGAGTTTATGTCAAACTCTGCAACGTGTAGTACAACGCAAGATGGAGCATGTTTAAAAACAAGATGCATAGGTTGTACGCAAGTGGTCGTGGCAACATGAGGGTCGGCAGTGGCTAGATTTTCTAGCTGATATTGTCGTCGAGGGGGTCGCAGATGGATTCGCAGAGAGTTGCCTATATTGGACATAGCAACATGTGCGCATCACTATCGGTGTGTTTAGTTTTTTTTTAAGTTTTTAAAATATACGGACACACATTTAAAGTATTAAAAGTAGACTAATAATAAAATAAATTACAGATTCCGTCTGTAAACTGTGATACAAATTCATTAAGTCTAATGAATCCATCATTAGTAAATATTTACTATAGCACCACATTACCAAATTATGGCGCAATTAGGCTGAAAAGATTCGTCTCGCAATTTACACGCAAATTGTGCAATTATTTTTTTCTTTTATCCATATTTAATACTACATGTATGTGTTCAAATATTCAATGTGATGTTTTTTGCCAAAAAATTTTGAAATCTAAACAAGACCTATAGTAAAAGACAATTTGTAGGGACATTTTTTTTGTGACGGTTCAAAAACTAACCGGCTACTACAAATAGAAGAGGTTACCATAGCAATTCATCTGTCTTTGAAAATGTATTTTCAGAGACAAGTGATGGCGTCACCTGTCCTTGAAAATAGCCATCACTTTTAAGGGCGAGTGACGTCATCATCCGCCCTTAGAAATAGATTTTTACAGGCGGGTGATACTATCACCCGCCCTTGAAAATGGCCACTATTTACAGGGGCGGATGACGGCGTCAACCGCTCTAAAAATGAATTTCAGGGGCGGGTGATGATAACAAATGGTCTCACGAAGAAAAATAGAACTTTTTCATATGACTTTGGATAAAGACAAACTTTATACTAAAGTTTTCGAGGAAGAAGAAATCTACAATTTTGTAGTTGATAATTTTTTCATTTAAGGTCATTTAATAGTCTAAAAATTTATTAGAATTTCTATCATTTCGGAATCTAAAAATTTTGATTTTTTTTAAACAACCTCGGATCCAGAGTAGTCCCATATCAAAATTGCAGTGCGCGCTATGAGTATCTGAGTTATACTGTGTAATTAAAAAATATTTATATTTATTTGTAAATAGACGTTGGTTGTTTTTTTCTTTGTTGTGACGATGCGGGACAACAACGAGATTGGTGGCACATGTTGGACTCTGTGGCAATAATGACCTATGTTTTCAACGAAAATTGATGGCCTGAGGGCTCAGGACGAGTAGGTAACCGTGCCAGACAGGGACGTCGACGCCGGCTACGAGCCGGTGATGTCATCGACATGAACAGTCACGGCATGGACAAGGGGGACCCACGATCGAGGGGCTCGGACCCGCAAATGTTATGAGTAACGCGCGTTACTCGGTTCTTCCGCATGCATGTTGGGGTCGCTTCCTTTATTTTCTTTGGCGGCTCAAGTTCCGGCCCATCTTCTCACCTCATTTTTACTTTTCAGTTCATCAGAAGTAAGGTTTTGTGACCTCGCGATTTGTATCTCCACCCACGACTCGTTTCAGTCTGTTTGAACTTCGAGCACTTTGACGTGTAGCAAAGTTAATCTTATTGCACCGATAGCTACAGAAATAGGAACGGACTTTTCGGTACCTTTATTGCTTCATGGTCCCAGTATTCTCTAGTTTTATATGTGTCCAATCTATACATATTTTTAAAGCATGTAATGTTTCCATCTAAATTTTTGGTTTGGTCTGCCTGTGTCATTGAAAGGTGAGTTCTAATCCATTCTGTATGTGAGTCAGACTAGTCCTCCGTCCTCGACACAATCACGTAGATTAATGCACAAGCAATTATACATATCCGATACTTATACCTAGTGATATATACGAGTAACTATACATATCTGATACTTTTCTATAGCAATGTATGGGCATATTTGCCTAGTGATAGTCTATTCACGAGTTTATAATCTGATTTCATGCGTCAATTTTTCAGTAATATATCTATATTACTTTATTTTTCAATAGTATTGATTAAAATGCTCTATTGTATTGTTACCTTTTATTATCTGCCTAATCAAACTTCTATTTCTAGTTTTGAAACTTTTTATATTTTAATATTTATGCTAATATGGTAAGACAAAGTTTTGTATTACTGTTTTAACCAGTAATTTGTTTAAGGTAATATGGGCATTTTAGTTGATGTTAGTGACTTGGGTTTTAATAATTTTTTATTCCACATTCTTTATATATAATATTCTAAAAAAATAAAATACTTTCAATTTTTTGTTCATCTTAATTTTATGCTCTATTTTACCAATTTTGTTGTACTCCAGCTTCTTCAAAATATTGCTTTATTAAAGTAAATATGTTCATTTAATGGGTTTAACTTCAACATTTAGTATTTGTTCTAATGGAATAAATTAATAAACTCCTCAGACTTTATGTTATTTGTTCCGGATAATTCTATTTTTGTTCCACAAGTTTTAATATAATGTTGTAATAAAACAAAATACTAAAACATAATCTTTTTTTGTTCCCCTTAATTTTCTGCTTTAGGTTATTTGTTCTAGATAATTCTATTTTTTTTGTTCCATAATCTTTAATATAATGTTCTCATAAAAAATACTAAAACATAATCTTTTTTGTTCCACTTAATTTTCTTCTCTATTTTACTAATTTTGTTCTACTCCAACATCTTTTTCAAAATATTGTTTTATTAAAACAATTATGTTTATTTAATGGGTTTATTGTCAACATTTAGTATTTGTTCTAATGGAAAAAATTAATAAACTCCTTGGACTTGAGGTTATTTGTTCTTGATAATTTTATTTTTTATTTCACAGTATCATCTTTAATGGAAAAAATAAAATACTGAAGCATCATCTTTTTTTCGCTCCCCTAAATTTTCTGCTCTATTTTACTAATTTTTATGCTCCAACATTTCCTACTTAACCTTGGTTTAAATACTACAGTATTGTTTTATAACATTGTTCTACTCCAACATTTCCTTAAACATTGCTTAAATACTAAAACAATGTTTAATAACAACAATTATGTTTATTTAATTGTTTAAAGTTCGTATTTTATTATTTGTTCTAATGGAATGATTAATGAACTCCTCAGTGTTGAGGTTTGTATGTTCCAGATAATTAGATTTTATGTTCCACTGGCTTTAATAAAATGTTCTACTAAAACAAAATACTAAATTATCATGTTTTTTATTACACTTAATTTTTTGCTCTAGCTTACAAATTTTGTTCCACTCCAACATTTTATTTAAGGATTACTCTTTAGGATAATTATATATTGAAGAATTTTATTTCTTTAAAGATCGATGTGTTTCAACAATATCTGAAATACTAAAACTTCAACACTTGTGACTCGAGATTTTAAAATTCTATATTTGCAAAATGTTCTCTCTATAGATAATTATTTAAGTTTTGTAATTTAATATAACTATTTTTAAGATTACACAATACAACTCAGACATTCACAACGCACCCAGGCTCACCCATATGAACGCACGTACCCTATGAGCATCTTCGAAGACTGAGACAGCAAACCCTCGAGATTGACGAAAACATTGCCTGCCACTGAAAGCAAAACGCCGTTAAATTCTAGAATATTTGCTTCATCGAGAAGTCGAACTAGAATCTGAGGTACTACAGAGGCTCTTGTAACCACTAGACTAGCCCTTTCAAAATGGCATAATAATTTTGTTACAAAGCTTTTCGAATTAAAATTGAGAAACTTTCATTAACAAATTAGAAGGGAAAAAATCAACTAGGAAGAAGAATTAGATAGCAGAATCGGAATTCACTGGTGCGCTTAATCGTGCGGTAGCCAGCTCTCTTAATACGCTGAATCGAAACGTCACTAGTGTCGGCTTTTTTTCATTTTTAATATTATTTTAATTATTTTTTATAGAAGTAGTACCTAAATTTTTTTTACAGAAATAGCCCCCTAGTCCTGGGCCCTGGGCCGGGGCGCCAGGGGACCCTGGGGCCCCCGCCCAGGGTGCCCGGTCCCCTATAAAACCCCCTCCCCTCTCATTTCCCTCCTCACTTCATCCTCACGCGACCAGAAAAAGAGGGGTGAGGCGAGAGCAGGGAAAGTAGCGAAGCTCTATCGGAATTGTCCCGCGACACTTTCAGGCAATTTTTTTCCACGTTCGTATATTATTAATTACTAGAGTAGACTATTATTATATTAATTAATAGAGTGATGGATGCTATTACTTTATCTAATAGAGTAGATTAACCTAATAGAGTAGATTACTATTATAGTAGTATTTTAATATTGTAGTAATATTACTTAAATTAATATAGTAGATTATTATGTAAGAACTATTATTTTATTAATTAGAGTAGATTAAAATAATAGAGTAGAAAATATTACATATTAAGACAAGTCATCCGTATATTAATATTAGAAAATTTTACAAATACAAATTAATATTAGAAAGTATTAAGAAATATTAGAAACTATTAGAAAATATTTAGAAAACATTTTGACATATTAGGAAAAATTAGGAAATATTTAAACAATATTTAGAAAATATTTTAAAATATTAGAAAATTTGAGAAAATATAAAAAATTATTGAAAAAGGAAATTAATATTAGAAAATTTGGTTTTGTAGTCTTATCCTTGTATCGTATTATCCAAATAGCACATGCAATTAGAATAGTTAAAGCATTGAAATGACCACATGTTCTCAGCAGATATGTCCAGCAAGGTGCAATTCACGCTTTTTCTTGGCGGTGGTACAGTTGACAATGGATCAAAAGGAGTTGAATTAAACAATTTTAAAAAGACAACAAAATATATTCATAGACCAGCACAAAAGAGTTTCGAATCCATATATATTGATAAAGGGGAGGGGGTTTATAGGCGACACGGCACCCATCCTCGGGGGTCCTGGCGCCCTGGGTGGGGGCGCCAGGACCCCTGGCGTCCTGGGTGGGGGCGCTAGGGGACTATTTCTCTAAAAAAATGTAGGTACAATACTCCGTCCTTTCCCTCTGCGCCCTCATTTTCTGCCCACGAGATCCAGAGAGGGAAGAGGGAGAGAGGAGGGGTGAGGGAGGTAAAAAAACCAGCGAAGCCCTGCAGGATTTTGGATCCGAACCATAGGTAACCAATATTTCTCAACTTTGTCATTTCAGATTTTTTTTGTATGTTTAATTTTATGATTAGTATTTTTTATTATTGTAAGCACATAGGGTTCGGATTAGTTGTTATAATTGAAGGCATAGTATATTTGTAGATATTAGATTAATTAAAATGAAGTCTTTGCATGGCCAGATATGTCGAGCAAAGTGGCATTTCAAGTTCAATACGGTGACTTCTATAGAATTACTCATGATTCCTATGGAGTAAATCTATCAGCATTGGAAAGAAGACAGTGCAATCTAGATAAACCCCTAGAGAGGAGTTTTGAGTCCATACGGAAATGTCTTCACAGGATTTTCAATGTGAATCCAAAGACCCATTTGCTTACGGTTCATACCTTGACTTCCTGGGAAGCTAATGGGGATTTCTGGGAGTTGACGCATATAAGTAGTACGGAAGAATGGCAACATTACATGCACGCAGCTCTTGAAAGTGGGTGGCCTCTCGCAATGGTAATTCAGATTCACCAGAAGACCGGTGATTTAGGTGAAGGGTCAACACACACAACATCTGACTGCAATGAAGAGATAGAAGAGGATAAAGAAGAAGAGAACATGCAAGCTCCAGAACCAGAACCAGAACCACAAGGTTTAGCAGATGAAGGCGAGCGGATACCTGGAATTGTGGAGGACATGGAGAAAGAAGACCAGGATGCACAAATAATAGAGCAATGTGGGGACTCATCGGACGATGAGGACGATGAGCGCTTCCCAGTGTTAGGTGAATGGCGTAAAGAGGGTTTTGGTAATCTAGTGGTACAAGATATTAGATGTCCGGAGTTTAAATACAGAGTGAATGAGGTCATACAAGGAGCAAAGTATCATACCATTGATGATGTGAAGCTCTGGGCTGTATCTCTGAGGAAGGAATTCAGAGTACTGAAGTCTAGCAGCAAAGAATACGAGGTGAGGTGTGCAGATAGAGACTGTACATGGCGAGTGCATGCATACAAGGGAAAGCTCAAGACACACTGGGAATGTTCAATTGTTACACCACATACTTGTAGATTGACAGGTGTTGTGGGACATCATCGTAATATCACATCAACTTTCGTGGCTAAGAAGATGTATGGGGTGATTCTTGACAAAATGGATTATGAGCCTGCATTGATAATTAGGGACATTGAACATAATTTCCAATATGTGATCTGCTATGCAAAGACTTGGCGGGCTAAACAAAAAGTATTTGAGATGAGGTTTGGCACTTATGAAGCATCATATGACAACCTACCTCATATGCTTGAAGCTATTGTGCACAGAAATCCTGGAAGTGCTTTTGATACATACAGTGTACCGAGCTTGTCAGGGGGGCCAAGCATTCTGCTGCGAGCTTTCTTCTGCATTGGAGCATGTGTGAGGGCATTCATTTATTGCCTTCCTGTTCTGTGTATTGACGGCACTTTTCTGACAGGGAAATATAAGGGAACAATATTGACGGCAATCGGAATTGATTGCAACAAGCAGATAGTTCCTATCGCCTTTGCCTTTGTTGAGAATGAGAACACAGAAAGCTAGTACTAGTTTCTTGAACGTCTAAAGATTCACGTTGTTGCTGGAAGATCTAATGTTTGCCTTATCAGTGATAGGCATGCAGGTCTATTTGCAGCTATAAGGCAGCTCCAAGAAGGTAGTCAATCTTCACCTCCTATATGGCCAGATGTTGTCAATAGGTAGTGTGTGAGACATATGGCTGCTAACTTTTATGAGCGGTTCAAGAATAAGGATCTGATGAATTTGTTCAAGCGATTGTGCACTCAGAATCAGCAGAGGAAGTTTGATGCTTTGTGGGGTATAATTGATGACATGAGCGCTGAATTGCTTAAGAGTCAGGCCTCATCATCCAGCAGGAGACGTTCTACAGATTCATTAGTTGGACATGCTAAGCCATTTTCACAGTGGATTGATGGTGCGCCTAAAGAGAAGTGGTCACTTCTGTATGACACACAGGGGAGACGTTATGGGATCGAGACGACCAACCATGCTGAATGTTACAATATGGTAATGCATCGTGTTCGTGGATTTCCTCTTGTTGGCATCAGCCACTCCCTTACTTAATGATCCAGGATTGCATTTTTGCAGAAGGGTCAATGAGTACATGGAGAAAAAAATTGAAAAGGCTCGATTTCACTCAGTCGTATCAATGTGCACAAAGGAGCAAAGATTTGAGGTATCATGCAGGGACAGGACCGGACAGGGTGTCCGCAGACAAAGGGTAATTCAAGAAGTTTTGATAACCATTGACGGGAGGGTGTTCTGCCGATGTCAGAAGCCAAAGGTGCATCACTTACCATGCTCCCATGTCATCGCGGCTTGTTCTGTATCTGGGTTAGATGCTGCGTCCTATGTTTCTCAATATTTCACAAAAGAAGCCGCAGCACAGACTTGGTGTCATGAGATATACGGCATCGGTATTCTAGGCCCATTCACTCAAAAAAATCCCCATCCAATGCTCATCCCTGATGCAGCTACGAAGCGGGGCATAGGCCGACGGCAGACACGTCGGATCTGGAATGGAATGGACGAGTCCGAGGCTGGAAAGAAGAAAAAACGTTGCAACTTGTGTGGAGCGGACGGTCACACTTACAAGAAGTGCCCACAGCTTTCAGTACCCACTGCTGCTGCCGAGCTTGGACCTTCCGGGAATTCGACGGATGGATCGGCTCCACCTACAAGAATTCGCCGCATCTAGTTGTGCACGTAACAGCTTGCAATGTATTTGTGTGTACGAAACTAAGTATATTATGTATTTGTCTCGAATTTGGTTGTAACGAATGAAACCTTCAATGTAATATGTTATGTGGTATTTTGTTTAACGTTCTATTTATATCTCGTTCATTGTATATTATGTGGTATTGTATCATAAATATAATCATTACAATCAAACATAGCAAACATATAAGTATTGCAATTAAAGGTACAGGCATCCCCTCACAATTTACATCACAATCTAAAACTGATGTCCATCATAAGTTACAGATCATGTCATGAAATCATCTAAATCGTCATCCCAGTTGACAGATGGTGGTGCTGTAGGTGGTGCAGCATTACTTGACGAACCTCTCGACTTTCCTTTTCTCTCTTTTCTGGTTTTAGGTTCATGTAAGGGGGGAGGAACATCAGGTGTTCGAGGCCATGATTTGGGGGGCATGAAGTCATCCATATCGTCATCCCAGTTAACACAACTAGGTGCTCGAGGTAGTGCTGCATGACTTGACGAACCTCCGGTCATCTGTTCTTGCGGATGCCGAGAACTATCACCCGAAGATCTTTTACACCTCCTTTGTTTAGTTTGCGGCATAATTCCACCGAAGATACATACCAATTTACGGAAATTTGGTATCGATTTGTTAATCAACTCCGTGTCCTCGGGGTAATCCTAGCATATAATTACACAATAATTTTACTATTTCGTAAATATGGATTACAAATAACGGACGTGATTAGAACTGAATAAGAGTTATCTTAATATGCATCTCATACACCTCTGGCCGCATCCATATCTTACAAGTAGTTTGTAAGAATCCAATAACATAAGGATGATTCGCTAGTTCACATACCCTCATGTATATCTTCCGACGTTCTAGCAGGTGTTCCTTTAAATCTTGCATTGTAATACCTCGAAACAATGTCAAATCTTTAAACTCAACTAATTTGGACAACACCATCTCTATCGTACCATCCGCTAATGGATCCAACTTCTTACTGATTACAAGACGTGTCATGATCTCAAGAAATATACTAGATTTTTCTTCGGTCCATGAAAATCCAACAGAATTGGAGGCAACCATTGCCTTATGCTGCAATAACAATAAGGTACCATCATTCTAAGTTTACTATTCTATATTTCACTATCCAAAAACTAAATCTATTCTAATTCATAATTATTTTAGAAACAAGTCTATAATAGTTGAGAAATATTGGTTACCTGCGGTTCGGATCCAAAATCCTGCAGGACTTCGCCGGTTTTTTACCTCCCTCACCCCTCCTCTCTCCCTCTCCCCTCTCTGGATCTCGTGGGCAGAAAATGAGAGCGCAGAGGGGAGGGGCGGAGTTTTATATTTGGGGTGGGAGCCTGCCGCCCCCCGGCGGCAGGCTCCCTCCAAGGAGCTCTGCGCAAAATAAATTTATTTTTATTTACATATAGGTCCCTACCACCTTCCTGCCGGGCTGTAGGCCCCCTGCCGCCCCCTTGCCGGGCGGTAGGAGTATAGAACTGTAAAATCTCAAACCAAAAATATATTTCTGTAATTTTTTTTTTGAAAAATACAAAAATAAAAAAGTCGCCCGTGATCGATGCGAACTTGGGCCGTCAGGTTTACAGGTTGGACACGAACCGATGTCACGAGTGGGCTGCAGCCTACAGGTGACGCATGCGGCGGTGGGTGGATGTGTTGAGATCAGATATGCAGCAGGTGTACATGGTGATGAAATTTTAGACCTGACCTATTATAAAATTTAGAAATTCTAAATAAATCTTAAATGCTCATATGTGTATGCATGAGGGAGATAGTGGTGCAAGACTTTAGTCCTATATTGCTTGTGGAAGGTGAGAATGACTAACTTAAATAGTGAAGCTATTCTTATCTTTTCAAGCTATGTGTGGAATGCCTCACCGGTTGCGGGTTGGGGTGAAGGGCATGAGTGCCGGCTCCTCATCTTGCGGGGGTGCAGTTTCTTTTTGCTGTTTTATTTTTTTATCACTTGCCCATTAAGTTTGCAAGATATTACTTGGCCATTAAGTTTGCAAGATATGGAAAGTCTAATCAGTTTTCTAATCTCTTTTTGCTGTTTTATTTTTTGTTACTTAGTCATTAAGTTTGCAAGATATGGAAGGTCTAATCAGTTTCGTAATCTGATTACGGGTCCGATCACGACGCGGCCTTCACCAAAATCCATCTAATCTGAGTTAGAGTTTTGCCTCTTCTCGCAGCCACGCTGTCATCGTAGTCTTCTCCATCCTGAGCGCCAGCGTACACCGGCGAACGGGAGGGCAGGTCTCCAGAACCTCTCGCCTTTGTGATCCTGCACCGTGAGAAGGCAAATAAGGTTTTTGGGAAGTGCCTCGCGCGACTGCTCAAGATCTTCACCACGGCTCGTCCTCCATCCAAGTCCTGTGCTGCAGCGTATCGTCGTCTTCAATGCCGTTTGCTGCACTCCATCAGCAACACCGTCGTCGCCCCGTCTACGCTGCTGGTGATCGTTACAGCATCTCCATCTGTAAACGCTCTGTACGCCGTAATCTGATTCTTTTTTTAATCATATTTTTAGAGATTATTGTTCTGCTGTGTCATGTTAGTAGTATGATAGAGTTGTTCATGCTAATTTTTATCATATTTATTATTTATTTATTTTGAAATTTAATTATACAATTGCCTAATTATTCAACACATGGTACGTGGTCAAGCAAACTCCAAGCCTCACACGAAAGTTATTTTTATACTATCGTTGGGATAGCTCAATGGAAGATAAAAAAATACATGTTGAGATAATTATGTGTGGAGCTGTGTTTTGATGATTTGGTGGCCATACCTGCTCCACCATTGTGGTGGAGGAATTTTACGACGCGCAATACTATTGCCTAAAATAGATTCGTACATAAATATCAGACAGTTGAAATTATGCATTTACTACGGGATTCCTTTTATTTGTCGTGTGCCAGAAGCAAAACATTAAGCACACGACAAAGCATTAAGCACACGTAAAATGTGCTGTTTCCGATGGTGGTTGTGATGTTTTGAGGTAATTATGCACCGGACGTGTCCGGTATATGCCACTGGTCACAGCACCGGAGGTCTATTTTCCAATGGCTACTGAACTAGCCGACGGACGATGTCAGACGTCTTGTGCGCCACTGGACAAACCACCGGAGACGTCCGGTGCGTTCTGGAGTTCAAAGTTCAGATTACATCCTCCCTGGAACCCCAGTCCGGTGCGCACTCCGGTGCAGCACCTTGAATTTCACGCGCGTCTGAGCCACGGCATTGTGCACGTCCGGTGCACCCTGTCCGGTGCCCACCGGACACACCAGTGCCCAGCTGTGTTAGTGTTTCCAAGAACATTTTCCGTTTGCTCTCTGACTGTGTCACTAGCTCTAAATGCAAATGAACTTTGATCCAACGACTAGGGGCACTAGATGACAAAGACTTCTAATAGAGTTCCCCTAAAACCGATCACGCACTCTTATTGCTTCTTGACCGACAAAACAAAATGGTCCTAGATTTTTACCTTTTGCCTTGACCACCATTCACTACCAGAAAAAAGGCCATTAGCACCGAGTAGAATAGGCCATCAGTACCGGTTTTGGAACAGGTACTGCGAAAGACTCGGCTCTTACCTTTATAAGGCAACCTACCGTAGATGGTGTATAGACGAATTAAACAACTGAAGCCTTGGAACCGATGAGATGGCCATGGCGGGTAATTAGCGACGGCGGGAGATGGTGACAGCAGGGGATGAGACTACGAGGGGATCGGTGGTGCTAAGATCGCAACAACTGAAGGTCAGTTGGCCAGAACGCGATGACCCTCGAGGCTAAAGGAAGGTCTGGACGCCAGGCATTAGGTTTACCAAAATCAAATGAGAGAAAAGGGGGGAGGAAGCGTGAGGTTTATGCGTTTAAAAATTCGAATTCAAACTACGCACGACGGAAAGAAACACAATCGCAAGCTATGGATTGAACGAAGGAGAGATCGGAAGGATGACGGTCTGTGGGACCGGAACACGACTAGAGGGGGTGAATGGGAGCCTTTAAAAGCTAAGCGAAAAGGCTAACTTCAATTCACTGCCCAGAAGTTCTCTCTTCTAATCGCTAGTGACATGCTCATCCTAGAAACGATTATGAATCTGTCGGAGGAATTCTCCAGCCGGCTGGTGGAACGCACCCACATAATCCTAAGTGAAGGATGAGCTTGCGGACTATCTAGGCTCGCTTGAACAAGAAGCGTAAGAATATGAGGACACAAATGATTTAGAGTGGTTCGGGCCGCCGGAGCGTAATATCCTACGTCCACTGTGAGTTGTATTGTCTGAACTTAGAGAAATGACGTGTGACCTTATCTTTCTAACGTTCATGCTCTCCCTTTTATATGTCCAAGGGGAGCATGTATACTATGCGGGATCCCGACAGGTGGACCCAGCGATACTACATTATATAACGTACACCTTGGCTTTAAATACCTCAGATCCTGAGATCTTCCTCGTCGGTCTCTGTGCGTGTCTTTCGACCAGACTTGGTCTTGAGCCGTCCTATCGGCATAGTGTTTGGCCTCTGCTGCCATGCATAGGGAGTATGATAGCGCGATAGCTATACTACATAGAGTATTATGGCACTGTGGCTATCGGAGATCTTACTCCAGGATTGCCCTATCTTGTCGGCTTGAATCTTCTGACCGGTGTGGATTTGCCCTATCCTGTTGGCGTGGCGTAGAGTCAGCTATGTTGACGCGCGTAGGTGTCATGATGATAGAGCCGAGCCGTCGCCTCCAGTTTATGCCGTAGCCAGGCACGCGCGCGGTGCCTATGACTCTACTGTGCACCTCGGTAACTCGCGATCTACAGTGCGGTCATTCGAGCCTGCACGGCCTGTCATAAAGCTGCTCTATGCCCTGTGGTGGCAGCGCACGCCTCAACCATCCACACTTAATGGGGCAGATGGGCTAGCAGTGCGCGCCTCAACCATCCGCATTTAATGCGGTAGGCGGGCTGGCTTCCGGCAGAAGACTCGCACCTGTGGAACACGTGGCGGCACCGGACCCTGGGGTCAGCAGCCGCGCCCACAGGGGCACGTGGCGGCTCCGGACCCCTACCCGAGAGGGGGGCGGATGCTTGCGCCTGTGGGACACGTGGCGGCACCGGACCTTGGGTCAGCTGCGGCGCCCACAGGGACACGTGGCGACTCCGAACCCCTACCCGAGTGGGGAGCGGGGTCCGGGTCCCCCTGGTTGGCTTGATGGCTCGGGCCTCCTGGAGGTCCGGCTTCCATACGTGGGGTCGGGGACCAACCCGCGGGGGTTCGGGACCCGTCCGCGGGGGTCCAGGCCTGTGGTAGCCACCCCTGAGCGCTTCGTCCTTGCGGACACGTGGCGGCACCGGACCTGCCATCACGTGGGGAGCGGATCCGGAGACCGTTGTCCCCATCTGTCAGATCTGGGCTCCCGTGCCCAGTTGTCCAGAGGCTTAGTGCGAGGTTACGGATAACCTCGCGTCTCTTTGGGTTATGCGATAGGAGAGGATACCCCAGCCTGAGTGTACCGACAGAATCCTTAACACACAGCGGAAGCCAAAGAAAATCCACTACCAAAAGGACTCTCCAAACAAAATAGAACAAACACAAACTAAACTCTCTTTTTCTTTTTCTTTTTCTTTTAATTAAACATGAAAGCAAAGATTATCAAGCATAGGAATTGATAGAGTCAAGCTAACCAAGCATGCAAATTAAATCAGAGTCATTAGCAGGAGCGAACGCTAATTAAATAACTCAAGCAAAAGAGCATGAATTAATTAACCTAAAGGATCAGACTGCCGACTTCCTGCTCCGCACGCGCTGCCCTGCTCGGGCCCACGTGGTCTCCCGCTGCTGGCCGTCGCCGCTAGCGCCGCCGCTGGCTGCCTACGCGCTGGACGCCGGACGCCGCCGCTGTAGCGCTTGCCACGCCGCGCCCTCGCTTGCTGCAGCGCTCGCCGTCCTGCAGCTACGCAACGCGCGCTCGCACACCCGTGGATTCCTGTAGCCAAAGAACCGAGAGAGAAAGAAAGAGGGGAGGAACAGAAGATGCAAAACTTGGAATCTAAATTACTCCATCAAACCTCCATGAATCCCAACGAAACTAAAGCTAAAGATTCGAGGGAACTAGAACTAAAGGATGAACACAATAATGGCTCAGATCTTAACACCCGGAGGACAAAAGGAGGTTAGGACCTCCATTTCCATCAAAATCTCTAATAAGCCCTAACATGAAAATCACAAGAAAAAAAGAAAAAATAAGGGGAGGGGGAAGAAAGATGGCCCTTCAACTAGCCATGCCTATCTATATAAAGTCTCTGGCGAACGATGAAAATACCTCTACGCTAATAACTATGATAACTACCCACACAGAGGCAAAACGGTCCATCTTTTTGTAGGAGCATCGGACGGACACGCCGCCTTCACAACTTTGCTTCGCCTTGACGCAAGCTTCGCAATGGCGCCACGTACCCTCCACCTCAGCAATCCGGCCGCACCGGATGCGTTTTCGGTTTTGAGACCCAAACCGGGAAATCCGCCTGCGCGGTGGTTTTGAGGCCCAAACCATCCATCTCAGCTTGGCCGCCACGCGACCTTGCCGATGACGACACGTTCCAGCCTCCGCCGCACTTGACGCCTTCGAATCTTTTACGCGCGCTTGCCGCATGGGCTGCCTACTTGACTTCGCCATCGTCCTTGCCGACTCGGCCCAACGTTGTCGCATGGGCTGCCTACTTGACTTCGCCATCGTCCTTGCCGACTCGGCCCAACGCCATTGAGCAAGGGCGTCTGGTGTATATGCGGAACCAGATGAAGGTTGATAAGATGCCCTTCCCGAACATCAACATGGTGGATGCCGCACCCGCATCGCAATTGCTTCAGCCCCACTCATTCGTAAGGCGACGAAACGATCCCAAAAGCACCCAAACACTACAAAACGCATCAAAACATGAGTTTAGGGTCCAATTGGGCGGATTGGGTGTGTTCGTTGCGAAAAATTACGATGCGACTTCGTGGCACGAACTTTTACATTGATTGCACAAGCTAGCTAGCAAACGTGCGCTTTGCTTCCCCCGCCTGCGCCGTGTTGCTTGGCTTTTATGTGAAAGCTTCTCGCGCACGCGGTCGCGCCCCACCTGTCACTTCGTCCACCCGTTCCTCCCAGCATTTTGGACCAACCGATGGGTGCCCAGCCTCGCCGGCCCGGCTCCCGCTCCGGTCGTCCACCAACCGGGAGCACGGAATTGACAGAGCACGTCGCGGTCGTCGCATTCATGCACCATGTGAGCCGCCCGTGACTCTGCCCGGCCTCTTTGGATCCCTCAGCCCAAGTCTACTCGCGTTCATCCCCGAACCTTTCACTTGGCCTTCACCTCGCACCGTCGACTGCCACGTCACACCCTGCATCTGCACTTCACAATCAAGGCAAGTATCGACACGCAACGGTTGTCAATCACTCATCATAACTTGGATTGACCACCATTGGTCCTCACGGTCAATAGAGGCGGCTGGACAAAACCTGGGGATCGCACCTAGCGACACACGACGGAAGATTTCATCCTGCTTAAGCATATTTTAATTTTTAGTAGTAGAGATTGTAGCACCGTGGTGTCTCACTTTCAGTGCGAGCGATTATTTAAATACCTTTTTAGATAATGGAACAATATTATGCTTCAACCATCTCTCAATAAAGACGAAAGACTTGTTACAACTATTACAAGTAATAGCTTACTGCTGGACCCATACAAATAAAAGTTCAATGACCGATTCAAAGGTAATCTGTATATTGAAGGAGTATCCATGTGAAGTGAAGAAATGTAGAGCTGCCGTCTCCAAAGTACAACATCTGAGGGTCAGAAGCTTCTTACACTGAAGCTTCTTAATTATGATATCGACATTTGTCGTGATTAAAACACAGTGTGGGATGTTTTTGCTGCTTAAACACTGGTGGCAGCCATTCCATGATTTCTTCATGCATCCAAAAGAAAACAATACAATACACAAGGCTGTTAAGGTGTCCCCATTTTTGCTCCAGCCTCCAGGGGGATACTCACGACAAGCACCGTGTCGACCTTCCACACCCGACACACACGTGAACGTGAAACATGACAAAGCACACAACCAAGCAAATTAAACCATCTTAAGAGAGAACATTTAAATGGGGACGGGCTTGAGGAAGAGGGACGTCACCAGACCCTCGAGGTCGCCGGTGAAGGTGTAGGCATCGTTTCCTCTGCAATATACGATCTCATTTGACCTGGCTAGGTTGATTACGGCCAACTTCACTGCTGGCAGCAGCCCTCGATCTATCTCCATGCACGCCTTGTTGATCCTCCTCCAGGCATGCTCCACCATTGCGGAGAGGGCTGCTTCGGCCTCCTCTCCTCTAGTGCCATACTCCTTCATGTAGCACTCCAGGGAGCTAGCGACGTCATTCTTGTTCTTCCGGCCTTTCTGTGCAGATAAATGCATCTATATATAAGTTGATGGATTTGCATCCACAGAAATCCAAATCCTAGGTAGGTCCCTTTCTTTGAGTTGAAGCAAAGGTTTGCAATGTACTAGGCATCATGACTATCTGCCGGATGTATACCCCAGTCCCTAATATGGCTCAGTTCTACAATCACGCTGAGTAAGACACTCACTCGCACCAATCCCGCTTATGCTTTTCGTCCTCGCTTCACGTAAAAGGGTTAACCTAGGGGTTGAAATGTACTTGGCACTTAGGTTTATATGTTGGTGAACCTCACAATCAACTAGCAAGGTGGAACAACTTTCCACACATGCCATGCCACACACACATGGTCTACTAGTGGAATCAAATTCATCATGGGCCGGGATATCACATACACCCCCCTAAAGGACCCGACGTTCTAGTCGGCAACGTACCCACACACTATGGTAATCGACCATGAACTTCCCCTCTTAGCACAAGTCATCCATGCGTCTAGTACCGGTACACATGCCATGTCTAGTGACCACACAAGTATCTACATGCGCCATGCGCCATATGTCCATGTCTAGCTCAGTCTTACTCTCACGCTGAGTAAAACACACGCTCACACCAACCCCACTTATGCTTTCATCTTCGCTTCGTGTAAAAGGGTCAACCCATGGGTTGAAATGCACTTAGCACTTCGGGTTATATGTTGGTGAACCTCACTCTCAACTAGCAAGGTAGGACAACTTTCCACGCATACCATGCCACTCATACATGGGCCACTAGTGGGCTCAAATTCATCCTGGGCCGGGATGTCACACTGGAGGTACTTGAATTACAGACAAGAGGGGGTTAATTATCCTTGATCTAGAAGTTAATCCATCAATCCCAAAAGAATCATTGTATTTTTGTTCTAAGGCAAACCATCTTAAGTTTATGTATGTGATACCAAATGCATTGTATATCTATTTGGTGTCATAAATGTTGACTCTCTTTTCTATAAACTTGATCAATTCTAAGATTGTTTTACCCAAGACAAATCTATCATGCCATTGTTTTTAGGACGGATGCAATACTCCCTCCATTTTTATTAACATATCAAATTAGGTTCGTTCTTGTTGACACTATTTTTTAGCATGTGTCAATATGATGAGCAGGCAGCCAATGAAGAATGGGCCGACGAAGGAGAATGATGAGCGCATTTGGGCCCGTGGGCCAGGAAGAGCGTCACAGCCAACGAAGCTAAGAAAGAGCTGGCAAGATGATGTTAGCAAAGTTATCTTGTAGAGTTGAGTTGTTTGTTTAGGAAAATTTGTTTCTTGTAAATGAAGTATCTCGCCGTATCGGCATCGGGGTCTAGGTTTATGCTATAAATATCAGACCTACGTCTCTTGTAAAACTTGATCAACCACATCCAACCAAAACTCTACGTTTTCAGCACATCTACTTTTTCACACGGCAGCTTTGCCCAAGATGCAGTAGTTTTTCTCTTTACGAGTTCTTCTCAGTAGGTATGTTCCATCGCTTGTTGAAAAGTTCCGAGTAGAGTTGCGTAGATGGGTTTAGGTTGATGGCGCATCGCTTCTTCCTCCATCTATGACGCTCAAAATTATCGAGCATGCTAGATCCGTCCGGCGGGGTCTAGCTGTTCACAAGTTACCGAGCACGTTAGATCCGTCTGGTGGGGTCTAACTATTCACTAGTTATTGAGCTCTCTAGATCCGTTCAGCGGGGTCTAGTCTGCTCACCAAGTTATTGGTAAAAGTTGGCGATCTGTTAGATTAATTTGATCCGTTAGTCTAGCTCGTCGTTGCTTTTACCACCAGTTATCAATATACGCTTAGATCCTGCTAGGTTGACTCGTTTAATTTAGTTTGTTTTAAGTTTGCGTCGCAAGTTATCTAGCATGGTTCCGCCTGCTATCCGCTCTTATCGTGTCATCTTGACCATAGCCGATCGAGGTGGGATCCGGGTGTTGTCTGCAGGTTGCGTCATCCTAGGCGTGGCTTGTCTCCCCGTGAATCGGCCGGACGATAGCCGATCCGCCCGTGCCACTGATATCGGCTCCCCCGAAATTTAACGTCTACCTCCCTTGTCAATTGCAGATCAAATTGATTGGTATGCCGAGCGCACCGTACGTGCGCCGATTGGGTTCGGTACTCGGAGCGAAGCAGATCTCCGCGGCCCTAGCATATGTGGAGCGCGAGATCCTATCTGGTGGGGATTTTCACTTCAACAGTTCTAAGTCAAACTTTACTAATTTTGACTAATTCTAAAGAAAAATATAACAACAACTATACTATCCAACATATGCACTATCAACATATACTTTTATGATGGATTCAATGAAAAATTTTGATATTGTAAATATTATCATTTCTTTCTACAAGTTTTGTCAAAAATTTTCAAATTTGACATAAGACAAACCTAATACGACATATAAATAAAAACAAAAGGAGTATCTCTTAAAGTAGAGTAGTAGTACCTTGAAGGCCGAGATGTCATTGAGTAAGCGACCAATCTCTCCACAGGCGTGAACCGCGTCAGGTATACCGCTTGCCCACTCGACTGCCTCATTGGTTGCTTCATCACCCGCAGCCATCAGTGCCGCAAGGGCTAGTACTGGAATGGATGATGACATGGAGGAAACTTCTATCTGATCTTTGAAGCTCGGTATGTATTTCTCATTGCACCATTTGGCCTCCTCAAGGTAATATTTTGACAACAATTTAAACTACACAAGAAAATGGCAGGTGACTCGATCTACCCAATAATATCATAGACTTGATTGTTTTACCTCATCCACACATACTAAAGTCTACGCTAAATTATGCAGAAACATACGTCCGGGTATTAATTTGAACTTGTGGATTCTGGCTGGTATTAGTAAAGGATACTTACTGCTGTTTGGACGTAACCCACACGATACTTTTCACTTGGGTCGAGAATATTCTCGAATTCTTTAAAAGTGCTTAATATTTTGATGTAAAACACTCGCAGATACTCAGGTAGAATAGAAGCCGCGCTCTCATCCCATCTGAGGATAACAATGATTGTGCATACAATACTTAGTTACACTGTTCGTTCTCAATTAAGCTGCGAATAGCATGTGTAACACTCGATATGGTGTGGAGAGGATGATAAATAAAGGGATGCTAGAGTGACATGCAGAGTTAGGTAATTAATCATTCTGCTTCTAACAAATGTTAGGGTAAATAAAAATGTTACCTTTGTATAGCCTCATTGAAAAACTCACACTCCTCAAAGGTAGCGTGGGCATCATAGGTGTCATCCATCAGGCTTATGAATGCGGTCATCTTGGAATATAGTATTCTCGCACGAGAGTTGTGCTCCCTTTGGAACGCTCCAAAGGCCCAAAAGTACATCTCCACGGATCGGTCCCGAGAATAGGGTAGCTTCACATCCTCATAGATATCCTTCCACCATCTACACAGGTCAAGTTTATAAACTCACATCACTTGTTAAGATAGAGATGCTTAAATAGTAAAAAAATACACTAATCAAATCTATGAGTTTAAACTTATATTTTCATATTCCAGATACATCCGCAATATAGAGAGAAATTGATGGAGCACAAGCATTTATTACTTTTTGTGTGAAAAAGACCCATTCGTGTACATCAGATTTGCAACCCCCCCCCCCACTCCCCACACCCCACCCCAATAAGTAGTGATAAGTATTTTGTTTAGGTTGTCATGTATAAGTTTAAGTTTAAAGTTTGTTGGGTCATAGTGGTAATACAATTTCTAATTTCAAAAACGCGTTTAATAATGATTTATGCTTGGTATAGATTTGATATTCGACTGAGATGAGTTCTGTACACAATTGCCTGTTGATTCAGGGAGCAATTACAATGGTACAGGGAGTCAGGTTCTTGTCCCAAGAACCTGGTTCCTTTCAATACGCATCCTTTTTTTTATCACATCTGTCCATGTAAACCATGCGTGCCGAGATTTCTAAACGCCAGTATATCTATACTGGAATCACAGTCCCTAAAACATAACTAGTAAAATAATGAAGTGTCCACGAAATTGATGGTATGGTGTTTACCTTTCATTCTGTTAACGAATTCATTGTAGTGATTAATTATACACATATATACAGATCAACCGTTAAAGATATTGACTTATGAGCAAAAGGTCCGAAGCTCCTTGAGGTGGGCGGACCTTCTGAGGTTATAGTCCAGCCTTGCAAGCTCAAGTATGGTCGCGTTGTGCACGTCTTCTTGCTCGTATTCAATGATGTAGTGTATGGTCTCAAGTTGAGGCATGTAGCGAGGAAGTGCGATGTCTAGGGCACGGGCAACCTGGCCCGCAATTGGATACCCAAGGTTGCCTTTCATTGCCTTTAGATGGGACCTGGTGAAGGTGATGGCATCATCAAGGACATCCTCACCTAGCACTGCCATGTGAGCCCCATTGTACAGGCTCAGCAGCCCTCTTTGAACTTGTTGAACACATCTGCATGCATATTCATGAAAAATTCTTGTAGGACACGTTTTCATACATTTTTGCGTGCTCAAGTTTATATGCATGACCGCCCGGAACATAATGACTAATATAATTTTAAAATTGGTGATTGAGCGCAAATATATGATATCTAGTCAATGGGATTATACCAAGTTATAGTTGGGGCTGAGAGAAAATTCCCGGAAACCCAATAAACAAACCGACTCAACTGAGTAAACCAAAAAAAATGTAGGTTAAATCGTTTGTGTTCTATTGGGTCGGCTGAAATTCTTGTGCTATCTGGCGGTTGGTTATTGGTTCAGTTTTGTTGTTACAGGAACTGATTTAACCAGGCTTAGTTCTATATCAAGGAACAATCCCATACACTCTAGAAATTAAATATACCGGAATGTTTTAATTAGTTTGCCATACTTAGGTACCTGTGGATACAAAAAAGCCATGTTGCCTAAGCAGACGAAACCTGAGGGCCACAATATGTAGTTCTTTGGAGTTATCAAACTCTTGCTTCTCGCTGTGGACACGGCATAACACCGCACAAATCTCCTCTTCGAAGTGGTTGTCTATGCCGAGGCGTTCGAGCACATCCACAAGTATCAATGCGTTGGTCACACTCAGGCCATTGTGGGCATCAAACATACGGCGTACTTCTTTCTTGAGGTGAGCCGCCCTCTCTCTCATCCACTTCTCAGATCTCTGCATGCAGACACACGCAGACAGCATAATTAATAGAGACCTAGACATGCAGCGCCAATCAATATGACTGGAGACCAAGATGATGTGTCTATGCCTGGGAGATAGAAGGGGCGTAGGTGACAAAGAAATCATCCCAAAGGGATGGTTCAAAGGGGCAATCTTCAGCGCCTGTGGTAGCAATGGTCTCCATTGGGCTGCCAATCTTCTGGATAACAGGACTAGTAGCCTTGATTGCACTACTCATTCCAACTCTGTACTTGACCTAGTTCTCAGTTATTGGTGGTGCATCTCGCTCTGATATCTATAGGCCCTAGCTTTCATTTATAGAGCTCGTAGTCGTAGCTGCCCATATGGAACAAATAATGAAGCAGATTGCACTAGTACTCTCTCCATCCATTTTTGATAGCTATATTTCACCTTGATATAATAACCAAAAAAAATAACTTTACTTATCATATAATAAATGCAACACGGACTTTTCTGTTGGTCCACCAATATTTTAACTGGAAACTTCTTGTTACTAGTGTTATTTATTGACATAGTCTATGCCAATTGCAAATATATCTATCATTTTTAAACATTTGAGGTTTTGAAATATAGCTATCAAAAGTGGATGGATGGAGTACAAGAGAATCTCTCTCTCTCTCTCTCTCTCTTGGGGGGTCATTATCTCATACTATTTATTTGCTTTATAACCACGTTTATGTAGGTTTGGTTGCATGACGACAATCGTGATGCAGCTCCCTAGCCCCGAGAAAAAGACACTTTTGCCAACCGGTGTATCGCCTCCTACAACTCTTTTTAAAACAAATTAAATTAGAAATCATTTCAGATAGACAAAAAGATAACCATTCAAATCTCTGAAACGTCGTCCTGTGCAAGTGACACAAGAGCCACCGTGTGCTTCGTGTTCAAAATTCGCTTATATATAGCTCGCCTCGCTCAGGACAAGCTAGCATATGCATAGCACCTCCATTATCCTTTTGTTCGTTCATTATTTTTGTAAAGATGTTCACTAATCTGGAAGTGCTATATGTATGTGTGGAACATAAAAACTTATAAGCTAGCCTCATCCTACCTACACTACATGGAAAAAGTCATCAGTATACCAGGTCAAAAAGGGTGTTAGTACCGGTTGTTATCCTTTAGTACCGGTTGGTATTACCAATTATACTAACTGTAAGACATCAAAAAAAAATTAAAATATATTTCAAATGTGGGAGAAGGTCCAATTTTTCACGCCAAATAGACGCTCGTGCGGTGCATAGGATTCAAACTTGGAACCTCTTGCCTCGCATGTACCATGCTTACCATCTCACATATCAGTTGTGATTGGGAGAGAGATGCTTTCATTTTAAATTAACCCGTGGAGACCCCTTTTGTATAGCTTATAGTACCAGATGATGTTATTACCACCCAATAGTAAAGGTCTCCATAGCCTACCATCTACCTTAAAAATACCGATTGAATTGGACCTGGTACCAACTCAATCCTATAGTTTTGGGTTGGACCGATAACTGTTTTTCTAGTAGTTCTAGATTGTAGGTGCTTTAAGACACTTGAGCCACATGAGACAATACCAGACAAATCACTAATGTGCATTTCCCCAGAACTTATCATAGTAAACAAACAATTCCTCTTCAAGATCATTTCTAATGAAATCTCTTTGGCCCACCGCATGAAAGCATTGCGCAGAATCAGTACATTCTTGGATGACGATGTGATGCTTTGCCAATCACAAAATCATGCACGGGTTTTAACGAGTTTAATTCATTTGTTGCTAGGTCAAGAAAACACCTACACCAATAAAAAATGCATAGAAAACCACATAGATAGTTTTAGCCACCTTGAGTGCAAGTGGTATGGATGCATGCTATGCATGCTTCTTGGTTGGAGGTGGCTTCCCCATGACGTATGTGGTAGTATAAGGTTCCATTCAAGAGTACGCATAAACTAACTTTGAACCAAATCATATAAGAGAGGTGATCAATAAAACTGCTGGCGTGGATGATATATAAACATAAGTTCCAACCCTTTTTTTATAATGGAGTCTGTGCCTTTGTGGCTGCCTGGCTAGCACGGTAGTGGTGCACGTGGGTAGCGGGGTACAACAAATTGAACAAGGACACAAGCTGACAAGCACGACGGTACCATCGGAGGTCGCAATCCATCATCCATACCACCCATGTGCTTGTCAGGCTGTCAGGTTGTGTCCTTGTCATCCACACCACCCTCGTGCTTGTCAATGGTCGCAATCCATCATCCACACCACCCACGTGCTTGTCAAGCTGTCAGGTTGTGTCCTTGTCATCCAAGCCATGATACCGTCGTGCTTGTCAGCTTGTGTCCTTGTTCAATTTGTTGTAACCCGCTACCCACGCGTGCATCACTAGCGTGCCAGTCAGGCAGCCACAAAGGCATAAACTCCATTATTAAAAGGGGTTGGAACTTGCGTACATATATCGTCCACGCTAGTGGTTTTATCGGTCACCATTATATGTGGGTTCGATTCTTTTCATTTCATATATATCTTTTTCTTTTGAGAACCTCTTTTCATTTCATATATATGAGCACTTTGGATGACCGCCCACTGAGAGAGCTTGGCTACCACAGTTGGAGCGCCCAGCAATGAAGGAAAAGGAAGACAGCGGTCCACCCATCAATTAGCAATTATCTTTTCCTTCCATTTTCTCAAAGCAACCAAATATTGCACGCGGTCCAGATGCCTATTTTGCCTATTATTAAGCGAAATGCAGCCTAGCACTGTTTGGCTGACTGGACAGCCCACTAATCTATGCTCTGGCAATGCAAAATTGACTCTCAGCCTGGCTCCGTGGAAAGGGAATCCATCTGTGCTTGCAGGTTGTGCAGGCGTGCATCCCGCGCGCAGAGCGTGACTGGGATTACCTTCCTCTTCGCATTTGTTCTTGGGCTCACCGAGCTCCTATTGCATTGCTCTGGCTGTCGTTGAGGTGCTGCCTGTGCCCACGCCATTCTCCGCTCCGCTGCAGAGCCGCGGGAGGAAAGCTTCCGTCTCCTCTTTGCCGGTGCCCGTGCGTCGCTGTCGGGAAGGCATAGTGGAGGGTCACGGAGCGGCACAGAACTAACGCGAGTCCGCATGGCACATGCCCCCTTCTGCTTCTTGTTTACCCGTACTTTGGTGCCAGCTCACTTTCAGTTTTGTGGTAATCAGGGCTAGCATTGCATTATTCATTCTACACTATTAATCATCTCCCTCGTCTGTTCAGACGTGCTAATTCAGGCCGCTAACTTGTACTCCCTTTATATTGTAAAGGAAGTCGTTTCGAATATTGACACGGTTTCTAAAAACAATTTTGACAACCAACTTTTTACTATAAAAAATTTATAAAATATAGTCAACATATACTTTTACGAAACTACATTTCAAGACGAATCTGCTACTTATATCACTTTTATATTTTCAAACTCGATCCAAAAAAATTTATTTATAGTTAAAGTTTAAAATGTTTGACTTAAGAAAAATTTAAAATAATTTTCTTTACAATATGAAGGAAGTACATGGGGACCACCAAGAACTCGATGCCGCCCGGTGAGGTGGCGGCTGTCAGTTGTTAGTTTCATAACTAGTTTGCTTTCCTAACGAAACTACATTTTAAGATGAATTGCTACTTATATCACTTTTATATTTTCAAACTCGATCCAAAAAAATTTATTTATAGTTAAAGTTTAAAATGTTTGACTTAAGAAAAATTTAAAATAATTTTCTTTACAATATGAAGGAAGTACATGGGTACCACCAAGAACTTGATGCCGCCCGGTGAGGTGGCGGCTGTCAGTTGTTAGTTTCATAACTAGTTTGCTTTCCTAACGAAACTACATTTCAAGATGAATCTGCTACTTATATCACTTTTATATTTTCAAACTCGATCCAAAAAAATTTATTTATAGTTAAAGTTTAAAATGTTTGACTTAAGAAAAATTTAAAATAATTTTCTTTACAATATGAAGGAAGTACATGGGTACCACCAAGAACTCGATGGCACCCGGTGAGGTGGCGGCTGTCAGTTGTTAGTTTCATAACTAGTTTGCTTTCCTAACGAAACTACATTTCAAGATGAATCTGCTACTTATATCACTTTTATATTTTCAAATTCGATCCAAAAAAAATTATTTATAGTTAAAGTTTAAAATGTTTGACTTAAGAAAAATTTAAAATAATTTTCTTTACAATATAAAGGAAGTACATGGGTACCACCAAGAACTCGATGCCTCCCGGTGAGGTGGCGGCTGTCAGTTGTTAGTTTCATAACTAGTTTGCTTTCCTAACGAAACTACATTTCAAGATGAATCTGCTACTTATATCACTTTTATATTTTCAAACTCGATCCAAAAAATTTTATTTATAGTTAAAGTTTAAAATGTTTGACTTAAGAAAAAATTAAAATAATTTTCTTTACAATATGAAGGAAGTACATGGGTACCACCAAGAACTCGATGGGGATCTCCATGTCCCCCATATAAAGTTGTCGACGCTGCTGCACACCAAGTCGGAGGATTAAAGATGTGCCGGAGAGTCTCCAAGACTCCAAAGGCCGGCTCACCAAGATACTAGTTTGGTTCACTGAAGAACCAATGCACAAGGCAACAACATCTTGCTCTCACACTCTCTCAAGAGCTAATTCTAGAACTAACACTCACAAAGCTTGTGCTAAATCTATATATATGTGATCAGTAATTATGCAAGATGATAATTTTGCCCCGACGCCCGCCCAGCAGCTGGTTCCAGTACGTATCTTAATTATGCATGGTGACTTAACTATATTAGTTTTGCGATTAACATATATTTTCTTCTATTTAGACATCCTCTGGATCGAAGACGAGCCAGTCAAAAGGGAGACATCGGCCGACCTAAAAACTAGAGGGAAGACGGGTCGTCACAGAAGTGGATGTAGAGGGTTGTCCATGTGCTCCAGAGGCTGCTAGCACCAAGTTTGTCACCCAATGTGGGGTTATTGTTCGGACAAGAATTCCGATCACCACAAGACTCTAGAAATCAAACAATCCAGAAGAACAACAACACACCATGCCCCCACACCAGAAGGAAATACTATGGAGAGAATTGAAGGATATGTTCACTCTTCCTGAAGGAGTAGATGAAGAACTTGTGAAGCAATGTGCCTTGAAAATATGGCCGTTGCATTTGCAACATTCAAGAAGAAGTTGTTTGCCAATTACGTCAAGAAGGATAAGGAACCAAACTAGAATGATCTTCCTCAGGTTAAACCTTACTGGGAGGAGTTTAAACAGTACAAGCTATCTGAGGATGCACAAGAAAAATCTGAAAAGACCAGAATGCGGGAAACAAGAAGTACAGCCACCACCTTGGGGCGGGTGGGTATAAGAAGGCAGTTAGGAAATGGCAGAAGATGGAGCAGGATCTTATGGATAGAGGCATCCGGATAGATCGAAGTGGTAGTTATTTGCTAATGGTGTAACACTAAATCAAACGGATGGAACTTTGGTCGTGCTTGAGCATATGCAAGAAGTGGCCCACGATCTGGTCACAACAGTAGATGAGGCCAAACAAGGAACGTTCCAACCTCAATGGGAGAATGATGAGCTGACCAAGGCGTTAAAGAATCCCAAACACTTTGGATGACCCCGCGGCATCGGTGTGGTCCCATGGAAAGTTTCTTGGACTGGAGATAGCTCATACAAGACTCATCGAAAGAGAACAGGACAAGAAAAATCCATGCCTTACAAGAAGAGATGAACAAAAAAGTTGTGTCGCTGGAATCTCAGATGGACGCAAGGGTCAATGAGGCAGTACAACATGCTCTAAGCCAGCAAAGGGCCATTGCTGGGTCACAGCAGTCGGATGTTGTGATAAGCCCGGCCTCTCAGCGATGTAGCAGCTTTGCATCCACGGCGGCGCCCGACGTAACAGCTGAGCACCCCCAGATTGAGGCAGCACCGGTGGAGCACCAAAGGTACCCAGTGGATGATATCACCATTTCAATAGCATGCGAGCTACATGTGCAAGCTAAGAATATAACCATTCATGTAGCATATGAGTCAACCCTACTAGTGAATCCTGCTAGTACAATTCATGGAATGCCAATACCCCCTGGCTACGCCTCCATCACAGTCGAGCAGATAGTTGGAATGAGTGGAGACAATGAGAATCACGAGCTCGATTTCTCTGGAGGGGACAGAGAGAAGACATGGGAGATGCACTCCATGGGAGCGTTCTATGGCGCAAGGCCGACATCAAACTTATTAGAAACACAACGGCTCCCGTGGATCCCCATTCTCAGCCCAACTGTGATAATGATGATCGCGATCCCTCCTCACAACCTCCCTCAGCACTGTCTCCGCCTGGGCAAAGGGCCAAGAGTACTCCAACTCCTCCAGCACCAAAAAAAGGAAAGAAAAAGACATCCCTCCCACCATCTGGACCGACAAACAGGAAGCAGAAAATGCTCGGAAAGAAAATAGGCCCTAAGAAGAAATTGGCTTACGAGAGGACCAACGAGAAAACGAGAGAGATAGTTCAAAAGGAGGTGACAGATCGTGTCAAACCTAAAATCCCAGAGAAGAGGGTACCAGTAGATCCACAAATAGCAGCAAAGGTTTATGCAGGCCTGAACAACCCGCCACCACCAAAAAAATTACCCTCGGATTACAACCGGACGCTGATAAAGGCCCACCAGCAGAGAAATAAGAAATATGGAAAGACCGTTCCTCAGCTAGACACACAACAAAAGGAATTCGAGCCCCTCGTGGTGCCAAGGGCGCCAGACCAACACGCGGTGGAATTTCTTCTCGAAACAGGACTAACGTTTGAGCAGGCACAGGGAAGAATGGAGGATATCCCAAGGGCTCAAGTTGTTGTGTTCCATACGAGTATGAAAAAATTTCCATCACTGACGAGGAGCAGATTAGTCTAGGCACGCAGATGTACAATTTGCATAAATGGTACCTGTAGATGTTGAAAAAAGAAATGAATATATTTGGAGTCAAGTATCGTAACCAGGATTTCTTCCGCAGGGAGGACGATTTCTAGGTGGGCTTCGAACTTCTACATCACATATACCGTCGACAAATCCTGGACGTCTCTATCATCACCATTTGGGTTCTGTAAGTATCACTTATCTCTAAATTAATACTTTTTGTTAACTAGCAACGAAAGTATCTTTGTGCATTATATAATTTATATTTTATCGTTTAGCATGGAGATTCAAAGATGCCGAAAAGAAGGATGGCAGTATCAGGTGGGCTTCATGATGCTGTTGGTAGTCAACCAGAAAGTTCTTAACAAAAATTACAAGGAGACGTGTCAAAACATGTAACATTCCCTGATGCGCCAACATTACAAATCCTATATAATGATACCCTACAACTATGGATAAGTCTTGGTTGACTTGTACCTCTTTTATATTTCTAAATAAATGCTAAGTCTAATGCATGTATATATGCTTGTGTATCTATATCTGCAGTTATCATTTGATTTTGCTAGTACTTAACATAGGGAGCGGCAATCTTGTAGTGTTCGACTCTATGAGGTGCCCAAAGGAGCCAATTCAACACTTCTTAGACCCACTGAACAGGTAAGTTCAATTTGCACAACCAAATCCTTTTTATGTTTAAAACAATTATTCAATATCAAACTTAATTCTAAGCGCAGGGTGTGGAAACAATTTGTGAAAAAAGAACAAAGGAGCCTGTCAATGGAGGGAGGAACTGAACGTTAGAATGGATTTTTCGGTATGTTGCGTCGCGAATCTTTTTCTAAGTAATCTCAATTGTTCTATATTAGCATACACAAATATTGAATAACTAATTTATTTCTCCTAAAGTGTGCGAGATAAAGACAAGGAACTGATTGGTTTGGGTACTACATATGCGAGTTTGTGCATCTTCTAACTCCATGCGGGAGGTCTACTATGAAGAGTCAAAGAGTATGCACAAACCATTCACAAGTACATTTTTTCTAATTATACTAACGCGATGAATTAACATATCGATCCTTTTTTCCAAAATTATGGAGTCAAATCAAGGACGAAGTTTACAGTGTTGATCGGATTAACGCCGTGTGCTAGCAGCTCGCAGGGTTCATTTTGAGGGAGATTCTGAATCCAAGAGGTGAGTTCTACCACACGGTCACATCAATAGAGTGTCCGCTTCAACGTCGTAAGAGGCCTAGTACTTGCACTATAAACATGACTTGTATATTTGTAAATATTTTTAAATGTGATGTCGTGTTGTTTGTATATTTGTAAATATATTATTATAGCTAAATAACTTAATTATATGTTTGCCTTTGACTTTTAGTTAATTTTGAATATTCTTTGAACTCGAACAGGACCAATGGCATATAGTACTATAGAGCTCGAGTACGCGTAGCAATTATGAAAGAATTTACAAAATAAATAAAACTAGATTATGGAGAAATGAGTAAAATTTTTTGGTACCGGTTGGAAAGATCAACCGGTATCATAGATGTTGCCCGTTTGCGTCAGTGTGGCAGCCTCAAAGGTACCGGTTGGTCTTTCCAACCGGTACCAATGGTTGCCTAAGGTACCGGTTAAAATACTTGGTGTCCTAAATGGACCCCAAGGATCTCGATTTTGAAGAACCGGTTAGAAAACCGGTTCCTAAGGCCCTTTCCAATATAGTAGTTAAAACTCGTTCGGATCTCACTTATTCACGCAATGTTCTCTTACATGTCAAATAATACAGAAAAATAATCCAACAATTTTAATACAAGCCAAAACATAGCACTTTCTGCAGCTCATGAAAAGTTCGAATTTCACTTACTAGTGGATATTTGACACACTGAACAGTGAACACCACCCAGGTGGAAAAAAAAACACACCAGTAACACAAACATCGATGTGCAGCTCGAGGAGCACACCTTGTCCCAAACGCCCACACATTGCTCCACAATGCCCAGTTAATAGAATAGAAGAACAAAATTTTCAGAATGATCAGTTCACAGAACAAAGGAAGCTTCAGAAAAACACCCCTGTGCAGCTCAGAATCAATCTTGTTGTTATTCATCCGTCGGCACAGCTGTTGCCGCTCTGGTCACCATGATGGGAGTGTCGCCTTCGAGTTCTAATCATCTTGAATATCCAGCCCGGAGATCAGCCAAACCACCCGCCCATGATATCTGCTCCAGGTGCGCTGATAGGGGAATAGATCTATCTCTATTGTTCAAGCTCAAGCAAATCAAAGGTAAAGTTAGTAATAGTACCGATATTTACATACAACAGACAGTCAATTGAAGCTCAAGCAAATCAAAGGTAAAGTCAGATATCATTGTCTAGAATAAGCTTGCAGGAAGCTGACTAGAAAATTTCTTGCAAAAAAAACTTTATAGGGATTAAGGTTATGCATTAGGTAGTAGGTCACTACTCCAGCAACAAAGTAGAAATCTGCTACTTGCCAGTTGTAACTACTAAACAGTTTTTGGTACCAAGAGGATACTGATGAGCAAAACAGAAATTGCCGACAAGATGACAAGCCAGCTAAAAAATAACTATGTTCTTAAAGGAAACTAAGATATGGATTTTGATGGAGAAAAATAGGAAAGGCAACATCAGTTGATAGGTTCCCTGTAATTATCTGAGCTTAGGGTATCAAATATATAAAATCCATCAGCTCAACCACAACAGTAAGGACTACTCCCAGTTTTGTAAAGAAGCATCAACTTGACAGGAAAACATACTGGAATGGTATAATTGTGATTTTTGTTGCACCGTAAACTTTATTGGTACAACAGACAATGAACAAATTTATATGGAAACTGAGGTATGCATCGAATAATTAAATTAGCTTGCTCCAGCAACTGCAGAGGAAACCTAGCAAAAAGGGATGGTGGGGCTGTGTTCGAAGACCTACAAAGATGTAGTTTAGAAATGCAGTTGTAGCAACTGAATTCGGACATGTAATTTCTTATTCCTAAATTAGCTATTCTTTCTTCACAATGAAGAACTATTGTTATATTCATCACCATATATCTGATTGCCCTTGGTGCTCTACAATGGAAGTTTCCAGATTGTTTCGAACAAAGCTACTGGAAGGAAAAAGTTCCGTATTAGTAGCAACAAAGAAGGATTCTATATGTTTCATCAAAGACTACTAAAATGAAAAAGACTATGCTACTCTAGAATCACAAACAAATATAAGTGATTGAATTAGAATCAACCCTCCCCAGTTTCCCATCTAAGCATTTTTTTTCTTGACATCTTGTGCTTTCTCGCTTCCTCTCCATCGTGCTGGCAGGAGTAACAGACCAATACCGATCTCTGCACAACCGGTGTATCAATAGTTTGAGCAGTGCGCAGCTGTTGAGTCATTTTCTTTGCCAATTTCTTCTCCCTATGCTCCAATTCTTTCATTTTTTCTTTCATCTTGCATTGCCATTGTTCCTTTCTCTGTTTCTCTTTCAGTTTGACCCACTATTTGCAGGCTCTGTCACCAATCTTCAACACACCTTTTAAGATAACCATGGGGTTGAGATTAAAGAAAAATGGTGCGGCAGGTTCATGGCCGTGGGGGTCGTCGCCCAGATTGCGGTGGGGGTCGTCGCTCGGATCATCACCGTGGGGGTCGTCGCCCGGATCGCCGCGGGGGTCGACACCAGGATCACCGTTGGGGTCGCGGCAGGGCTCTGGATTGTCTTCCGGGTCGTGGCCCCTCCTGGATTCGGGTCATCCTCGGGTTTGCGGCTGGGCTCTGGAAGATGCCCATCGTCATCGAGGGCATTGCCCAACGTCTTTGGTTTGGTGGCCTGGCCCTTGGTTGGGGTCGAGCTCCTGGTCCGGTGCGGTCGCGGGCACTGCAGCTGTACGGGGCATGAGTTTTGGGCATGGCGTGGGAGGAGATGGCGGGTGGTGGTTGGAGTGGGAGAGAGGGCGGCGGGCGCAACCGAGATGGGCTTTGACTCCATTCCGCAGGGCGCCTTCGGTGACGCGATCGGTGCGTGCTCGTGGTTGAGGAAGCAGCGTGGCGGGTGTGGCATGAGGCTACCCAAGCTCACCGTCACGAGCTATAGGCCCAAGGGCACCGCATTCCCATCATAGACGCTGGGCAAGCCGATGTAGCTCAGCACGTCGGGGAACGTCGTCTCATGGTAGAAGACGTCGAAGCACGAGTTGTTGCGGCCATACGCGCCTGCGTTGGGGATGAATTGGGTGGCATCCGCGGAGAGGAGGAAGAAGGCCGCGGCGGAGGCAGCAAGGATGGCGACGAGTGCTGTGGCGAGGAAGGCGGTGGGGCTCTGCGGGCGCGGTGCCATTGCCGGCGGCAGAGGGTGCTGGGATTTTGGGGAGAGGTGGGTGGAGAATGGAGGAAGGGAGCGGCGAAGCCCTTACACGCCTCCCCGTTTGGTTTGGACTGGCTTAGAAATTGGTGGGGCCCTAGGAATTGAGGGATGGAATTCTCTTGGAAGTTTGATTTTTGGTCCCAGTCCCTTGTTTGGTTCATGAAGAGAACTAAGCGAGGGAGTTGGAGAGGGAATTCATATCCCCTATTTGGTGTGTGGGTTTTGATAGGGAAATTATATCATAAGCAATAGTAGGCTAAGACATTTAGCGGTTGGTGTTTGTAGAGGCTAAGAAAGACTATAGCCTAGCTAACCAATTTAACAGTTCTGTAAATATCATGTGTTGACAAATCGGTACCCCTAACCTTGACACCGACTCAGAAGCAGTACCAAAGTATTATGATACCACTTTTTTCGTGGACCCTGTACCTACACTCCATCAAAAAGACCTTCATGAGATACTAATAGGAGAGACCAACTCTATATGGAAACTAAACTCTTTATTCACTATAACTCAGTACAATACAAGACTTTTGCACTCTTTATATGGCTACCCTACCATGACACTACTATACTACATGGCAACCTTGTCATTTTCTCATTGAGACCTCTTATTCCATAGTATGGGAGGAGGAGAGGGAAGCGCTCCTATTTATGGGACTCCATGGCTCATATGGTTTTGCATGTGTCCATCTTCTACACATTTCATTATAAAATATCTAACTCTAGAATTTTCCTCATACTTATCTAACCATACAAGTATCTAATTTCTAGAGTATTCCATATTTCACCATGAAACATGGTAATCATAGTTCATGCATACTCTCTAATCTTCAAAAAGCTTCTCACAATTATGCATTTCTATTTCAGCACCATGCATAAATCTATGAGTAATTTTACATATAAACATGAAATCAAGAAAATTCCATGTACCAAAGTACGTCTTGGGCTTCATTCCCTCGTTACATCTTTGAAAAAATACTAAATTTTGCAAATGACGAAGTTCAATACTAAACTATCAATAAATAAAGAATAATTATATAGTTTAATTGGATAACACTGCTAGAAAAATGCCTATTAGTACCGGTCGGGAACCCCTGTTTAGTACCGGGCTCCCACCGGTGCCGGTTGGCCGGTACTAAATGGGACATCATTTAGTACCGGTCAAAATGCATGGTACTAAATGGTCCATTAAGTACCGGTCGGTAACACGGTCCGGTACTAAATGGTTTTGAGCCCAAAAATGAAGAAAAAAATTGACGAACCCTCGGGAGAAAAAAAATTGCTAGAAAAAATGAAGTCACAAGTCACGTGAATTTTTCACGCATAAATGCGCGTGCGCGGTCACAAGGATTCGAACCCATGACCTCTGGCCTCGCGCGTTGCTCCCTTACCATCTCACCTATGCATCACATGTGACTGTGTGAGAGATGATTTTCTTTTGAACCAACCCGTGGAGGACCATTTAGTACCGGGCCAAGTCACCGACCGGTACTAAATGGACGCGCCTTTTTAGTACCGGCCGGTAACACCGACCGGTACTAAAATGCGACATTTAGTACCGGCCGGTGGTTTGGTCCGGTACTAAATTGGCTCTGAGGGCTTTCAAATTTGGACCCGGTACTAAAATGGCATCGGGACAAGTTTAGTACCGGACCAAATTACAACCGGTACAAACAGTCAGGGACGAATGAGGCATTTTCTGGTAGTGTAAATAACCCTTAATATACCGGCTATAACGGGATATAGCCGGCTATTAACAGATTTAGCCTTTTAGAGCTAAGAGATGGATACCCTAGCTTTCTCCTATCCCAAAAACTATAGCAGTGGCTATAGCTGGCTATTTAGAATTAAGTCTGGCTATTTAGAATCTTGATCATAAGTCATGCTAAACGGTTGGGATAATTTATTTTCATCTCAAAGCACAATTCCCTCCCAATTACCAATCCCTCCCTATGGGAAGAGATCCGTGGGAGGGCTTCTAAACTTCCATTCCCCATCCCACCGAAACTCCCCCTCCCACGAAACAAACAAGACAATTTTAGTCTCATTTCTCTAAAATTCTGCACCAATTACCCTTAACCAAACGAGCCGACAGGAAGTTAGATTTAGGTGGGTCCCACAAATGGAAGAAAAAAAGGTGGACCCTGCATTGCTAGCGGATGCATCTTTTACCTACTTGCAACTGAGACGTGGACTCAAGAAGCTAGATCCGTAAGCCAAAAAGCTCAGAGCCTCCTGGTCCACTTATTCTCATCCCCTTCCTCTATTCGTTCTCATCCGTTTCTCTATTCCCTTCTCATCTAGCTCTCTCCCTCTCTAGTTCCGAGCTAAAAACCCAACCAATCCTAGTGGAGAAGCCAAGCAACTTGTCTTGGGCGGAGCAAGAGTATCAGGATTCCACCGTTGACCGTTCCAAACGCTCACATCTACTCCCTTTCCTCTGTTTCAAATTCCTACATTTTTTTTTGAAATTCCATCAATCAAAGCAGAGCCTGAATAGTCCCTGTGCCTCCCCGTGCTGCTTGTGTTTCTCGGTTTGCTCCTCGTCCTCGCCGGCGAGTGAGAGAGAACGAACTGAAGAACACACAAGTTTCTTGTTTGTTAGATCAATTCCCGGTCGGACGATGGCGGTATCCTGCATCCCGGCCGGCCTCCGGCTGGACCTGGAGATGGTTAAGGTTGCGAGAGCGGCGGCGGCGCTGCGGCGTCCTCCACGCTCTCGGAGGCGTCCAACGCCTCCTTATCATTGGTGATGTCGTCGGTCACCTCGCTGAAGCCCCCCACGCACGCTGCGGAAAAGCGGGCCAACCATACGTACTACGAGGCGGCGGCGCTACTCACGTCCATGTACCCCTCCGTCTTCCCCGCCGCTACGGGGCCCGAGGCGGCTCCGCCCCGCCTGTGCGGCCTCGCCGATGACCTGGACTGCTTCGACCTCCTCCGCCGTTCCCCGTGCTCAACCAGGCCGCATTCCTCCTCCGTGACCTGCCGCCGCTGCCGCAGTCGCTGGCGGCCATGAACATCGTCTTCAGCGAGTTCCGCGACGGCAGTGAGGCCCGATGCCGTGCGGAGCAGAGGTAAGGGAGAAGGAAACGGCGGACGCGGGCGGGCTGAGCGAGCATCTTCTCTGGATTGCTGACGAGCGGGTACGCGCGGCAGGTAAGCGAACCATCGGTGAGAAAAGAATAGTTTTTTTTGGCAGAAATATCCCCTGGTATTCAATTTGCATGGATCTGCACCTCCTTCCACCTTTATTCACCCCGACACATAAATCGAGCGTGAGGGGTACCATATATCCGATCCGAGTGAGAAATATTTTAATTATTTTCTATCTTTATAGTATAGATTCATCAAACAAGATGTGGTCATTCACTAAGAATGCGTTTCATTGCATGTATCATTTGGTTCACGTATGGAATGGCTCAATCTATATGATGATCCTTTTTTTTTGAAACGGAATTTGATGATCCTTTTGTTTGGTTGGGTAAAAATAAGATACATCGTACCAACTCTGCAACTCATACAGAATGAAGCCATTCCAATTGATATAATTATCTACTAGGAGTGATGAACTATATATATGATATGAGAAAATTATTGGAACCATCCAGGATCATACTTACACGCACCATTTGGTGTATGCAACCAAAAATACACCATGCATGATGCTATCGTTTTCCTATCCCTCCTAGGGCAACAAAAATCGTATTAACAATATTTTTATAAGAATTGTGATACTAATTCCAAATTAACTGTTCAAATATTGTAACAGAAAAACTTGGTAATTATTTGTTTCCATCCCATTGCCAAAACATGAAAATCTAGGACCAAGGTGAGTATTGCTCCAATACCAATTACTCATCCAGCAGATTATACGGCAAATGTTCAAGAAATGACACATAAAAAACTGTTCCTTCATCCCCGTAAGGGTATAGTGAAACAATCCTAACTATCATAATCGTGTATCCTTTTGGTTACACACTTAAAAATACAACATGGAGAGCTATATGTTTGTTAACAATGAGTTCGGACAACAATATAAGAGCATCTCCAACAGATTACTTATCTCACGTACCATATATATTTTCTCTTTCAATCACCAATAATACATTTTACGTTTTTGGTAGCCCATGCTGTAGCAGATTACTCAAAGGAATAGGGTGGAGGGAGGAATCCCCTACATTTGAGCAAGAGGGAGGTGTGTCTTGGCAATCATCAAAAATATTTTGGTATCATCGATGGAATTAGGTAATCTGCAGGAGCACCTCCTATTACCAAAGAACTGGTTTTTGGTACACCTTCACGCTGGATCCATCAAAATCAAGAGTTAGAGAACATTTCTGCCCTAAACTAATTATTTTTTTCACCCGTTGCGGTCATATCACTACAACATACTATTTATTCTGCGATGGAATCATTTTGTCGCGGATCATTGAAAATCCATCGCAATTCACCATCCGTGACGGTTTGAGATTTCGTTGTTGATTGAGCGTCATTGATTAAATCTATCGACAATTCTTCAAAACCGTCGCGGATTGAAGCGATCCGTGATGGTTTTTGACCGTCGCAGAGCAGGCCGAGGACAAGTTAGCCCAGTCCAAAGCCCAGTTTTAGTGACGAAAGTAAACGTCACGGATTCAAGCTGACATGGATAGTGATGTGGCTGCCAATGTGGATGATGACATGGCTACCAATAGTAATGTGGCTACCAACATGGATGATGATGTGGCCGTCCACATGGACGATGACATGGCCATCTACGTGGACAATGACAAGGCTGCCAACGTGGATGATGACATGGCTACCAACATGGATGATGACGTGGCCGCTTACATGGCACTAATGATGACGTGGATCATTTTTTTCAATGGGCCAATTTTATTAGTGGATCTCTTTTGGCCCAAAATTTCAGCCCATAAACATTTCAGCACACAATGAATTCTGCTCAGAGTCATTTCAGCCCATAAATATTTCAGCTCGCAATGATTCCAGCCCAACAGCATCCAAACCATTATCACAACAGAAGCAATCAGACCATTTCAAAAGAGCCCATTATCCAGAAGCAGTCACAAGTTTCACACATCAAAAGCATGCAAATCACTAAGTCTAAGAGATGCAGCTCAACTTGCAACCCAGGAGCACAAGCTCAACACAAGAACAATAAGTCTTAAAGGAGAAAGAACAATAAGTCAGCTTAACCATGAGCATCTTGAATCAAAATAGCAGCTCAAGCAAGAGCATCTTGCATCAGACCAGCAACTCTAGGTTGGTGGTGGAAATTCTGGATGTAGTCCACCAGTTCACGCCATCCTTTAGCTGCTTGCAAGACCAAAAACAAAAAATGTAAGGCAGTGAACTGGCAGTGCAAATAAGCCTCTAGCATTGTGCATAAAGCAAGAACAAAATATTGTAGCAGTGAACTAATGAACTAGCAGTGCACATACCATTGATTCAATCAACTGGTCGTTGTTGATTAAGAATAAGCTGAAGTTTTGCTTCCAAGCTAGCTTGCTAAACAAAGATGGTCTGCCATCAAGACAGTTTTCACATATAATGAACTTACATCAATCTGCATACACATATCCTAAACAAAGATGGGTTACCAAGGACAATAGTTGAATCATAGGCACACTATCATTCTAAACCAAGCTTAGCTTCTACCACTAAAAAATCAGGACAGTATATTTCTATGCAAATCAGTTCCAACCATGAATACCTTTGCCTTTTCTGCACAGAAATAAGAAATACTGAAATCTCACAGCCTAGTTCCCATATAAGGGCCCTAGATGCACCAGGATTGACTTCACATCTTAAGCGTAGAAAATAATTCGCACAAGAATACATTACCACTGGCGGAGACTAGTCAAAATTGAAGAACCACATTACAGCATCTCACCTGTACTACGGTTCAGCATCCCCGAGGCTGGCATCGGCCGAGCAAAGCACCAAATCAAGAGGAAGAAGTGAAGCCAACCAAATAATACAGCCACTTCCACCCATCGCAGCGGACACGCCTTGGATCTTGCGAGGTTGAGGAGAGGGGCGCAGATCTGAGGGGGGAGGGAGAGAGGAGCATCACTTTGGCTGTGGAGCCGTGCGTGCCGGAGTAGAACCTTAGCAAGAAAGTAAAGGGGGGTGAGAGGATGAAGGGGCGATGCATAGGACATGGTGAAAAGGGGATGAAGGAGGGACGCACCTGAACCTGGATCCGCCATGTCGTTCGCCGCCGCATCCGCGTTGTCGGTGTCTGCGGAGGGGCTCCTCGTGCTAGCGGACGAGGCCGAGTGCCGCCGTGATTTCGCGGCCGCGGCCGCCTCTTGAGTCAGCTCGGCGCCCGCCGTTGACCTCCCGCCGCCGCAAGCAGCAGGCCTGGAGCCCGTGGACCCCTTCCCGCCGCTGGATTGGATAAGGAGCAGCGGCAGGTGCGGGGTGATGCGGCCATGTGCAGCGGCGGCCCGACGACGACACCTTGCCCGGTAGCAGGCTAGCATCTTAGATCCATCGACCGCGCCCCCGAATCTGTCGATCGCAGTAGCAACTCGCCGATGCACGGTGCTTCTCCGAGCGGCACCAGCGCACTGCCTCCATGCCGGCCTCGGGGCTTCGCGAGGCCGGTGTCGTGTGTCCCTTCACCACGGGCCAGCCGGGGTAGGAGTCGGGGACGCGTGGAACCGGGGTAGGAGGCAGGGACGTGAGGAGCAGTGGAGGGGGGCACCACCGGTAGTGGGGGCCGGCCCCGAAGAGGAAGGGAGGCGGGACGACTATGAGAGGAGGCGCGGCGGATCTGACGGAGGGAGGGGTTAAGGGTTAGGGTTTCCATCGGAGAGCCTGGAACGACCCGATATTTATTTGATATCGGATGCATCTGAGCTGTCCACTCTGATCCGACGGTTTAGACCAAGGCAGTGTCGAGTTGGGCCTTTGATTTAATGATTTGGACTGATTTCAGGTTGTGGTGGCCCATTACATTTTAATATTCTTTTCAATTATCAACTAATTAAGGTTGTCTTATGAGTTTTGTTACATGTAATATATTCTTATATACCCAAATATATTTTTTACATGTAATAGAAAACATATAAATTGTTATACAAGAGTTTCAAGAATTTTTGAACAGATTTGGTATATATTGTCAATTAAATGAATTTCTGTGTGCTTTTCGAAAGTAATTTCAAGCTGAACCATGTGCACCACCAAAAAGCTTACAAAAATTGTACAAAAATTATATTTAGTCTCATATGTTCTATTCTAGTCCATATCTTTAGAGATAGATGACAAATTCAATTATCTTCTATGGACAATTCAAACTTTTTTCTCCAAATTACCACATAATAATTGCAATAATATCTAAATTTGGTCAACAAATTCTAAAATTTGACATGATAACATATTTTTGGTACATAATCTCCACATAGAATTTTTAAATAGTTTTAGTAAAGTTGGATCATACATTGCTCATAAAAGGATAAATCTCTCATATAGTTTCCTTAAACTCAAGTGAAACTTTGAGATTTGAGTAACTCATTATATTTTTGAACTCGTATGCACCTCGAATTTGGATACAATCTTATTATCGCCATAATATTATAAAATATGAAGCTACATTACAAATTTTTTCTAAAAAACATATGTTTCTATTCTCTACTAGGGTGGAAGAAAACAAATCACATGTAAAAGGTATAATAAATAGTAATTAATATACAAATAAATACCATAAAATGAAAGAACGTGATTTTAGAAAAATTCAGAAAAAAGAAATATCAAATTTGGAGTTTTAATAAGGTAGAAATACCGATTACAGATTTTAAATCTGGATTAAAAAGAAAAGACAAACTATGCATGTGTTCTTCATCTCTATCCATGTGGATTAATATCGTACAAATAGAACTAAATGCCGGTACAAACCATAACCGTTCCAATGCCCCATTGGTAACACGTGCTCAGCCTATTGCTGAGTTCTGGGGTTCGAATTCTGTGCACGCCACATTTTTCCCAATATAGTAACTATTCGTATAAAATGCATTTTTGGTGCCCCCTGAACACAAACAAGTGCCTAGCGCAGTGGTTGGACACCTTTGGTCGTAGACAGTGGTAATGAGTTCGATTCCTTTGTGTGCTAGGTTTTTTTTAAAAAAAAATTTGTCCTATTTTTTCTGGTGTGGACCGAATCAAGAAAGGCCGGAGTTGGGCCTGGGCTGCGGTGGCACAAGAATGTAGGGAATAAATAGGCCTTTAGCAAAATAATAAGGAGCCTAGAAAAATAATGATTTGAGTGGGCTAAAAGAATAGAGAAAAGAATTCGGTCCAATGAAATTAAAAAAATAAAAAAATATTTGGATATTTTTGAAGGGAATCAAACCTATAATTTTTAATTTATGTTCGCGACAGGTTTGTATAAACGTTGCAGTTTTCTGGGCCGGACCGTGACAGAATTAATAATCCGTCGCGGTTTTCTGGGCTTAATATCCATAAGAGCAAATCCCTAACGTTTTCTGAAACCGTCGCCATAGTTCTGTCACAGAATAATTCTATAGTATGTTGTAGTGTATATACCCGCTCACAACACCTCGACCATACTTGCCTGCGCCCTGACCCCCTCATGGACTGTTCTAAAAAAGACTCCACCTAGACATCACCAGTAGACCGTTATCACTACTACAGAACTAGCAGTGATGGCCCCGCTTATTTTTATCGACTCAAATCCAACGCCCCCAAACCGGCGGTGATGGGAGGCGTCGGAGTAGTGTATGCTTGGAGTCAAGTCCGATATCTACTCCTTTGGCGTCACGCTGCTGCAGATCATGACGGCGAAACATGGGCTCACGCACCACGTCAGCCATGCCATGGAGAGCGGCACGTAGTAGGACATGCTTGACCCGGCCGTGCCGGACTGGCCCCTCGAGGAGGCGCAATGCCTCGCCCAGATGGCGCTCCGCTGCTGCGAGCTGCGACGCAAGGACCGTCCGGACCTCGGCACTGTTGTCATGCTCCCGGAGCTCAACAGCCTGCACGTGCTTGGAGAGGAAAACATGCAGTACTGCGGCGGCGGCGGACCATGTACAACTCGCCGTTCGACCGTAACATCTCGTGATCGCACGCCGCCATAAGCTACCTCTGCTCTCCTCACTCGATCGATCTGAAGTCACCATCTATCAAATGACTCCATTTGATTGCAAATTGAAATTCGCAGGAGATGATGACCGATTCGTGGTAGTACCCAAGATTAATGTTCAGCTCGATTCCATAGGGAGAAAGAATGCATATGGTTCTGCTCTCAATTATCTGTAGTAGTATGTTGCTGTCGCATTGGATTTGTGTCGAGCTATGCTACGAGATAGCAGTGCCATTTATCATCATACATGTTTTTGAAATTTTCTTTATTTTAGTTAATACTTAATTCAATATATTTTTGAGTTTTTAAAGAAAAAAGATCAAAAGATAATGAGTAATTGAGTAGAAGGAAACATGTTGAGTCGTCATTCGTCAATAGTCTATTGGTTTACTTGAATATATGTATAATCTGTAATAAATAAAGTGGTACAAACTAAAGAAACTCCTCAAGTTTCGAAACACAATTAGTATAGTACATATTTACCGTGTGTGCGTATAATAAGACAAGGACACTTTGATAATAGCAGATAAAGTCCCACTAAATTATTAAGGTAAGTACGTACGGTGACCACATATACTGATGATATGCGAAGAGACGATATTTTCACTTCCTAACAATATGAAAGTCTAAACAGTATATTATTAAGTCAGACAGTCAGTGTGATACTAACAATTAAGGCCAGGTAGCGTTTAAATGGCCATTACATAACGTCTAGTAGTACAACTCATCAAAACAAACGAGTGTTTTGACCTCCGGACACTACGGGATGCGACTCATTTGCCGTGTGCCAAAGACACGGCAAAGGCTGTATTATCCACGGCAAACACCGGCCGGCAAAGAGGCTGTTTGCAGTGGGTCGTTTGTCGGGCACACGATAAAGGTTTTGCCGTGTGCCGCGCCGGCTCACGGCAAACAGAAGTAGCCTTCACGGCCACTTAACGTGAACGACGAGTTTGCCGTGTGCCAGAACGGGGAGGCACACGGCAAAGGCTTCATGTTTGCCTCGTGCCATGGCAGTGGCACACAGCAAAGGCTGGCAACTTTGTCGTGTGCTAGGCATTGCACACGGCAAAGAATGGTACCTTTGCCGTGTGCTAGGTCTATGCACATGGAAAAGTGGCCATACACCCTATTATTTTTGTGTTCAGTCATGTATATGAAACCCCAATCAAATAAACATCATAGGTAGTTCATATATATTGCAACAAATATTACAATCATTTCATAAATCACAATATGCATCACATGCAATCCATACAAGCACTAGTAGTTTATACAATAGTCTATACAAGTCCATACAATAGTCGATACAAGTCCAAATACAAAGATAGCATATATGTTCATACAATAGTCGATACAACTCACGGGGCAAGCGGCGGCGGCTGCGACCACTGAGTCTGCTGTGAGTAGTGCTGAAGGTAAGACACCCAGTGAGGAGGCGGCCATGTCTGGATTGATTGGCCCATCATTGGCTGCCGCAGATTGAGGCTACACATAAGTGAAGATATTGTATATGTTAGACAAGATTTAAGTTAGAAACATTCGAACTAAGTTATTGTAGCTTTATCCTAAGTTGCAAGCATATATATTATGAGAAATGAAACTACAAGCATTATCCTATGTTCTTAGTCATTATTTCTAAGTCATTGTAGTTGTATCCTAAGTCATTAGTTCTAAGTCATTGTAGATTTATCTATTATTCAAATTGCTAAATCACTATAAGAAATAAAACTAGAAGGTTGTCAAGTCACTCATAGGAGTAGGAGTAGTTGCACAATGAGGAAGAGGAGTTGGAGTGAATGACGGCGGCGAAAGACCCATCGCCGAGCCTAGAGTTTGCATGTACTGAAGAGCCTGATCCAGTTTCTGACGTTCGGCCTCCTGTGTCTACCGAAACTCTTGCTGCATCCTCTCCCGCTCGGCCTGCCACCTCGCCTCCACCGCCTCCAGATGTGCTTGGAACTCTGCTTGTGTTTGGGCCTACAATATTTGATTGCATGGTTAGAATACAAAACAAACATATTTAACAATCAAGGAATGACAGATGAAATAGAAATAACCTTCAGTGCCGCCATCTGGATCTCCGTAGTGTTTGGCCATGGGCATATGGCCGGGCTTGAGCTGGTGCTCCTAGCTCGAATCTGCGCGAGAGTGAGAGTAGTGGCCGTGCCGATTATGCTGTCGCCAATCCAGAACCGGCCATGCTTCTTGCCTCCTCCCACCCTCATGATGATTTCTCCATCAATGGACTGCGTGCTCAGATCAAACTCCGGCCCATGGACCTCTGTTGCCATCGAGTTGTACTCACTGAGGCGGTTGTGGATGGTCACGTTGTTGTATGTTTCGGGCGGGTCCTCCGAGTTGTAGGTAACATCGGATTAAAGCTCATGCCTTGATCGGGGGGCAAGGCTAGCCTCCATGTGCCGCCGACTATGTAACAAAGCAAGATGATTACAAATTATGTAGAATTGCTTGTTAGAATAAAGAAATGAATTCACATACCCATCTAGCCGCGTACTCTTGAAGGTGACGGTTGCCCTGATGGTGCGGTGCACCTGGCATCATCAAACGCCGCTGCCGGCAAGATTCGTGCATCTCCACCCAACCTTCCGCAAACCACCTGTCCACTATCATTTCCCAGCACTGAGAATTCCCGGCTAACCACCACGGAAGCACCTGCACGTCATCAAGTACATGACATATAAGAAGATCAACTGGAGCGTACTTCATGTCAAAAAAAAGTCAGTATTAATAATGTTGTATATTTAACCTCAAAAATTGTTCCCGGGTCAGCATGATGTTTCTCGCATCCCTTTTGTCGATCTTCACTCTTTCGTTGCAAAGTTTGTAATCACAGGTGTCCTGGACGCGCGCCTCGTAAAGCATATCCGCCACCAGCTTGTGACAGACTGTGTTAGCCACCTCGCGCGCTGTGATCATCATTCCCTCCTCGCATCTGTAGAAATCCTGCACATAAACATGAATGAAGCCATTATTTCAAGAATGTCCAATTGATACATTGTATTGACAAATATAGTGCCAGGAAGACTTACCCACAGTTCGTGCAACACCCGCTCTGCCTTATTCGGATATATCCTGCCTTCCCGGTCTAGTCCGGCCGCGGCGGCGATATAGTGCTCCCACTCCAATGGCAGCTGAAGTTGGTCATCAATCTCCATGCAGCCAGGGTAGTGTAGCTTGCAAAGCAGGCCCAGGATGCGATTGGGGGCGCTTTTGTGAACACCTTCAATGACGATTATAAAGTTCCTGCCAAAGTGATGAAGACCAAATATTTGTATCAATTTTGAATTCAAATATATCAGTACAAAATGTAGTGAAATCATCTAAAGTTACTTACTTTTTCCCATCAGACCGAATAATCGGCCGTTGCTCGAGAGGTATAGGTCGGTTCGGGAGCCGCAAGGGGCCACGCATCCAAACGGCACGTATGGCCCTGGCTCCCCTCCCTTCTCATCCTTCTCCTTCTCCTCACCAGAGGCCTCCTCCTCCTCATGCTCTTGCAGCTCCTCCTCCTCCTCCTCCTCAGCAGAGGCTTGCGCCTCAGGTACTGCGTCCTCCTCCTCCTCCTCACTAGAGGCTTGCACCTCAGGTACTGCGTCGTCCTCCTCCTCCTCAGCCGACGAGGAGGCTATAGGCGAGGGTGACCTCATGCGAGCCCCCCTCCTCCTCATCCTCACTAGTGTCGTGCCGGAGTCCTCAGCTGCTGCAGGCGCCGATGAACTTGCTCCACCCCTCCTCCTCCTCCTCCTCCCATGAGTCGTCCAGGAGAACTCACCTCTCGTAGTAACTCTACCGAGCACAACCGAGAGGGACCTCATCATACCTCCGTCGCGCCCCACCATCTTTGATCTATCACCTGAAATTAAAAAGAGTAAACCAATCATTACATGTATTAGAAATTAATTAGTGCAAGTAGTAAAAAAACCAAACATAATTAGAAAATAACATAGTATTATAGCTAGTATTTTATTAAATATGGATCTTACATGTATTAGAAATACTCCTCAAGATCGGAATTAGCTGGATCATGAGTATCATCATCGCTATCACGTCTGTCGATATAATCAACGGCGTGCTCCAAAGGAGGAACGCTTTCATCATCACTGTCATTGCCTAAATGTAATCGCTCTAAGTAATTCTAAGTCCTTCACATTATGAACCTCATCCCGGCATCCTTGTGAACAACCCTTTCATTGTCTATTTCCATTCTGATTACTTCGGTTAAATCTATCTCAAAACTCCCGTCTAGCCCATCTTAATTGTTTTAGTTCAACAAATTCATCACAGGCAGCACAAAATGACACGAATAGGCAGCGGCACCTACCAGTCAAGGTTGGTGACGAGTGTGGCGGTGCAGTGGTGCGCGCTCGCCAGCGCGGGCAGGGGACGTCGCGGTGCTGGGACGACGGTGTGGCATGCGCTGGCCGGCGCGGGCACAGGACGGCGCGTCAGCGAGGTGCGGGGCAGGAGTGGCGCCGGGGCGGGACGGCCGGCGTGGCACCGGGGCAGGGTGGCTGGGTGGGGAGGGTGTGGCGCCGGGGCTAGGCACTGGGACGCCAGGTCCGGGGGCCTGCTTAGCCCGCCACCGGGGCAGGGCGGCTGGGGCGTGGCACCGGGTCGGGGCGGCACCGGCGCGGCGTCGGCGCCGGGGAGGCGTACGCTGTGGCACAGCCGGGAGGCATGTGCGGCGGCGTGGCGGGGAGGCGAGGCCGGCGGCACGGCAGTGAGGCGAGGCCGGTGGTTTGGGCGGCGGCGCGGCAAGGAGGCGAAGCCGGTGCCGTGGGCAGCGGCGCGTGCGTGTGGTGTGAGTGTGCGTGAGTGCGTGCGTGTGTGTGGTCGGGACAAAAGGATAACGGCTAAGTCCGGGGGGAGAATCTTTGCCGTGTGCCAAGATCTGCCCATGCGCGGTATACGGCAAACACATATTTTTTAAAAATTTAATTTGTTGTTTTATAAAATTTGATCAAATGAACATTGAAAATACATTGCCAAAGACTCTAAACAATTCATGTTTTATGATTCTAAGCGAAAAAATCTATTATTTCATGCGTTTCAAAATTAATTTCAAATTGTATCAACTAAATCGTATCCATAACGTGTTTAACAAAGTTTGATTGAATGAACTTTAAATACTTTTGCCAAAGTAAGTCAACAATTCATGTTAGATGATTCAATGAAAAAAATTATTATTTCATGTAGTTATAGCTCAATTTAAATATATATCACATGATATTGTTTAATTGCAAAAAATATTAAAATTAAGAAACGGATCCGAAAAATTACCAAAATTTGGCATTAAGGAATCTAAGTTGGGTATTGCATATACAAAAAATTTTGAAGTCAAAATCCAATTCGACCATTTGAAAGTGCATCTAGGCCCTTAAAAGGATTTTGGTGATAATGATGCTTGTCTAAGATATGTGTGCAGGAATAAATGTGCAAAATATTCAAAGATATATATAAGAGTTGAAAAGAGGTCCCCAATTTTGAAAGGACGGTGTTGGAGCTCATTAAAGATCTTTTATTAATTTTATTTTTTGAAATTGAGTATAGGAATCACCGTACTATCAAGGGGGACGTGATTGATCGATCAAACTTGCCAAAACTAACTTTTTGAGATGAACATAGTGGTGAGGTGCACACACACTCCACAAAACTAAATTAGTTTTATTTCAGTCTCATTTTCTAAGGACCGGAAGATCCGACTATGTGTCGGAAGATCCGGTATCTGTCGGAACTTCCGTCCGGAAGTTCCCATAGCCTCGGGTAGTATGTTCCGACTGAGCTACTTGTTCCGACCCTGTGTGGGAACATCCGACCCCAATCGGAACTTCCGGCCATGAGTTCCCACAGGCTCGGGATCAAGTTCCCACAGAAGTTGTAAGTTCGGACCCAGTGTCGGAAGATCCGACCCTGGGAAGTTGAATTTGAATTTCAAGTGCATTCTGTTTATGGTCGGAACTTCCGACCCTGTGTCGGAAGTTCCGACAGCTTCACAGAATTAACCCAACGTCTAGTTTTTGGGGGAGGGGTATAAATACTCCTTCACTCCCCCCTTTGTGGCCTGCCAACCTAACTCGTGAAAAATACTTTGCAAAGCTCCTTCTCCACACTCCAAACTCCACAAGAGCTCATCCCTTGCATAGATTGAGTGTGAGTGTTTGTGTGATTGAGAATCGTGAGATTGAATCCTTGAGAGCACTCATCCCTTGTTCATCTCAAGAAAGTCTTTGAAGCAAGCTTGATTTGATTGGTTCTCGTTTGTTACTCTTGGAGCTTTGCTCCTAGACGGTTAGGCGTCACCGGGAGCTCAAATACTTCATATGATTGAGCATCGAAAGTTTGTAAATTCATCTCTTTGTGAGATTGCTAGTAAGAATTCAATCCGACCTTTTTGGTTGATTGAGCGAGGCAAGGGGTTAGATTTGACCCAGCTCTAAGTGAGCTCCTCAATGGAGACGTAGCTCCTTCGTGGAGTGAACTTCGGTGAACAAATCCTTGTCTCTTGTTATTGCTTTGTTCTTACTAGTTTACAAGTTTCCCGTGTGCCAGATCATCATATCCTATTTCTACTCACTTATTAGCATCTTTTGATTCAAATAGAATTGCTGTTTAAGTTTTAGATTTCGAATTTTGTTACTGTTGGTCGGAAGTTCCGACCCTCTGTTGAAAATTCCTACCCAGTGTCAGAACTTCTTGTCTGAAGTTCCGAGACTTTGTCGGAAGTTCCGACGCCTGACAGTTTCCTTGAGAAATTTGCAGGAAAAATTTTAAACAGGCCTATTCACCCCCCTCTAGGCCTAGTGTTGGTCCTTTCAATTAGTATCAGAGCCTAGTCTCTTGATTTAGGCTTAACCGCTAAGAGAAAACACTATGGCCAGTTTAGGGGACAATTCCAAGATTGATGCTTCTGCTATTGATGGATCTTCCGCTACCGCTCTCGGCACACATCTCATGAGGATCATAGGTGGTAGTCCAAGACCATCTCACACTCCCATCGTTTCGAACTCAAGTGAAGATGATCTTGAAGTAAGCAACATTAAAGGAGACTTCAATGAGGAAGAGAAGAAGAAGCTTAGAAAAGAAAAGCTTAAGAGGAAAATCAAAGAGAAGGCCGAGAAGAAGGCCCAAAAGCTTTTCAAGAAGAAGATGAATGAAGAGAAAGAGAAGAGTTCTCTTCTTGGGCTTCATGCGGTTCCTCCTACTTATGAGGCTAACTCACAAAATATTTCTAATTCTTCATCTCTTTCTTTTCACCGGTGCCAATGGGAAAAAGTCCTTACTTTGATGGAAGTGACTATGCCCGTTGGAGTGATGATATGAAAATGCATCTTTATGGTCTAAACCCCGCTCTTTGGACCGTTGTTGTTATAGGTGTTCAACAACCCGAATATGGCATCTTGACACAGGAATTGGAGTATGACATCTTCCGCAACGCTCAAGCCATGAGGGTAATTAGAAGCTCACTTTGCACATATGAGTATAACAAGGTTCGGGGAATTGAAAGTGCAAAAAAAATTTGGGATACCCTACGGATGTCACATGAAGGCTCGGAAGAAGTCAAAGAAGGGAAAATTGATTTGCTTCAAGGGGAATTGGAGTCCTTTGTCATGGGCATGGATAAAGAAAAGAGATACAAGGAGAAGAGCAAGGAGTACAAGAAGAAGTATGGCAATGCTCATGTAGAGCAAGGATGGGATTCAAGTGATGAGTTCGAGAATGAAGGTGTGGCAACTCTAGCCATACATAATGCTTCATCGACACCAAGACTCTTCACCAACCTCTCCGATAGTGAAGGCGATGGTCCCATGTGCCTTATGGGCAAGGCGAGCAAGGTATCAAACATATCCGCCCCACCTTCGTCCTCCACCTCTACATCTAGTGAAGTAGAAGATAACCTAGATGATGAGGAAGCCGAACTCAAAGCTAACATGATAAAGGAGTTTGGCAAAAAGGGCTATAAAACAATTAAAAAGCTTATGGAGAAATTGGAGAAAAGAAAAAGGATTATTAGAGAACACGAAGAATTGCTCAACCTTGAGAAGGAGAGAAACCGTGTTCTCGAAGAATCTCTAGTTGAGGAAAAGGTGAAGGTTGAGAAGTTGACATTGAAATTATCCCTTGTCAATGACTCGAATGTGAGGATGTCAAATGAGCATGCTTTGACAAATGACTCACTAGCCAAACTAAAGAATATCCATAGTGAGCTTCAAAAAAGGCATTCATGCCTAGAGGTCACATACAAAGACCTTGAAGTTAACTTTGGCACTCTTTGGGAAAGCACCAAAGCCAATTCTAAGACTAGTCTTGACTCCAATGTCTCCACTAGCAAAGGTTGCTCAAGATGCTATAATGTTAATATCGATGCTTGTATTGCTAACCTTGCAAAGCTAGAGAAAGAAATCAAAGTCAAGGATGATCAAATTCATAAGTTGAACATGTTCATTGGAAAGAGCAAGTCAAAGGAAAAGAGTGAATTTGAAATGCATGGTGGATACAAGGTTATGAAAAGCACTATCATTCGTGATGGACTTGGTTTCACTAGAGGAGCCAAGTCAAATGGAAATCAAGTGGTGAATGGCAAATCACTTCCCTTGTGGAAGAAGGGAGCCAATCTTAGTGAGTTGATGAATTTGGCTCATGGTGTCACCAAGAAGAAGTTTGATCAAGGCAAGACCATGGTTGAGAGCTCAAGCTATGTGAACATCAAGAGTTCAACCAAGGTCAACGAAAACACCAAGGATGTGGTTCATACACCTTCTCCAAACTACACCATTGACTACACCGTGATGTTTGATCAAAATAGCAAGATGGTAGTCAAATATATTGGTGCTCACACTAGGAAAATGATGAGGAGTGTGTCGGTGACAAAAGTGTCTTACTCTAACCTCCAAGGACCCAAACAAGTTTGGGTACCTAAATCTTGAGCAAATTTTATTTTGTAGGCATATTCCTCCGGGGGGACTTCATGGTTGCTTGATAGTGGATGTTCTAATCATATGACCGGAGAGAAGAATATGTTTAGTTCATTACAAGAATTTGAGACGCCCATTGAGAAAATTACATTCGGTGATGACAATCATGGTGATGTTATTGGGCTAGGTAAAATTGCTACCTCAAGTAATTCATCTCTTTCAAATGTCTATTTAGATTATTCTTTGGGGTACAACTTGTTGTCCGTATCACAACTTTGTGAGATGGGCTACAATTGTCTCTTTACTAATGAGGGTGTGACCGTCTTGAGAAGGGAGGATTCCTCTATTGCTTTTACGGGTCAATTACAGGGAAAGCTTTACTTGGTTGATTTCACAACCACTAAAGTGGCACCCAAGACTTGTTTAGTGGCAAAATATAGCATGGGTTGGCTTTGGCATCGCCGGATTGCTCATGTTGGCATGAGAAACTTGGCCAAACTTCAAAAGAATGAGAACATCCTAGGACTAACAGATGTTGTGTTTGAGAAAGATAGGTTATATAGCGCTTGTCATCGGGAAAACAAGTTGGTGCTCCACATCCACCCAAAAATATGTTGACTAGCTCTAGGCCCTTGAAGCTACTTCATATGGATTTATTCAGACCTATTGCATATATTAGCATTGGTGGAAACAAGTATGGATTTGTCATTGTTGATGATTTCTCTCGGTACACTTGGGTATTCTTTTTGAGAGATAAGAGTGAAGCTCAAGGGGTATTCAAGAAATTTGTTAGAAGAGCCCAAAATGAGTTCGAGTTGAAGATCAAGCATGTGAGAAGTGATAATGGCTCGGAGTTTAGGAACACTAATATTGAAGAATTTCTAGATGAAGAAAGCATCAAGAATGAGCTTTCTGCTCCCTATACTCATCAACAAAATGGGATTGTTGAGAGGAAGAACTGGACTTTAATTGAGATGGCTAGAACAATGCTTGATGAATACAAGACTCCGGATATATTTTGGACCAAAGCCATCAACACGACATGTCATGCTATAAACCGGCTTTATCTTAAAAATATTTGAACAAGACTCCTTATGAGATAATCACCGGTAACAAACCAAAGGTGCACTACTTTAGAGTTTTTGGTTGCAAATGCTATATTCTTAATAAGAAAGCCAAAAGTTCTAACTTTGCACCTAAGGTTAATGAGGGTTTTCTACTTGGTTATGGTACTAACGAATATGCTTATCATGTTTTCAACAAAACCACCGGTTGTGGTGAAATTACAGTAGATGTGAAATTTGATGAATCAAACGGCTCTCAAGTAGAGCAAGTTGAAAATGACCTTGTAGATGATGAAAAGCCTCCAAGTCAATCAATCTTGAGAATGGGTTTAGGAGAAGTGAAGCCTAGTGAAGCTCAAGTGGAAAATCAAGTGCAAGCACAAACTCCGGATGATAATGTTATTTCTTCATCAATTCAAGTTGAGCCTCCACAAGATCAAGAACAAGTTGAAGATCTAGCTCATGATGACAATCATGATCTTGGCATTGATCAAGGAGGAGCTCAAGATGAAGAAACAAGAGATATTGCACCGCAAGGTGAAGATGAAGATGATAATAGACTCATTCAACGGGATTCCCAAGTATCTCATCCAAGAGTGCATCAAGGTGACAATGGGATCATCCTGTTGACAATATCATTGGGAGTATCCGAAGAGGGGTAACTACTCATTCTCATTTAGTCAATTTTTGTGCATATTACTCGTTTGTTTCCTCTTTGGAACCTCTTAAGGTTGAAGAAGCTTTGAGTGATCCGGATTGGGTAATGGCTATACAAGAAGAATTAAACAACTTCACAAGAAATGAAGTTTGGGAATTAGTGAAGAGACCAAAGCAAAACGTCATTGGCACAAAGTGGGTGTTTCGAAACAAACAAGATAAAGATGGTATTGTCACAAGAAACAAGGCAAGGTTGGTTGCTCAAGAATTCACTCAAATTGAAGGCTTGGACTTCGGTAAAACATATGCACCAGTGGCAAGGTTGGAATCAATTACGATCTTATTAGCCTATGCCACTCATCATGATTTCAAGCTATATGAAATGGATGTGAAGAGTGCCCTTTTGAATGGTCCAATTTCCGAGTTAGTATATGTGGAGCAACCATCAGGCTTTGAAGAACCCAAGCATCCCGATTATGTATACAAACTTCATAAGGCGCTCTATGGGCTCAAACAAGCCCCAAGAGCATGGTATGAATGTCGTAGGGAATTTCTTCTCAAGGATGGCTTTGTAATGGGCAAGGCCGATTCTACTATCTTCACTCAAAAATTAGATAAAGATCTATTTGTTTGTCAGATATATGTTGATGATATAATTTTTGGGTCTACTAATGACAAATTTTGTGAAGAGTTTAGTAGGATTATGACCAAGAGATTTGAGATGTCGATGATGGGTGAATTAAAGTTCTTTCTTGAATTTCAATTCAAACAGTTGAAGGAAGGGACTTTCATGTGTCAAACGAAATATGTGAATGATATGCTCAAGAAGTTTGATATGGCCGATGCAAACCCAATCAAAACTCCAATGGCTATTAATGGACATCTTGATCTAAATGAAGATGGCAAGTCCGTGGATCAAAAGGTATATCGCTCCATGATTGGATCTTTTCTTTACCTTTGTGCATCTAGGCCGGATATTATGCTTAGTGTGTGCATATGTGCAAGATGTCAAGCCAATCCTAAGGAATGTCGATGGCCGTTAAGAGAATCTTTAGGTATTTAGTGCATACTTTAAACATTGGCTTGTGGTATCCCAAGGGCTCCACTTTTGATCTACTTGGCTATTCCGATTCGGATTATGCCGATTGCAAGGTAGTCCGAAAGAGTACAACGGGGACTTGTCAATTTCTTGGCCGGTCCTTAGTGTCTTGGAGCTCTAAAAAACAAAATTCCGTTACCCTATCCACCGCCGAAGCCGAGTACGTCGCTAAACAAAATTCCGTTACCCTATCCACCGCCGAAGCCGAGTACGTCGCTGCCGGCGTTTGTTGTGCACAACTACTTTGGATGAGGCAAACTTCGAGTGACTTTGGGTGTGAGTACAAAAAGATTCCTCTCTTGTGTGATAATGAGAGTACCATCAAACTAGCCAATAATCCTGTGCAACACTCAAGAACCAAACACATAGATATTCGTCACCATTTTCTAAGAGACCATGAAGCCAAAAGAGATATCGCTCTAAGTCATGTGAGCACTGATAAATAACTAGCCGATATCTTCACAAAGCCTCTAGATGAGCAAAGGTTTTGTGCTCTTAGAAATGAGCTAAATATCTTGGATTCTCGTAACGTGGCTTGACTTACTGCACATGACTTGTTTGATGCCTACAGATAGAAAAAATGATTTTTGAGTGTGTTTTTTTATTAAAATGAGATTTTTGTGGTTTTTGATTCTCACTTGGCTCAAATGATCATGGTTATATATTGTTGATTGTGACTGATCATCTTGAGTCAAGTTACTTATAAGTTCATCAACTAATCAGTTTGGAATCTCAAATCAAATCTCATCTCAAAATCTCAAAAAGTAAACTTCCGATATATTCTTCTCAAAAAGTAAAATCAAAATTTCAAATTTATATATTTATTAGTCGTACTCGATATGGACTCTTTAGATTAGTTCACACCGTTAGATATATATTCGTGAAATCCAACTGTGTATATTCTTCTCTTTTTTTATTATGAATAATGTGGTAATTTCTAGACCCTCTCGATAAACATGGTGGATTCTTTTAACTCTATTTTATTATTAAGATAATAGGTATATCTCCGCATCCAAGTATATGGTTAGATTAAATGTTAGTGCAGTTGTACCAATTAGGAATTCTTAAACCCAGCAAGAATAGAATTGCAGTAATGGTCATGTTCAAAAAAAAGAATAGCAGTAATGGTCAAGAACTCCGCATGAATGCAAGGTACATGGTCTTTTTTGACCGAGACCACAACATGTTCACGTTAAGATAAGCAGGAATTAAAATTGCACACCATGGATTAAAATGCTACTTACAACCCCCATGAAGATCATCAACCGTAGCTCGTGAAGCCGCCGTTGAACACCAGATTGAGGCCCTGTTTGGAACTGTGTTCTTCACTTTCGCGACGGACTTTCAGCGAGATAAGCGGAATAATCTCGTCAAACGTACCGCGATGGACGCGCGACTGGGAGTTGCCCGTGGTATGGAGTTTGAAGAAATCAACTGCCCACCCGCGATTCCAAAAAGCAGCTGTGGAGCCGTGTTCGTGAAAACACGTCGCGTGATTGCGCGTCGCGGAAACAAACAGGGCCTGAGCCCGGAGACGTACTTGGCGTCTTGGGCGGCCCTGGCGATGTCTGCCTCGCACGTCTCGCCTTTCAGCTACCCTGCCCCCTGAATGTCTGAAGATGGCCGCCACCTGCACAGCTGCGCCTCGTCGACGGCTCCGTTGAGCATGGTCCAGAACTGGTCCACCACCATCGGCATCGGCACCGTGTACACCGTGCACATGCGTGAAGTTTGGTTTGATGGCTCTGAAGGTTCTGAACTTCTGATCAGAACCACGATGGTCGATGGCACTGGTAAAAGAAGCTGAAACCATTTGATAAACATGCCTGAAATTCCATTCATCAGTAACCACAGGTCCACAGCACGTCCTGCATCGGAATGCACTTGCATGATTTGTACAGAATTCTTGCAGGATGGTAATAAAGCAGAGATTAGTTACTTCTCAGAGGGGGCTAACTGAATGCATGGCCGCCATTTCTATCTAGAGATTGAGCGGGAGGCCGGAAAAAGCAGAACTGGGGGGCCCAAGTGATCCAGTAACTCAAAAACCCATGAAACACCCGAAAGCCCAGGGACATTCTCCCATGCGAGATCATTTCCTGTTTGTTTCTACCACTCTAGTTTAGCTTTAGTCCCGCACTGGAGAGCCAGTGAGGCACCGCAGAGCTGAAATGGGCGTGTGCTGGTGGCATGGTGCGCGGCATGCGCACCTAGCATTTCAAACACATTAGACAAACAAAGCCACCAGGCCATCCATTAGGCGCGTGACACATGCGCCTGGCAATTTTTTATATTTTTAAAATTTTGCTGCTGTGATAATTCACGAGCGTTGTTGGTTGGTGGGTGCTCTACTACAAAACTGAAGGGGCGTTTATTAGATGTGTAACATCCCGGATTTTTCCGGAATGTTATAAAGTCAAAAAAATGTGAATTTCAAAAAAATTTCGTGGCAATGCTGTAGTTACCAACTTAAGTAGGATTTCTGCCTCCCCAAAATCCTAGCAATTAAAAATTTTGTATAGAATTAAGGATATTAATTGCTAGAGTGGGAATATTTGGAGTTATCGGATTTATTTGGCTCTGCCTTGTTCAATTCGAATTGGATTTATCTTATTGTGTGAATTTGTGTGGAAATTAAATTGGGGTGTGCCCCTCAATTTAATTTCATCTCCTGACCCTTGAGTGGGATTTAATTTGAATTATGCCATTCAAATTAAATCCAAACCGCTAACCATCTCTAACCCTAACCCGCTAACTTATCCTAGCCCTGACCCCAAACCCCGAGCCCGTTACCCGGTCCAAACTCTGGTCCAGTCCGGCCTAAACCCAAAACCCACCTAACCCTTTAAAGGATGGCAGCCCAATCCAAAACAGCAGCCCGATCCACCAAACCAGCCCAGCGGCACAACCAGCCCAAGGCCGAGTCGGCCTGCCAGCGCCCCGGCCCGCCAACACGCGCGCGCGGCCCAGCTTGCCAGCCCGCACCGGCCTGCCCGCGCAGACGCGCCGCACGCGACACCCCGTCTCCCTGCCGCTTGGCCCCACCTGTCGGGAGGGGAAGACTATTCCCCTTTCTCCCTCACGGAAGCCGCCCGCTCTGTTTTTCGCCCCGCGCGCCGGTGTCGCCTGCCCCGCGCTCGCGTCACCTGCCCGCGCAGCTCCGCGATAACGCGCGGAGGAGGCCGTCGCCACCTTTTCCCCCTTCCTCGCTTTTGATCGGCGCGCGCGCGAGCCCCAGCGCCGAGCGCCATGATGCCGCCGCGTGTCCACGTCGCGTCGCACATCCCATCCAAGCCCTCGGCGTCCGGGCCTCGACGCGCCCTCAAACCCTAGCCTCCCGCCTATAAAACCCGCTGTGGCCGCCACACCAAACCCTAGCCGCTCTTTTCCCCTAGCCGCCGCCGCTGCCTGGAACAGAGAGGAAGGGAGGAAGAGCCGTGAGGAGCAGGGGAGTCGTGGAGAAGAAGAAGGGGGAAGAGAAGAAGAAGCAGGGAAGAAGGAGTCAGCCGCGCCACCGAGCCCATGGAGGAGGACACGCTGGACCACGCTGCCGCCATCGTCGTCAAGCCAAGGAGGAGGACGTCGGAGTCCGCTGCTGGCATCGCCGAGCCGAGGAAGGAGGAGGACCAACGCCGCCTCCGTGGGAGCACCCCATCAAGCCTGCGCCGAACGTCGACGTCGTCGTTGCCACGCTGCCTGCACGGCGTCGTCACCCCGCTGCCTCGCCTCGCCACGGCCTCGAGCCCCTCATCACCGAGCCGATTGGTAGGCCGCTGCTGGCCATCTCCCTGAACTCCCCCTTGTGCCTTGCTGTCCGGCGTGGGCATGACGCCGCCGATGAAACCTCCGTGTAGCAAGCCATAGGTTCCCCTGTCCCCGTTTCCTGCAGGCTTGCCATGGAGAAGCCCCGTGCGTCCTCGCCGTATGACCGAGCCTTTGCTCATGGCCTGCCACCGCGCCATGGTCGCTACCCTTACCTGCCTCACCGCCACCGTCGAAGCTTCTCCGTTCCGCCGCCGCGGCCCTAGCCGCCCAAACCTCTGCCGCCGCCTTGCTTCGCCCCTGTCCTCGCTGCGGGACGCGAGACCGCCACGCCGGCTCGTCGCCGCGGGCTTGAGCCGTTTGCAGCCCTGTCTTATCGCCCTTGCCTCCATCCTTGACTCCGTGCTGCCGCCGCCCTGGAAGAAGCTCGTCGACGCCAAGGTGAGCTGCACTCCACCGCCATGAAGCCCGCTGGGGACCTCTGCCCGAATCGTCGTCTCCCTGCCGCCGTTGGAGCTCCGCCAAGCCACCCCGAGCAGCCTCGCCGTCGACGCCGAGCCGGCAAACCCATCCGCCGGCAGAAGGAAGCAGAGGAGGATTAGAGCAGAGAAGAGGGGAAGAGGAGAAAATGGGTCGTTGCCACTCCACCGGCCCAGCCCGCCTTTGCCAGCCAGCCCAAGTCGCCCGAGCCGATCCACGAGCCAAACCAAACCGGCCCCTTTTGTGGCCAAGCTGGCCTTTCCCCGGAGCCGCAGCCCGAGCCGGGCTGAGAGCCACTAACTGAGCCGTCGCCTGAGCCAACCCAGGAACGCAAGCCGAGCCAAGTTGGGCCATGAGCCAGCCCAATCTCTTTTCCAGCCCAAGAACTCCTTTAACCGTTTTTCTTTTTCTGGTTAACCCTTACACGCAGGTCCCACTTGTAAGTGTCTGATGTGAGACTGACCAGCGGGACCAACTGACTTGTGGACCCCACTGACCCGGTTGACCAGTCAACGGTCAATGTTGACTTGGTCAACGCTGACGTCAGCAGGGCTCACTGCTGACGTCTGCAGAGCTGACCCCAGGCGACGTCATGATGACGTTGTGCTGATGTCATCATGCCACGTGGCATGCTCTGGTGTTGCCACGTGTTGCCTCTGTGCTTTTCCTTTTTCGATAATCGTTTATTAATTCCAGAAAATGCTTTAACCGTAGAAAATTCACAGTAATTCAACCGGAGCTCCGAAAAATATGAAACTAGTTTCATAATTCTTCTAAAATTATTATCTACGCGTTAGAATAGGTTTTGTTGTGAGTTGGATCTCTTTTGAGCATGTTTTGTGCATTCTTGCACTTTGGCCCCTGTACTTATACGTAATTACGACTAGGTCCTGACGTGGAGGAGTTGACCGACGTCCCGGACGACCACAAGATCCAAAAGGACTACCCCGACACTCGGAGGACCCAGAAGGACGTACCGGACGACCAGAAGACGTCAGAGGACCAAGAAAGACCATGAAGACCTATCAGGTTCATGCCCATTCGCGATTGAATACCTATTAGGCATTGCTTGCTAGATACGCTACGCTCCCAAATTGAGTGATGAGATGAGATTGCATGGCCATTTACTCTCCGTATTCCTTGTTTCCCATACTTAGCTTTGGTTGATACATGCTATTGCTACTATGAGTGAGAATTGGGGTATGGGAATATATGATGTGATAGTCCTTGCTTGCTGGAAGATACCTCCACATATATGGGAGTTGGTGATTAGGTTACAGCGGGGGCGAGGGGACCCTTTTCTCTGACCTTCGGATCGAGAGCCAGGGATTGTGTGTTGGGCACGATCCTGTGAGCACCTCTAATGGGTGACGAGCACCTGTGGCGGGTGCAAGGCTGTTCCCGTGGGAACATGAGTTGAGGAGTTGAGGTGGCGATACCTGTAATGGGTGCCGATCGCGAACCGTGTTTACGGAACGCAAACTGTGGACGAAGACGCTCGTCCTTGCGGGATTAAGGACTTGACTTTGTGGCCCTAGTGACGGAACTATGTCAAACATGTACACCACTTATCCTTTATGAAGGGGGACCCAGCCCGAGCTAGCTACGCGCGGCACCATTACTGCAGGAGGATAGTGTTTCAGTGTCAGGGGGAGTGGGCACGACCCTTTAGCCCCCGATCGCAGGATCCATGGAGATTCCATTCTAGATAGCTTCACAGCCCCGGGTGACCTACTGCGGGAGGACGCGCCCCAGACCGGGAGTAGGATGGTGCCGTAGCCGTTAGTTTCGTTGACTGGTGCCTCGGAGTCAGTCGGTCGACGGGTTGGCTGGTGACAGGGCGAGTGGGTACAGGTGTACAACCCCTGCAGGGTGAAAACTATACGTATAGCCGCGTACTCGGTCATGTACAGCTATGGATCTGGCACCACATTGTAGTTAGATCCACATATATACTTTTCTACCTCCCTCTAGTCCACTTTCCTGCTTGGATAGCAGCTGAGGTGCGGGGAGAGGGAGTTCCCGCACTGACGCAGGGTTGAGACAGTTGTAGTGTAAGATAGGAGACCGGGAGTCCGGGTTGCCGGAGTTGCCCGTGTTGAAAGGTGTTTTGGGATGACTTATATATTTTGCTTGCATAGGGAAACATAGCCTATCCTTGGCATTACTTTTATACCGTCTGCATCCACATAAAGCTTGCATACGGATGGTGACGTGAACCTATCCCATCCTTGGGGATAGCCTGATAGATGCAGGATTCGAGTGAAGGAGTAGATAGGACGACAAAGGAAGATGATGTGAAGGATGGCCCGAGCTACACTCCGAGCTGACTGTGGAGAGGATTCGTGAAGCTGAAGATTGCCCAGAAGACTAGATATCGTTTCCGCTTTTCTGATTGTTTTCTTTTAGCCCAAGGGGCTTGTATTCTGAGATTTGTATTACAATCCTTCGGATTATGTAATAAATAAACCCATGAGATGTTGTAAACGTGAGTTATGTCTGTGATATTCAAATAAAATGGGTTCTGTATGTGATAGCTACTGATCCAGGGACTGTCACGACGATACAGAGGTTCGGGTTCGCCTTTCGGGAACCCGGTCTGTTTCAAGATGGATGGCGAACTTGGAGCTCACCATAAAATTTTCACCATAATTGGAACAGGAAAGATGTAGATATGAATTAATTACAGAAAAGAATATATCTAAAAGTAAAAATATATTATTTACCAAATTATATCATATCATATATTAGTGGAGTCCAACAAAATTAAAATTTTCATTTTATAATTTTTTATTTATTATGATTTTTCAATGTTTCATACAAAATAAACATAAAAGAAAAAGAGAAAAACCACTAACCTATGGATGTCATATGTCTGGTATCGCGAGTTCGAGGAGGTAAAATACCCGGTTTTTAAGTTTAGGATGGAAATATAAACTCTACCCACAGTCCAGGGAGGTAAATATGATTTTTTCCTTGATGGAATCCTAGATGATCGAACTCGTGGGCCCCGGCCTTCCCAGGCCCACTTGCGCCCCTGGTGACCAAGTGCGATCTTCCCCGGGTGTGTAATGTGTTCATGTATTATTGTTCAAAAATAGCAGAGTTGTTAAAATATTGTTTTAAGTAATGATTATTACCCAATCTCAAAAAAAAATGGTTATTACCTCATAAACATGTCTTGCACAGAAACAATAACATCCTCATCAGTGCACATGTTGCATTATGTTTCATGGAACTTGATTGCCGAACCCGTTGGATTTCACGGGGATCTGCTGCTTTGGTCTCTCTCGACCAAATATATCCTTAAGCAGCCAGAAGGCAATGATCATTCTGGATTCTATGTAATGCATTAAGCGGCCAACAGGTTCTATGAAATGGTTTCATATTAAGATATGCATGTTCTTGTGTCTTGTATTATCAACTTGTTCTTGTGCCCCATATTTTTATATAATGTTGAGTTGCGTACTTCTGAATTGCTCTTATCCAAGCTATTAGCACTTCAAGAGCAACTAGCCGGATGGCTTATGGATTATTACATTGTGAAGTTAGGAGTTGAGTGCAGCATAATCTTGGTGTAATGCATTGGTCGTATTGTTCTTATCAGTAATATATATGCTATATGGACTAGTGTATGGACTCTTTGTTTTAATTTTGATGTATGGACTCTCGAGATGCTTCAACTCTCGAGATGCTTCACATACGCTACCGTGCCGGATATTGTCGCTCGAGAGTTACCTCAGCAGCCGCCATGCCTGATAAGGGTGTCCACGAGCTGCGGATATTTCTCTATAGCTGAACATCAAAATAAAGAAGAACCACTGAAATCGAAAGGACTGAAATCGCTGGATATTACCTGTTTATCTTGTTGATTCATGCATCTGATTTTAATGGGGACAGAGAAGTTGAATACTCCCTAGTCCTGATATTGGAGTTTCATTGACCGCTAGTACTTTCAAGAATAGTCTAATCTAACCAACGTGAGATTCGAAGCGCACACAACGTTCTCGATGACCCTCGGTACTTTGATTGCCTGTGGCGGATGGTTTCTACACAACGGCCTTGCTACGTACACGTTCGAGAAATCAGAGCCGTTCAAATTGAGATCACACGGCTGGCAATATATATGTGACGTGGCCCAATGAGCGTTGAGAGCTTGGCTCACATTTCGTTATGAGAAGATTTAATGGTAGTTTAAAAAAATCTTATTTAAATTTCCAAGCACGCCAAAGTATAGCATCGTATACAAAACATTATATATAGGATTTAATGACCTCGTGCGAGACTTAATCTCACAATATAAAATATACACATTATATTGTATAGATAACACTTTATGCTTTAAAAAAGTTTTTGATAATAAGACATATTTACCACGATGGTACCGAGGCTCCATTTGGATCCAAGTGCTAATAGGTGAAAGTGTAAAACTTTAGTACTTGCTTCTCCAAACAGAGTACTAATGGGGTAGCCTAAACTTTAGCTAACACTCAAAAACTTTAGCATATGCATATGAGTGCTAATATTTGGTAAAGTTTAGCAATCAACTTTAGCTCCTTCAAACAGACGCTAAGTCAGGAAACGAGATGGTGAAGAGGATGCCAGGCGGCGAAACTGCTGCCACCGCCCGGGCGGCGACCTCCGGGAGCTCCACATGCTTCACCCCATCGGTTTCCACGATGATCAGCGCCGTCATCCCATGCTTGGTTCGGTACCAGAAGGCCGCCACGTCGGGGGACAGCGTCAAGGACTCTGGCACTCCGTCTCCTGCTCGATGAGCGACCCCAAGTCCCCCCTAAGGTCCGCCGCCACCAACTTCTGGTTCATCTCCGCCGTCGCAGACATTGTCGGCACGATGCGTTCGTCCCCCGGCGGCGACATGAACAGCGCGTACCGCCCTGCGCCGGCGCTGTACAGGAAGGGCACCAGGAACCCTCTCAATGGTTTCTGCTTCTGCGCTCCCATCGCTTCACCTTGCGATGGTGGAGGCGTGCCGGCAAATGGTGCAGCCTCGTCCCGCACCGTTTCAAACTCCTCCTGCATGCCAAAGGAGCACAAAGAAGAGGGTACGCTGTTTAATTTGAAAGAACATTATGTCTTATTATTTCAATAGTTAGGAGCTTAATAAAGTAAAATATTTCTAGCCACTAGCTCTATTAGGACATCGAAGTGGTCTCGACACTTTTGATTAGCATATACAAATTAAGACTATATTGTTTAATCATAAAGCAAAGCCTAAATAAGTTACATTATATACGAATTGGATCTCGTAAGCAACATATTAAAATTCATATGGTGGAGCTTTAGTTCAAACTCTTCCAATCCATGGTATATAACCGCTTTAAGTACAATATCTAAATACTCTGATTTAAAATATAAGTCGTTTAGGACATTAACAAAGTCTATTGAGGTGAAGCTTTACCAATACTTTCTTTAATATGTGAAGTTTCCAACAAAATTAAATCTATAAAAAATACTTCTCATGGTGAATCTAGTAACCTTTATCTCATATCGTCAATCTTTATAAAATATTTTATATTAATGATCAAAGTTCAATGAAATATATGGAAGGAATCCTAAAACTACACATGAATTATTCTAAATAAACCAGACGGAGTAGCTAGTTTTTTTTTGTAAGAATGTAACAATTCTCCAAAAGGAAATATGAAGTGCAGACTGCAGAGCGCATCTATGCGTACCATGATTTCGCCCGTGTCACCATTCTCTGTCAAAGGCTGATGAACATCGGCATCTTTCATCGTTACGGTCAATTCAGTGTTCTCGGTGCCGTCTGGGCTCCTGGATCTGTTGTAACTCATGGACTTGATGTTTTCGGGATTGCTAGACAGAATACTGGCCAAGTTGCTCATCATCTCGTGATTTTGCTTCTCGTAGTCCTCTGCATACATTTACACAAAGCTCTAGCATGTTACGTTATTCCACCCATTGCATACAAAAGGTCAGCTTTCAAACTAAAAAAAAAGAAAGATTACATACAAAAGGTTGTTTAATGGTCCTGACAACGGCATGATTTCTCCAAAACATAACATAGATTACTAACTTTTACTATGTATTCATAAATTAGTGATCTAAGTTTTGTTTTACTAAAATTTTTATAGCATCACCTTATTAAAACTTGACTGCTTCGCTGGATGCGTTAGGCAGTCGTCATTGTTGAGATTTCGGTTCCTTACGGATGATTTCTTCCATCTGCAGTAGCTCCGTCTTCGTCTGGTCAAGGCGCAACGCCAAGTTCCTGATGTCCCTGTCGGCCGAGAGGATCGGCAGCCCAGCATGGACGACCAGCGCGACGGCGAGCACAACGTGCGTGGCTCTCCGGGCTCTCGCCGGCACGTCGGCCGAGCGGCAGCTGCTGTACAGCAGGGTGACTATGACGCCGGCGATGGCCAAGAAAAGGGGGGCATCGATAAGCCCGGCACCATCCATGATGAGCTTGACAAAAAAAAAACGCGGCCGGGGTGAACGGACCCCACCGTTTTTCATTAAGAGGAAGCAACACGGCTTCTCCCGGCCGCGGAAAAACCCTCGAACCCTGGCCCATGCCCGAGAGGGCCAAACCTTTCGGCGAGCACAGCGAGGAGATTTTTTTTTACCCACGAGGCGGAAATTCGTCTCACTTGGGATTCGAACTCGCGACCTCATGGGGGCGACGCTACTGAGCCGGGCTAACCAGTTGGGCCGCCCGACCGTTCGCTCCATGATGAGCTTGACTTAGCCGAGAGTCTATAATTTGACGGATTGTATAGTGGCTTTATTGATATCGATCTTTGTTAAGTACTAAGTAGGGGCCGAGATCGGACACGACGACACTTCTAACTGGAGTCGAATAAGGATGTGTTTCCGTAGTTGAGGGGAAACAATGCATCGAATTTACCTTAATAATTTAGAGAGATTTTATCTACTATCAAAATGTCATCATTGTATTGCATTGTTATAGTAAAAACTAATTGTGTTTTCGAAACTTGAGTAGTTTTTTTAGTTTGTACCACTTTATTTATTACACTCTACATATTTTTCAAGGAAACCAAAAGACATTTGACTTAACATGTTTCCTTTTGCTCAATCTCTATCTCTATCCCTATACTATTTCTACAGCAAGCAATGATTCCTTATTCCATCAATTAGAATCCTAATTAAAATCTAAAAAAATAAATTAGAATCCTAATGGAAACTCTGACAAATTAATTGAAATTCCAATCGGAACCTGGACAATCAATGAATTAAGCGGTCACGGCACAGCCAGTACATGGAGTGAAAAAGTATAAAGTTGGTGGTCTTATATAGGTCCAGCTAAAATTTATATTACCTCTATCAACGCACGGATACCGTGCTAGTTTTTTTTTATTTACAAAAGCAGGAGAGTTACTAGAGTTAAAAATAGTTACATCTGTATTGTACAATAACGCGACCTCATCTCTAATTGACCCGATTCGGCGAGGACTATATATGCCCGTCCTAGCAAGCTAAGAACCGTACCGTTGCTGCCTTATTGTAAGTGCATTAGTAAGCGTGTGGGCCCATTTTTGAACACAAGTATAAGTATAGCAACAAGCAAGAAGGGCGTGCACTAATACGAAAACACTTTGTAGGAGCGGGTAAAATCATATTTTTAGAGGCGGATGCGGTACCCGCCTCTGCTTCCCGCAGCTACAAATGTTGTGTTTGCAGGGGCGGATACGTTACCCGCCCCTAAAAACCATTTCTAGGGTGTCATGCTCTCACCTGCTCCTACAAATAGATTTCTAGGGGCGGGTTACGGCATGACCTACCCCTACAGATCGAATAAAAAACAGAAAAAAACATACCGCAGCAGCAGCTCCGAGCGGCTACGCATGCCGAGGCGCTGCCATCGCAGCACCCCGCTACCGAACCGCGCCTCGCACCGCCGTCGCTGCTCCGCGTGGCCACGCCACCGTCGCCGCTCTGTTACCTCCGTCGCTACTCCGCGCGGTCACCGAGCTGCACCTCGCGTGGCCGCTATCGGGCTCCGCCCCCCACCGCTCTGTCACCGTGGCCACCGAGCTCCACGCCGCGTCACTCCCTTGTGGGTCGGGGGTTGAGTTCCACCCTCGCCGCTCGCGTGCGGCTGGCCGGCGATCGAGCTCCACCCCGTGCTGCTGAGCTCCGCCGGCGCCGCAGGAGCCAGCTGTGGGCCCGGCTCCGCCGGAGGCCACTGAGGGAGGTAGCCGCGGGAGTCAGCTGCGTGGCGGCACCGCCGGAGGCCGCCGCGCCATGCCTCTGAGAGACAGAGGAGAGAGAGATGAGAGAAATGAGGGAGGATAGGTGGAGTGGCAGAGGAGAGAGATGAGGAAGATATTTTTGAAAAGAAGAGAGATGAGTAGATAGAGGTGCCCGTGACGCGATACTTAATAGTTGCCCCGTGCCCCGTGCCCCCACCCACATGATTTTTTATCTATCGTTGCCGCTCGCTCAGTTCAAACTTTGTAGGTGCGGGTGACGGGGTGAGCGGCCCTTTAAATGGTATTTCTAGGGGCGGCTTACCCCATCACCCACCCCTAGAAATAACTCATATTTAGGGGTGGGAGTTGGGGTGATCCGCCCCTAAAAATGCATTTTAGGGGCGGATCGGTTGCTATAGTAACTCCGCTCCATTGTAGCAACGACCCAAATTTTGAACCGCCCCTAGAAAAAAACCAGGTATTTCTAGAAGTCGTTTTTGTAGTAGTGGTGGCCAGCCCACACTGACAATGCTCACCATCCAAGGTTTCTATGGCCCTGTGAATTTTTTCTACTCTAGTCCATGTTGTACTATGAAAGGGACTATAGTCTATGGTTAGAAGAGCCTCGGTAACACCTCAGATTCTGGGTTCGACTCCTCATTTGAGGAAATATTTTAGGATTTAACAACATTATATTTTCAGTAGTACGCGATGTTCCATGGACAGCAAGGTGCATATGGTTCATTAATCTCAAGGAAGATGTTGCACTCCCCTTTCAAGTCATGCTCATCCCAAGACTACAAATGATCACTATAGTTGGAAACCACTCCCTCCATCCCAAAAAATATGCAATTCTAGTTTTCAGCTAAGTCAAACTTTCTTAATTTTAACTGAAATTATAGCAAATATGATTAACTCACTAACATAAAAATGAGTTGTAGGAACGTTCTGATTTTTTTCTAGGGCCAGGCTAAAATTTGACCCGTTGCTATAAATGGAGTAAGGTTATTGTAGTAACTGACCCGCTCTTGAAAATATATTTTTAGGGCATGTCATCCTCTCACCCGCCCCTACAAATAATTTTAAAATTTATTCTAAAAATTAGTTTAATTCAAAAAAAATAGCAAAACACGTCAATAAAAGTGAATTTTTTAGCATAAGCCTATTATAATCTATGGAACTAGAAACAAATATTAAAAGTATATTTCAGTAGTGATTATGAGTGTAGAAACTACAAAGTTAGCCTTAAGTTGTATGAGATAGTAAAGCGAGTGAATTATACATTATGGTTTCACACTTTTAGCCATTATATACGCTGAAATATGATTTTGATAATTTTTAATTTTACATATCACAATAGGCTTATGGTAAAAGTTCTACTTTTTTTATGTGTTTTACAATATGTTTTTATTTATACAAATTTTTAGAATAAAAAATATTTGTAGGGGCGGGAGGGGCATCACCCGCCCCTAAAAATCAACTCCTCGATCCAGCGGCATCCACATCATCGATCCATGCCCCTACGCCCACCGCCAATTGCACGCCACCGCAGCCACTACATCCCCTCGTCTCTCTTCCTTTTCTATTTGGTTCTCTCCCCGTCTCTTTTCTCCCACACACCACCCCTCCTCCCCCAGCCTCGGCATGGCCGCCACCTCCCCTCCCTTGCCGCGCGGGACCCGACAGCAGCGCAGGGCCACGGCTGCGCGGAGCGACGACGGTGGTGTAGTATGCACGACTCAACATTGGAAGTGTGGCGTGCGAAGGGCCACGGCTGCGCAAAGCTCCGACAGTGGCATGTTGCTGCCATGATTTTTTATTTTTTATCCAATCTGTACAAGCGGGTCATGACCCACCGCTAAAAATAGATTTTTAGGAGTGGGTGAGGGAATGACCTCGCCCCTACAAACCGGTTTTTAGGGGCGGCCGCGTTACCTGCCTGTACAAAAAGTATTTGTAGCAACGTAAACTAGGGATAGGTACTGCGCCCGCCCCTAAACATATATTTTTACGTGCTCCTAGAAACCTTTTTCGTAGCAGTGACTTTTGTAACATCTAATAAGAATACTTTAACCGGATATGTCATGATGAATCTAATAATGCTTATTTGGTGTCGTAAAGGTTGATACTCTTCTGTATGGTTTTATTCATGCAATGTTGCGGGTTTTTTTTCTGTTCATATTTGAAGCTATCATGTGCTAAGAGCATCTCCAAGAGCTATTGTATTCATGACTAGCTAAAATCCTAATTTAGCTATTATGTAAAATAAAATAGCTAGCATAAACATGATGAAATCGAACAGCTTCTCTGAATCTAACCGCGAGCACAACTTCTCTTCCTCCTCCTCTGCCTCCCAGCGCCAAGGTCAAAATTGACTGGACGCCAATTTGACCGGTCGGTTCGTCGCCGGCGGCGAGGTTCCGGCGAGGGAGAAGAGACCAGCGAGCATCTTCGACGTAAGGGGAACCCATTCCAGGAAACGCCAGCGAGCATCCCTAGGCTCCAGATCCCACCCCAGTGTTGCTGCCGCCCTCCAGAACACAGCCAGCCACTGCTCGAGTGCCTCAACAGGGCCACCCCGCCCCACCCTCCACGCTGCGGTCGCCCTCGTCCTACTGCTCCTCCCTTTCGCCTACCTCATGAGCACCGTGCTCCTCCAGCTCCGGCTCACACCACCAGCACCGGCGGCTGGGGGCGAGCAGTGCCGACAGGGGCGAGGGCGCGCCGGCGGGAGGGGGCGAGCAGCGCCGCAGGGGCGAGCAGCGTAGGTGGGAGGGGCCGAGCAGCGCGCTGCTGGCAGGAGGGCGAAGGCAGGCCGACGGGCGGGGGCGAGCAGCGCCAGCGGAGGTGAGGGTGCGCAGGCGGGAGGGGCGAGTAGCGCCGGCGGGGTGAGCTGCGCTGGCGGGAGGGGGTGAGCAGCGCCGGCGGGTGCGAGGGTGCGCTGGCCGAAGGGGTTGAGTAGCGTGCGAGGCGACGAGATGAGGAGGCGGAGGATGAAGGATGTGCGGCAGTAGGGGATAGACAATTTTGGCTAGCGAGAGCAAGGGAATACCGATACAGATAAAGAAGAGAGCGAGATAAAGAATTTGTTGGATCCAGTTTTATGCAGAATTTCTTCTTTTTTATCTAGCCCAACCAATTTAGCTAATCTCTCGGAGTTGCTCTAAGAGCATCTCCAAGAGTTTGCCATATTTTACTTGGCATATCTTGTGTTTTGCCAACTTCTAAAAAGATATGCCAAGTAAAAAAAAGAGCTTATCTCCAATAGTTTGGCATAATTCACTTGCCAAATCCAGATCTAACTTACATCTGGAACCCTGAGAGAGAAACAAAATTATATTTATACCCTTCCACCTCTTGAAAACTTAAACCAGGAACCCTTCTCTGTTATTTTTTTTTCACCCTCCCACCTAACTAGAAACCACGATGTCAACCGCGCGCCGCGCGTGTATATTTACGCGCTGGAAGCTGGTTTTTCCCAGGTTGCCAATAATTGCAAGTCTTTTGCCAAACTGTTGGAGGAGTATTTTTAACGTTTTTGTCAAAAATCAAAGATGGCAACTCGATTTGGCAAACTGCTGGAAATGCTCTAAGTTCTTATATATCTGATCGCTGCTAAACATTTTTCCTTTTTTGTTGTGCTAAGTTAAACTAACGTTTAGCTTCCTTGAAATTCTGTGAAGGTTATTAGCTTTTAGTTTTTCCATCAAGGTAGAAAATTACGATATGCTAATTATAAAATTACAGTTTTCACTTTTCTCTAAATACTGTGAATTGGATATGTATGCATTGGATAATTGTCTACTGAATTACTCCATCCTTCCACTTTTATAAGGCACATACACATATCAAGATTCAAATCTTTCTATCTTTGACCAATAATTTGACTATTAATTTTTTATTTTTATAATATAAATTTTATATGATTGGATTCGTAATCAAATATAGTTTACAATGATTATAAGTTTGTAACCATAAGTGATATAATATATAATAAACAAATGATCAAAGTGTTTTTTGAAAGACTGTGTCATATTACACTATGCCTTATAAAAGTGGAAGGAGGGAGTATGTTCTTAGTTTTTACACTTTATTCCATGGACGACAATCTATTTTTCATGTCGTATCTTCAAATTTTTTTCATCTTAGTTGCGTTGACTTGCAAATGAACTATTAGAGTTATCATTATATTTTTATTTTGAGTGGAAATAGAGATTTCAAAGTACTATTGTAAGAATTTCAAAAAGGTCTAATTTTATTATTTGCAGTGCAACCATTTTGGCTATTATGCTTTTTTAATTTCCACCGTCAGAATAAAATCTGGCAGTGCAAAAATCGAGTGTTTCAACATGAAACACTCGATTTTTGCTGCTCTGGCCAATCGTGTGTTTTGTTTTAGTTCCATCAGTGCATTACACACATCGATGTGTGTAATGCACGGGCCTTATTTCTCAATTTTCATGAGCTTAGTCAGCAAAATATATAGAACAGAAGAAAGTGCGCTAAGTTTTGGTTTGTATTGCAATTGTTGGATTATTTTTCTGTATTATTTGACTAGTAAGAGACATTGTGCGAATAAATGAGATCCGACCGAGAATTTTTTTTATCGCATCTAATATTTTGTCATTCATGGTTATACAACAACCAAAAGCTTTTTTTCTAAAAGAAGATTAACAGCACTACAACTACCAAAAACACCAAAGCTGAATCCATTCATGATCAGCAACGTCCACCATCACTTTTCCTGTACAATGCTTCTGCAACAACATTCTATTTGACCATACAAACAATGCCAGGATGCCACACGGGGCCATCGAACTAGTGGAGTCCAAAGAAGCCAAGGAACCACGCCCATGCACGAATCACCCATGGAACGGCATCCAGGGCAGTGACGGCATGTCCCAGCACCGTGAAGAAATGCTCCGATCCATCGCCTTGGAGAAATCCCTGTCACCGTCACTGTCGCAGTTGTATGCCGACTCTGAGTCGAAGTCGGTACCGGACGAAGGCGTCCACGCGCAGCAGCTTTCCTTGCATGTTGTGGCGTCAGTGGAGGTGCTGTTGCTAGCACCAGTGTGCTCTCGAATCATGAAGAAGCGCAGGGAGGAGTGTACACGCCGCACCCTAGCTATCTCCCCGCGGATTGTCATGGAAGGCGGCCTCGTTCGCGCCCGTGTCAGGAATTCAGTCTTCAGAGGGCAGGCAGAGCAAGTCGGCACCAAGTGGAACGGTTCACCGGCTTCACTTCAGCCATCGATCTTTCATCCGACGGGATGCGACCATACTCGACTCTGTTTCATTGAAGTCCGTGGTTTCAGACATTATAAATAGTATTATAAAACTTGTTAGAGTACCTTATTCTTTCAAAAAAAACTTGTTAGAGTACCTTAATGTAATTCCAGCCACAGTATTTAGGCTGTGGGTGTTTCGGATCGAGATCTTATCGAAGAAGAAGGGAACTCAACCCTAGAGTAGTTAGAGTAGCTGTAATCGCCACCATACCGACGGCTAGTTTCCAGATCCCCTTCATCTGTACTCAGTTGATCTGTTAATCCAACTGCTCTTTTTGCTCTGAATCTTTTGGTTGCTGTTATTGTGTTCTTATTCCTCATCAATTTTGCTTAGAAAATAGGATAGTTATTTCGTTCCTCACAATTGGTATCAAAGCCGGCAGTTCTTTGGCCTATTTTTTTACTTTTTTCCACAGCCAGAGTTCCAGATCGAGCCTGATTGGCATGGTGGCTTGGTCGTTTCGACTCACTCGACTAAAATCTCACCCATCCCACCCCAATCTGTGAACAACACCCATCCTTTCCTTCAACTATCAGAGGAAACAACTGAGGCGAGGGTTGCGGGGCACTGTTTCCATGTAAAATTCCGTGAGCCAAGAAGTTGTTTCTGATCCGAGGAGGCATTGGTGGCTGGTTGCTCTGCGGAGAGGGTTGCAAGGCAAGCCCTTGTGTAAAGTTCCATATCCACATCAGCAACCAAGGTGGCGGTAGACAGTGCTTGTAGGTCTGAAAGGGGCGAGATTGTTCTCAAACCGAATTTGCATGTAGGAGACGATGGTGAACACCACAAAGGAAGAGGTGGAAATAGAAGAATATGCCACAGCTAAAGAAGTAAATGGCATTAGGAGAATCCTTGATTCCTTCATGAAGGAGCGGGAAGAACGTAATGATTCCATGGAAAAAACGCTAGCAAGATACTGGGCTCCATAGAGAAGTTATCAACTACAGCTGGTATTCCAATGGCTGAAGATATAGGCTCCAATGTTAAGGGCAAGAAAACTGCAAATCAAGACCCTCAGCATTCAATTCCAGTCACTACAAAACCTATTTAGCACACCAACAAGTCTATAAATTTTGGTCCCCCACAACAATCCACCTCTAGATATTATTACACTCCTCCTGATTCCACTAGAGCACAGTTCTTGCATGGCAGTGATCCTGGTTGGTCAACTAGAGCTCATGACAGTGGAGAAATAGAATATGATTTGCAAGATTGCCCTTGGGATAACCAGGAGTTAGAAGCTTTTTATGAAATGGCTAGTAAAGAGCAGTATATGTTACATGATGCTTCTATTGTATTTCCACATAAACAGTCACACAACACAAACTTCACATCATCTATGCAAAACAGACAATTACCTGCAGATCAGTACTCCCAAAAGCACCAGAATCTTCCATTTTCTCAACACTTACAGCACCAACACAAACTTGTGGCAAAAGGACCAAAATTGTCATTTCTAGAATTTGATGGCAGTGATTCTGATAGTTGGATAAGGAAAGCTGAGAAAGTTTTTGAGATGGTGTTAGTTCCCAATGAGGAGAGAGGGTAAAACTTGCTATCATTCATGTATATGAAAGGCAGGGCTGAATATTGGTGGAGAGGTACTGGGTGCAATTCATCTACCTTGCCTTGCCATCACTTCTGCAGAATGGTGGGAGATGTTTAATGACATGTCCACCTATGAAGTTACTGGCCAGTTCCACAATCTCAAGCAAAGTTCATCTGTGACTGAATACATCGATAAATTTGAGGAATTCATGGGTATGGTAGAAAGGGACAACCCATCTCTCCAAGAAGAATATTTTGTATGCAGTTTTGTCTCTGAGCTTAAGGATTATATACAACCCACTGAAAACAAGGAGCAGGCAGGAACCACAATAGCTGATTTAAGAGCTGCTGGAAAGTGCTTGAAATGCAGGGAGCCATGGATCCCTGGACATGCAACATTCTGTAAAGGCAAACAAATGTTTTTAATTATACTAGTGGAAAATGCTGAGGGAAATGAAGAAGTTGTTTTGGTGAAAGATTCTGCACGATCTGAGGATGGATAATTCTTTGATGCACAACCATCACCTGTTGCTCAAGTTTCTCTGAATGCCCTTTGTGGGGGTACTTCTTCTGCTACAACTTTCACTCTTAAATTTCAATTTGGTAACAAATTTGCAACTACACTGGTTGATAGTGGCAGTGACATCTCCTTTGTCAATGCAAAGTTTGCTATCAAACATAAATTCAAGATGTCACCTGGAAACCCATTACAAGTGGCAGCAACAAATGGCAAGAATATGCTTTCTGAAACTGCTTGTCTGGCATGTCCCTACTTAATTCAAGGCCATGAATTTAGTTCAGATTTTAGAATCTTGGAAGTCCATGGGTATGATACCATATTGGAAACCGACTGGATTTACACCCATAGTCATGTTGAATTGGATCTGAAAACAAGACAATTCTCTGACCCATTATGGAGATAAAACTGTTACATTACAGGATGAATTCCTTCCTGCCATGCATTTACTCATTGGTGCCAGGAAGCTTTGCCATCTTCTGAAGCACAAAGTTTTATCTGTAGTTATTGTCTTGAATAAGACCCCTCAGAATAGTGCCACTACTGCTTAGTTAACTTGGCCCCCAGAAATTTCAAAACCGTTGGAGGAATTTCAAGAGTCTTTTAGGAACCTGCTGAATTACCACCCAAAAGACAAATAGACCATGTCATTGCCCTTGTAGATGAGTCTAGAGTGGTTAATCAAAGGCCTTACAGACTACCACATCACCAAAAAGATGCACTTGAAGAATTAATTAAGCACATGCTGCAGTCACAGTGATATTGGTTAAGAAAAAAGATGGAACTTGGAGGCTATGTGTGGATTATAGGAAGTTGAACTCAAACACAATAAAAAATTAATATCCCATTCCCATCATTGAAGATTTGTTGGATGAGTTATTTGGTGTAGAAATTTTCTCCAAGATAGATTTAAGAGCAGGAAATTATCAAATTAGAATGAAAAATGAGGACATTCCGAAGACAGCATTCTCCACACATATGGGCCATTTTGAATATTTTGTCCTACAATTTGGTTTCACAAATGCACCTGCCACATTTCCATCTTTGATGAATTCTATGCTAACTCAATTCTTGAGAAAGTTTGCGTTGGTGTTCTTTGATGATATTTTAATATACAGTTACAACCTTGAAGATCATGTTAAGCATCTAAGGTCAGTTTTGGAGGTTTTGAGAGCTAACAAGCTCTATGCCAAATTAGCAAAGTGTTCTTTTGCTCAACCAAAAAAAGAATATTTGGGCCATATCATTACAAAAGAAGATGTTGCAACAGATCCAACAAAATTGCAAATCATCAAAGATTGGCGAGCACCATCTAACATTACTCAGCTTAGAGCATTTTTGGGCCTTACTGGTTATTACAGAAGATTCATACAAGGTTATGGAATTCTCTGCCGACCTCTCTATGATGTGATGCTTTGAAAAGGATGCATTTCAGTGGACTGATAAACAGAATCAAGCCTTCCAATCCCTGAAACAAGTCATGTTATCACCACCATTATTGGCTCTTCTGGATTTCAGTTGTGGCATTGGTGCAGTACTCATGCAGGGAGGAAAACCACTAGCCTTTTTCAGCAAGACTTTGGGTCCAAGAGCTGCAGCATATTCCACATATGACAAAGAAGCCATAGCAATACTTGAAGCTCTCAAAAAGTGGAAACATTATTTTGCTAGTACATCGGTTATAATTAGAACTGATTAGCAAAGTTTGAAATATATACTAGACCAAAAACTAGTAGATGGTATACAATACAAATTGTTGATAAAACTATTAGGATACAATTACACAGTGGAGTACAAAAAGGGAAAAGAAAATAGAGTGGCTGATGCACTATCAAGGGCTTCTCATGCTGAACTACACACAATCTCTTCTGTAATTCCTGTATGGATTGAACAGGTTACTGCTTCCTATGAACAAGACCAAAGATGTCTGGATCTCATTACCAAACTCAGTGTTGACAACAATGATGTACCCTATTTTTCTCTTTAGAATGGCATTCTCAGGTTTCATGGCAAGGTGGTCATTGGGGATTAAGGACAATTGAAGCTATAGCTCCATGACAATTTTCATAAGTCGGCTTTGGGAGGACATTTTGAAGAAAGGGCCACCTACCAAAGATTAAAACTCATTTTTCATTGGCCAAACATGCAGAAACAAGAAAAGGAATATGTTAAATCTTGTCCTGTCTGCCAGAAGAACAAGGCTGAACACAGACCATACCATGGCTTACTCCAACAGCTTCCTGTACCTGATATGGCATGGACCCATATATCAATGGATTTTGTGGAGGGGCTTCCTAACTCCAATGGCAAAGACATTATATTGGTGGTACTGGACAGATTCACTAAATATGCCTATTTTCTCACTCTCAGCCATCCATTTACTGTGAAAGATGTTATCTTGCTATTTTTGGAAAACATTTTCAAGTTACATGGCCTTCCTACAGTTATTGTCACTGACCGTGATAGAATCTTCACAAGCAACATGTGGCAAGCTCTTTTTAAGTCTCTGGCTATATCCATACACTTGAGTATTGCTTATCATCCTGAAACAAATGGTCAGACTGAAAGGGTCAATCAATGCTTGGAGAATTATCTTAGATGTATGTGTTTTGATAGTCCTTAGAAATGGTATCACTGGTTGTCACTTGCTGAGTGGTGGTACAACACCTCTTACCACACTTCTCTCAATATTTCACCCTTCCAAGCTCTTTATGGGTTTCCACCTCCAATGGTTGCTGAAGTAATATTACCTGACTGCCCTGAGGATGGTGCCAGAAATATGCTCCAAAATAGGCAGTAAGCTACTCAAGTGATTAAGGATAATCTTCTAAAGGCACAGGATCGCATTAAAAATCAAGCACAGAAGTGAAAGATCCTTTGAAGTAGGAGACATGGTCTATTTGAAAATTCAGCCATACAGACACTCATCTTTAAGCATCCACGGATCACTGAAACTCCATTCCAAGTTCTATGGCCCATTCAGAATCTTAGCCAAAGTAGGCAAAGTGGCCTATAAGTTATTGTTACCAGACGATTGTCAATTGCATCCTGTTTTCCTTGTCAGTCAGCTAAAGAAGCATGTTGGATCCAAAGCAGTACCAACTCCTGATTTACCACTCATTGATGCTGATGGAAATATCAAGGTGGAACCTGCAGCAATTCTGGAGAGGAGAATGATACCACGCAACAACGAAGCAGTCATTCAATGGTTAATCCATTGGACAAATTTACTAATTTCAGAAGCGACATGGGAAGACGCCGATTTCATCAGGAAAGTTTTTCCTTCTTTCCATCCTTGAGGACAAGGACGTTGGGGGGGGGGGGGGGGGGGTCTGTCAGGAATTCAGTCTTCAGAGTGCAGGAAGAGCAAGTCGGCACCAAGTGGAACGGTTTCCTTCTTTCCATCGTTGAGGACAAGGACGTTGCGGGGGGGGGGGGGGGGGGGGGGGTTCTGTCAGGAATTCAGTCTTCGAAGTGCAGGCAGAGCAAGTCGGCACCAAGGGGAACGGTTCACCTTCTTAACTTCAGCCGTCGATCTTTCATCCTACGGGCCGCGGCCATACTCGACTATGTTTCATTTAAGTCCCTGTTTTCAGACCTTAAATAAATAGTATTACCAAACTTGTATTTAGGCTGTGGGGGTTTCGGATCGAGAGCTTATTGAAGAAGGGAACTCAAACCTAGAGTAGATAGAGTAGCTGTAATCGCTGTCATACCGACGGCAAGTTACCAGATCCCCTTCATCTGTACTCAGTTGACCTGTTAATCCAGCTGCTCTTTTTTCTCTGAATCTTTCGGTTGCTGTTATTGTGTTCTTCTTCCTCGTCAATTTTGCTTCGAAAATAGGATAGTTATTTCGTTCCTCACAGCCCGTGCCTACGCCGCCAGTGAAGGTGGAAGATGCGTGCAGCGGGAGCAGCCGCGCCAAGAGATAGCTTCCGGTAGGGACAGGGGTCGAGAAATGGATGGTCGCTGGGCTATCCTATCTCGCTGCGGGTGACATCCTCTCATCCAAGCAGCCTGGATTTTGAGCTCTCGGACATTCCTGGACCGTTAAGCAGCCGCCGACAACCGAGCTGCTTGGCATTCACCGTGGCGGCATCGTGCGACAGCCTCACTGAGTCACCAGATGTCCATGCACTTCACTTGCGATTACGCCAGAGCAAGTGTCCATCAGTGGTTCGGCTATCGACTAAATTTCATTTGTTTTCGTGCAGTTTATTCACAATGATTTTGTTTGCAATCACTTATTTCACATCTAGTACCACTCAGGTCTTGGAGCATTCAACTCCCATCATAAGATCAAATTCTATTCAAAAAACTTTCCTCTTCTTCTATGACACTTATTTCCAATGAAATTTGCACCAAGTAAAACACACTAGGAACTAACAGTTTGGGTGAGGACGATCAACAATTTAGCACCACCTTAACATAACTCTTACATTTTTAATAATCTTCAATTAAAACCTTAGACATGTTTATCTAACTCATATGAATAAATTTATGTCAATGATGGTCTATCATTTATATCATGCGCCTAGTTTTCACATTTTCTTACATGCTCTGTGTTACCACCAGAAATTGACCGAGACTGATATAGGCCAAAACTGTTCAATGGGCCGATTTGGATCGTCCAGGGAAGAGGCGATTATGGTCCATGCCATGAGCCGATAGGCTCCCTTTTTATATGTATCTTATTAGAGTAGCTTTTGTATTGTTTAAGTTAGGATTTGTTAGCTTGGACATCAAGTCTACGGACTATAAATATGTATCCATACCCGATGAATAAAGATCGACGGCAAATGTTCCCACAGCAGCGGTTGTCTCCAACTCTCTCGGTGCATTGCCAGCCCTAATCACATTAGGGTTAATCTCGAGGTAAGCGCCATGCGGCTCTAAGGATTTTCCTTAGAGCATCACGGCTCAACGCCTCGTACCTTGGTGGATCTCGTGCTGAAGTGTCTTTGATGGCGAGATCTGCTACTTATCCCGGTGTTTGCAGCATAGCTTTAGTAGAACAATTGTGCTTTATCTTTGCTTAATTGTTGCATTCGCTGTCTTCCTTGCACGTAGCATCGGCTAGTTCATATTCATCAAGCGTGATTTAGAGCCGATGGTGCAGGGATGACACCTTGCTTTGTTTCGTTTAGTAAATCCGATCTGTTACTATTCGTCCTTAATCAATAAGGATTCGCTTAATATCTGCTATATCTGGCCCCGATAAACATGTTGGATGATTCCTATGGCGTCTTAGATACTGTCTATCACGCTCATCTGGCCTAACTCGTGGACAGGATGTTCCTATATAGCAGAGAGAGTTGTAACAGTCGTGGTTCGGGTTTACTTGATGTTTACAGAGCAAGTATCTTTCTCTCATGAGTTTTACTCATTCTTATCTGGATTTGCAAGATCCTTTTCGTCTTTGGTTTCGGATCGGAACGCGTTGCCTAGCCGTTTATTACAATCCACGACGTGCGCTGCAACACGTGCATGCAACCTGCCGATGGGTTAACACGTGCTGGTCACCCTACCCGATATGTGTTAGATTGGATCTATCTGTGTGGATGGGTTCTGGTCACCCTACCCGATATGTGTTAGATTGGATCTATCTGTGTGGATGGGTTTCTTTGGAGGCCCTGGCTATGCTCACGCATGTTTAGATCGTTCTATGTCGTGCGTAGCAAGAGCCGATCTGGATAGGTAGATTTATCTATATCATGTTCCGGAGCAGATTTTATCCTTTACAGATGCGGTTTATATGCTTTTATTTATCGATCGCATCTACAATCGGAAGATGTGCCGATATGCCCTCGAATGCCTCCGGATCGGCTGATCGTGCCGATACAGAGCAGCGGGGCTCACAGTTTGCCGATCCGAGCGATCGGCAGGAATTTAACGCTTTATCTTGTCATGACGCAGGGAAAGCAAGAGACAGAAGCTTCATCACTCACCCCTTCCTGGCTGCAGGTCAAGTCAGGTGGCACACCCTGAACACCAAGAGCCGACCACGAGCTGCACTAGGAGAGATGAGGGTAGCAGCAGCGCGATCTCCTGGCTCGGTGGTGTGTTGCCGCCGGATCCTCGCCCCGGTGACTTTCCCGCGGCAACACTCTGTTTTGTTTCATGTGTCTTGCAATGTGCAACTTGAGTAGCAACGAACTGTTATGATAAGCTGGGCATTGTTCTCCAATACCGAAGAACGTAAAAGATCAACAATGCAAGGACCCCTATGACACTACTCCTATCATTGAGAGAAACTTTGTACAATCATATTTGTAGGCGTCATTTTTTTACCCATTGTGTGCGGCTGCAGCTCTAGGTTTGGGACACGTGTTGGCAAATATCTCGCTGGGACTGTTTCATGTTGACCACACTTATGGGAAAGATGTCACAAATCTTTAGTGGTGATTGTAGGTGTGTTGTATGAGGTGCACTTTATGGTTGGGCATGTACTATTGGTGTGCATACGCTTGCACTAACCCTTTAATAAAAAAAAAATCCTCTCATCCATATAGATGGTTGGATTGAATCTTAGTGTAGTTATACCCATTAGGAATTCTTAAACCCAGCAAGAATAGAATTGCAATGGTCTAGCACTACACATGAATAAAAGAAAGTGAATACTTTTATCTAAACTTTGGTACATGGTCTAGCACTACACATGAATAAATGCATCAGAAGCACCAAAGGACAGAGGAAGATCAAGCCTAGAAATCAACCTACAAAGCTGTGTACGTGCAACATCGGGACTGTACTCCCAGGAACCAACACTACCATCAGAATTGAACTGAATCACAGATTGACCCATATGCGACTTACGATTCTTAACAGGGCATTTGCCATGATGATGCAACAAAGATCTAGTACCGAATTGAGACAGAGCAGCATACACACGACCACAGTGAAGGCACTTAGCTTGGAAGCGAATTCTCTTACCGTTAACTACCTTGAAGATCTTCTCGTAGTCGTCCCAAACATCAGAGGTGCTAGGACGATTCCTCTTGGCGGCGGTGCTCATGGTCTCATCCTTAGGAGTGCCAGCAGCATCTGCAGCAGCACCATCTCCCGCATCATCATCGGCGACATCGATAGGCGCCGCTGCAGATCGGCCAAAGAGGTCCTCCTACCTTGCATCCTCTTCATCATCCCTGACCCCCGCCGTACATCCGAATCTCGTCGTTGTGGGAGTGCCCAATCGCATCCTCGTCCGCCATCACTGGCCTCCGGTTCTTCACGGACCTGCAAAATAGAGTAGGAAAGGGTGGGTTAGTAGGACCAGGCTAGGGTTAGGGTTTTGGCATGGGTACATGACCTTACCCTGAGATCCAGAGCACCGGATTCGCCAGTGAGGTAGACGATGAAGAAGAACCGGGCTAGGGTTAGGGTTTGGGGATGGATTCGAGGAGACCGGACATGGGAGAGGGGGATGAGACAAGAAGAGGAAGAGGTCGTGCGGTAGTGCCGTGCCGGGGTGCAAGACGGCATTAGCAGCGCGGTGCAGATTTGCCGGCCGACTGCGGCGCCGATCTACATCTGATAGCCGAGGACGAGAAGAGAGGAGGAATCGAGGAGGAGGCCGACGGAGTAGAACAAGTCACAGGAGCAGGACTAGATGGCCGACGGCCATCGGCGGCTGGCTGCGCAGATCCGGCAGCCGCAGTTGAGAGAAGCGAGAGGCAAGAGAGGCGGCCGAGCGAGGGGAGAGACAAGGGAGGGTTAGGGTTTGTGGTGAGGAGGGAGGTGCTGGGCTTTATCCAGCCGGCTGCAGGGCGGAGCTGCGGGCCATTAGTGGGCCGGGCCCAACAGCTCCAACGGCTAGTAGGCCTAAGTGCCTAACGGCTAGTTGCAGATAGGTATCGTGCCAAGCCCGTGCTGGCCCATTATCCATGTCGTGCCCGTGCCGGCATTGCGTGCTGGGGTTTCGGCCCACACACTACACTACGCTCGTGCCATGCTGGCACTGACACTAAACCTATCATGTCGTGTCGTGTCGTGTTCATGTCATATTTTTTAGTGTCGTTTTTCATAACGCCCATCAGTGGTGTGCATATGCTTGCACTAACCCTTTAATAAAAAAAATCCAAATATATGGTCGGATTGAATCTTAGTGTAGTTATACCCATTAAGAATTCTTAAACCCAGCAAGAATAGAATTGCAATGGTCTAGCATTACACATGAATAAATGAAAGTGAATACTTTTATCTAAACTTTGCGCGCATGGTAAATGATCTTTTTGACCGAGACCACTAATTCTCCACACTAAGATAGGTAGGAACTACAGTTGCACACCATTTTTTATTGACTTATTTTCTACTAAGGATTCAAATGTTACTGACAATCCCCGTCTCAACATAGATCAGGACGATCAACAATTCACACACTTCCTTTCTTCTTCCTTATTAGGTGCGGTTTTGCTCGGGAACAGGCACAGCACAGGATTGCTACGACAAAGTAGATGCCACACCTCAACGCTCAAAGATCAACAACGATGGACCAGCCGAGGCCAGTCACTCCCGTAGCTTTGTAGGGAACGGCAGGTTCATGCGCTTGTAGCTCGTGAACCCACCGTCGACCACCAGGTTGTGCCCGGAGACGTACTTGGCGTCGTCGGAGGCGAGGTACACGGCGGCTCTTGCCACATCCACCACCTCGCACGTCGTGCCTCTCAGCTCGCTGAGCCCCCTGATGATGGCTGGCCGCCACCTGCTCCTCGCCGGATAATATGGGGTAGTATCTGGTAGAATTCAGAGGTCTTGGAGAAGTCTTGGAGGAGGGGAAGAAGAAGAACAGAGAACAGGTTGGGGAAGGAGTCGATGTCAGGGTTTTACATGTTCGATGGACCCTCTCTCCAGCTATCCCTCACTTTATATTACATTGCAGAATGGGCCAAGCCCAAAACGACTTTCACAGGTTTAGCTTCTTGACGGGCTTCTTGATGTGCTTTCCTCGGCCCAGCTCTTCCTCCACAGCTGGAGTAGCTTGTGTCGTGACATCTCTCCCTCCATAAGAAATGGCTTGACCCCAAGCCAGAGTATCAGGGAACCTTTCATGCATGAGTGATAAATCTTCCCAGGTAGCCAGTGATTTTGCTAAGCCCTTCCACTTGACCAGAACACGCATGATCACCTTGTCACTAGTGCGCATGAGACGGCGCTCCAGAAACTGTTCAGGCTGAGCAATCATATCAGTCTCAGGGTTACAAGCTGGTGGAATGTCGATGCTTACCTGAGCCTCCTGTGGAACTGCCTTCTCTAACATGGAGACATGGATCACAGGGTGAATACGGTTGCCAGTAGGAAGTTGTAGCTTATATGCAACAGCACCAATCTTGTCAGTGATCAAATAAGGCTCAAAGTACTTGAAGGACAGTTTCTGGTTAGTACGGTTGGCAATAGACATCTGCACATATGGTTGGAGCTTGAGAAACACCCAATCACCAATTTGAAATTCCCGTTCGGATCGGCCTTTGTCAGCCTGATCTTTCATCCTCTACTGTGCTCGTTGCAGCTGCTGTTGAATGAGTTGAGTCATCAGATTCCTTTGGGAAAGCCACTCATCAACATCAGAGGCTGGTGTGGACGTAACTGTCCTGATGCCCAGCTGTCGTGGTTCTTGACCATACAGAACCATAAACGGAGTCTTGCCCAAAGCTGAGTGGTATGATGTATTGTACCAGAATTCTGCTAAGGGTAACCACTGAGACCATTTATAAGTACAGGATTGTATGAAACATCTCAGATATGTCTCGAGACACTGATTCAAACGTTCTGTTTGACCATCAGTTTGTGGGTGGTAGGAGGAGCTCATGGATAATGTGGTGTCAGTGGCTTTGAAAAGCTCTTGCCAAAACGTGCTAGTGAAAATGCGATCCCGGTCAGAGATGATGACTGTGGGCATACCATGCAATTTATACACATTGGCCAGGAAAAGATGGGCAATTTGTGGAGCAGTGAAAGGATGAGCTGATGGAATAAAGTGACCATATTTGGAAAACTTGTCAATGACTACTAATATAGTGTCATATTGTTGAGACTTGGGAAGACCCTCAATAAAGTCAAGACTCACCACAGACCAAGCTTGCACTGGGGCAGGCAGAGGCTGCAATAATCCAGGCAATTTAACATGTTCCACTTTGGCTTGTTGGCACACAGTGCATTGTTGGACAAATGCCTCAATTTAATTCTTCATATTGGGCCAAGCAAACAGGGATTTGATTCTGTTGTATGTCGCTGTGATGCCGGAGTGGCCACCCAATCCACTACTATGCAGAGCAGTAAGAATAGAGTTTTGTACCTTTGTGTTGTGACCAATCCAGAGTCGGCCCTTGTATTTGATAAGGCCATCTTGCATAGAATAATGGTGATTCTGAGAGGGGTCAACTGCTAACTCAGTGAGTAATTTTTGAGCATGTTCATCTTGAAAGTATCCATTCATCACCTCAGTAATCCATGTAGGATGACTGACAGACATAGCCATGGCCTCAGCAGCATGTGGATATCTAGATAATGCATCTACTGCTCTATTAGTGGTGCCTTGCTTATACTGGATTTTGAAAGACAGGCCCAATAGCTTGATGAATGCCTTCTGTTGCATTGGGGTGTTCAAGTGCTGGTCCTCCAAATGTATGAGTGCCTTTTGATCAATTCGAATAGTGAACTCAGCATGGTGTAGGTACTGGCGCCACTTATCAATTGCCATGAGAACAGCCAGACACTCCTTCTCATATGTAGAGAGGCCTCTATTTTTGGGACTTAGTGCTTTGCTCAGAAATGCTAGTGGGTGTCCTCCTTGCATGAGTACAACACCAATGCCTTGCTCAGAAGCATCGGTTTCAATGACAAATTCCTGAGAAAAATCAGGCAGTTTCAGCACAGGTGCAGAGATGAGAGCCTCCTTGAGAGCATCAAATGCTTTTTGTTGTGTGTCAGTCCATTGGTAGATCACATTCTTCTTGAGTAGTTCAGTGAGAGATTTGCTAATGACCCCATAATGCTTGATGAACTTCCTGTAGTAACCAGCTATGCCAAGAAACCCCCTGAGCTGTTTAGCATTAACAGGGACTGGCCATTCTTTGATCACCTGAATTTTCTGAGGATCAGTAGAAACACCCTGAGCTGAAATGATGTGTCCCAAATATTCTAACTATTGTTGAGCAAAGGAACATTTGCTAGGCTTCAAAAAGAAATTGTGTTGTGATATGATATCAAACACTTCCTGCAGGTGCTGCACATGGTCTGCATAGAATTTACTGTATATCAGGATGTCATCCACAAAAATGAGCACAAACTTTCTGTTGAGGGCAGCAAACACCTGGTTCATCACATCCTGAAAGGTGGCAGGTGCATTAGTTAGCCCAAAGGGCATGACCTTGAACTCATAATGACCTTCATGGGTTTTAAATGTTGTCTTGTGGACATCTTCTTTGGCCAACAATATCTGATGGTAGCCTGATCGAAAATCCAGTTTGGTGAACCATTTGGCCGCACTCAACTCATCTAGGAGTTCATCTACCACAGGCATGGGGTATTTTCTTTTCACTGTGACTGCATTCAATTTTCGATAATCCACACAAAATCTCCACGTGCCATCCTTTTTCTTGACAAGAAGCACAGGTGATGAAAATGGACTGGTGCTAAGATGTATGATGCCTCTCTGCAACATCTCTTTGACTTGTTTCTGTATTTCATCTTTCAGCTGAGGAGAGTATCTATATGGTTTCAGCTGAACAGGTGGTGAGCCTGGTAGTAAGGGAATGGTGTGAGAACATGGTCTTTCAGGTGGTAACTCTTGTGGCTCTTGGAAGATATGACCATACTGCTCTAGAAGCTGGGAGATTTCCATTGGGTGTTCTGCAGAAGATGCAGACTGGGGCACCCTGCAAAGATGGATGAGTTGAGCCAACTCCTTCTTCTGAATGATGTGCTGTAGTTGGTGAGCAGAAATCATTTTACAACTCTTGACCTTGTCACGGATATCCTTCAGAGTGACTGTCTTTCCTTGGAAGGTGAATTTCATTAGTTTCTTTCTCCAATGGATCCACATTGGGCTGAATTGCTCAAGCCAGTCCATGCCAAGAATAATGTCATAACAGTGTATGGGCAACACTCTCATGTTAGAGGTGAAGGTCTGGCCTTGAGTATACCAATCCTGATGAGCCACCATAGATGTAGACAATAAAGTTTTACCATCAGCAATGGCCACATTAGCAGGAGTCACTTCAGTCAAAGTACATCTAAGGTTTTGCACCAACTTCTCACTGATGAAAGTCCCAGAACTCCCTGAGTCAACAAGAATTAACACTTGTTGGCCGGCCACTGTGCCCATCAACTTCATGGTCTTCTTATGGCATGTTCCCTCCTGTGCAGCCACTGATAAACTCAACAAAATCTCCTCTGAATCCGATGAACCACCAGAATCAACCTCCAGTTGGCCCTCTTGATCAAGTTGTAAAGCTTCCCACAATTCTTCCACAATATGCAGTGAGATATTGGTAGGACATTTATGATTGGGGCCATATTTTTCTCTGCATTTGAAGCAAAGCCCCTGGGCTCGCAGCTGGACTCTCAAGGAGTCAAATCTGCCCTCACTCTTCTTTGGCTCAACTTTTGTACCAGATGGACCAGCCTGATCAGGTGAAGACCCCAATAATCCTTTAGCAGTATTGGGCTGCCGAACTTCTTTCTTGTAAGAGTCCCTGGAATCAGGCTTGTAATAATTCTTCTTCTTAAGAAGTTCTTTGCAACTCAGTACTTCTTCCTGTGTGATAGCAAGGGCTAGAGCAGTATCAACGTTTTCTGGTTTATGCAACTTAATGACAGAACTGATATCATCATGAAGTCCTTGCATAAATCTACTAACAAAGAAAGTTTCATCTAGAATGCCATTATGCACTAAAACTCTATGCTTAAGCTCATCAAATTTTTGGTGATAATCCTCTACTGAACCTGATTGTTTAATGTTGAGCAATTCATCCATGAATTTCTGATACTGATCCCTACCAAACTTATCAAAAATAGCCACAACTAGTTCAGGCCAGGACTCTATTTTGTGCATAGCCTCATAAGTTTGGAACCAACGCTCAGCACCCTTAACAAAATGCATAGAAGCAAAACTAGCCCAAGCATGATATGGAATGTGATACATCTCAAAATATTTCTCACACTCATCCTTCCACCATTTAGGATTATCACCATCAAAACTAGGGAAATCAGTCTTAGGCATCCGAAAGTAAGATCCACTACCATGACCTCCATACGAATTGTAAGGACGACCTATAGCATCTTGTAAGGATCACCGGGGTGTCCGACCCTAGAGGGGGAGGGGGTGAATAGGGTCGCTAATCGCTTTCTAACCTAGGGCTCAATCTATTTGCATAAGATAAACCTAACACGTCCTACACATGCTAGTTATGACTAAGGTTTATCTATGCTACTCTCTACTTACCCCTAAAAGACTTGCAACCTATAGCCAATCCTAATCAAACTAACTAGGAAAGTAAAGGCATGCAAGAGAGAGTAAATGCGGAAACGTAATACGGTAAGTAAAGAGGTGAGGGAGAGAAAATGCAAACTCCCGTGAAGACACCAAGACACACGATTTAACGTGGTTCGGTTAGGACACCAAGTCCCTCCCTACGTCCACGGCCACTTGTCCAACAAGAACAAGTGTGATGCCAAGTCTCTTCGCTTGATCACCGTCTTGTGTTCGCCACCAAGGCTTCCGGCAAGCAAAGGCTAAGTAGCACCAAGTCACCAAGACAAGGCCACCGCCACCATCTCTCTCAAAGCGTCACCAACGGCACCGTCTTCAATATTGGAGCTTCTCATCAAGAGGGATCTCCTTCCCCGCACAAAGTGTCGTTGCCTCTCCACACCAAGTCGGAGGGTCACACGACGAGTACACGATTGCTTGCCGCAGCAAGACTTTGCTCAAGGGAGCTCTCACAAGAACTAATCCCTATACAAGTGCACAAAGCACTCTCTCAAAGCTTCTCACAAGCTAGATATGACACTAAGCTTTGGTAGGATGGTTGGAGATGTTAGTTTGCTTGGGCAACACTTCCTTCAACTTTTCTAGTGTCCAACATTATGCAGCAACCGGCCTTGGGGGGTATATATAGCCCACACACCCCAAAAGAGCCGTTGGAAAAGTGGCTGACAAAAAGCGCTATCACCGGTTAAACCGATGATCCACTTTGTGTCATCATCGGTTTAACCGGTGAGCACATTTTTCCAACTAGCCGTTATACTTCAACGGCTACCTTAATCAACCGATGTCATCAACCGGTGAATGTATCTTCATCGCCGGTTTAACCGGTGCATGTAACTGTCCCAGAGTTCCCAAAAACCAACTCTCTGGACAACTACACCGACGTTCACTTTGCCTTGATCGCCGGTTTAACCGGTGCCTGTAAAACTCCTGCTGCTTCTTCGGCCTCCAAGTATATTACACCGGTGAGTGTAAAACACCCAACGCCGGTTAATCCAGTGCCAAACCCTAGCTCGCAGCTTCTGTGTTTATTGCACCGATGAGTGCAATTTGCTCATCATCGGTTTAACCGGTGATAGAAAATTGTCTTCGTTTTGATCTTTTTGACTTGGATTTCTTCACGGTCTCTTCAATTCTTGTCATTTGGACCGAAGAGGTTTCGGGCCTAGCTACGCCTATCTTCTCTTTGTCATCACTTGAACCTAAAAGCCTGAGAATGGTCATCTTAACAATCATATTAGTCCAAGTGTTGTGTTGTCTATATCAATCACCAAAACATTATATTGAAATATGGCATGAGAGGCCATTTTCTCTACACATCTCCAAACTCATGGTAAGCACGACTGGTGATATTTTGCGATGAGAACTCACCCTTGACTAGGGGCTGTTTAGGGATCAGAGCCCTATCAGACCCCTGGTAACTTGTATCAACGCGGTGGCCGCTAGCCCGTCCCTCTTCCTCGCGCAGCGGGACCTTGGAATGCTGGAGATGAGTGTTCTCGAACACCTCGACACGCGATGTGAGAGTGGTGACAGAGTGGGACAAGGTTTCGACCGCCGTGTCCACCAATGGGCACCACTTGTTGACGCCATCGATCATGTCAAGAATGATGTTGAGCTTCTGGCTGATGGTCTTCAGATCCGACTCCGCCATGGCGATCCGCGAATTCAGAGCCGCCGCTTGCTTGCCCTTCGCCAGATCGACGCCGAGAACCAAGGGATCGACCGAATCTGATACCAAATGTCACGAGAGTGATGTGGATCACGCAACACAGGATAATATGGGGTAGTATCTGGTAGAATTCAGAGGTCTTGGAGAAGTCTTGGAGGAGGGAAGAAGAAGAACAGAGAAAAGGTTGGGGAAGGAGTCGATATCTGGGTTTTACATGTTCGGTGGACCCTCTCTCCAGCTCTCCCTCACTTTATATTACATAGCAGAATGGGCCAAGCCCAAAATGACTTTCACAGGTTTAGCTTCTTGACGGGCTTCTTGATGCGCTTTCCTCGGCCCAGCTCTTCCTCCACAGCCGGAGTAGCTTGTGTCGTGACAGCCGGCTGTGGCGCCCTCGAGCATGGTCGCGAACTGCTCCACCACCATCGGCATCGGCACCGCAAAGGGCGAGTTGCAGTTCACCCGCACGCCGAGGCGCGATAGCTCGGCCGCGGCGGCCTTCACCACCCCGGCGACGGGGAACTTGGACACCGAGTACGGGTACGTGCCGAGCCCACCGAGGACGCCGCTGACGCTCGCCATGCAGATGATGGAGCCGCCGCCGCTGGCGGCCGTGCTCCCGGCCGGCGCCGCCATGACGTGTGTGGCGTGCTTGATGCCCGCCAGCGTGCCGCGCACGTTCACGGCCATGACGTGAACTTGGCCAGGTCGAGCTCGGCCACCCTCGACGTGCCGGCCAGCGAGCCGGCGACGCCGGCGCTGTTGAGCATGACGTCCAGCCGGCCGTGCCACGCAACGGCGGCGTCCACGGCCGCGGCGACGCTGTCCTCGACGGTGACGTCGCAGGGGACGAAGTGGGCCCGAGGGCCCAGCTCCTGGCCCGCTGCAAGGCCCAGCTTGGTGTTGACGTCCGTGATGACGACGGCTGCCGTGCCTTCCTGGATGAACTCGTGGGCTGCGGCCTTCCCAAGCCCACTCGCTCCTCCGGTGATGAGGGCAACCTTTCCCTCAAGCCTGCACATTTTTTTTCCCAATTGATGATTGTGTACATATGAATTATGGGGGCTTGATGATGAAAATGTTCTGGACACTTAAAACATCTACTTCAAAAAATCATGGAAAATAATTTAGTATTTATTTATGTGAATCAGGAAGGAAATCGGGGCGTGAGTTGCAGAAATGGCACAAGACGAAAATCTGCCCGGAAGGTCAGTGAGAATTGCAGAAACAATATAATGATCCACAGGTATACATACCAAGGAAAAAACCTAAAACTTGACAATGAAGATACATGAGGTCAAACTAGAAAACTGGGGAAATTGCAAGTACTATCAAAACTATCCAAGGCACAAGTTCTTACCTCCCTTTCGCCGGCGCCGGAAACGGTGGTGGCGCCCGTGACGCCATACACTCGCCGCCGGGCATGGAACCATCGTCCATCTCGGAGGCCATTCTCCTAAAATCATAAGATCCAAGAGGAGCTAGTGATGAGAGGTCAAGCCCTGGGAGAGAGAGAGAGAGAGAGAGAGAGAGAGAGAGAGAGAGAGAGAGAGAGAGAGAGATGGGAGAACAGGGTAGTGAGAGTGGTTGCTCGCCTGTCTATATAAGAGGGAAGCGAGGAACTGAGCCTGGCATATATTATATCTACATGTGCGCCGAGGTTGTCAACGCAGCTACTGCACATGCTAGACTACATGAGAGAATATAGGATTATTTCGTAAACACAGGCACACAGCTATTTGTTTCAGCTTTAAATTGTGCGAAAAATATGGAATAAAGTTGTTGTTTGGCAATTTATTGGATTGTGGACTGTGGGTCTGTGGCATCTTTGTTCTTTTATTTCACTACATGTAGCTCATCTACTACTCCCTTCTTTATTTCTCACAAGTACATATTTGAGATAGACATGGTTGGGCATCCATGCCCCTTCTAGTGTAGACTTTGGGGGCATGCATGGTAGCTCATCTACGATTTGACAAAGAAATGCCTGGTCTAGTGCGTAGATCGTGCTCTTTGACTTTCGGGCGCAACCCCAAGGATAATTTCTTGCAAATAAACATCAAAGCAAAAAAAGAATGACTGTTCAGGAAATTCTTTGTGTATGAACTCGACCTGATGGTGACAGAGTGCATCGCGGTGAAGGGTCCTACATGGCGGTGGCCTTCTTAGTGCGGTGGTGTCTGCCTCCTTTGATTTCTATTGACGCGTGGTCATGCTTGAGGTTTTTGCTTCGGTTTTGCTCCCGTCGTCGAGTGGAGTGGTGGTTTTGTAGAGTAGAGCTTGGGTGGAGTTGTTGAATGGAGTTGTGTGCCGTGTTGATGTCTCAATCCAACCGGCAGATGTCGTCTTTGTTTGTTGATTGTTGTGCCCAATCTAGTCATTGTCCCTTTTTTTAATATAATCGGCAGCTCTCCTCCCTGGTTCATTTCCAAAAAGAAAAGTTAATTTCACAGCCCACAGGTGTACTGAAACATGTCTGCATCTCTGAATTGTGGTTTGTATACACCAGTTAGTATGACCAACAGATTGCATCTACACGAGCACATGGCATGCATTTCCTAATTACTATTCCCTATTGGTTCGCCTACTAAAATCTATTAAATAAAAGAGATTTGGCTCGACAAATGGATAACTGCGCATGATAAGTACAGTACATGTCCAAAGTCTGGGCAGGCTCCAAAATAGTGCAATCCCCATTGTAAAACATAGCCATCAGGTCAAAAATACTTGATGCTTTACAAGACCTGATCTAACTTAATTTTTTTACTTTCATTAATAACTTCTGTTCAATTTGGAAGCATCAAAATCATAAACATATGATGATTTTCATAATCTCTTAAAATGTGTTGGACTTTGTAAACTATTCAATTAGAAAATACTTGTATAAGGTATTCATATAGTCACGGAATGAGAAATTTCCTTCCCTATTATCTCAAAAAAACATTGAGAAATTTCCAAGATGTTAAGTACACTTCACCAAGGGGACTAATCACATTGTTATCATTAAGTGCCAATCCAAACCAATAATGTCAACAGCTTATTGAAGCATGCACATTTTATTAGCGAGATAAAATACATATACATATACATATGTACGGAACAAGGGGGTAACATCTTTTATATAAAGTTTTTGGATTCAACAATAACCTTATTCGTTAGAACTCTAGTGTTCGAAGGATTTTGGTGGTAGCGATCGAAACATATTTATACAGTTACAAAACAAAGTGACTATAATAGTTCGTGATGTTGCCCCTCTCTCCATCTATCCACATTTCAACCAACTGAAATGTTACCTTCAATCCTTGTACGCCCCTAGTGGAATGGCTCCATTGTTCCATCCAGTGAAATCCAAACTTTCACTACCAAAACTGACTTAGGAAGTAAGTATGTTGTAGTATATATTTACTACATGTATGGATCCAAAGGTATGATACATAGCATATACGGCGGATGTGAAATATATGGCACAAACAATAACAGAACACATTTGGACACGGATAGGACTTCAGATTCTCAATCATTACTTTTCTTATTTTCGAGGAGTTACACATGTCGGCATGAAAATGTTGTTATAGAAGTACAACTCATGGAATTTAGAAGATGGTAGAACCAACGATGCGTTGTTGCAAGAAGGCTGCAGGACTCGTCAAAGCCAGTTGGTAGACTAGCTGTTGTTGCTGCCAGAAGGCGGCGGGGTGAGCCACAGCAAGTGGGTGGAACAGCTGCTGCGAGAAGGCGGCGGAGTTCGCAACAGCTAGTTGGTTGAATGGAAGCAGTTGCTGCTGCGAGTAGGCAGCGGAGTTCACGGCAGCTAGTTGGTTGAATGGGAGCAACATCTGTTGCTGCAAGTAGGCGGCGAGGTTCTGCAGGGCTAGCTGGCTGAATGGCGAAAGAACGCGTTGTTGCTGTGCCACGATGCTCTGTACTGTCAGATGGGCCAAAGATTGCTGCTGCAGTAAGGCAGACTGTTGCTGTCGGACAATTGCCTGTGATTGTAGGAGGCTAGCTGCAAGTGCATGCTGAAGCCTGTTGGACTGCACAATCGGGTTCTCATATCCGACTGCTGCGATAGGTGAGAGGTACTGTGGAATAGTGGCAGCGGAGGCGGAGGCGGCTAGTGAGCACTGCGGAATAATGAACGCAGTGGTAGCGCTCACAGAGAGAGCAAGGAGTGCAAGGAGGGCAAATATCTTGGCTGCCATGCTTGCTAAGAGGTACTATATGGGTTTCAATTTCTAAGTTGCTAGATTCTATCAGTGATATGGGTGGTGGATTACCTGCGCATATGGGATCTATTTATACACAAGAGAATCCATGTAGCTTTCTCAAGATTTGTTGCTTGTGCCTCCCAAATTTTTATCCTGATAAGCTAGTGATGACATGGTATCTAGTCAATTTTGGAATTTAGTGACAAATCCCCTTTGATTGCGGGTATGTGTTGGCAAGACAGCTTGCACTTAACACAAGTAAAAGGCAACATTTTCCCTTTTGGCATTGTGTTGATATAAGTGTAACAACAGCATGGTTGATTCACCTTTAAGCATGTCAAACACCTTGGGATCAAAATATGTGTTCCACTTTATGGTGAGCCAGTAAAGTTGCGATATGCTGATGTGGATCTAAATCTATTTGAACTCAATTTGTCATCCACCATGGATAGGATTTGCGTAACAGACTAGTTATAGGCGAAGTAATCATGTTCTCGGGATGCGATATGAATAAAATCTTCTAGCTCACTAATTTGCCATGCATTAAAACCTAGCTTGCTTAAATTATCTTCTTTTCCTCGTTTATGGATTAGCCAATTTCGTCACTGCAAAACTATAATACATGTGACGTTGATGCTCCAAAAAAAATATTATCATATTTCCATTCAATTGTTGGGTATAACATGTGGCTGTAGAGACGATGAGAATTCCGGCCCTATGCACTAATTAAGCCTATAAAATAATAAGGCAATTAAAATATTGGATCATTTACTTTAAGTGTTTGAATTATAGCTTTTGATGAGTTAGCACAAATAATAGGAAACACAATTTTATTTTCTAAATTCATTTTTCCCGTATTATGGTAACATGCAAGTTAAATATGTAACAAAAGAAATTTATAGTGATATTTGGTGTATGAACATGTAATATTCCCTATCGCGTTGTGTTACATATATTGTTAATTTATTCATGTGATAGGCTAAAATAAACTTTTTGGCAAAAGAGTCCAGTACATTTTTGTGAGCGACTTCATGGGTCTTATTGACAGACCCAGGGATTATTTTTCTTGACAAGGCCACATTCTGGTGTTCCCAAGATTTATTCTTGCCTAAACCAATAATGTCAACAGCTTATGGAAGCATGCACATTTTATTAGCGAGATAAAATACATATACATATACATATGTACGGAACAAGGGGTAACATCTTTTATATAAAATTTTTGGATTCAACAATAACCTTATTCGTTAGAACTCTAGTGTTCGAAGGATTTTGGTGGTAGCGATCGAAACATATTTATAGAGTTACAAAATAATGTGACTATAATAGTTCGTGATGTTGCCCCTCTCTCCATCTATCCACATTTCAACCAACTAAAATGTTACCTTCAATCCTTGTACGCCCCTAGTGGAATGGCTCCATTGTTCCATCCAGTGAAATCCAAACTTTCACTACCAAAACTGACTCAGGAAGTATGTATGTTGTAGTATATATTTACTACATGTATGGATCCAAAGGTATGATACATAGCATGTACGGCGGCTGTGAAATATATGGCACAAACAATAACAGAACACATTTGGACACGGATAGGACTTCAGATTCTCAATCATTACTTTTCTTATTTTCGAGGAGTTACACATGTCGGCATGAAAATGTTGTTATAGAAGTACAACTCATATGGAATTTAGAAGATGGTAGAACCAACGTTGGGTTGTTGCAAGAAGGCTGCAGAACTCGTCAAAGCCAGTTGGTTGACTAGCTGTTGTTGCTGCCAGAAGGCGGCGGGGTGAGCCACAGCAAGTGGGTTGAACAGCTGCTGCGAGAAGGCGGCGGAGTTCGCAACAGCTAGTTGGTTGAATGGAACCAGTTGCTGCTGCGAGTAGGCAGCGGAGTTCACGGCAGCTAGCTGGTTGAATGGGAGCAACATCTGTTGCTGCAAGTAGGCGGCGAGGTTCTGTAGGGCTAGCTGGCTGAACGGCGAAAGAACGCGTTGTTGCTATCCCACGATGCTCTGTACTGTCAGATGGCCCAATGATTGCTGCTGCAGTAAGGCAGACTGTTGTTGTGGGACAATTTCCTATGATTGTAGGATGCTAGCAGCAAGTGCATGCTGAAGCCTTTTGGACTGCACAATCGGGTTCTCATATCCGACTGCTGCGATAGGTGAGAGGTACTGTGGAATAGTGGCAGCGGAGGCGGCTAGTGAGCACTGCGGAATAATGAATGCGGTGGTAGCGCTCACAGAGAGAGCAAGGAGGGCAAATATCTTGGCTGCCATGCGTGCTAAGAGGTACTATATAGGTTTCAATTCCTAAGTTGCTAGATTCTATCAGTGATATGGGTGGTGGATTACATGCGCATATGGGATCTATTTATACACAAGAGAATCCATGTAGCTTTCTCAAGATTTGTTGCTTGTGCCTCCCAAATTTTTATCCTGATAAGCTAGTGATGACATGGTATCTAGTCAATTTTGGAATTTAGTGACAAATCCCCTTTGATTGCGGGTATGTGTTGGCAAGACAGCTTGCACTTAACACAAGTAAAAAGCAAGTTTTTCCCTTTTGGCATTGTGTTGATATAAGTGTAACAACAGCATGGTTGATTCACCTTTAAGCATGTCAAACACCTTGGGATCAAAATATGTGTTCCACTTTATGGTGAGCCAGTAAAGTTGCGATATGCTGATGTGGATCCAAATCTATTTGAACTCAATTTGTCATCCACCATGGATAGGATTTGCGTAACAGACTAGTTATAGGCGAAGTAATCATGTTCTCGGGATGCGATTTGAATAAAATCTTCTAGCTCACTAATTTGCCATGCATTAAAACCTAGCTTGCTTAAATTATCTTCTTTTCCTCGTTTATGGATTAGCCAATTTCGTCACTGCAAAACTATAATACATGTGACGTTGATGCTCCAAAAAAAATATTATCATATTTCCATTCAATTGTTGGGTATAACATGTGGCTGTAGAGACGATGAGAATTCTGGCCCTATGCACTAAGCCTATAAAATAATATGGCAATTAAAATATTGGATCATTTACTTTAAGTGTTTGAATTATAGCTTTTGATGAGTTAGCACAAATAATAGGAAACACAATTTTTTTTCTAAATTCATTATTCCCGTATTATGGTAACATGCTAGTTAAATATGTAACAAAAGAAATTTATAGTGATATTTGGTGTATGATCATGTAATATTCCCTATCGCGTTGTGTTACATATATTGTTAATTTGTTCATGTGATAGGCTAAAATAAACTTTTTGGCCAAAGAGTCCAGTACATTTTTGTGAGTGACTTCATGGGTCTTATTGACAGACCCAGGGATTATTTTTCTTGACAAGGCCACATTCTGGTGTTCCCAAGATTTATTCTTGCCTAAACCAATAATGTCAACAACTTATGGAAGCATGCACATTTTATTAGCGAGATAAAATACATATACATATACATATGTACGGAACAAGGGGTAACACCTTTTATATAAAATTTTTGGATTCAACAATAACCTTATTCGTTAGAACTCTAGTGTACGAAGGATTTTGGTGGTAGCGATCGAAACATATTTATACAGTTACAAAATAATGTGACTATAATAGTTCGTGATGTTGCCCCTCTCTCCATCTATCCACATTTCAACCAACTGAAATGTTACCTTCAATCCTTGTACGCCCCTAGTGGAATGGCTCCATTGTCCCATCTAGTGAAATCCAAACTTTCACTACCAAAACTGCCTCAGGAAGTATGTATGTTGTAGTATATATTTACTACAAGTATGGACCCAAAGGTACGATACATAGCATGTACGGCGGCTGTGAAATATATGGCACAAACAATAATAGAACACATTTGGACACAGATAGGACTTCAGATTCTCAATCATTACTTTTCTTATTTTCGAGGAGTTACACACGTCGGCATGAAAATGTTATTATAGAAGTACAACTCATATGGAATTTAGAAGATGGTAGAACCAACGATGGGTTGTTGCAAGAAGGCTGCAGGACTCGTCAAAGCCAGTTGGTTGACTAGCTGTTGTTGCTGCCAGAAGGCGGCGGGGTGAGCCACAGCAAGTGGGTTGAACAGCTGCTGCGAGAAGGCGGCGGAGTTCGCAACAGCTAGTTGGTTGAATGGAAGCAGTTGCTGCTGCGAGTAGGCAGCGGAGTTCACGGCAGCTAGCTGGTTGAATGGGAGCAACATCTGTTGCTGCAAGTAGGCGGCGAGGTTCTGCAGGGCTAGCTGGCTGAACGGCGAAAGAACGCATTGTTGCTATGCCACGATGCTCTGTACTGTCAGATGGGCCAAAGATTGCTGCTGCAGTAAGGCAGACTGTTGCTGTGGGACAATTTCCTGTGATTGTAGGATGCTAGCAGCAAGTGCATGCTGAAGCCTTTTGGACTGCACAATCGGGTTCTCATATCCGACTGCTGCGATAGGTGAGAGGTACTGTGGAATAGTGGCAGCGGAGGCGGCTAGTGAGCACTGCGGAATAATGAATGCGGTGGTAGCGCTCATAGAGAGAGCAAGGAGGGCAAATATCTTGGCTGCCATGCGTGCTAAGAGGTACTATATAGGTTTCAATTCCTAAGTTGCTAGATTCTATCAGTGATATGGGTGGTGGATTCCCTACGCATATGGGATCTATTTATACACAAGAGACTCCATGTAGCTTTCTCAAGATTTATTGCTTGTGCCTCCCAAATTTTTATCCTAATAAGCTAGTGATGACATGGTATCTAGTCAATTTTGGAATTTAGTGATAAGTCCCCATTGATTGCCGGTATGTGTTGGCAAGATAGCTTGCACTTAACACAAGTAAAAAGCAACTTTTTTTTCTTTCGGCATTGTGTTGATATAAGTGTGACAACAGCTTGGTTGATTCACCTTTAAGTATGTCAAACACCTTGGGGTCAAAATATGTGTTCCACTTAATGGTGATCAACTTAGAATAAATTTAATAGTCTAAGTAAACAAACTTATTACTAAGTATACTATAAATATGATTTTTATTCCAAATGGTTATCCATTGGGTATCCATAGGTAATAAAAATCAAACCAAATAAGTTTCGGGACCCGAACCCGAAAATCGTGGATGAGAGCTTATCCCCAAACCTGAATCTGTTAGACCTAAAACCCACGGATATATATCTAATCTAAAATCGAACCATTGCCATCCCTTCTAGCAAGTGTTCGGCCAGGGTTTGTGAAGTGACGGCGAGCGCAGATTCGGCCATTGCGGTGTTGCAAAAGAGCCAAGGTCCTAATTACATCAAACTCTTGGGGTAGTGCAGCCAGCCACCCATGATCGCATCCCTAGCACGCATTCCGCGTGCCCAAGATGCAGCGAGAGGGAGCTGCTACATGGCAATGTTGTACGGAGCATACAGACGAGGGTCACCAAATATATATATAGACGAAACTAAGAAATATTTGCTTGCTTTTAATATTACTAGTAGAGATGTATGTGCCACAGGCATATGTTTAAAGTTAAATTATTTTAAAATAGTTGGATTGCATCCAACTTTACTAAAAAATCTAATTTGTTGCATGATAGAATAACCAATTATATTTGCTATCTAAAAATCTAAAAGAGAAGCAATATTTAATATCTATATAAGACATCCCTTAATTAAATATGGAAGCATATTAAGTAGTGTTAAAATTGATTAGTAAAATAACTGGACGTTTGTGCCGACGACCGCAACGTGCAACGGTAGTAAAATTTCAAGAACCAGATTGAAAAATTCAAGCTCCTCCCTGGCTGGCGGACAAAAACTTACTGCAGATCAAATTGTTGGTGATTTCAAGCATGATAGAACTTGAAATTTGAGGGAAAAGAAAGAAAACGATAAGGGGATTTCGTTTTACCTTTAACTTGCGCCGAGGATGCATCGTAGTGCTCAGAATCTCACTGAGAAGGAGGGAGGCGCCGGTGATCTGTTTGTTTGTGGAAACAGGCGTTGGCACCGGAAGTCACGCCAGTGCAGGGTGGGGGCGCTGCAGGTAGTCTTCACGAGATAGCCACGCGGTGAAGGAGAGGGCAGATGCAACAGGCCGTGCTGGGAGGCTAGGCGATCGGCTCCAGCAGCAGTGCTGCACGAGATAGAGGAGACACGATGCACAAGAGGCAACACTGAGGGGCGCACGGGGCTTTGCGGGCTTCTGGTGGTAAAGGCGCACCAGCAGGAGCAGGGGTGCGTGACCGAGAGGCCGACGCGAGGGCTCAGGGGCAGCGGCGATCTGCTCGACGACGTGCAGGGTCGCGAGCAGCAGGCGAGGTGCGGGGCGTGCGCTTGTAGGGCAGGGTTGCGCACGGCCGGCAGCAGTAGATGTGGGGTCCGACCTCATGCTCATTAGGAGGCGGCGGCGGACCCCGAGAGGTGGTGATGTAGTCCGGCCAAGTTGGACTCTAAACGGGCCTCGTGGCTCCGTCCAAATAAATTCAAAAATATCTGGAATATGTTTCAAACCTATAAGAGTATCCCCAAGAATTCAAATATTCTGAAAAAAATATCTCAAAGATGAATTTGGACATGATGGAAAGAATTCGAGTTGCGGAGAGGAAGGTAACAAGAAGAGGTAAAAGTCTGGGACCAAGGGGTATCGAGATGGAACTATTATTTCCTAGTGACAGTATGGTCATCGGAATTGACGTTGACAACAACGAAATATAATCGAAAAATGCCAAAATTGAGAAAAGTCTCTGTTTCGAGCGTGATTTGATCAAGATGAAAGATTAGAGAATAGGAAAGCTTGATGAACTCAATGGGTCAAAATAAGTTAAATCCAAGTTTCAAAAAAATAAGTTAAATCCAAACCGAGAAGAAAACAGAAAGGATTTCGATCGCTCCGAATAATATTTTTAGGATTAAAAATATATCCAGAAAAGTCTAGATAAATATTTTAATCTAAAAAAAGAAATATCTTAAAATATCAAAAATTCCAAGAGAAAAACCTAGAGATAGTTTGGGACACGATGAGTCCAAATAAAATACTTGAATCTCATGAAAATAATATATTCTAGAACCTTCCAGTAATGGATTTAGCTCTAAAGAAAATGTGAATAATTGCTAGAAAAATCTAGAAAATTCTCAAGTATTTAGAAAATGGATAATTATATAGGAAAAGATATCCACAACCCAAAATTGAAATTTTAGGGTGTGACATTGGTGGAAAATATTGACAAAACCAATCTTCTCGTCCCTTTCGTCAAACTTTTTGGCCTGATAAGTGGGGTTTTTGTGAGGGGTAAGGTGGGCCTAATCATGGTGAGATAATAATAATAATAATAATAATAATAATAATAATAATAATAATAATAATAATACTAGAAGATTTATAGATAGAATAGATAGATTATAGTCTATTCTGGCCTTTTCATCAAACCTTTTGGCCTGATAATTTTGTAGATAGATAAAAAATTAGAGTGGTATAGATAGAGATTAGCTGCTATTTTGGACTGTATTAGCAACTCATTGCACTCATAAGTCGTAACTAGTTCTGAAAGGAATAAATTAGTTTGTAGATTACGTAACCTGCAAAGTGCAAACCATGTTACGCACCCAAATCCGTGCTCTAATGCCAATCCAGTTCGAGGAGTCGAGTTCGATCCAGACTCTCCGATGTTCTACGATCTGCAGTGCTAACACACATGGCACGAGACCATCGTTTGCTTTAGCCCGTGCCCGGCCGGACAATGGTGGCGGAGCAAGAGGGCAAGGCAGGCTAAGTTTCAGGAGCAGGCGAGCGAGGAGAGATGAAGACCAAGGGCTATGTCGAGATAGACGACGAACGGATCAGCCGCAAGGCAGGCGCACAGGCTGCCATTGAACAAATCTGGAAGGAAGTGCGAGAGATACTCCGGCAGGAGACCGAGTCTTCGTCTTCGTCCAACGACGATGGCAGCGACTACACATCGGATGAAGAGAAAGATTCTGACGAAATCAGCTACGCGACTACTCTTCGATTGAGGAAGACGATGGTGACCACAGTGAGTACTCATCGGATGAGAGGAAGAAGAAGAAGAAGACGACGACGATGATGATGGCAGCAGCCACTACTCGTCAGATGAGGAGGAAGACGATTATGACAACGTCGGCGACTACTGGGCTGATGATGAGGACAATAACTACTCCACGTCAGATGATGACGAGGACTGTTTTCTGATCCTTGGTGATTGTGCAATGTTTGGCTTTAATATGGTGACCGCCATGTCACGCGCAGTATATCCACTATGTTTAACTTCCGTTTTGTACTGGCTACTTCAATTCGGCTTTGCTCGTCTTGTTTTCCAAGTTGTGTGGAATGCATGGATCGATAAATCATGGTTTTAACTCGATCTTTTCATATAGGAGTACCAATTTCCTGCCGTACGATCACATAAGTTCGTGGCATGGTATTTCTCTATGTTACTGTGCATATAAGGACAAGCTTTGATGAATGAAGCTGCCTGCGTGGGAAACATCTTAGTCTAGACGCACAAATATAGGACCTGTACGTAAAAGCCCGGCTTATGCTGCTAAATATCGACAAGCTCTGAGCCCATCTTACAATGTGAACATATTGGTTCTTCATCACAAACATGGTGACAGACTGAGTAAACCAAACTGGCTTTTTAACTAGTTTGGTAACATAGGCGTGACACTAGAGAGTCCTCGTTCATTTCTTTTCGGTCGATTCTAATTACAGTTCAGTCAGTCACGTCTCACACTCTTTTGAGAGGAAAGGATATTGAGCAAAAAGTTATAGGATGGTTCAACCTTTGGTGATACCCTCGGACTCATCTCTAACGAGTCAGCTCGGAGTCGCCGATGGTTTAGTCCCAGCAGAGTCTGTCACCGACAGCATGTCCTAACCAGTCGTTGTCTCCTCCATTCTCATCCGCAACTCAACTCAATTCTCAACTCCCCGATCCCTATAACAGGCCAAATCCTACAACGTCATGTGGAAGAGGGGGGCGCTCTCACTGGAACCACCTTCGGAGTTCTACCCTTAGGAAGACAAAGATGAAGAGGACCTTGGGACGCCCTAGCTGAGTTAGTTAGCCTTAATTACAAGACTCGCTGTACATGTATAGATACAACTCAAGAGACTAACACTACTACAAAATCCCTCATTTGTCCCGGTTTTAGCGACTGGGACTACCACGCCGGGACTAAAGTCCTGGTTGCTACAACCGGGACCAAAGGGGTCCATGATGTGAAAAAAATGTTGCGCCCAGTGGAAATTGAACTAAAGATCTCTTGTCTCAAGCACAGGTTCTTTGCCATTCCACCTACAGACCATATGTGACTCTATATGAGATGCCTAGCTTTTGTACTAAACTGTAGAGACCCCTTTGGTCTGGGTTAGTACCACCAACCGGGACCAAAGGGTCCTTTAGTCCCGGGTGGTACCACCAACCGGGACTAAAGGGTAACCCTTTAGTCCGGATTGATGGTACCACCCGGGACCAAAGAGTTAGGTCTTTTGTCCCGGTTGGAGCCACCAAGCGGGGCCAAAAAAGGATCTTCAGTACCGGTTGGTGGCTCCAACCGGGATAAAAGGCCCTTATACTCCCCATGTGTCCGGCTAGCCGTTGGATCCAGGACAAAAGCCTCCATTGGTCCCGGGTCCAACGGTAGCCGGGACAAATGTGAGGATCAAAGGCCTGTTCTGTAGTAGTGTAATACAAATCACAATTGATCCAGTTTCCTCTCTACATTTAGTTCATCACACTGTTGTCACCTGTAAACTTTTTTTTTGTTAGGTTTTGGAACCAATTCGATAGGATATTCAGGTGTGATAAGTTGTGTTGAGTTGTGTGATAAAGACGAGGAAAATAATGCATTACATCACCGAGATTGTGTGTGTGGTCTTCTCATCTCTAAACATGTTGATAGCTTCTTGGCAATTAGCTAATGAGGGCTGTACCTGTTTAAAAATGAGAGATTTCAACTATGGAACTGTGTCTTCTTGGCACTTAGCTCATCAAGATTGACATATGGAACTGTGTCTTGACACTTTCAATAATAACTTCAAAAATGGATAGAGATTTCAACTACTGCAATTACAAGTAGTGGAGATTTCATCTATTGCAATTATAGATAGAGATTTCATCTACTTATAATTGAATCCAAATTTATTTTGCTAACTAGCTGACGAATGCACCACTTGATCCGGGACTCCTCGAGGCTCGTCACGGTGACGTCGCACCGGACGACGATCCCGGCACCGGTGGCCTCCCCGCACCGCAGCAGCAAGTAGCCGCGGAAGCAGTGCGGCCCCACGGCCGTGCAGAACGCCCGGTTCCCACCGTCGCCGTCGAGGGCGATGCTCACCCAGTACGCGGCGGTCACGTCCGATGGCATGGCGGAGAGCAGCCTCCACCAGGGGTCGCGGCGGGATCAGAGTATGAGGTCGACGGAGACACGGCCGGCGTCCCCGTCGGAAGCAGCGAGGATGCCCCTGGGGTAGAAGTGGAGCTGCCACTCGTGGCAGCCGACGCGGAACGTCGCCGACTCGATGCGCTGCCCGGCAAGCGCCGCCGCGTCGGCCGCGGAGTAGCGGTCGATCCGGTGCAGGTGTGCGCCGGTGTGCTGCCGCAGGCGGGTGAAGGAGAAGGAGAGCGCCTCCCGCGCGCTCCGCCACGCGGCGTGGAGCATCCGCAGCGTCGCCGGCAACAACGACGACGACGCCATGGCAGGCAGGTAGGCCGAAGGGAGGAGGAGCTCGATCCCGAGCAGATGGATCTTGATGAGTTGGCCCACGGGTACACTTTTTATATTTCAAAACAACGTGATTTACTTTTTTTGAAACAAAAGAAGGAACAACGCCTAGACTGAGCACCACAACAAGCAACAACGACACCACCACTGGCCAAACGACCACACAACTCCTCTCTAACTCAACTCAAACAACAACCGGTTGGATTGGAACATCAACACGGTTATACAAATCAACTCGACTCCACAACCCGCTGCTCAGATCGGATTGAGACATCGACCTCCGGTCGGATTGGGATGTTGAACAGAGCCTCAGCAGTCAGCATATCATGCTCGGTCGGATTGGGTTCTCGACGCGAGCCGCACCAACACAAAGGCAACAGAAGGGATATCAAGGCAACTACTAAGGCTAAACTACCAACAGAAACCTCGAAAACCACCAACATGAAGCAACACCAGAAAACACAACAAAATAAGCTTAACGAAGAGCCAAAGATGCCCCTGCCATAACATCACAGAAGTCACGGCCTTTCAAACGCATTATTGACTGTAGTAGGTCTGGTGGCACCAATTCCTTCAAACAGTCAGCACAATCTTGAATTGCGTTCTCATCAAGCTTCCTGTCCTCTCTAATTAAGCCTAAGTCTTTGAGCATCTTACGTTGGGCAAGACGGGTGCTTCGACGAAGTGATGATCTGTCAAAAGACTTACGCACGCATCTTGCTGTTGTTATCGTTGATGGTGAGTGATGTACAGGAGGACATCTAACATCATCAGCCTTCAAGTCATTGGTGGCTAGAGGGGAGGTTGCCTCTAATATCTGGCGGCTGTGGCTCTTCCTCCTTAATCTTAATCGTAGACAGGGTGGAGCCATGTGTAACAGCAACGGAATAGAGGGGGTCTTCAATTACCACACTCGCACATGAGTCAGCATCATCATCATCATCATCACTGGATGCATCTTCCACTAGAACAACATCCTACGGGAGTGTCAACTTGCAGCATCATATGCTCCATGGGTGGGTCCAAGTGTATAGCATCAGTTAAGATCCTTATGGGCACCTCCATAGTGTGCGAGGGTGATGTATCATCTGCGGTAGGGGTTCAGGTGCTAACAACGTGATTTACTTGCTTGGCCGTTTGAGGCGAGGACTCTGCGTACATGCAATTGGAAACTCTTGCAGTAGGATTCATATGGCAATGGAACTTTCCTTTTTTTTTTTTGTTAACTGAAAAGATTCCCTGCATGCGAACATCAACATTAAGGAAATTGCTAGGAGACTCAAATCACTGACTGCCATGATGAGAATTTAATTTTAACTCCATCCGTGCTTTAAGCACGTTCTACGTTGATATATTTTGCACACGTATGAGTATCTAAGCTCATGATGATGTGGCATGTTTAGGTAGCAAAGTTGTAACATGATGATGAGGTTGTTTGTTCTAATCATATATAGATGGCCAAATGGGCTGCACAGAAAACAACACCAAAAACACCACAAGAACACGACCCACCACAGTGGGTTTAGTGCCAGTGCCAGCACGACACGGCCATAGTGTAGTGAGTGGGCTGAAATCCCAGCACACAGTGCCGGCACGAGCACGACACGACTAACGGCCGGCACGGTACAGGCATGGGTCCAGCCCACAACCACTCATATATATATATATACTTCCCATCTCTTTCAAACCCTAGTCTCTCTCCTCCCTCTCCTACAGCCAGCCGCCATTGTGGCCTCCCAACCCCTTGCCTTGGCTGCCGGAGTCGTGGCCTCCCCACGCCTGTCGCCCTCTTGACCTTCAGCGATGGCAATGCAGCGGCAGTGGAGGCTGTCAGGTGGCGGGCCGGCACGACACAACGGGATACTCGTGCCGGGCTACCGGCACGACACGATTAAACCCTAGCCGTGTCGTGCCTGGGCCAAGGAGCTGGCACGCAGTGCCGGCACGACACAGCACGACTAAAGCTTAGTGCCGAGTAGTGTCATACCAAATAGTGTCGTGCTGAATAGTATTAGTGCCGAGTCGAGCCGGGCTGCATGTTTGGCCATCGTCATCAAGTGCAGAAACCATCGACTAGATCCATATACCTGAAGCAGGTCTTCGAGCAGGAGGACCCTGACGAGTACTACAACTGGATGACGAGCGACCCCGACCGGCTGGAGGTGTACATGTCAGAGCTCCTCGCTGAGGAGAGACACCTCATGCGGAACGCGGCCGCCCTTTTGGAGCTCGCCGGCGACCGGCTAGAGAGGTTCTAGCGGTGGGTGAGACCAAGGGCCACATCGAGGTCGACGACGCCTACCTCGATCGGGCGATCAGCTACCGCGAGCGCGAAAAGAAGCTCCACAATGCCATGCGGGTGCCCGGGTTCATCTACAAGTTCAACGACGAGCAAGGAGGATTATTTGGAGAACCGGGGGGCGGAGGGGTGTTGCCCACGCATACAAATCCCGATGGTTGGCCGACAGCAATATAATTTGTGTCGGTATTTGAGTTAATCTTGACAGTTTTTAGCGGTCAAGAATTTCTCGTTTTCTGGTAGTGAGAGATCCGGATCAAAATTGAATGAGATGACATTTTAGTAGGCTGTCACGTGATGTACCCATTTGGTCTATCACTGTTACAAATTTGCTGCTAGTTATTAAGCGCTAATGTTCATGGTTAATTCAGCTCCTCGTGGTAGAACCCATCTGAGCACCACTAATAAGCTTAGATGTTCGCATATTCGCACATAATTATTATTCTCAATGTGAGTAACATGCATCACTACTACAAAATCTCTCATTCCAAACGTCTTATCAACACCGGTTTGAATCAAACCGGCGGTGATAGTCTATCACCATCGGATCCTTATTCTCATGTGTCAAGAAAATGTAAGCAGGGAAAATCACCTAGCTTTTTATTATTGTATATTGAGTGTGCATATTGTCTAGCCAACACATACGAATTATCCAAGAAAGTTTGCCACAAAATGACAAAATTGACTTGATACCATGTCATCTCTAGTTTATCTCAAATTACCACTTTACACACACTTTAACATAGAGCAACATATATAATGTGAACCAAACGCATAAAAGTGCACCAAATGTCATTGTCACTCATGTATTAAGAAAGCAAACCAAAAAAGTGTCACTTTTTTCTTCTAATTTGTTTTGCCAACACAATCATATGTCACACAAGCCAACAAAACTGACCGCTAAATGTTGAAATTAACAAGATACCTTGTCATCTCTAGCTTATCCAGCAGAAGGTAGAATATTGCTAGACCTACATGAGAGATCATGCCTATAAATAGGCCTCAAATCAGAAGTTAATCCATCACCTACATCTCAAAGACAACATAGCAACATACAAAGTGAAACACACTAGCAACCTCATAGTAGCAATGGCAACCAAGATACTTGCCCTCTTTGCAGTCCTTGCTCTTTCAGCGAACGCAGCCAAAGCAATCTTTATCCCACAATGGTCACTAGCTTCTACCGCTGCAACTATTCCACAGTACATCCCATTAGTAACAGCTGTGGGGTTTGAAAACCCAATTGTGCAATCCTACAGGCTACAACAAGTGCTCACATCAAGCATCATATCATCAGCCTTATGGCAGCAGCAATCCTCAGCCCATTTGGCAGTACAAAGCATCGTGGCACAGCAACAACTGCAACAGCTTTCGCCAGCATTCAATCAACTAGCCATCGCAAATCTCGCTGCCAACTTGCAACAACAGCAACTTTTCCAAGCACTCAACCAACTGTCTGTTGCTAACACTGCTGCCTACTCGCAGCAACAGGTGTCTTCGTTCAACCAACTAGATGTTGCAAACCCTGCCACCATCTTGCAGCAGCAACTGCAAACATTGAACCCACTGACTCAAGTAAATCCCACCACCTTCTTACAACAACAACAACAACAGCTGCAGCAATTGAACCAACTGGTTGTGGCCTTGCTGCAACAACAGCAACTGCTGCAATTGAACCAACTGGTTGCGACAAACCCTGACTCATACTGGCAACAACCCATTGTTGTCAGTTCCATTTTCTAGATTACTTATGAGTTCTACTTCAACAATAAAGTTTACATGCCGACATGTGTAACTTTCGGAAATAATATAAGTATTAACTGAGATTACCATATCATATATGCATCCAATTGAGCTTGATGAATGTTTGTGCTGCACAGTTGGGGATACTAATACTAAATTATGACCACACATACATATATCATGAAGTTGGTAGGTAGCCCCAAACATATATACTTCACTAGATCTTGTATCCACATTGTAGGTGCATAATGATATATGTTTCAAGCATTTCCATAAATATTATTAATTCTTATACTGAAAAAACATTATAAGAAAATGAATCATATTAAATATTGTGGAACACTACCCATTTTCATTAACTTAATTTCTATTTAAAAGAAGTCACCACTTTGCTTTCAATGCCAAGAAAATTCTATATTGAAAAATATTAAACATGATTTTACTGGATCTAACAGATTCAATAAGTTTAGATTGATGGGTGGGGTAGGCTAATTTATGGTCGACCGTAGAGAGGGGTTCCCTCCTGTCGATCTTCCAACCAAATCTTTTTTTCCTTTTTTAGTATTTTCAGAAATTTGTTTATGGAAAAAATGAGAGAATGGGAAAAAATTGTAATGAGAAAAAACTGAAAGGGAAAGTTTTAATAAAAAAATTGAAGAAAAAAAATTCTTGCATCCAAAATAAAAAATTCAAAAAATGAGAGAAATGGAAAAAAGTTTTAATGAGAAAAAATTGAAAAGGAAAGAAGACCCAGCTCACACAGTCTGTGCCTTCACATATGCCAAAGCACTCTGCACCTTTCCCGAGATGACCAGCACGCAAATCTTCTTCTGCTTCATCATCAGTGAGCACATATATGAAATAACCAACAGCAGTAGAAAATCACGAAGCTCTCCTTTCTTCCTTTTAGCCCCAGCATCGTCTTCACGCATCAGAAGTAGGGGTGGTAAAGGGCCCAAGAATTTGAACTAGAAAATCTAAGGGTCGAGCCCTAAAAGGGTCGGACTCTAATTTTATATAATTTTGAACTAAATAATTTAAGAGCCTTGTTGGGCTGTGAAGAGACCACTAGGGTCGTGGCCCATTACCACCCCTAATCAGAAGGCTGATCCTCCATGTACAGGCTGCCAAAAGTTTCTAATGAATCATTTTACAGATTATGTTAATTCTAACCTAGTCCCTTATGAAAACACTATAAATTGTAGAAATGCCGAAAGGTCAGAGCCCGAGTACAATAACTTGGAGATTAAAAAAAAACTAGCCGATCATGCAGCATCCACCATATATGGCATATCGGTAAGATTCGTGCTATTAGGATGTTCATGTCTAACCTTTCTACGTGCTATGATAAAACGTTCAATCATTCACTACGGGACTGTGGCTATTTGCCGTGTGCCCAGGGCACATGGCAAAGGCCGGTTTACACTCGGCAAAGTGTTTGCCGAGTGTAACACACGGCAAACAACGGCCGGCAAAGAGCTTGTTTGCCGTGTGCTACATTTCGGACACATGGCAAACACTTTGCCGAGTGTATTTCAAGGCCCACGGCAAAATAAAGTGTACTGGTGGCAAACCCCGTTGAACAGCCTGTTTGCCGTGTGCCGTAACGGCTTGGCACACGACAAACACAGCCTGTTTGCCGTGTGCTCTGGCCCTGGCACACGGCAAACGCAGCCCCTTTTGCCGTGTGCCCTGGCCCAGGCACACGGCAAACAATGGCACTTTTGCTGTGTGGCCTGGCCCTGCACATGGCAAAGAATGGCACCTTTGGCGTGTGCCCTTGCCCTGGCACACGGCAAAGGTGCCTTTCAATCTATTTTTTTTAATAAATGGCATATATATAACCTCAATCAAATATACAATGACATATGCAGTTCGTATATATGTCGATACAAATACCGATAATATTCTATACAAATCCATACAATACTCGAATCAAATCCATACAATAGTCGATACAAATCCATACAATAGTCGATACAACTCCATACAGCAGTCGATACAATATAGAAGTCCAAATGCAAAGTTGCATATAGTCGATACACTAGTCCATACACTAGTCCAAATGCAAAGTTGCATACAATCCAAAGCTCATGCTACTCACGGGGCAGACGGCGGTGGTAATGGCTGCGCCGACCACGGTGGAGGCTGCGAGTAGCGCTGCGCAAAAGCCATCCACACTGCTGCGGCGTTCTCGTGAGGCGACATGTCTTGATTGACTGGCCCATCATTGGACGCCGCCGACTGAGGCTGCACATAATTATTGAAGATATTATATGTGTTAGCCAAGATCAGAGTTTGTTAGACATTATTTCTAAGTCATTATTTCAAAGTCATTGTAGTTATACCTGGAGTCTTTAGTTCTAAGTCATGATAAAGTTGTTTTATTAAGCAGTTGAGAAATTAAAAATGATGACCATTGCTTGGATTCGAGTTGTTCTATTAAGCTACGTTATCCCAAAATAATCAATGCAACTCACTAAGATTTAATTTAGCTCTTTAGCTCTAAGTCATGCTAATTCCTAAGTCTTCGGCTCTAAGTCTTTAGCTATAAGTCATGCTAGAGGTAGCTATCATTCAAATTGCTAAATCACTATGATAAATGAAACTAGAAGAATGTAAAGTCACTCACAGGCGTAGGAGTAGCTACATGATAAGGAAAAGGAGAGGGTGTGAATGGCGGCGGCAGCGAAAGACCCATCGCCGAGCCCAGAGTCTGCATGTACTGAAGAGCCTGATCCAGCTTCTGGCGTTTGGCCTCCTGTGCTTGCTGAAACTGCCGCTGCATCATCTCCCACTCGACCTGCCACTTTGCCTCCTGCTCCTCCTGCTGTGCTTGGAACTCAGCTTGCATTTGGGTCTACAATATGTTATTAAATGGTTAGAATTCAAAACAAACATCTTTAACAATCAAGGAAAGACAAATGAAACAGAAATAACCTTCAGTTCTGCCATCTGCATCTCCGTAGTGCTTGGCCGTGGGCGTATGGCCGGGCTTGAGCTGGTGCTCCTAGCTCGAATCTGTGCGAGAGTGGGAGTACTGGCTATGTCGATTACGCTGTCGCCAATCCAATACCGGCCATGCTTCTTGCCTCCTCCCACCCTCATGATGATTTCTCCATCAATGGGCGCCGTGCTTGGATCGAACTCCGGCCCATGGACCTCCGTTGCCATCGAGTTCTATTGACTGAGGCGGCTGTGGACGGTTGCATTGTTGTACGCTTCTGGAGGGGCATTAGGGTTGTGGGCCAAAGTCCACGCCTTGATCGGGGGGCAAGGCTCACCTCCATGTGACGCCGACTGCGAAGAAAGGAAGATGATTACAAATTGTGTACGGTTGAGCGTTAAAATGAAGAAATGAATTCACGTATCTATCTGGCCGCGTACTGTCGTAGTTGACTGTTGCCCTGATGGTATGGTGCACCTGGCATCATCAAACGCCGCTGCCGACAAGACTCGTGCATCTCCACCCAACCTTCCGCATACCACCTGTCGATTATCATGTCCCAGCACTGATCATTCCTAGCTAACCACCAAGGAATCACCTACAGGTCTTACATGACATATAAGAAGATCAACTGTAGCATACTTCATTTTAGCAAAAGTCAATATTAATAATATTGTATATTTACCATCATATATTGTTCCCGAGTCAGCCTGAGATTTCGCACAGCCCCTTTGTTGGTCTTCACTTTTTCGATGCGACGTTTGTAATCACAGTTGGCCTGGATGCGCGCCTCATAGAGCATATCTGCCACTAGCTTATGACAGGCCGTGTTTGCCACCTCGTGTGCCACGGTAATCATTCCCTCCTCGCATCTGTAGAAATCTAGCACATGATGATGAACGAAGCCATTATATCAAGAATGTCCAATTAATGAGATGTATTGACAATTATAGTGCACACAAGACATACTCATAGTTCCTGCAACACCCGCTCTGCCTTGCTCGCAAAGCACCTGCCTTCCCGGTCCGGTCTATCGTTGGCTCGGATGTAGTGCTCCCACGCCGATGCCGGCTGAAGACGGCCGTCAATCTTCTACGAAGATTCTTTGATTCGTAAGGGGCGTACATGATTACTTTTTCGAAACCTTCTCAATTTTTTTTCCTAAGCATACTCATATGAAATCATGCCATCAAGTCGAATCTTATGATTTTCAGACTTCGTTCACTTTTTACAGAATTTTGAAATGATCCGCCATAACGTTTGTGGTCAATGTTCATGAGCAAGATGTTCGACAGTACTTTCCATTTCAGGGATACAGCCTAACATTGGACTGAACAACGTAAATATAATTTGTTTACTAATTGTATTCAATTACCGATAACACTTGTAGCTCAAAATTGATTTTTCCACAAGATATCCGTTTAATGAAAAAAAATGATTGAATATAGCAGAACTATGGAGAAAAATGCCAAAATTTAACATATAGTACCATGTATAATATGTAGACAGTAGAAAAAGTTAGGATGGATGAATCATTTTTTTGTTAAATAATTTGCCGTGTGCCAGAAGATGGACACATGGCAAAGAAAGAAAGCACACGGCATATGTTTTGGTTTGCCGTGTACCCTAGCTATGCACACGGCAAACAAAACGGAACAGCTGCTGCATGACGGGATGAAATATTTGCCGTGTGCCATAATCTGGGCACACGGCAAACACTGCCAATTTGCCGTGCGTTTGTGTTTGCTGTGAGTTGTAATTTATAATACACGGCAAAGAGCTTTTTTGCCATGTGCCTGGGGTATGCCGTGAGCTCATTTCTGGGCACACGGCAAACACATTGTTTGCCGTGTGCCCGTGGTTTAGCTCACGGTAAACGTGGCGCACTCGGCATACAAGCTGCTTCCCGTAGTGATTGAGATACGGATCCAGATCGAGGATCCGGATTTAAGGTTCGCAGGACACCGAGATTTTTCAGCCCCCTTTTAATTAACATGATTAACGAACAGCGAATGTATTAAAGCATCTTAGTGGACAAATGGAAGGATGAATCGCACAAATTAAGGCAAGAAAAAAAAATGCTCCATAGCAGAAGTAGCCACCGGATCTCTCCCGCTAATAAACTCTGGAGGGCAGGTCACCTACGGCGGCGGCGGGATGACTTGGTGACGAGGAGGGGAACAGAGGAGCCACGGCGACGGCCGACGAGTGCGCGAGACTCAGGCAGGCTGCGCATCCGCGCATGTTGCCCACATCAAAGTGGGCTGGCTAGTGTGGGCTGATGAACCACGTCCATGCTTCAATCGGACCCACACTATCTTTTTCTAGCATGCGATTAGTATGAAAGCTTCAAAAATTAATAATAGTAGTATAAGTGTATACACTGTGTGATCCATCCACACCATGTACGACTACTTAATTAATCACGTCGGACATATTTCACGACTAATAACCTAAAATAGAGAAAGGAACTTTGACTGGATCCATATGTTTCTTCTACGCGCGTGCCATGACTTCAAGAACCGACGACCGACTGACTCAAGGACGATACTTTCTAGTACTTTGAAATTCTGCACTCATCTTTGAATGAAATGGCAATAAACGTGACAAAGGAGCATCCGGTGTCCTATAGCTGTAGAGGATTTTTCAGTAAATTTTTTTTGAATAATCCAAATACTAATGCTTTATATATAGATGCCAAATGCTATTATTAATTTTTGAATAATCCAAATACTAATGCTTTATATATCACTACACAAAATTAAAGTGTCCTGCATTCGATTTACATGTTATAGTCATGAGTCATCACTCAGTCCTGCACTCCTGCAAGTCTCTTGGCGACCACAGGAAGTTACAGCCGCCAAGTCAACACTGATGTTGACCAATTGGACAAGCTAAAATCTGGATGGCCAGAATTAGTCTAACGGTCTAAAGTTTATTAGTATATATCAAATGCAGGTCAATGGTTCTATACAACTTTTAGCTTCTGTAAATTTAATTTGGAATTTTGAGCCGCCTTAATTGAACAATCGAACTTCAGAGGATGTTAAAAGGACACCCGTTTGAGTCTACGGCATGCATGATGAAAGTGAAAGAGGAAAACAAAAGTAAAATAGATCTTGGACTTGGACTTGTCATAGATTATGTTGCTCAGTTCAACACATATATACATCTTATTACACACATCACCATCTTGATATGTATGTTTCCAGCAGACTAATTTGCGTCTCAGTGCGGTTTTATCTCATATATAAACTAGCCAGACACAGAAATGAGTATCTCATTGCTAAGTCATATTCAGTTCTCCCTCATCTATGCATGCAAGTTCTCCCTTAATTTGTTCATCATCATGCCTTATCTCTACATCTCTCCATCAGCGATAAGCTTGTCTCCAAAAATGGCAGGTACGCGCTTGGCTTCTTCAAGATGGGCAACAACTCGTCCCAAAACACTAGCAACTGGTACCTTGGCATATGGTTCAATAGTGTCCCCAAATTTACTCAAGCATGGGTAGCAAACAGGGATGACCACTTCAAGAGCCCCACCTCATCACTGGAGCTCAAAATCTCCCATGATGGCAACCTTGTCGTCTTAAACCAGCCAACCACCTCCGTTATATGGTCTACACAAGCCAAGATTACAAGAAACAACACCATTGCCATACTCCTGGATAGCAGAAACTTTATCCTCAGAAATGTCTCAAACTCGTCGCGCACTTTGTGGCAAAGTTTTGACCACCCAACGGATACATTTTTACCTGGAATGAAGATTGGATGGGACAACATCACTGGTCTGAATCGCCGTCTTGTTTCTAAGAAAAACTCAATTAGCCCAGCTACTGGTGTGTACTGTGAGGAGCTAGACCCTAGTGGTGTTGATCAGGTCGTCCTAGCAAAATGGAATTCCACTACACAATATTGGTCTAGCGGGGTGTGGACTGACCGCTTTGCCTCACAGCCAGATGCGGCAAGGAACGCTGGCAAAGATTCACTAGTGACCAATGCCCATGAGAAGTACTATACATATACAGTACTAGATGAAACGGTAATTCTTTATTATAACTTGGACGTCTCTGGTCAAGTAAAGGTATTTGTTTGGCCTGAAGGATCACATGACTGGATACTGGCCTACTCGCAACCTAGAGCCCAATGCGACGTGTATGCAGTATGTGGGCCTTTTGCAATTTGCAATGATGATGCCCTTCCTTATTGCACTTGTACGAAGGGGTTCTCCATAAGATCTCCTGAGGATTGGGAGCTAGATGATCGAACAGGAGGATGCATAAGGAATACTCCACTAGACTGCATTGCAAAGGGAAGGTCAACAATATCCACAGACAAGTTCTTACCTTTGCCATGTGTTAGTGAGGAATGTTGAGTACTCTATCCGGCCTGTGATGAGTGAATTGTCAACCGTGCGGTGTGATCGTGCGCTTGGTCTATGGATTGCAGGTACGCGAGCGTCGAGTGTCGACGGTGAGCTGCCGTGGAGGAGCTCAGGCCGGGCGGCAGCTGTGGGGTCCACTACTGGATCGAGGGCGCAAGCGGCGACGGAAGACGGGTTTCTTGGTTTGCGCCACAAAACCAAGGAGGCGGACGGCGGTTGAAGACGGCGGTTGAAGACGCCAAGTCGTGGAGGCACGGGCGTCGGTCTTGGGACTGACGGAGGCGACGGGCGTCGACGGCGTCTAGGGCCTCGCTGCGGGCGAGGAGGTGACGGGCGTCGGGCGGCGTCTAGGGCGGTCAGAAGGCCGAGGCGGGAACGACGTCTAGGGCCACGGCGTGGAGGCGGGAATCTTCCCGCGCGTGAAGTTTTGGCGGTTTTCTCAAAACTGGCCACCTACCCGGGTTTCGCGGACCCGCCAAAACCGCGGACCGGAACTTCGTCGATGTGGCGGCATCGCTGCAAAGACTTCGAGTCGAAGAAAGAAACTCCACCGTCGATTGAGTCTGTACAGCGGGCTGCTGCAGACCCGACTGGTCTGACCGGTCTGGCCGCGGCAGCCGGGTATTTAAGTCGCCCCTTCTACAGGTCGTGGGCTTCGAGTCTCTTGAGTCCTTTTCGGTTTTTCCTTCCACTTCCCCCTGCTCCAGGTTAGGGCCAAGGTCTCCAACGCAAAGGAAGGTTAGATAATAGCTAATCTCTCCAATCTAGAGGGTGGATGATGGTGTGGTAGGCTCTAGCCTTTGTATAGGTGAATTCCTCTGAGATTAATGAATGAAATTCGTTTGAAATTCACCTTTGTGTGCTGAGTTCTTGTCCTCTCCCTCCTCTCTTGCGTTTTGGGTTCGAATTCTCCTCTTTTGGTGTGTTTTGTGTTTGGAGGAGATAACCCTTTGAATTCGTGCTTTGTTGAACTCTTTGTGACGATTCCGTTGCATCTAGCCTAGTACCAAACCCCCTGGAATCGCGAGTTCTCACGAATTTGAGTTTTTGTGTTCTTGAGAAAACCCCATCCACTTTGATCTTCCCCTAATTTCTCAAGATCCTTTAATCTTTTGGGAGAGATCTCTTGGGGATATGTTCACGGGACAGGTGTGAAGGTATCCTCCAAGTTTCGTTAGATTTTGACTTCGTTTGCTCGAGATTTGCCATTTGGAGCTTTGGTTGCGGGCTGTCTGGGAGCGACCGGTCTGGCCGGTCTGGGTAACCGGTCTGACCGGTCTGGATTTTCAATTTCCAGCCCAACCGGTCTGACTCAGCAGAGCTGCTGTCTGGGGAGTTTTCTCGTATTGCTTCCGTTTCTCTTCCTAGGGTTTTTTTCTTAGAGATAGCTAGTCCATAGCTACTCTCTCTTCCTAGATTCGAGGGTTTATGGTGATTTTTGGGATATAGGCCGACGGATCAAATAAGGCAGAAATTTTGATCGGCTCCCATTCACCCCCCCTCTAGTCGCCAGCTTCGGTGCCTCAATTGGTATCAAAGCTTGGTTGAGGTTTTCAGTACCTTAACCGGTTCGAAAACCACTTGGCGACCATGGCGAGTCTTGGTAAGATCCCTGTTTTTGCCGGCGAGGACTATGCTTATTGGAAGGTGCGTATGCAAGTCTTCTTGCAAAGCATGGGAGAGGAGGTTTGGGAGATCACCAAGAACCAGGCTTACGAGGTGCTTGCCGTTCGGACCACACCTCTTCAGGTGTTCGAGCACGAGGCTAACGCCAAGGCTGTCAATGCCTTGTTTGCTGACATTTCTCGTGCGGAGTTCTCACGCGTCCAGGGTTTTCAGGAAGCCCACAAAGTTTGGACATGCCTTGAGAACTACCATGAGGGCACACCTCAGGTGAAGGCCAGACTGTTCGAGACTCACCGGCGTGAATACGAGAATTTCACATAGGGGCCGGGTGAGAGCATTGGCGACATGTTCAGTCGGTTTCAATCGATTGTGAACAAAGTCAATGCGAACAGATCTGCTGATGCCCTTGAGTACACAGAGCATGAGAAGGCCCTCAAGCTGCTCTACGCACTTGACCGCTCTGTGTGGGATCTCAAGGTGAACACGATCATTGAGTCTGCTGGCTATGAGACTCTGACAGTGAACGAGCTTTTCAGCAAGCTCAAGGCCACGGAGGTGGATAACCAGACATGAGCCAAGCTCAATGGTGCCCCTCCTTCCAAGAGCATCGCTCTTGTGACTGGCCCAGGTGGATCGAGCTCTAACGCTAACTCTGCTCTTGGCTTTTCTCTTGCCTCTTTTCCTTCTGTCACAGATGAGCAGCTGGAGACGCTGGATGACGATGACTTGTGCCTCCTCATCAGCAAGTTCCAGCATGTCTACCACAACAGGCAGAGGAAGAAGAATCCCGGGTGCTACAACTGTGGCGATTTGAACCACTTCATCGCCGATTGCCCCAAGAATTCCGGCGGTGGCCAGAACAACCAGTTCGACTACTAGCGCCACCACAACCGCGACGAGGGAGGCTCCAACAAGGAGCGTCGGCGCCACAAGCACCGCAGTCGTGACCGGGGAGGACGCTTCGACAAGGAGTCGCTCAAGAAGCACTTCCAGTACAAGACCAACAAGCTGGAGAAGGCCTTCCTGGCGCAGCTCAGCGACCTCGACAAGAGCTCCGACACCGGCCGCTCTTCTTCACCGACCTCCGACGACGACGACAAGAAGAAGAAGAAGAAGCGGGACAAGGAAGCCACAGGCTTCATCGGCCTGTGCTTGGCGGCCGGTCGGCGCAAGGGTTTCTGCACCATGGCGGGTGAAGCCGATGGTGCTCGTGCGTCTTCGGGTGGACATGCTACACCAACGCACGTCGACTCTTCTCCTGGATCCGAGAGCGATTCAGAGGTAAACTCCACAATCGACCTGCTTGACACGGAGGTTAGGGAGTTGTACGCCGCTCTCGACAACCAGAAGAGGCTGCTTAAGGAAGCAGCTAGAGAGCATAGAAAGCTTAGGGCTGAGCTGGCTTGTGCTAGGGAGAAATCTGGTGAGGATGAGTGCGCTGGCTGCATATCTCACATGAACAATCTTGTTGCTCTCCGTGCCAAGCATGATGAGAACGTCGCGAACTTGGATGTTACCAAGACCTCGCTCTCTGACGTGTCTCGTGAGCTAGCCAAGGCCAAGTATGAGCTTGAACTAGTTAAGGACGTTCCCATTGTTAGTGATGTGCTTGAATGTGATGAGTGTCCTATCTTTAAGGCTGATCTAGCTTCTTTACAGTCAAAGTTTGCTACTGTTGTGTGTGAACTAGAGGAGCTTAGGTCTAGGCTTGTTCTGCTTGGTGTTGTAAACTTTGTCCCATGCTTAGGTCGGAGCTAGATGAGATGAACGCCTTGGTTAAGTCTTTAGGAAAGACTAAGGTCGTGGAGTCTAACCCACCTATTGACTGATCTGTTTGCCCTGGTTTGATCTCTGATTTGGATAATCTTGCGGTAGAGAAAGCCAACTTGGAGAATGAGAATACCTATCTTATGGCGATTCTTAGTTGGGTTTCTGCTAGTGAGCCGCAGTTGGGCATGATGATTAAGCAGTTCAAGCGTGGTGATGGTTTTGGGGTCGGTTACACCTACACGAAGTCAGACTTTGATAGGCTGTATGGTAAGATCGGCAAGGCTGCTGGAGTTCAGAGTGCTCTAAACACTGCTAGCACGAGCACGCAACCTTCGCTTGTTGACCCCGAGGATGGTGTGCTGAAAGAACCACAAAAAGCACCTCCACAGAAGCAGGTTTGGGTTCCAAAGCCCAATGAGCTGAGGAATCCCCTCGACACGCTCCCTGCTGCCGCAGCTTAGGTTGCCCAGAAGAAGAGGGCTGCTCCTCCTTGTCCGCAGGCTAGGCCTCCACCTCCCAAGAGAGAGGTGAGGTACCACTGCGAGTTCTGTGACAGAGAAGGTCACCTGGAGGAGTTTTGCTTCAGAAGGAAGCGAGCTGTGAAGCGTGAGCAGGAGAGACGGAATGCGGACATGTACTCTGCTTGGGTGCATGGTCCTCCTCGGCGCGGTGGTAGGCAAGATGCTAGGGCGCGCCGTGTAGGTGGAGGTCCGGGAGACGGTGGTGGTTACCGTGCTCCAGCGGGTGGTCGCTTTGCCGGTCGTGCTCCTGGTCGTTTTCAGTACGGCTATGGACCATGGGACCGAGGCTTTGGAGGAGGTTTCGAGGCACCACGCTTTCCTCGCGGTGGTGTTCGTTAGTCATGTAATAGACGGGACGGAGGATACGCTTTGCCTGGTTTTGCTAACCCTTCTGTAGAGCAAATGGCTCGACACTAGTTTGCTTCTCACTTTGCTAACCCCAGTGTTGAGACATTTGCTCACCCTTTGTCTCACTACTGATGTGCAGGTTGGAGGCTTGGAGAACTGGTGGATCATGGACTCCGGTTGTTCGCGCCACATGACCGGAAATGACAAATGGTTGTCCAGCCTCACCCCGATGCGCTCAAAGGAGTACATTGTGTTCGGGGATAATGGAAGAGGAAAGATACGTGGACTTGGCGCTGTTCGAGTTTCTGATCGCTTTACCCTGAGAGAGGTTGCTTTGGTTTCGAACCTTGGGTTCAATTTGCTTTCTGTTTCGCAACTTCTTGATGAAGGGTTTGAGGTTCGTTTCAAGGAGGGCTGTTCGCGTGTTCTCGATTCCAGAGGAGATTTGGTTTGCCGGATTACACCTCGCGATCGGGTTTTCTTGGTTGACTTCTCTGGAACTCCTCTTGGCCCTTCTTGTTGCTTGTTGGTTGGTCCTTCTTCTGATTTGTGGAAGTGGCATAGGAGACTTGGACATTTGAGCTTTGATTTGTTGTCGAGACTTAGCTCACTTGGTCTAATCCGAGGATTGCCCAAATTGAAGTTTGAAAAGGACCTTGTTTGCCATCCGTGTCGCCATGAGAAGATGATTGCCGTTTCTCATCCGCCTGTTAATCAGGTGATGACCGCTCACCCTGGAGAGTTGCTGCACATGGACACAGTTGGTCCTTCTAGGGTGATGTCAGTTGGTGGTAAGTGGTACGTTCTTGTGATCGTGGACGATTTTTCTCGCTATTCTTGGGTCTTTTTCATGAGAACCAAGGATGAGGCTTTCGAGTTTGTTCGAGACTTGATCTTGAGATTGAAAAACGAGCTACCCCATGCCATGCGAGCAATTCGCAGTGATAATGGCACATAATTCAAAAACGCTCGTTTTGACGCCTTTTGCAGTGATCAAGGGCTTGAACACCAGTATTCTTCTCCCTACACTCCACAGCAGAATGGAGTTGTAGAGCGGAAGAATCGGACGCTGGTTGAGATGGCGAGGACGATGCTCGATGAGCATAGGACTCCTCGCAAATACTAGATTGAGGCGGTTAACACCGCTTGTTATGTGTCCAACTGCATTTTCTTGCATGCTTTTATGCACAAGACTTCTTATGAGTTGCGATTTGGACGCCAGCCCCGTGTTGATCATCTCAGAGTCTTCGGTTGCCGGTGCTTTGTGCTGAAAGATGGAAACCTTGATAAGTTTGAGTCTCGCTCGTCTGACGGCATTTTTCCTGATTATGCTTCTCACTCCAGAGCTTACCGTGTGCTGATTATTGATACTAACATCGTCAGAGAGACTTGTGAGGTCACTTTCGACAAGAGTGCACCGTGCAATTCTTCTGTCTTTAAAGTTGCAGGAGATGATGAGCTCGGCACCTCCATCTTTGAAGATGAGGAGGAAGAAGCTGCGGAGGGCGACGCTGAGGCTACCACGCGTGCTGTGGACCCAGCCGTCTCTGCCACGAGCTCGGATGATGACGACGGCCCCGACCCGACTACGTCTACTTCCCGGGGGCTGATCGAGCAAATGACTCAGGCTTCACCAGTTGCCCCTAAGGAGACACCAGATTTGGTTGAGGAGGAGGCGACTTCGATGCGGGAAGCACCTCGACACATTCAGCGTCGTCATCCACCTCAACAGATGCTAGGTGATCTCAGCGAGCGAGTCACTAGGTCCCAGGTAACAAGTATCGCTGGTTTTGCTCATTCAGCATTTGTTGCCTCTTTTGAGCCCAAGGATATTGGACACGCTCTTTCTGATTCCAATTGGGTCAATGTCATGCATGAGGAACTTGAAAATTTTGAAAGAAACTAAGTTTGGGTTTTAGTCGAGCCTCCACCTGCTTGTAATCCCATCGGAACGAAGTGGGTTTTCAAAAACAAGTAGGGTGAGGATGGTTTTGTTGTTCGAAACAAGGCTCGTCTTGTTGCCCAGGGGTTTTGCCAAAAAGAGGGTATTGATTTTGAGGATTCCTTTGCCCCTGTTGCTCGTTTGGAAGCTATTCGAATCTTTCTTGCATTTGCTACTTCCAAGGGTTTTAAAGTTTTCCAAATGGATGTGAAATCTGCCTTCTTAAATGGTTTTATCGAAGAAGAGGTTTATGTGAAACAACCCCCTGGTTTCGAAAATCCCAAGTTTCCAAACCGTGTTTACAAACTTCAGAAAGCACTTTATGGTTTGAAACAGGCACCCAGAGCTTGGTATGATAGACTGAAAACATTTTTGCTGGCTCAGGGTTTTAAAATGGGATGTGTGGATAAAACTTTGTTCCTCATGCGGTCTGACAATGATTTCCTATCAGTTCAGATATACGTGGATGATATTATCTTTGGTGGCTCTTCTCACGCTCTTGTCTCCAAGTTTTCTGAGCAGATGTCCAGGGAGTTCGAGATGAGCATGATGGGGGAGCTGCAGTTCTTCCTCGGGCTGCAGATCAAGCAAACTCCTCAGGGCACGTTCATCCATCAAGCCAAGTACACTAGGGACTTGCTGCGGAAGTTCGACATGAGTGACTTGTCACCTCAGCCGACTCCGATCAGCACTTCGACAGCCCTTGATGAGGACTTGGACGGTGAGGCGGTGGACCAGAAGGAGTACAGGAGCATAATCGGCTCTCTCTTGTACCTGACGGCGACGTGACCGGACATTCAGTTCGGCATCTGCCTCTGTGCGCGGTACCATGCTTCCCTGCGCACCTCCCACAGGCAGGTGGTGAAACGCATCTTCAGGTATCTGAAATTCACACCTGAATTTGGTCTTTGGTACTCTGCGGATTCTTCTCTGGTTTTGGTGGGTTTTTCTAATGCCGATTTCGGTGGGTGTCGGTTGGATCGCAAGTCGACATCCGGCACTTGTCAATTTCTCGGTACATCTTTGGTGTCTTGGGCCTCTCGCAAGCAGGCTAGCGTAGCGCTTTCTTCCACAGAAGCTGAGTATGTTGCTGCTGCTAGCTGCTGCTACCAAATACTTTGGATGAAACAAACTTTGCAGGATTATGGTTTGAGTTTTGGTAGGGATCCCATCTTTGTAGACAACATGTCCGCTATTAGCATTGCAAAGAACCCTGTCCTACACTCCAGAACCAAACACATAGATATCCGGTTCCATTTCCTGCGAGACAATCATGAGAGAGGCCACATAGACTTGATCCATGTCCCTTCAGAGAGGCAAACCGCAGATATCCTAACCAAACCGCTTGAGCAGGACACCTTTGCTCGTTTGCGAGGGGAGCTTGGGGTTTGTTACCCTTTTTGATCGCTGACTTTTCTTTGGTTAGTTTTGTAGGTTGTATTTGCTTCTCTTCCTTTTCTAGGTTTGGTAGTTGCATTATGCATATACATTGTACATGTTTGCATGTTGCATTGTCTCACTTGCACTAGCATTCTTGTATACATTGCTATGATCTTCTAGTGCCTACTAGTGTGAGTTGATAAATTTGATCATGTATAGCTTGCTCCACTGTGTATATGACATCATCTGAGTTAAGCTATTTTGATTTGAAAATCTGAAAACATGATCACCCTGTCTTGCCTACTAGCATGTTAGGGCTTGTTGATATGCTTTGCTATCTCATTCATGCTAGTGCAGCCTTTCGTTCAGCAATTCATACTTGACATGATCTAAAATTGATAAAATTGCTTGAATTGTGCTTGAAATGGAATGGAAAGATCCAGGTGGGATTGCTTGTCGCACTAATCGAGCTTTTGGGACGGCTCACTTTGCACTTGTGAGAACCCGGGCAAGGCTGTGCATGACTGAAACGAGTGTCTTAAGCTTCTGACTGCCTTTGGCATAGGCTTGACCTCGTTGCTAAGTAAAGCATGACAAGCTTTCAACCCCTGGCATTAAGAATTGCTTGATATAATTTGATTGAAAAATGAATGTTTGCAACATGGTTTGGCTGGTTAGGCTCACCTTTATGAGTATCATTAGCACTGCTTTCCTTTCCCTTCTTGTTAGTGCTATATCATGGGTGATGCTTTTATTTCTCCTAAACTGAACTTGCCTAGCTCTAGACTAATTTGATATACCCTATTGAGCTAGATGCAGGTCTTGTTTATGGATGCACACATCCTTGTGACTAGATGTTGCTCATATCCTTGTATCCCTGAATGCTTTCACTTACACCTCCTGCATTGCATTCATTGCATAGCATCTGTTCAGGGGGAGCCTCAGCTTCAGGGGGAGCTTTAGGTTTGTTTAGGCTTGATGTGTGCATGAGCCAACAAGGGGGAGAATTTTTTGGGAGAAGAGATCGAACAAGGGGGAGACTTGTTTCATTTTTGAGTGATCGAACAAGGGGGAGACTTGTTTGATTTTTGAAAAAATTGTTGTGCACAGGGCTTTGAGAGTGCATCATTTTGGGAGAGTTGCACTTGTGAGAGGGAAAAGCTTTGCTTGGGGAGTGTCTGCTTTGTTTCTGGCTCTTGAGTTTTCCTCGTTTTCCCTCCTCTTCCAGCATGACTGCGTCGAGCGTTACCTCTGTCTTTGAGGAGTCATGTTTTGGCTTTTGATCGATTGCGTCAAGTGGTTGCCCTTGTCTTAGGGAATCAATCTGCGTTTGAGTAAATGACTATTCTTGACTCTGAGCTTTATGTCACTTGCTTGAGTTCTTCACTTTCTTGCTTCTACTTTATCACTTCTCTAGTTTCTGGTGGTGTGTTGACAATGCACTCATCAAGGGGGAGATTGAGGAATGTTGAGTACTCTATCCTACCTATGATGAGTGAATTGTCAATCGTGCAGTGTGATCGTGCGCTTGGTCTTTGGATTGCAGGTACACAAGCGTCGAGTATCGACGTTGAGCTGCCGTGGAGGAGCTCTGGCCTGGCGACAGCTATGGCGTCCAATCCTGGATCGAGGGCGCAAGCGACGACGGAAGACGGGTTTCTTGGTTTGCGCCACAAAACCAAGGAGGCGGACGGCGGTTGAAGACGGCGGTTGAAGACGCCAAGTCGTGGAGGCACGGGTGTCGGTCTTGGGACTGACGGAGGCGACGGGCGTCGACGGCGTCTAGGGCCTCGCTGCGGGCGAGGAGGTGACGGGCGTCAGGCGGCGTCTAGGGCGGTCAGAAGGCCGAGGCGGGAACGACGTCTAGGGCCACGGCGTGGAGGCGGGAATCTTCCCGCGCGTGAAGTTTTGGCGGTTTTCTCAAAACTGGCCACCTACCCGGGTTTCGCGGACCCGCCAAAACCGCGGACCGGAACTTCGTCGATGTGGCGGCATCGCTGCAAAGACTTCGAGTCGAAGAAAGAAACTCCACCGTCGATTGAGTCTGTACAGCGGGCTGCTGCAGACCCGACTGGTCTGACCGGTCTGGCCGCGGCAGCCGGGTATTTAAGTCGCCCCTTCTATAGGTCGTGGGCTTCGAGTCGCTTGAGTCCTTTTCGGTTTTTCCTTCCACTTCCCCCTGCTCCAGGTTAGGGCCAAGGTCTCCAACGCAAAGGAAGGTTAGATAATAGCTAATCTCTCCAATCTAGAGGGTGGATGATGGTGTGGTAGGCTCTAGCCTTTGTATAGGTGAATTCCTCTGAGATTAATGAATGAAATTCGTTTGAAATTCACCTTTGTGTGCTGAGTTCTTGTCCTCTCCCTCCTCTCTTGCGTTTTGGGTTCGAATTCTCCTCTTTTGGTGTGTTTTGTGTTTGGAGGAGATAACCCTTTGAATTCGTGCTTTGTTGAACTCTTTGTGACGATTCCGTTGCATCTAGCCTAGTACCAAACCCCCTGGAATCGCGAGTTCTCACGAATTTGAGTTTTTGTGTTCTTGAGAAAACCCCATCCACTTTGATCTTCCCCTAATTTCTCAAGATCCTTTAATCTTTTGGGAGAGATCTCTTGGGGATATGTTCACGGGACAGGTGTGAAGGTATCCTCCAAGTTTCGTTAGATTTTGACTTCGTTTGCTCGAGATTTGCCATTTGGAGCTTTGGTTGCGGGCTGTCTGGGAGCGACCGGTCTGGCCGGTCTGGGTAACCGGTCTGACCGGTCTGGATTTTCAATTTCCAGCCCAACCGGTCTGACTCAGCAGAGCTGCTGTCTGGGGAGTTTTCTCGTATTGCTTCCGTTTCTCTTCCTAGGGTTTTTTTCTTAGAGATAGCTAGTCCATAGCTACTCTCTCTTCCTAGATTCGAGGGTTTATGGTGATTTTTGGGATATAGGCCGACGGATCAAATAAGGCAGAAATTTTGATCGGCTCCCATTCACCCCCCCTCTAGTCGCCAGCTTCGGTGCCTCAATTGGTATCAAAGCTTGGTTGAGGTTTTCAGTACCTTAACCGGTTCGAAAACCACTTGGCGACCATGGCGAGTCTTGGTAAGATCCCTGTTTTTGCCGGCGAGGACTATGCTTATTGGAAGGTGCGTATGCAAGTCTTCTTGCAAAGCATGGGAGAGGAGGTTTGGGAGATCACCAAGAACCAGGCTTACGAGGTGCTTGCCGTTCGGACCACACCTCTTCAGGTGTTCGAGCACGAGGCTAACGCCAAGGCTGTCAATGCCTTGTTTGCTGACATTTCTCGTGCGGAGTTCTCACGCGTCCAGGGTTTTCAGGAAGCCCACAAAGTTTGGACATGCCTTGAGAACTACCATGAGGGCACACCTCAGGTGAAGGCCAGACTGTTCGAGACTCACCGGCGTGAATACGAGAATTTCACATAGGGGCCGGGTGAGAGCATTGGCGACATGTTCAGTCGGTTTCAATCGATTGTGAACAAAGTCAATGCGAACAGATCTGCTGATGCCCTTGAGTACACAGAGCATGAGAAGGCCCTCAAGCTGCTCTACGCACTTGACCGCTCTGTGTGGGATCTCAAGGTGAACACGATCATTGAGTCTGCTGGCTATGAGACTCTGACAGTGAACGAGCTTTTCAGCAAGCTCAAGGCCACGGAGGTGGATAACCAGACATGAGCCAAGCTCAATGGTGCCCCTCCTTCCAAGAGCATCGCTCTTGTGACTGGCCCAGGTGGATCGAGCTCTAACGCTAACTCTGCTCTTGGCTTTTCTCTTGCCTCTTTTCCTTCTGTCACAGATGAGCAGCTGGAGACGCTGGATGACGATGACTTGTGCCTCCTCATCAGCAAGTTCCAGCATGTCTACCACAACAGGCAGAGGAAGAAGAATCCCGGGTGCTACAACTGTGGCGATTTGAACCACTTCATCGCCGATTGCCCCAAGAATTCCGGCGGTGGCCAGAACAACCAGTTCGACTACTAGCGCCACCACAACCGCGACGAGGGAGGCTCCAACAAGGAGCGTCGGCGCCACAAGCACCGCAGTCGTGACCGGGGAGGACGCTTCGACAAGGAGTCGCTCAAGAAGCACTTCCAGTACAAGACCAACAAGCTGGAGAAGGCCTTCCTGGCGCAGCTCAGCGACCTCGACAAGAGCTCCGACACCGGCCGCTCTTCTTCACCGACCTCCGACGACGACGACAAGAAGAAGAAGAAGAAGCGGGACAAGGAAGCCACAGGCTTCATCGGCCTGTGCTTGGCGGCCGGTCGGCGCAAGGGTTTCTGCACCATGGCGGGTGAAGCCGATGGTGCTCGTGCGTCTTCGGGTGGACATGCTACACCAACGCACGTCGACTCTTCTCCTGGATCCGAGAGCGATTCAGAGGTAAACTCCACAATCGACCTGCTTGACACGGAGGTTAGGGAGTTGTACGCCGCTCTCGACAACCAGAAGAGGCTGCTTAAGGAAGCAGCTAGAGAGCATAGAAAGCTTAGGGCTGAGCTGGCTTGTGCTAGGGAGAAATCTGGTGAGGATGAGTGCGCTGGCTGCATATCTCACATGAACAATCTTGTTGCTCTCCGTGCCAAGCATGATGAGAACGTCGCGAACTTGGATGTTACCAAGACCTCGCTCTCTGACGTGTCTCGTGAGCTAGCCAAGGCCAAGTATGAGCTTGAACTAGTTAAGGACGTTCCCATTGTTAGTGATGTGCTTGAATGTGATGAGTGTCCTATCTTTAAGGCTGATCTAGCTTCTTTACAGTCAAAGTTTGCTACTGTTGTGTGTGAACTAGAGGAGCTTAGGTCTAGGCTTGTTCTGCTTGGTGTTGTAAACTTTGTCCCATGCTTAGGTCGGAGCTAGATGAGATGAACGCCTTGGTTAAGTCTTTAGGAAAGACTAAGGTCGTGGAGTCTAACCCACCTATTGACTGATCTGTTTGCCCTGGTTTGATCTCTGATTTGGATAATCTTGCGGTAGAGAAAGCCAACTTGGAGAATGAGAATACCTATCTTATGGCGATTCTTAGTTGGGTTTCTGCTAGTGAGCCGCAGTTGGGCATGATGATTAAGCAGTTCAAGCGTGGTGATGGTTTTGGGGTCGGTTACACCTACACGAAGTCAGACTTTGATAGGCTGTATGGTAAGATCGGCAAGGCTGCTGGAGTTCAGAGTGCTCTAAACACTGCTAGCACGAGCACGCAACCTTCGCTTGTTGACCCCGAGGATGGTGTGCTGAAAGAACCACAAAAAGCACCTCCACAGAAGCAGGTTTGGGTTCCAAAGCCCAATGAGCTGAGGAATCCCCTCGACACGCTCCCTGCTGCCGCAGCTTAGGTTGCCCAGAAGAAGAGGGCTGCTCCTCCTTGTCCGCAGGCTAGGCCTCCACCTCCCAAGAGAGAGGTGAGGTACCACTGCGAGTTCTGTGACAGAGAAGGTCACCTGGAGGAGTTTTGCTTCAGAAGGAAGCGAGCTGTGAAGCGTGAGCAGGAGAGACGGAATGCGGACATGTACTCTGCTTGGGTGCATGGTCCTCCTCGGCGCGGTGGTAGGCAAGATGCTAGGGCGCGCCGTGTAGGTGGAGGTCCGGGAGACGGTGGTGGTTACCGTGCTCCAGCGGGTGGTCGCTTTGCCGGTCGTGCTCCTGGTCGTTTTCAGTACGGCTATGGACCATGGGACCGAGGCTTTGGAGGAGGTTTCGAGGCACCACGCTTTCCTCGCGGTGGTGTTCGTTAGTCATGTAATAGACGGGACGGAGGATACGCTTTGCCTGGTTTTGCTAACCCTTCTGTAGAGCAAATGGCTCGACACTAGTTTGCTTCTCACTTTGCTAACCCCAGTGTTGAGACATTTGCTCACCCTTTGTCTCACTACTGATGTGCAGGTTGGAGGCTTGGAGAACTGGTGGATCATGGACTCCGGTTGTTCGCGCCACATGACCGGAAATGACAAATGGTTGTCCAGCCTCACCCCGATGCGCTCAAAGGAGTACATTGTGTTCGGGGATAATGGAAGAGGAAAGATACGTGGACTTGGCGCTGTTCGAGTTTCTGATCGCTTTACCCTGAGAGAGGTTGCTTTGGTTTCGAACCTTGGGTTCAATTTGCTTTCTGTTTCGCAACTTCTTGATGAAGGGTTTGAGGTTCGTTTCAAGGAGGGCTGTTCGCGTGTTCTCGATTCCAGAGGAGATTTGGTTTGCCGGATTACACCTCGCGATCGGGTTTTCTTGGTTGACTTCTCTAGAACTCCTCTTGGCCCTTCTTGTTGCTTGTTGGTTGGTCCTTCTTCTGATTTGTGGAAGTGGCATAGGAGACTTGGACATTTGAGCTTTGATTTGTTGTCGAGACTTAGCTCACTTGGTCTAATCCGAGGATTGCCCAAATTGAAGTTTGAAAAGGACCTTGTTTGCCATCCGTGTCGCCATGAGAAGATGATTGCCGTTTCTCATCCGCCTGTTAATCAGGTGATGACCGCTCACCCTGGAGAGTTGCTGCACATGGACACAGTTGGTCCTTCTAGGGTGATGTCAGTTGGTGGTAAGTGGTACGTTCTTGTGATCGTGGACGATTTTTCTCGCTATTCTTGGGTCTTTTTCATGAGAACCAAGGATGAGGCTTTCGAGTTTGTTCGAGACTTGATCTTGAGATTGAAAAACGAGCTACCCCATGCCATGCGAGCAATTCGCAGTGATAATGGCACATAATTCAAAAACGCTCGTTTTGACGCCTTTTGCAGTGATCAAGGGCTTGAACACCAGTATTCTTCTCCCTACACTCCACAGCAGAATGGAGTTGTAGAGCGGAAGAATCGGACGCTGGTTGAGATGGCGAGGACGATGCTCGATGAGCATAGGACTCCTCGCAAATACTAGATTGAGGCAGTTAACACCGCTTGTTATGTGTCCAACTGCATTTTCTTGCGTGCTTTTATGCACAAGACTTCTTATGAGTTGCGATTTGGACGCCAGCCCCGTGTTGATCATCTCAGAGTCTTCGGTTGCCGGTGCTTTGTGCTGAAAGATGGAAACCTTGATAAGTTTGAGTCTCGCTCGTCTGACGGCATTTTTCCTGATTATGCTTCTCACTCCAGAGCTTACCGTGTGCTGATTATTGATACTAACATCGTCAGAGAGACTTGTGAGGTCACTTTCGACAAGAGTGCACCGTGCAATTCTTCTGTCTTTAAAGTTGCAGGAGATGATGAGCTCGGCACCTCCATCTTTGAAGATGAGGAGGAAGAAGCTGCGGAGGGCGACGCTGAGGCTACCACACGTGCTGTGGACCCAGCCGTCTCTGCCACGAGCTCGGATGATGATGACGGCCCCGACCCGACTACGTCTACTTCCCGGGGGCTGATCGAGCAAATGACTCAGGCTTCACCAGTTGCCCCTAAGGAGACACCAGATTTGGTTGAGGAGGAGGCGACTTCGATGCGGGAAGCACCTCGACACATTCAGCGTCGTCATCCACCTCAACAGATGCTAGGTGATCTCAGCGAGCGAGTCACTAGGTCCCAGGTAACAAGTATCGCTGGTTTTGCTCATTCAGCATTTGTTGCCTCTTTTGAGCCCAAGGATATTGGACACGCTCTTTCTGATTCCAATTGGGTCAATGTCATGCATGAGGAACTTGAAAATTTTGAAAGAAACTAAGTTTGGGTTTTAGTCGAGCCTCCACCTGCTTGTAATCCCATCGGAACGAAGTGGGTTTTCAAAAACAAGTAGGGTGAGGATGGTTTTGTTGTTCGAAACAAGGCTCGTCTTGTTGCCCAGGGGTTTTGCCAAAAAGAGGGTATTGATTTTGAGGATTCCTTTGCCCCTGTTGCTCGTTTGGAAGCTATTCGAATCTTTCTTGCATTTGCTGCTTCCAAGGGTTTTAAAGTTTTCCAAATGGATGTGAAATCTGCCTTCTTAAATGGTTTTATCGAAGAAGAGGTTTATGTGAAACAACCCCCTGGTTTCGAAAATCCCAAGTTTCCAAACCGTGTTTACAAACTTCAGAAAGCACTTTATGGTTTGAAACAGGCACCCAGAGCTTGGTATGATAGACTGAAAACACTTTTGCTGGCTCAGGGTTTTAAAATGGGATGTGTGGATAAAACTTTGTTCCTCATGCGGTCTGACAATGATTTCCTATCAGTTCAGATATACGTGGATGATATTATCTTTGGTGGCTCTTCTCACGCTCTTGTCTCCAAGTTTTCTGAGCAGATGTCCAGGGAGTTCGAGATGAGCATGATGGGGGAGCTGCAGTTCTTCCTCGGGCTGCAGATCAAGCAAACTCCTCAGGGCACGTTCATCCATCAAGCCAAGTACACTAGGGACTTGCTGTGGAAGTTCGACATGAGTGACTTGTCACCTCAGCCGACTCCGATCAGCACTTCGACAGCGCTTGATGAGGACTTGGACGGTGAGGCGGTGGACCAGAAGGAGTACAGGAGCATAACCGGCTCTCTCTTGTACTTCACGGCGACGTGGCCGGACATTCAGTTCGGCATCTGCCTCTGTACGCGGTACCATGCTTCCCCGCGCACCTCCCACAGGCAGGTGGTGAAACGCATCTTCAGGTATCTGAAATTCACACCTGAATTTGGTCTTTGGTACTCTGCGGATTCTTCTCTGGTTTTGGTGGGTTTTTCTAATGCCGATTTCGGTGGGTGTCGGTTGGATCGCAAGTCGACATCCGGCACTTGTCAATTTCTCGGTACATCTTTGGTGTCTTGGTCCTCTCGCAAGCAGGCTAGCGTAGCGCTTTCTTCCACAGAAGCTGAGTATGTTGCCGCTGCTAGCTGCTGCTACCAAATACTTTGGATGAAACAAACTTTGCAGGATTATGGTTTGAGTTTTGGTAGGGATCCCATCTTTGTAGACAACATGTCCGCTATTAGCATTGCAAAGAACCCTGTCCTACACTCCAGAACCAAACACATAGATATCCGGTTCCATTTCCTGCGAGACAATCATGAGAGAGGCCACATAGACTTGATCCATGTCCCTTCAGAGAGGCAAACCGCAGATATCCTAACCAAACCGCTTGAGCAGGACACCTTTGCTCGTTTGCGAGGGGAGCTTGGGGTTTGTTACCCTTTTTGATCGCTGACTTTTCTTTGGTTAGCTTTGTAGGTTGTATTTGCTTCTCTTCCTTTTCTAGGTTTGGTAGTTGCATTATGCATATACATTGTACATGTTTGCATGTTTCATTGTCTCACTTGCACTAACATTCTTGTATACATTGCTATGATCTTCTAGTGCCTGCTAGTGTGAGTTGATAAATTTGATCATGTATAGCTTGCTCCACTGTGTATATGACATCATCTGAGTTAAGCTATTTTGATTTGAAAATCTGAAAACATGATCACCCTGTCTTGCCTACTAGCATGTTAGGGCTTGTTGATATGCTTTGCTATCTCATTCATGCTAGTGTAGCCTTTCGTTCAGCAATTCATACTTGACATGATCTAAAATTGATAAAATTGCTTGAATTGTGCTTGAAATGGAATGGAAAGATCCAGGTGGGATTGCTTGTCGCACTAATCGAGCTTTCGGGACGGCTCACTTTGCACTTGTGAGAACCCGGGCAAGGCTGTGCATGACTGAAACGAGTGTCTTAAGCTTCTGACTGCCTTTGGCATAGGCTTGACCTCGTTGCTAAGTAAAGCATGACAAGCTTTCAACCCCTGGCATTAAGAATTGCTTGATATAATTTGATTGAAAAATGAATGTTTGCAACATGGTTTGGCTGGTTTGGCTCACCTTTATGAGTATCATTAGCACTGCTTTCCTTTCCCTTCTTGTTAGTGCTATATCATGGGTGATGTTTTTATTTCTCCTAAACTGAACTTGCCTAGCTCTAGACTAATTTGATATACCCTATTGAGCTAGATGCAGGTCTTGTTTATGGATACACACATCCTTGTGACTAGATGTTGCTCATATCCTTGTATCCCTGAATGCTTTCACTTACACCTCCTGCATTGCATTCATTGCATAGCATCTGTTCAGGGGGAGCCTCAGCTTCAGGGGGAGCTTTAGGTTTGTTTAGGCTTGATGTGTGCATGAGCCAACAAGGGGGAGAATTTTTTGGGAGAAGAGATCGAACAAGGGGGAGACTTGTTTGATTTTTGAGTTATCGAACAAGGGGGAGACTTGTTTGATTTTTGAAAAACTTGTTGTGCACAGGGCTTTGAGAGTGCATCATTTTGGGAGAGTTGCACTTGTGAGAGGGAAAAGCTTTGCTTGGGGAGTGTCTGCTTTGTTTCTGGCTCTTGAGTTTTCCTCGTTTTCCCTCCTCTTCCAGCATGACTGCGTCGAGCGTTACCTCTGTCTTTGAGGAGTCATGTTTTGGCTTTTGATCGATTGCGTCGAGTGGTTGCCCTTGTCTTAGGGAATCGATCTGCGTTTGAGTAAATGACTATTCTTGACTCTGAGCTTTTTGTCACTTGCTTGAGTTCTTCACTTTCTTGCTTCTACTTTATCACTTCTCTAGTTTCTGGTGGTGTGTTGACAATGCACTCATCAAGGGGGAGATTGAGGAATGTTGAGTACTCTATCCTGCCTATGATGAGTGAATTGTCAATCGTGCAGTGTGATCGTGCGCTTGGTCTTTGGATTGCAGGTACACAAGCGTCGAGTGTCGACGTTGAGCTGCCGTGGAGGAGCTCTGGCCTGGCGACAGCTGTGGCGTCCAATCCTGGATCGAGGGCGCAAGCGACGACGGAAGACGGGTTTCTTGGTTTGCACCACAAAACCAAGGAGGCGGACGGCGGTTGAAGACGCCAAGTCGTGGAGGCACGGGCGTCGTTCTCGGGACTGACGGAGGCGACGGGCGTCGACGGCGTCTAGGGCCTCGCTGCGGGCGAGGAGGTGACGGGCGTCGGGCGGCGTCTAGGGCCGTCAGAAGGCCGAGGCAGGAACGGCGTCTAGGGCCACGGCGTGGAGGCGGGAATCTTCCCGCGCGTGAAGTTTTGGCGGTTTTCTCAAAACCGGCCACCTACCCGGGTTTCGCGGACCCTCCAAAACCGCGGACCGGAACTTCGTCGACGTGGCGGCATCGCAGCAAAGACTTCGAGTCGAAGAAAGAAACTCCGCCGTCGATTGAGTTTGTAAAGCGGGCTGCTGCAGACCCGACCGATCTGACCGGTCCCATGGACCGGTCTGGCTGCAACAGCCAGGTATTTAAGTTGCCCCTTCTCCAGGTCGTGGGCTTCGAGTCTCTTGAGTCCTTTTCGGTTTTTCCTTCCCCTTCCCCCTGCTCCAGGTTAGGGCCAAGGTCTCCAATGCAAAGGAAGGTTAGATAATAGCTAATCTCTCCAATCTAGAGGGTGGATGATGGTGTGGTAGGCTCTAGCCTTTGTATAGGTGAATTCCTCTAAGATTAATGAATGAAATTTGTTTGAAATTCACCTTTGTGTGCTGAGTTCTCGCCCTCTCCCTCCTCTCTTGCGTTTTGGGTTCGAATTCTCCTCTTTTGGTGTGTTTTGTGTTTGGAGGAGACAGCCCTTTGAATTCGTGCTTTGAACTCTTTGTGACGATTCCGATGCATCTAGCCTAGTGTCAAACCCCCTGGAATCGCGAGTTCTCACGAATTAGAGTTTTTGTGTTCTTAAGAAAATCCCAATCCACTTTGATCTTCCCCCAATTTCTCAAGATCCTTTAATCTTTTGGGAGAGACCTCTTGGGGATATGTTCATGGGACAGGTGTGAAGGTATCCTCCAAGTTTCGTTGGATTTTGACTTCGTTTGCTTGAGATTTGCCATTTGGAGCTTTGGTTGCGAGCTGTCTAGGAGTGACCGGTCTGACCGGTCTGGGTAACCGGTCTGACCGGTCTGGATTTTCAATTTCTAGCACAACCGGTCTGACCGGTCTGAGCTAGCGGTCAGACCGGTCTGACTCAGCAGAGCTGCTGTCTGGGGAGTTTTCTCGTATTGTTTCTGTTTCTCTTCCTAGGGTTTTTTGCTTAGAGATAGCTAGTCCATAGCTACTCTCTCTTCCTAGGTTCGAGGGCTTGTGGTGATTTTCGGGATATAGGCCGACGGATCAAATAAGGCAGAAATTTTGATCGGCTCCCATTCACCCCGCCTTTGGTCGGCAGCTTCGGTCCCTCAGTTAGTTTGGCTCAAAGTGTGCGCAGAATAGAAGATGCTCAGAGCATAGGTGTTTGTGCTCAAATCTGCCTAGATATATAATTGCTCTTGCACTGCATATTCCTTCAACAATAATGGTACGTGCTCTATTTGGCATGGAGAATTGCTGAACATAAGGCAAATACAGTGTAGCAGCGCTGCAAATTCAAATGGAGAGACTCTTTACCTTCGCCTTGCTGCTATGGATATTCAAGGTTTAGAGAAAAACAAAAGAACGTTTATTATTGCAGTTGCCACTGGCACAAGTGTCGCTGCTTTAGGTCTCTTTGCATTCGCCATGCTAATAATAATTTGCAGAAACAAAAGAATGATTCCCGGTCATATATCAAATACTGCTCAAGATTGCAACGGAATTATCACATTCCGATACAATGATTTGAAACTTGGAACTAAAAATTTCTCGGAGAAGCTAGGAGGAGGTGGGTTCGGTTCTGTATTCAAGGGGTTTCTAAATAACTCAACTGCCATAGCTGTAAAGGAGCTTCGCCATCACGCTCATCAAGGAGAGAAGCAATTTAGAGCTGAAGTGAGCTCGATTGGAATTATCCAGCATATCAATTAGTCAAATTATTGGTTTCTGTTGTGAAGGTGCTAGAAGGTTACTTGTTTATAAGTACATGCCGAATGGCTCTCTTGCCACCCATCTTTTCCAGTACCATGCTACGGTACTGACATGGAGTACTAGGTATCAAATAGCTTTGGGAGTTGCTAGAGGATTGGCCTACTTGCATGAGAAATGTCGAGACTGCATCATACATTGTGATATCAAGGCCGTGTTTAGTTACAAAAATCAAAATTCCAAAAAAATTTTCCGGCACCTGCATGGAGACTTAAATCTAGACGAAATAAAAAACACATTGCGACTGCTGTCTGTAAATGGCGAGACGAATCTAATGAACCTAATTAGGCTGTAATTAGATGCTAAATTGCTACAGTAATGCTACAGTAAATAACCTCTAATGACAGCTTAATTAGGCTCGCTAGATTCGTCTCGCGATTTACAGACGAGTTCTGTAATTATTTTTGTAATTAGTCTATGTTTAGTACTTCAAATGTAGAAAGATGCCTTTTCAAAAACTTTACAACGCGCAACTAAACACGGCCCAAACCAGAAAACATTCTTCTTAGTGATTCATATGTCCCAAAAATTGCAGATTTTGGGATGACCAAATTTTTGGAAAGAGATTTTAGCCGTGTTATAACTACTATGAGAGGAACTATAGGATACCTTGCACCTGAGTGGATCAGCGGAGTGGCTATCACACCAAAAGTAGATGTCTATGCCTACGGGATGGTGTTACTGGAAATTGTATCTGGAAAGAGGAACTCATGTGTTTCGTGTTCTTGTGGTAGCAACCATGACATCTATTACCCCGTACATGTTGCACGGGAGATTATCGAAGGAGATGTTATGAGCTTGCTAGACAGCAGATTGTGTGGCGAAGTGAATTTGAAAGAGGCTAAAATAGCCTGCAAGGTTGCATGTTGGTGCATTCAAGATGATGAGTTTGATCGGCCAACAATGGGCGAGGTAGCTCAGATCCTGGAGGGTCTACTCGAAATCAACATACCCCCAATGCCAAGGCTGCTTCAAACTATCGCTGGAAGCTCAAATTATTCCACTTGCTGCTAATCCTCTTTTTGCCAAGCCAAATATATTGATTACAGTATCCATGGAAGTTGTAGTTTTGAATAAACTTGTGGTTGCCTTGTAATAAACTTGGTGCTTTTCTACCACAGATGCTTTTGTAATCCGATACTGTCCTATCTTCTCTTGTAAAATTAATCTGCGTTATCCATCATTTGAGTAAAATTTAAAAAGCAAATTGAATTACATGCAATCTTGCAGGCTATTTCAGCCTGCAAGGTTTTTGTATTTAGTCCAAATTCAAACACCCCCATATATTTGTAGCACTGCAAATTCACACATTCAGAAGAACAAGTACTTGAAGAAGTAAGTGGAGTAGAATTGAAAAATCAAAAGTCAAGCTCCCACGCATCAAGCACATCCATCACATTCAGAATGCACTACGGATCACACGAGCGACCTGTCGGCTGCTGATGGGGTCTCCGAGGTGGTACAACGTGAGGGCGAACTGCTCGCAGGTGAACTTTGGCGGTCGTAGCACCAGTGCCGGTTCGAGTGTAAATAAGTCTGATGATCTCTTGTTTGGTTTCCAGTTATCTTTTTATTTTCGGAATATTTTTTTGGCCTTCATCGTCATGTTTTTTATCCACTACGTCCTTGTTTTGATGCATTGCTTGGTATTTCACAGATCTTTGTTATGAGCCATGTATGTATTGACTATTGACACAAATGAAATGGAACATGGCCATTAAAGGGGTCATCTGGGACCATATGGACCTGCTTTTCTTTAGAGATTGCTAAATTAGTAAGGACATGAACTTGTGATTTTAGGGACGAGGACAAGGTTCCTCTCTTGTGACCGTACCCTATCTGATGGAGCTTTACAGACCTTTTGCTGCAAAATGAAGAAACGATTTGTACTAGCTCCTTCACTCATATATATCATCTGGTAAAGAAAAAGAAAAAGAAAAACAATTAATAAAGTAAAAGACAGAGCAAAGCCAATAGTCTTGCATAAAGTAAATAGATCCACAACGCTCTCTTGTGTGCTCGAGAGAGAAGATTAATGCTTGCTGACTCGTCGTTTCTTCAATGGACAGCAATATCTAAGGCAGAGAACACACTGATAACGCAGACAAGACCTGGAAGAATTTTGACAGAGGCACCAGAACTAAACCTAACAGGTAATGACCATCATCAGACAAAGCTTGGGACACACCAGAGCAGCTACCCAATTGCTACCAAGTTCATATAATTCTTAAAAACAATGAGTTAAAGCGACATAACTCATGGAACTTTGAAATCCCGCAGAGCTAATCTGTCGCTTCACTTCTCAGTCTGAAGTAGCATCCGTTCGGTCCACAGATCCAATGGATATGGTTGAAACTGCCATCAGCAACACGAACTTGCTATAATTAGAGCCAAATATCACACAAGAACTCGAGGCACCATTCTTCCATTACGGCTTCCTGTCTTGCCCTTACTGCTTCTTCATAACCTGGTAAGAATCGAATCATGCTAAGAATTTGTTCAATGTTTGCATTCCCTGGCCAAGCTCTCGCTCCGTCTATGCCTTTGCTGCTATAAAGCAGTCCATGCTCCGCCATGCCTTTGCTGCTATAAAGCAGTCCACGGTAACCTCAAGGAGCTCAGCATATGCCACCTTCTTCTTCTTCTTCTTCCCCGTCTTCTCCCTCTGCCTCCCCTTGGTTCCTCTCCATCTTCCTCATCGCTTTCTTCATCATCATATTTGGTAAAGATATATATGAGCATGAAAACAACAACAGCAAAGAAACTAATCACATAGCGCTCCCTTGCGTTTCTTAGTACGAGCCCATCTTTCTTATTTGGGTATGAACATGCCTGAGAAGACTTTCTTTTGTTGTTCCTGCCAGCCCTGACACCATCTCCATCCGTGCGCGAGCACACATCTGAAGGTTCGTCTAGCATTTCTACAAATAGAAAGAGATCAATGAAGATTTAAATAGGTATGTACATTCCAGTCCCTTCAGGAAGATGATGACTAATTCCAGTAAGAAATATGAACTGAATTTTGCACCTACACACATATACCAAATATCTAGAATACTAACAGTAATGGGGAACCATTCTAGATAGGGGATTTGGACAAAATCGTATAGGAAGTTTTTCAACTAAATATAAGTACTAGTAATGGAGATGTGTAATCAATAAAAAAAAGACTAGAAATTTGGGCGCATTTTCATGAGTAAGGATTCGATTGGATTTCCATAGCCCCTTAGTGCGATGTGACGGTGAGCCGTAGAACGCATTCCCCTCAAGCTGATTGCAACACGGAAGAATCAGTAAAGCAGACACGAGCCGACACGGTGAGGGAGACGCACGTACCGGGTCAGATCTCGGCGGTGGCACTCTGGCAGGCCACCGGCGGCGACGATGGCGATTTGATGCGGGGAAGATTTGAGAGATTGAGGATTTGAGGAGCCAATACCACGCCAAGATTTCCCCTTTTCAAAGCAAGCTGTGGCAACTGGACGCTTTTACATATATACCATTACAAAAGATGGCCCTGACGTCCATACCACTAAAAAGTTTGGTGATACTTCTATACCATCGTGTTTTATCGTTTTGACCTCTGTACCATTCCGTCCATCTGGTGTTAGAACTTAACGGATTGGCATCCCTGACAGGTGGTACCCACATATGGAATTGTCCATTGTGCCCCTAAATCCATTTACCCCTTCAGCGCTGCCTGTCCACGAGTCGTCGTCGTCAGTCCGCCCCCTCCCTCCCCTGAACCCTATCACCTGCAGCCGCATCCCGCATCTGGGGCCGCCGGCCAGCTGCCGCCCCACCGCCCCTCAGGAACCGTGCCGCCCCTCCGGATCCGCGCCGGCCGGCTCTCTGTAGCACCGCCCGCCGGCCGCGCGTGGAGGTAGCGCGGGGCGTGCGTGGGCCCGTGCGTGGTGGCGCGCGTCGGGGGCGCCGCGCCGGGGCGCCACGTGTCGGGGGCATGCGTGCGGACGCGCTGCGTGTTGGGGGAGGACGCTGCGCGTGCGGAGGCTGAGATCAACATCGAGCCTTTCTTCCCCCATTTTTCTAAAGTATTTGCAGCAGTTTTGATGGTCGCTACAAACAGAGGCTCATGATGAACACAAATCAAGTGAAGCTGGACTTCTACCAAATAAACAAGCCCTGAAACCAAGCAATAAGGTCGTGTTAAAATGGTCTTTCGCTCATTCCCCAGGACAAGTCAGAACTTATATCCTATAGTCCTTCCCAACTTTACATGGTTGAATTCCTGTTCGTGTGCCTGTGTTGTGTTGTAGAATGCTATGAGACCTTTTTTTTTCTTTTTTCTGCAGACAGCTATTGAGTGAGAGGGACGCACTCGAGCTCCATCTCAAGGTGGCCACGCTCAACATTCTGAAGCCTGACAGTGACCACCTGCTTCACCTTGCCGTTGACAATGGAGATGGCGCTGCGCTGTCCCTCGGGATCCAGATGCCATCTTTTGCCATCCATTTGTTAAGCTCCTCATAGGCTCTGGCTGCAGCAACCAGAAGCAAGAAGAAACTCAAGCTTGAATAATATGTGATCCCTGTGTGTTATTTTGTTATGTAATATTATGCAATGGATAAGTATTTAAGATACTTTAGTTTCGATGGCCAGTCCTTTTGTGGAGATGGAAACTAGTAACTTAGGTGCTTAAATGTTGATGCAATGAACAAATACTTTATGTTGCTATTTGTTACTATGAATTGTTGCTCTTAGGTATGCAAATATAATGTTGCGTTGCTGTCCACATGAATGGTTGTGATGCTGTCCAGGTGATGTTAGGATGTCACATGTTTTTCCCTTTTTTATTTAAGTGGTATATCATTTTTTCCTTCTTTTATTTGTGCAAGAATTTAAAAAAAAATATCTTATTGCAAAGTATATTGCATTTCTGCGTGGAGTGGCATGGAGGGCAAAGAAATTTTGGCCGTGTACTCAAATTTTGGAAGCAAAACAGAATGGCATGGAGGGCAAACCAATTTTTGGGCACCCAAGGGCATTATGGACTTTTTGCAACTCCATTACCTCCGTTAGCATCCCTTCTATCCATAATGGTACAGAGGTCAAAACGAAAAAATGCGATGGTACAGAGGTATCACCAAACTTTTTAGTGGTATGAACATCAGAACCATCTTTTGTAATGGTATACATGTAAAAGCCTCCAGCAACTGACGACCGCAGCGAACCAAAGTGGGTTGTGGCCTTTGACATCACGGCCTTAGCCCACACTCGAAATGCAGCCCATTAGCGGCCCTCATGGGTGGGTGCCTGGTCGTCTCCAACGAGCGGAGCCAGCCAAGCAGAGGCAGCAGCCACCACCTACCAAGTACCAACCCGTGAGGCAGCTCTCTTGGCGTGCTCACCTCAGTTTGTTCCAAGATTTTCTGTCACCTGCTCGATATCTATTTCCTTCCCCATCCCACCATAAGAACAAGGGTCAGGGAAGCAAGAAGGCTACAGCAAGAGCGCCCGTCGGCGGTCGTCCATGGCGGGGGAGGCCAAGAAGCTTTTCGCCGCGTCCGAGGTCGACCCCACTCCTCCAGGAAGGACTGCTGGGTAGTCATCGGCGGAAAGTGTTAAAACTTTAGGATCGACTAAACACAGATCAAGAGGGGTTTCCATTAATCTTTCCTTTTCATGAGTACAAAAGAGTCCTAGATCTAGATCAAAGAGAGGTAGATGAGAGTACACAGAGAGATGAGGGATAGACCATCACCGCCGGAGGAGCTTGAGGCCGCCATCTCGGGTTCGGTGATGCAGATCTGCGCTAGGGCAGTGGCGAGTGTCGCAGCAGCCTCACGGTCGTGGTGGCGTTGTCGTGGATGGCGCGCCAACGACGACAAGTTAGGGACAACGGCGGCGGCAGGGATGGCGGTGCTTCCCACTGCTCCAGCGCCCCCTCCAGATCGGCTTAGGGTTTAAGGATGTGGGTGAGGGTGTCGGCAGCACAGTGAACCTCATACTGAGCGTCCCGGCCCCTCACCCCTATTTATTATGGCGTTATACAGTGGGGCCCACCAACCATTAATGGGTTGGGCGCCCCCGATCAGGGCACGGATCAAGGGCCTAATAGGCCGTTGGGCTTATTAAGAAAGAGATCAATCCAACATTCTCTCCCTTGATCTCACTTTGTACTTCAAACTTTATACTTTAACTTAAACTCTTTGTCTTTAATTGTTCCATCACAGATTAGTGTACAGAGCATGCTTCATCGTCATGGTCTTTGGCCGATAGAATTAACAGCTACCACACACATCACTGTTTTGAAATAAATTCTTTAACTTTTGGGCCCTTTTATTCTCTAGAAATCACAGGCTTTCCCTTAAACCCATGCCAGCTATATGTTCATTGAACACACTGGGTGGTAAGCCTTTTGTGAGCGGATCCGCAAGTATTTTTTTTGTACTTATATACTCGAGAGTAATGGAGTGATTATGGATTTTCTCTTTCACAACATAAAACTTTATGTCAATGTGTTTGGCAGCACCACTTGACTTATTGTTATGAGCATAAAACACTGCTGGTTCATTGTCGCAGTACATTCTAAGTGGTCTTTAAATGCTGTCTATCACTCTTAACTCGGGTATAAATTTCTTTAACCATTCAACCTGCCCCGAGGCCTCATAACATGCCACAAATTCAGCGTACATCGTCGATGATGTCGTGACACTTTGTTTAGAGCTTTTCCACGATATAGCTCCCCCTGCGAGTGTGAACACATAACCGGACGTGGACTTTTGGTCATCGATGTCCCCCGCAAAATCCGCATCTGAGTACCCTTCTATCTCTAGGGAATCCGATTTCCTATATGTTTGCATGAGGCCTTTTGTGCCTTGCACATAACGTAAAGCTTTCTTTACCATGATCCGATGTGCCTGTCCTGGATTACTTTGATATCTGCCAAGTATCCCGGTAACAAATGCTAAGTCAGGGCGTGTACAAACTTGAGCATACTGTAGGTTTCTGACAGCTGAAGCATATGGAACCGCTTTTATTTGATCGATCCCATACTGGTTCCTGGGACATTAAAATTTCCCAAATCTATCGCCCTTGACTATTAGAGCAGGTGAAGGCTTGCACATATGCATACTGTACTTCTTTAGAACCTTTTCTAAGTATGCCTTTTGTGATAGTCCTAATACTCCCTTTGTTCTATCTCGGTGAATTTTAATTCCCAAAACAAATGAAGCTTCACCGAGATCTTTCATGTCAAAGTTTGAGGACAAGAATTTCTTTGTCTCCAGCAGCAGACCGACATCACTACTAGCAAGCAGAATGTCATCCACATACAGGATCAGGAAAATAAATCTTCCACTTTTGAACTTTGCATAAATGCAATTGTCCTCCTCATTTTCTTTAAACCTAAATTTCCTTATTGTTTCATCAAATTTTAGATATCACTGCTAGAGGCTTGCTTTAATCCATAAATGGATTTCTTTAAGCGACATCCCATATGTTCTTTTCCTTTCACAACAAAACATTTCGGTTGTGCCATGTAAATATTTTCATACAGATCCCCGTTAAGGAATGCCGTCTTCACATCCATCTGATGTAATTCTAAGTCATAGTGTGCCACCAATGCCATTATAATCCTGAAGGAATCTTTACACAAAACTGGAGAAAAGGTTTCATTATAATCTATCCCTTCCCTTTGCGTGAAGCCTTTTGCCACGAGTCGTGCTTTGAACATTTCTACATTCCCTTTGGAGTCATGTTTGAGCTTGTAAACCCATTTACAACCTACTATTTTGGCTCCTTTAGGAATTTCCTCTAAGTCCCAAACACCATTGGAACTCATTGATTTTATCACATCCTCCATAGCTTCCAGCCATTTAGATGAGTGAACACTTCTCATGGCTTCTTCATATGAAGTGGGATCACCCTCCATATGAAACTCTTCTGTATTGTATACTTCATAGTCGCTAGAAATAGCAGACCTTCTTTCTCTTTGTGACCTTCTAAGGGCCACTGCCTGTGGCACATTTTGTGCCTCAACTTCTGGCACTTTTTCTATAGGGGGCTGTAGCTCCTCCTCCTCATGTCCAACCGTGGGTTCAGGAGGCTCCTGGATGACAGGTTCCGAACCTTCACTCACTATTGGTATGGGTAGAATTGCGATAGGTGTTGACACCATAATATCTGGAATAGTTAGCGCAGCAACAACCGGAGAAGGTACTGGCATCACTATTTCTAGAACTTTCAGTGCAGCATCAACAGGTAGTGAGAAAAACGGCTCTTGAATCATAGGAGTAGTCACATACACCCACTTCCCCTCAAGGTCTATTTCTCTAGGTACTATGCTCCCCCTTATTATTTCGTCTTCTAGGAAGACAGCATGTCTCATTTCTACAAACTTTGTATGTCTGTCTGGACAGTAGAAACGAAACCCTTTTGATTTTTTAGGATAACCGATAAAATGGAAGCTTATTGTTTTTGGATCCAGTTTTCCAATATTTGGATTAAACACTTTAGCCTCAGTTGGGCTCCCCCAGACCCGCAGGTGAGTGGGTGAGGGTTCTCTTCTTGTCCATAGCTCATACGGTGTTTTGGGCACCGATTTGCTTAGCACTCTGTTGAGAATATGGATGGCAGTTTTTAATGCCTCCATCCACAAATTCAATGGCAGTGTGGAATAACTCATCATGCTGCGCACCATATCTATCAGTGTACGGTTGCACCTTTCAGCTACTCCATTTTGCTGAGGCTCCCCCGGTGTCGAATATTGGGCAACTATACCATTTTCCTGTAAAAATCTTGCAAAAGGTCCAAGAACTTGTCCATAAGGGGTATGTCGACCGTAGTACTCCCCTCCATGGTCTGACCTGACTATTTTAATTCTTTTGTCAAGCTGATTTTCAACCTCAGCTTTAAATATTCTGAATTTATCCAACGCTTCTGATCTTTCTCTAATTGGATAGATGTAGCCATAACAGGAGTAATCGTCTATGAATGTTATGAACGAATTATAGCCATCCACACTTTTCACAAGAAACGGTCCACATATATTAGTGTGGATTGTTTCTAACGTTCCTGCACTTCGCTTGGCACCCTTTTTAATTTTCTTTACAAATTTTCTTTTAATGCATTCAATGCATTGTTCAAGATCAGAGAACTCTAGTGGAGGAAGAATTTCATTCTTTACTAATCTTTCAATTCTCTCCCTCGAAATATGGCCTAAACGATAGTGCCTTAATGTCAATGATGTATCTTGAGTTCTCTTTCTTTTCTTTGTTTCTTTCTGTGACAAGGAATCATTCACATTCACATCACATATAGAATGTACTTTATCACGCATAGATAATAAATAAAGATCATTGTGAAGGAAAGCATCACCAATACAATTACTATCGAACCATAGTTCACATTTGCCATTTGTAAAATGACAACCAAAACCATCTGTGTCTAAGTGTGATACACTAATCAAGTTTCTCTAAAGTGAACGAACAAATAAAACATCTTTTAATACAAGCATGAAACCATTAACTAGCTCGAGGGAGACATCGCCAACAGGTTCAACATCTGCTTGTACTCCGTTTGCGACTTTAATGTGTCTTTCGCTTCTTAGCGTAGTCCTTGTCGAACGGAACCCCTGTAAAGAATTTGCAGCATGCACAGTTACACCAGAGTCAATCCACCAAGTAGATTTAGAAAACTGTATATACAGGGATTCATTTACAAATGAAATAACATTCTCACCATTCTTTGCCATTATCATCTTTAAGTAGTTGGGACAATCTTGCTTGTAATGTCTCTCCTTGTGACAGTAGTGGCATTCATTCTTGCCTGCTGGAGGGCGCTGCTGCTGATGCTGATGTGGCATAGGACCTTTATCTTTTGACTGTGGGGAAGAAGTAGCAAGGAAAGGCCTTTTCTTTTAATTTTGCACAAAGTTGATAGACCCACCATTTTGTTTCTTAAGTCTATCTTCCTCTTGTGCACACATTCCAATTGCCTTTTTCCATGCTCCACTTTTTTGGCTGCATGTTGTAGTTTACAACAAATGTTGCAAACTCCTTTGGCAGCGAAGCAAACACTAGGTGAACAAAAAACTCTTCCTTGAGATCCAAGTCCATTGGTTTTAGCTTGGAGTTCAAGTCGCTCATCCCCATGATATGATCCCTTATAGTACCGGGACCGCCATAGTACTTCTTTGTGATCAACTTCTCTATTATCTGTGTGGCATAAGTCTTTGAAGAACCAGTAAACTGGTTCCTTATCTTTTTTAGGTACTCTGTAGCAGTATCACACTCTCCAATTGAGCCTAAAATGTTAGGCTCAATTGTGTTCTTTATTACCGCCATACATTTCTTGTTGGCATTGGTCCACTGTCGTGGTGTGGCAAACCACAGCCGGGTGGCGGAAGGCACCCGCCTAAGCCCAGAGGGTGAGTACTCGGGGGGTTAGCTAGTGACTAGTTCAATCTCGCTCAAGAACACGATGAACACAGCAGCATTTAGAGTGGTTCGGTCCGCCAGAGCGTAATACCCTACGTCCACTGTGTGTTGTATTGCCTTACCTCGAGAGAGTCCGCGAGAGCTTGTGTGTCGTGTGTTCTCGTGTGTCTGTTGTGTACAGCGAGCGCCTCCCTTTTATATCTCAAGGGGACGCGTACATGGCCGTTGGGACCCCGACAGGTGGGCCCAATGATGTAGTACAAGATAACGTACTGTTCATAATTATGGCATCGCAGGCGAAGGAGATCTCTCTCCTGGATTCCATTGTCTGCTCCTGGAGTTCCCCGTTCAGCGTGTCCAGGCGCTGTCTTGTCGGAACGGCGCCAGGCATAGCTAGCGGCGTTGCCTGCCACTTAGCTGAACGGGCCGCGTAGCTTGCGGCGTAGGCGGCATGATGGAAAAGTGCCGTGCCGTCGTATCCAATTAATGCAGCAGACGGGCTCTGTGTGGGTGCGGCACAGGCGGCTGCACTGTATACCTTGGTAATACGCAGTGCACAGTGAGGCCTGACAAAGGCTGTCCCGCGTGCCGCGGCGACAGAGCACGCCTCAACCATCCGCATTAAATGCGGTGGGTGGGCGAGTCTTCCAGCGGAAGACTCGCACACGAGCCTGCGCCCGTGCCTCCGGGACACGTGGCGGCTCCGGACCCCCACGCGGTAAGGGAGGTCCGGATGGACGCAGGAGGTCCCGGACCCCTATGGGGGGTCCGAGGCCTCGGCTGTCAGCTCGGAGCTTCCCTTCCTTAGGGACACGTGGCGTCTCCAGACCCATCCCCAAGCGGGGAACGGGTCTGGGGCCGTTGGCCTGGTGAGGAAAGAGTCTGACCCGTGGGGCCTGGCTACTCCGTCATTTGCGCAGTTACGGATAACTACGCGGGTCCTGCCTTGCCGCAGTAAGAGTGGGTATCCCTGCTACAAGGTACCGACATCCACTTTGCGTTTGCCGAATCATATGACATCCTTAAGGGAGCATAGTCCCTTTCCTTTTGCTGCCACTCAGCATCAGTGTCAGCTGTCCCCCTCACTGGAGCCGGAGGCTCAGTGGGCTTTGGAGTAGTGATTATCTCATCCACTTCTCCAAAGACAAAAGCGAGATCAATCTTCTTGATCCATTCGCCATAATTGTCTCCTTTGAGAGTCGGGATGTGGTTGATGAAGCCCATCAAGTTCATCCCAGCTAAAAATTTCAAAAATAGTGAGAACATAATAACAATAATTGCATGTAATAATTCCAGTGTTGGTTAAAATTAAAACATATAACTGTATATGCAATTAAATCTATATCACCGTTGGGCAGAAATAGAAATAAATGCAAAAACCATTAAAATTACAGTATTGCTATTAACAATGTTAGTCAGAAAATAACAATACCATAATGCTAAAAAATAACTCTTTAATCATGCTCTTAAAATTTAATTGTCCCATTGGTTCTAATTAAATTAAAGAGCAACAATATGAACTTTGCAGCGGAAACATGTTGGAATTTCTATTTTCAGAAGCAATATTGTGAACTTTTATCTCTAAATAATATACATGTTGGTCCAGAATTGAATAGAGATCAAACTATAAACAAATGCATTCAAAATATATTGAAAATGCTTCTGAAAAAATATAAAAACAAAAAAGATCTTTCACTGTTCAGGCGGCCCAGGTGCGAAACCGGCCCGGCCCGCTTGACACGCGCACCCCTACCCCTCGCCCAGGCCGCAACCTGGGCCTGGGCGGGGAAAGTGGCCCGCACGGTGCCTCCCGCTTGAGCCGCATGGCCACGCGCCCGCCCAAAACGCCAAGGCGCGATCCTAGCCGTCGATGAGGATCGGACGGCCGTCCGCGCATTTCGCCGGAACAGAACCCGGTGACGCCGGTGCCCCCCAAACCCTTGGTCATTTCCTCCTTCCCCTTTCTCTCTCTAACGAGCGGCAGCGGACAGAGAGGTGAGAAGACGGCGTTCATGACAGCCGGGGAGGACTGCAGCGCTGCCGCGGACCCCCTCACCCGGCGTCCCGGCGGTGAGCGGCAGCCCCTGTCTGTTCTGCTCGGAGCGGTGGCGTGTCGGCGAGCCAACGTCCCTGCACGGCCGGCGGCTTGCAGAAGAGGAACGGCGGGTAGGTCCCACTGGCCTCAAACCCTAGGGTTAGGGTTTACTGTTTTTCTTCTATTCGAGATCGATTTGCATTTTCTATGTTCGATTTGACTCGAAATCGACCTTTTCTTTTTGATTTGTATCGCATTTATTTCGATTCGTGACTCGAATCCACCTTTCCCCTACTGGATCTATGCGCTAGCAAGGCGACTGATACCATTGTTAAACTTTTAGGATCGACTAGACACGGATCAAGAGGGGTTTCCATTAATCTTTCCTTTCATGAGTACAAAAGAGTCCTAGATCTAGAACAAAGAGAGGTAGATGAGAGTGCACATAGAGATGAGGGAGAGACCATCACCGCTGGAGGAGCTTGAGGCGGCCATCTCGGGTTCGGTGATGCAGATCTGCGCTAGGGCAGCGGCGAGTGTCGCAGCAGCCTCACGGTCGTGGCGGCGTTGTCGTGGATGGCGGCGCCAACGACGACGAGTCAGGGACGACGGCGGCGGCGGGGATGGCGGTGCTTCTCACTGCTCCAGCGCCCCCTCCAGATCGGCTTAGTGTTTAGGGATGTGGGTGAGGGTGTCGGCAGCACAGTGAACCTCGTACTGAGCGCCCTGGCCCCTCACCCCTATTTATTATGGCGCTGTACAGTTGGGGCCCACCAACCATTAATGGGTTGGGCGCCCCCGATCAGGGCGCGGATCAAGGGCCTAATAGGCCGTTGGGCTTATTAAGAAAGAGATCAATCCAACAGAAAGGTCAGTGAGAAGTAGATCTTTTCTTGTACCTTTCTCTTGGTTCACTAGGGAGACAGAGATCTGATTCGGCTTTGTCAGACTCTGATGATTTTGCTGGGCTGTCTGGTTGGTTTCAGGTTTATGATGTGACCAAGTTCATGGAGGACCACCCTGGGGGAGAGGATGTGCTCCACCATGCATCAGGTAGGCTAAGATGGTGCTCCCTGACTTCGCTTTAGTTTTCTTTCGTCTGCTTCATTGTCTTCAATGCTTATCTGTTCACAGAACTGTAATCCGTGTACCAAATCATTTTCCTACATCAATTTCATGATTTCTTATTACCGCTTCAAACTTTTCGAAATGGCATCCCGTTGTCTCTAGCTCCTAGCATAGCTGTTTTTGCCGGAGAGACTTTGCCACGCAAACTGAAGTACTGAATTTGATTGGAAGTTCTGTAACCGGTACATGAGAAATCAGTTTGTAAAACATCTTGAATTTCTCCTTGGAAGATGGCATTTGGGATGGTCCAAAATGTGCTAAATACAGTCGAGTTTCTTATTTGTGTTCCAGGATCCCTGGTTGGTTTAAAAGGATTTAACCTGTTCTAATATGTTATCGCCATGCTATCCATGACAAAATATTTGGTACACTTAGAAAGAATCAATAGCTGGTCCAATTCAAATGTCGACGGAAACTAAAACTCAAATCTGAGTATGCCAAAGCTGCTTGCCAACAGTGAGACTAGTGCATTGTACCACCCCAGTGATAAATTTAAAATTTGAAGTTGAAACCCCGGACGGCTCTGACCGGTATGCCAGGCCGGTCAGACCGGTTGAGCGGCTCCGGCGTGCAAAACGCACATCGCGGCGTGCTGCGTCTCGAGTATCGACGCCGGCAGTGCATCCCCATTTTCCGGCTATCCTCGGCGTCCTGGATGTCCTCATCCATTCCCCCAACTCGAGCTCTGACTGTCTCTCTCTCTCCCTCCCTCAGCTTCTTCTTCCTCCATTCCACCATGGACAGAGCTTGAGCAGCTCGTGTCGTCGGCCAAATCTGTGAGCTCCCCTCCATGGATTCCAAATCCACTGCGCCCGAAGCTTCTTTACCTTCCCAGCTTCCACCCCAACCCCTCCAATCACATCCACAATCATCACCTCGCCGGGTAACAGGGATTCTCTCCGGCCACCGGTCTTCCTTTCGCCTGAAATCCACCTCGCCGTCGAACTCTCATCTCCGGCCACCGTTTTGACAGCCCAGCAGCTCAAATTGATTGTAAGTGGCCCGTTGATGCTCATGCTTCCCTCGTTCTTCGACGTTCACATGGTTTCCACACTCGTTCCCGAGCCTCGCCATCGGTCGGCGCCACCTCCATGCCGCCGGCCATGCCAGGCCTCGTTTCCCCGTGCACAACACCCAGGTCTAAGTGTTATTCATCACGTTGATCGTGTAGGTGCAGCCCTGCGGTCAGTCGGCCTCGCGCTGGCGAGAACGGCGCACCGCGCCGTCAGCCATGGGCACTGGCTGGGCGCGGCTCTTACAGCCGGTCTGACCGGTGCGAGTACCGGTCTGACCGGTCATAACCGGTCTGACCGGTAGCGTCTGAATTTGAATTGAAAAACAAAGTGTAGGCATAATTTTGTGTAAATCTTGGTATTTAATTTGTATAAATCATTTATGCATTCTTATATCATATGCATACGTGTAGAAACCGCAGCCGAGGAGCTTGTGTACACCACGGAACCACAGGAGCAGTCAGAGCAAGTCCAAGAGGAGAGGCGTGAGAACCCGGCCCAAGGCCCAATCGATCCTAGTGTGGAGCAGCAACCCGAAGGCAAGCCCCAGTGCATAACCCACTAATTTAAATTATGAGCATTATATATCTATTATTTGTGCATTACATTTTCAGGAGTTGTTTGTGTCGGTGTTCGGATTACTAGCTAGTAAATTTGTTCGCGCATCATGGGCCCGGATGGTAATGCAAGGAAAGACACAAGGATTATACTGTTTTCGGGCGGAATGTCCCTACGTCTAGTTCGGGCTTCTCGTGTTCTTGCACTCAGTTCATAGTAGGGGTTACGAATAGGCGAGAGAGGGAACAAGGCGTGTTGCGTGGGTGTGTGTGTGTGTGTTCCAAAAGAACGGATCGAGAAAAAGGAAGGAAGAAGTCCCCAGAAAGGGCCCGTTTCCTCCCTCTTATAGTGCAAGGGAGGGAACAGGGGTCGGGCGCCTCCCGACCCCTGCCTTGCGGTCGTTGGTCCTCGTGGGCTCCGCTGATGGTGATGCGGGTCGTGCGGTCCGATTCCTAGCACTGTTCGGGTTGTGACGGCCAGGGATGGGCGGTTGACTGTTGATGACGTCTCCACCTATTGGGGATGGGCGCTTCGTCTGGTCCTTGCCTTGTTGGTCAGCGCGCCTACCATTGCACGACTTCGAGGAGTGGTTGGGTCGCGTCCCGTCACCTCTGCTGTCGTCATGATTCGTACCAGGGCGTAGGAGCTGTCGTGGGCGGCCACGTCCCGCACTATTCGACGCGTTAGCTTGTGAGGGCCCCTCATTGACCGGAGGGCGCCCTATTCGGGCTAGGGGTCGGTCGGCCACCACATTGCGGCGTGGGCCTCCCCTCTGAAATTGGGGGGAGCGAAGAATGCCCCTCGGGGGTCGGGCGAGGCGGTCTTCTCCCATGGAGGTCGGGCGAGGCCGTCCCTTGATGGGCTGCAGGCCGTCCTCAGGAGTTGGGCCGCCAAGCCGTGGGCTGATGCTTGTTGATCAAATCTCCTTGTGTATTTCGGATAGGGGTTTAGCATTAACCGGTTGTTAGCGGCACCGATTACTTTTATCCTCATCACCCCCCCCTCGCAGATGCGCAGGAACCACGCCGCAGGGCGGGGGGGGGGGGGGGGGCTGTTCATATGAGCATCTCGTTGGTTCGAGCGAACTACTTGCTTCGTTTCTTTGCAATCATCGGTAGGTGCGCGCGAGCTGCTATGTTTTTCAGAAGCACATGTACAAAATTTCATGCCAGCATGGACCATGGGTAAGTGGCGTAATGCGATCCAATATTGTCCACTTAAGCTTTGAAACCCCGGAAAATTTCCAATGGTGTTGAACTGCATGTGAATGCGAATGAATACTTAGTCTGAACTCTGAACATTGGGCGCGTGTTGCTGAACTAAAAGTCCCATAGTCTTTCTGACTGAAAATAAAACATCTAGCACCTTTGTGGCATCACAGGTCACAATTTCCCCATAGTCCATACTAAGAAATCATTAACTGCAAATCCACATCCTTTCTCTAGAGAATCCACTAATAACTTTCGATGGATTCAAAAGTCACTCACAACCCTCCTAAACCACGATCACAACAACTCACACATTCTCCTTCTTCTCCCTGACGGTTAGGTGCAGTTTTGTACAAGGAAATTAACACCACCAGAAAAGCAGACACCACTCACCTCAAGCTCAAGTTCACCATCAACGGGGGATCAGCATAGCTGCGGCCATCAATTCAGTCCTGTGCCTTGGTAGGGAACGGCAGGTTCATGTTCTTGTAGCTCGTGAACCCGCCGTCGACCACCAGGTTGTGCCCGGAGACGTACTTGGCGTCGTCGGAGGCGAGGTACACGGCGGCCCTGGCGATGTCCACCGCCTCGCACGTCGCGCCCCTCAGTTCCCAGAGCCCCCGGATGATGGCCGCCACCTGCTCCTCGCCGCCGCCGCCGGCGGCGCCCCCGAGAAGCCCCGAGAACTGGCCCACCACCATCGGCGTCGGCACCGCGTACGGCGAGATGCAGTTGACGCGGACGCCGAGGCGCGACAGCTCGGCGGCGGCGGCCTTGACGATCCCCGCGATGGCGAACTTGGACACCGAGTACGGGTACGTCCCGAGCCCGCCGAGCACGCCGCTGACGCTCGCCATGCACAGGATGGACCCGCCGCCGCCGGCCGCCGGCGGCGCCATGACGCGCGTGGCGTGCTTGATCCCCGCCAGCGTCCCGCGCACGTTCACGGCCATGACGGCGTCGAACTGCGCCAGGTCCAGGCTGGCGAGCCGCGACGTGCCGGGGGTGAGCGGGCCCACGATGCCGGCGCTGTTGAGCATGACGTCCAGCCTGCCGTGCCGCGCCACGGCGGCGTCCACGGCCGCGGCGACGCTGGCCTCGACGGCAACGTCGCAGGGCACGAAGTGGGCCTTGGGGCCCAGCTCGCGCGCCGCCTCGGGGCCGAGCTCGGAGTTGATGTCGGCGAGGATCACGGCCCGCGCGCCCTCCTGGATGAACTCGTGGGCCGCGGCCTTCCCGAGCCCACTCGCGCCTCCGGTGACCAGTGCGATCTTCCCCTCCAGCCTGTGCAGAATTAAGTGCTTGGCGTCAGAATTGACTGCGAATTGAATATAAAAGGCTTGTTGGGGGCTTGATTAGAAAAATGTAAATTGAAAATTGCACAAACTATTTAATTAGTTAATTAAGGCTAATCACAATACACGAGTGTCGTCTATATTAAATGTCATGCCACACCAGCAAATTTGCTGACATGTTGAAGTGATTTATGTGGAGAAATGATAGGGAGTTTCCATAGGTATCATCTCCATGGTAGTCCTCCGGTAAAATTATTAAGTTTTCAGTTTTTGTAACTACTATATGATAACACTCTCCACTAAAACTGGCTTTAAGTTAAATAAATTACAAAGGGGGGGGGCACACGGCACGAAAATATTTTGTGAGCATTGATATGGGACAATATCCTATGCAAAAACAAAGGAAAATACAGTAGATTCAAAAAAAGCAAAGCAAAAATAGAGGCAGGAAAAACGATGCTTTCTTTCTCGTGAACTAAACGTTGCATTTTTATTCTTGCGCGAGAATTGGGTTGGAATTTCAAATACTTTGTGCAATGAGTTTAGAGAAGCTTTCTTCTTCTTAATACAAAAATACATAGATCTCCTTTGTATTAGTAAAAAAATGAGTTTAGGGCAGCTAAGAAGGCCTGAGATTTGCAAAGACAGGGAGCAGACACTGTCAGATTAAACAATTGGTGGGTTGGCCGGCCGTTGGCTGACAAATCCAGGAAACCCTCGCGCGTGGTTAACGGGAAGATTCTTGGCATTGGCAAAAGGGGGCCTGACTGACATCACTGTTGGCCGGCCCTGCCCTTTGCAAATAGCAGGACGCTCGCTGTTCTTGGAAGCTGCCGTGCTTCCAACTCACAAGCAAACGTACACGCGGGCCCACACATCCCCTCTCTCTACTCTTCTACGAGTAGTAATTCTCAAAAATCTTTCTCTGTCTCTCTCCTCTCTCTGGCCCTCACTCTCACTGTCTCACTGAGAGGCTGAGATCAATCACATGACACAACAGTGCCGGTAGCTGCATTAAACCTGCCGTCCTGGAATCTTAACACCCTGGAGAGATCTCATTAAGCAGATAACACCAAAGTCTCTGCATGCACCATGGATCCCCTCTTGGCTAATGGCTAGTAGTAATGCCTTAACTCAATGTAAGAGCGGGATGCATACATGGTCCTAGTATAATGGGAGTGTGGTGTTTGCTCTCACCTTCCTTTGTTGGCCGCCGCCGCCGCCGACAGCCACCGCTCGCCGCCGGCCATCACCGGAGCCGCCCTTCTCCTGGACAGAATTGAATTAACGGACCACAGATCAGAGATTCAGTTGGATGCTACGTACGCGCGGCTCAATTACGGGACAGGATTATCGTCGCGCTAGCTAGGCCATCTCTTTTCGACGGGGAAAAGTGGAGAATGGATGAGATGAGTACCTAGCTTCGCCGGCGAGCCTGTGCATCATGTCGACCTGCTCTTCTTGCTTCTTCCTTGCTATTTGAGACTAGACAGAGAGAGAGGATGATGGCTGCTCTCGTGTGTATGAGAGAGGATGAGGGGTGTTGGAGCGTCCGGAGCTTCAGCTACAGCCTCTTTATATAATAACTAGAAGAGCTTGAGGCCACTCCTCTCTCTCTCTCTCTCCTGTGTAAGTGCAACCAACCACCCTATTTATTAATACAGGAACAATCTGGTGACCTCAGAAAATTAACTCCTACTAATACTTTTTTATGGTCCATGCATGCCATTGGGTTCATCTCTTCTGGCTGGAGGCAGAATTGAAGGCTAACGACTACATTAAGGCTGTGTGCTGGCTCTGATTCTCTGAAAGCCGCTGTGTGTGTATGAGTGTGATGGAATTCGGCTGTGTAGACTGTGGAATGAAAAGGGTTGTTGAATCGGAGGGAGAAGACCAATCAATCAGACTGAAAAGCACAATGCTTGTGCCCCCTTGTCATTCTCTTGTTTTGACCAGCTGTTGAGAGAGCTGCAGACGCTAATATAATTTATGCTGGCGCAGCAACAAATTATTTGAGTGTACTATACATAAGTACATGCCATGCATGTGCACCATGGTGCTCAGTTCACTTAAGGACAGTTCCAATGCAGACTTCACTCGTAGAGTCTAAGCCTCAAAGACTCCATCACAAGAAATTATACTTCCCAATCCAAAGTGTGTTACTTTAGATTATATGGCCTACTTATCTCTCTCACATTCATTCTTGGTTTGCGTGAAGACTTAGAGTCTAAATAAGACTTGGAGTCTTGATTTCTCTCCCTCTCTCTTCCATAAATATACTGCCACATCAGCAAAATACAATAAATATGAGGCTTAGCCTCCATGGTAGAATCTGGGTTGGGACTGCCCTAACTGACCAGTGACCACCACAAATTAATGAGTGCAGACAGCACTGACATATATACAAAGAAACGCTAACTGCTAACAAATTAAACAAAATAAAGAGAACACAGACAAAATATCTGCAATTTGCTAACCAAGCTTGTGTTTAACTTCTAAATAACCAAGTAAGGGTAACAGACTAACAGGGACATAAATAATGTTATTGAATTATTACTACAAAATTTCCACATTTCTTTGCTAGCTCATCATAATAATTTGGATGAATTGGCTCGTGACTCAATTTTGATACCAAGCCAAAGGTAATTCCCTCAAGCCTTTCCTGGCATACGACACGTGTACATATAGGTCTAGAACTTGCGGAAACATCAAAAAGTGGGGAAATAAATTCAAGCATGCACGCTTGGAGATAGAGACGTCCAAAAGAACTCTAGAAACACATCGACTTCCAAGACTTTACCAACTACTTACTCCATTTTTATTTAAATGTATTAGGTTTGTCATGAGTTAAATTTGATCAATTTTGATCAAGTCTATAAAAAATATAGCGATAACTATACTATCCAACATGTGCACTATCAAAATATACTTTATTGTGGATTCAATAAAACAAATTATTTGGTATTGTAAATATTATTATTTCTTTCTATAAGTTTGGTCAAAGTTTGCCAAATTTGACTTAAGACAAACCTAATATAACATGTAAATAAAAAACAGAGGGAGTATTTGTGAATTATAAGCAGGTGTGTGGTCAAAAAGTTTGACACTTTGGAAAAGCACTAGTGCTTTAAGCAGAGGCGTAAACTCAGGAAATAATAATAAATTAAATAGCAGAGGATTTCTCGTAGAGTAATTTCGCATTGCGATGCCGACACATAATGTGCATTAGCTGAATGTCCACAGGCAACATATATAGGCCAGTCCCAGTGAAAGTTTTATGAAGGATTTCACAAAACAAGATAAGTAGATAAAACTGAAACTAAAATTCGGGTGGTTTATGGGAAAATATATTGGTGATTTAACGAGTCTTTCGATCTTATGAAGCCTGATGAGTGGGCAATTTCGTAATTGCAGGACCACACATGTATAGTATCCGAGGCAATCTATCCTATAATAAAGTACGTCCATGGCCTGTCATGTTATCAGGTGGCATATGTGCGGAGCTAGGGCAGCATTCCGAGCAACCTGGTAAGGCTAATTGCCGTACATTTTGAGAATGGAGCAACGCTAGCATTCCTGTTCATCAAACGTAAACAAACCATATTTTAATTTATTTTAAAATACTCTCCAATTTAGGGCTAGTCTGATAGAACTTTTAGCTCCTCTAGAAACGCTTCAGCCATGGCTCTTGTGGTGAAGTAGCTTTTTTTCTCTGGATTGTCTTGTTGGAAAAATATTTGGTAAAATCACTACTCAAAAATACATTAGCGTCCCCATAACCGGCGGTTCAAAATGGGTATCACCGTTAATTGTGACCGTTAGATCTATATAGGCGATGCCTCAAAAAAAATGAAGCCGGCCGCACGCGCCGCCTCGCATGCGCCACCCTGCATGTGCCGCTGTGCCTGGTCATGCACTGCCGCACCCAACCTCACCCTACCCAGCTCGCTCCCTGCCCCGCCCGTACGTAACACCTCGACGCCGCCCAGTCGGGAGAGGGAGAGGGAGAGGGAAGGGCAATGAGAAAGGGCAAGGGCGAAGCTGCATGCAAGCGTCCAGGTCCGCCGACCCTGGCAATTTTTTGCAAAATCAGTGGTAAATTACTGTTTCACACTATTTCACAATAAAGTCGACCTCGACGTGCAATGAAGTAGACCCCGGCGGCGTTCTCGGCTGGCTTCACCCCTGAGACGGGGGAGGGGTAGTGGGATTGGGGAGGTACGTACTAGAAAGGTTTGGCGGGAAGGGGAGGACCAGAGGAAGAGGTGGCACTCGGGAGGGAAGGAAAGACTGACGAAGGTGGCACTAGTGGGGGAGGGGAGGGTTGGAGGGGGAAGACAGAAAAGGGGGGCAGGAGCAGAGGAGGGAGCTAGGATCTGTGTGTGGAGAGAGAGAGATGGGAGAGAAAAAATAACATAAAGCTTCTCATCACCATTGGTTGGTACTACGACCCGGCGATGATTACCGTTGAAGTCACCACCGCGGGTTTGCAATAAGAACCGGTGTGATGCCCACTATCACCACTGGTTCACAATACAAACCGATGGTGATGGGGCATTTGGGATATATTGTTACATTGTAGTACATACTACTCCATATTGTTTAAAATAAATAGAAAATAGAAAATATCTATAATACTCTCATTTTTTCTATTTCTTATTTTTCTTCCTATTTATTTTCCTACTCATTTTTCCATTGCCGTTCTTTCTCCTTATCCTGTTCTTCCCCCAACACCTTCCTCATGTTTGCCTCGTGCCTTCGCCTTTGTCTTGCACTCCCGCCGCCGCCTGCGATCTCCGCCCCACCATCCCACTCTCATTATATATGGGACACCTCATGCCGCCCGCGAGCCACTCCCGGGTCAAAGTAGGTGACAAATGATGGGGTTGAGCTGCGGGGAGCAAGCTTTTTGGGCTCTTGCTCTGTCGAACTACTCCACTCAGTTGGATTGGAGCCGTTTACCGCATAGGTGTCTGGTAGGGCTCCAGCAGGAGCCGTCGAAGGAGACGGAGACGGAGCCCTCCTTTACCATTTTCTCAAGAAATTACCATTTATAATTGAATCGCATACACAAACACACTACATTTTGACATTCTAATTTATTACACTAAAATATGGTTTGACTAAATGGTGGACTAAAATACATAACGTTTGACTTTTCCAAAACAAAATGCACCTTATTGTATTTTTCGAGTTTTGAATGGCGGGAGTACTTCGTGATTTTTAGGTAAGCCATGTTGCTCCCTACCGTTTTCTTAGAGATGGGTTGCACTATAAATTCCAAAAAACGGATAAAAATATGTACTACAAGCTTTGGCTGTCAGTGTACGTGGTTGTTACTGAATGCATCTTGCAGTGTGCACGACTGACAGGACGAGCCGATCGACCACTGCACGGATGTGATCTTTTGCATGCGCAGCGAGATGACCAATGCTTGGACGAAACGAATTAGGCCCTGTTTAGATCGCAAATTTTTACACCTAACAACATCGCATCGAATATTTAGACACATATATGGAGGACTAAATGAAGTCTATTTATAAAACTTTTTGTACGGATGGGTTGTAAATCGCGAGACGAATTTAATGAGCCTACTTCGTCCATGATTTGCAATAGTAATGCTACAGTAACTATTTGCTAATTATGACTTAATTATAGATTAAGTAGGCTCATTAAATTCGTCTCGCGATTTACAACCCATTCATGCAAAAAATTTTATAAATAGAATTCATTTAGTATTTCTAAATGGTAAGATTCTGTTTCTAAAAATTTTTGGGAGAGGAACTAAACGCGGCCTACTGAAAGCGGTTCCAGACGCGGTCTCTCTCTCTCTCCAGACGGCCCTTCAACGACGACGGCAACGCCAACACGGCCGCTGGCCGGCGGCGGAGATAGGAGAAAGAGAGATGAACGCTCGGCCAGGCACCTGTCTCGTCATCATCTAGGCCCGTGCATCATCCCTGTCATGCATGGGCCGGCTGGGTGCGCACGTTGCTACATCTTCTAGCTAGCTGGAGTACGTGCCTGACTGCAGCAGATAGATGACTTGTGTGGACTGTGGTTGTAGGGTAACCTGACACGCACTCATGCATATGGCCACACACGCTGGCCGGCGGCGACACCGGCATGGTAGTCCGGTCCTGCGCTCTGCGTGCCTCAACCTCTACTTGAACGGAGGATCAGACGCCACCGAGCAGGACTCAGGTACAGGGATGCACACGCGTGCAAGCAAAAGAAAAAAAACCCAGTTGGAGCGATCGATCGAGAGAGGATTGGTGCAGCAAACTTATAATGGACCTGCAGAAGATAGATGCATACAGGCGCAGATGTCTGCACGGGCAGAACATACATGCTCAGAGGTTGCACTCAACTCGTTATATATAGGATGTCCCGTATTAAGTTGGGTACACTAACTAACTCAACTAAAAAATTGAATTACTAATAAGGTTTACATGCTCATAATTGACATGAGTTTTCTTTCTCTTTTCAACCTTTTATGCGAGGAAGGGTGCACTACTAAAAAAATGATTTGTAAGAATACCCTTTTTTTTAGAGCCGATCAAAAAGAAACTCGCACCTACAAAGAGAGTGAGAGCACTGTAGCAGTTTATCCGGGCGGGTGACGAAAAAATGGTGCGGTGCCAGAGTTCACCCACCCATAAAAATGGCGTGGAGTTCGCGCCATTCACCACGTACAACGCGCGGTGGCGGATGGCGCACAAGGAGAGAGGCTCGCGGGGAGTAGCGGCGGCTTGAGCACGGGAGCAGCGGTAGCTGCCAAGGATTTTATTTGTTTTCTATTTGATCTACAGGGGCGGGACACCCCCTCACCCGCACCTGGAAATGGATTTCTAGAGTGGGTGAGGGGTGACCCGGCCCTAAAAATTGGTTTTCAGGGGCGGGTGTTGCTCGTCCCCTCCAAACTGCACTTTTAGCAGCGAAAAACAGGGGTGGGTACCACAATTGCCCCTACAAAAGGGTTTTTACCCGCTCCTATAAATCTTTTTCGCAATAGTGGTGTACACACATTAAAAAAAACATTCGTCTTGAACCAGCAAGGTCTCTCCTAGATAAGGAAGATCTTGCTTCAATGTCATGTTTAGAAACTGTTTGGGAGGGCTTATTGCTGCTTCAGCTTCACCTGTTTTGCGCAAAATGAGATCCTTTAGCGTAAATCCGTTTTATAAGCCTGGCTAAAACAAACTAGAAACTGGAAGAAACTGTTTTTTTTTCTTTACCCGCTTTAGCTTCACTAGTGAGATAGTTTTAGAAGAAGCCCTTCCAAATGGCCCTTTAATTTTACTAGGCAATTATATCCGTGTGTTGCTACGGACAAAGTTGGTATAAGTATATTTGTGCTCGTGTGTTAATTTGTAGGGATCTTCGTAATCGAGTTGTGGACGGAAAGGGTTGGTCCGACTCACCTACGGGATGGACTAAGACCCACCTGTCAATAACATAGGCGGACCAAACCAACATACCAAACCAAAAAGTTGGGTGGAAACCTTACTCGCTTTAGTAATATATTAGGTAAATATGCCTGTGCGTTGCTACAGACAAAGTTGGTATATGTATTGGATACATATTGGTGTCCGTGTGTTAATTTGTAAAGATCTACATGATCGAGTCGTGGACGGAGGGGTTGATCTGACTCGCATACGGGATGGACTAAGGCCCACCTGTCAATAACACAGGTGGACCAAACCAACATACCAAACTAAAATTTTAGATGGAAACCTTACTCGCTTTAGTAATAGATATAGATATATAGAATAGATTTATAGTGGATCTTATATATCTCCACCAGGCCTCATTCCCAAAACGTAAACCCTTTGTTACAATTGCTTTTTTATTAGAAGGAAATTTGCTTTCTTGGTCTAGTGCTCAACAGATCCTCAACACACGAGGGCACAATGGGGCGGGGACAAAATTAATGTTACAAATAAAAGAGTGCACTAGCTACATGCTACCAACATATACTGTACTACTCACAGGTCACAGCCTCCTACTTATTACACGTCCTGAACAGCAAAAGGGCCACTACATGGGACACGGAACGAAAAGGGGAGCCCTTGTGCCGTGGGTTAGCCCTACAGTGCCGGTCTTTGCCTGCCGATCTGCCCTAAAGCCCCCGCCGTGTCCACCTAATCTACACCCTTTCCGCTCAAAAGCATCCGTGCACCACGCATGCCTTCCGTAAATTACTAACACGTACATTTTAGCACTAGCATCCAAAGAGATCGCCCCATCCTACACAGCGTGATCCACACTGATGGATCGCCAGCACAAACATTTTCTTTTCTCTTTTCATTCAGTTCAGATGGAGTACTTCTCCTATCATTGGGCGCTGTTACTGTTTTTTTAATAATTTTCTTAATCAGCGCAAGGATATCCAAAGTCCCATCGATGCATTTATTTGTACTTAGCTAGGACGACGCATCCAAGAATATTTGATATATAGTAGTTTGTGTGGTTGGATAAGTTCTGAACTTCTGAGTAAGACATCACTAAAAGGTTCAGAAATGAAAAGGGCAGCCATGCATTTTTAGCCCCACTATCTGCCGGTGTTGCTGAACTGAACCTATACATTGTCAGCCAGTCTCTGAACTTCCATGGATACAAAGTGGTGCCGCACCACCCATAATAAATCATCTCACCATCATATCATAATCTGCTCGATTTCTCCGAGTTATCATTTGACATGATCCATACGTATGCATTTAATTTATAACAACATTGTACTAGGCGCTAGCAAATCATGGATGCATATTGGGTGCAGTGTGCCAGTAAGATGAGAGACAGGGCAGAGACAGGCCCTGGTGTGCCCCAGCTGGGCTCGCCATTGTTTAGCTGCACCAGATCCAGCTTTGCGTCCTCCCAGTTTGTTTAGCAACCAGGTAATCAAACTTAGTGGCGTCCGCTTTGTGGTACATGCATGTTAGTTTTATCGCCCCCTCGATCCGACTTGGGGATTCTGTTCATACGCGGTGGTTTGGTTTTTCAGGCACAGCCAAATCTGTCCAGCACTTTGCCCAGCAAACAAAGCGATCGAGGCGTGCCGTATTCCTTGCAGCTGCTTTAGTACCTTTTTGTTCTGATTGACACACACACACACACACACAGTATAGTTGATCAGCAATTTTAATTACTTGTTCACACGCACGGGCGATCTCCTGGATTTCGGGGTTTTGTGAGGTTCAGCTGTGAGGGTCCACTGTTCACCGAGATCTCTAATAAAACCACGAATTTGAAAGGAGATATGTCCATTCAAGACCATCATGATACATATTAGGAGCCTACTTTACTCTATTTTTCATAATGGCATAGGTGGATACTTTATTATTAGGAAAGATAACAGATTCAATCACTATTCTAATTAGAGTTGTCAGATTGATGGTTGAATGTTTCTGATTTTTATGAGAATTTCTCTATTTTTTTATAGTGTATACCTGGGATCCTAGGTAGTTTCACATCGAGACTTAAAAACAGCCTTCAATTAGTAGTAGTAAGATTGATATGATCATTGCATCAACCTAAAAAGTTGGTAAAATAAATTAGAATGGCATTCTGTGTAAATAATTTAAGAGGAGAAATAAAGTGTGTGGCATGCCATCGTACCCACTTGCATTCATACACACAATATATATTTGATAATTCCTTTAATTTTTCATTTACGTGCAGTGGCTGGAGTCCAAGCTAAAGAGCAAAATGTCTTCATGGATGAAACGACACAAAGCCGCGTCCTCATCGTCTCCCACGCCCTAGGTGTCGGCTTAACTTTGTGTGTCTACATATTCAGCGCATCTAGTTCAAAGCCAGAAGCAAGAGTACACTCGCAACTACTTATTTGCAGCATCTGGAAGGCGCTTGGGTGAAGGACCAAATAGGCGATCAGAGGGGGACGAATGGGAGCCTAAAATTCGATTTGAAAAACCGAAGAGAAAAGTCCCGATTACACTCAACGCACCTCGGACGAAATGTATCAGTACCGCATAGCTCAGAACGACTATCGGCACTAGGAATACTCACACGTCAAAATCCGAACACGCACGCGAAAGTACAGCGATGAGAAATTCGAGCGAAAACTCAGATGCGCGAAAACACGAAAACCGATCAAAGTTGAACCATCGAAAAGAAGCCGCTTCAAGAGCTCTATCAGAGGGGTTAGAGCACAAGTAAATCTAAGAACTTGAAGAGTAGGAAATACATCTAGCTAACACAATCACAATTAAACTAATTTTTGTTTTGTTTTCTTTTTAACTTAGCCCTAACAAAAGCATACTGAAATTACCTAGATACTAGACAAGCAAAGATTAATTAAAAGAAAGAGAGAACTAATAAGCTACACAACTGGACTAACTAGCACAAAAGTAGATATACGTGAGAGGAGTAGAAGAAAGGAAAAGAAAAGCTTACAGTGCTGGACACGAATCTACTTGCTCCACGTTGGCCTGCTACTGGTAGGCTGCACTCGGCCTCCTGTGTTGCTACTGCTATGTCGTCCCTTTGGATCAATTCATCAAACAGGTTGAATGCGCCTTGACACCTCCGCTGGTTCATTGCTCCAGAGACAGCAGCCGTCGAAGCAAAGACCCTGCAAGAAACATATGCAGATACATGCTTGCTGAATCGCCCTGCCTGCAGCAGTGATGTGCTCGTGGTGCCTGTCGCTGAAGGTGCCACGCGAAGCTGCTGTGCCGGCCGCCACCTGCCCGAAGATGTGCTGCCGAAGAGGCACTGCCTGCTGCTGCTGCCGTCCTGGCGCGCGTGCGGCCCTGTGTCAGCACGGGCATCCGCTCCTCGTCCCGAGCGCCGCACCGACGCGGCAGGCGCCGTGCGCCTTGCCGGCGCTGCTCCTTGAACTACGCAAGAACAGAAAAAGAGACCAAAGGAAATAACGCGAATCCAATCACAAGAACAACACCAAACTACTCAAATCAAAAACCCCAGGAGGGCACAGGAGGGAAGGGCCTCCGTTCCGGTTGAATTGCAGTACAAGGTCTCAAGATTTCATCCCCAAATTCTAACCATAGATCAGGAGAGGAAGAAAGGAAAAAAGAAAAACGTGAGGAGGAGGGGCGACGGGGACTTGTGGGCCAGGCTAGTTAGCTGCCCTCCTCTCTCTATTTGATCCTCTCTAACTCTCTAGACTAAAGACTAAAATACCCCTAGACTTAACTAGATACTAGAAAGCCCGTAGGGGCAAAACCGGAAAAGATACATTGGACTCATCCGACGGCCGAGGTTCTTTCTTCGACTCGAAGCCTTCTCCGCGATGCCGCCATGTGGACGAAGATCCATTCCGCGGTTTTGGAGGGTCCGCGAAACCCGGGTAGGTGGCCGGTTTTGAGAAAACCGCCAAAACTCCACGCGCGGGAAGATTCCCGCCTCCACGCCGTGGCCCTAGACGCCGTTCCCGCCTCGGCTTCCTGACGGCCCTAGACGCCGCCCGACGCCCGTCACCTCCTCGCCCGCAGCGAGGCCCTAGACGCCGTCGACGCCCGTCGCCTCCGTTAGTCCCGAGACCGACGCCCGTGCCTCCACGACTTGGCGTCTTCAACCGCCGTCCGCCTCCTTGGTTTTGTGGCGCAAACCAAGAAACCCGCCTTCCGTCGCCGCTTGCGCCCTCGATCCAGGAGTGGACGCCACAGCTGCCGCCCGGCCCGAGCTCCTCCTCGGCAACTCTCCGTCGACACTCGACGCCCGTGTACCTGCAATCCAAAGACCAAGCGCACAATCACACCGCACGGTTGACAATTCACTCATCACAAGCAGGATAGAGTACTCAACATTCCTCAATCTCCCCCTTGATGAGTGCATTGTCAACACACCACAAACGAACCAAGAGAAGTGAAACCAGAAAAGAACAAAGAAGCACAAGCAAGTGACAAAAAGCTCAGAAAGGCAGGAACAGTCACTCACTCAAGCAAAATCGATCCCCTCAGACAATGGCAAAGGCTCGACGCAATCGATCAAAAGCCAAAACATGACTCCTCAAAGACAGAGGTAACGCTCGACGCAGTCATGCAAGAAGCAGAGGGAAAACGAGGAAAACCAGGAGGGAACAAAGCAGAAACTCCCCAAGTAAAATTTTTCCCTCTCAAAAGTGCAACTCTCCCAAAATGATGCACTCTCGAAGCCCTGTGCACAACAAGTTTTTCAAAAATCAAACAAGTCTCCCCCTTGTTCGATCACTTCTCTCAAAATTCTCCCCCTTATTGGCACATGCACACATCAAGCCTAAAAAGACCTAAAGCTCCCCCTGAAGCTGAGACTCCCCCTGAACAGATGATATTCAATGAATGCGATGCAGGAGGTGTAAGTGAAAGCATTCAGGGACACAAAGATATGAGCAACATCTAGTCTCAAGCACGTGTGCATCCATAAACTAGACCTGCATCTAGCTCAACAGGGTATATCAAATCAATCTAGAGCTAGGCAAGTTCAGTTTAGGAGAAATAAAAGCATCACCCATGATCTAGCACTAACAAGTAGGAAATGGAAAGCAGTGCTACTCAAACTCATACAGGTGAGCCAAACTCAGCCAAAAACAAGTTGTTAACATTCATTTTTCAATCAATTTTATATCAAGCAATTCTTAATGCCAGGGGTTGAAAGCTTGTCATGCTTCACTTAGCAACGAGGGCAAGACTATGCCAAAAGACAATCAGAAGCTTAAAGCACTCGTTTCAGTCATGCACAGCCTTGCCCGGGTTCTCACAAGTGCAAAGTGAGCCGTCCCGAAAGCTCGATCAGTGCGACAAGCAATCCCACCTGGATCTTTTCCATCCATTTCCAGAACAGTTCAAGCAATTTTATCAGATTTAGATCATTTCAAATATGAATTGCTGAACGAAAGGCCACACTAGCATGAATAAGATAGCAAAGCATATCAACACGCCCTAACATGCTAGTAGCCAAGACAGGGTGATCATGTTTTCAGATTTTCAAATCAAAATAGCTTAACTCAGATGATGTCATATACACAGTGGAGCAAGCTATACATGATCAAATTTATCAACTCACACTAGCAGGTACTAGAAGATCATAGCAGTGTATACAAGAATGCTAGTGTAAGTGAGGCAATGCAAAATGCAAACATGTACAATGCATATGCAGAATGCAACTAACCAAGCTAAAACTAAGATAAGGACAAAGAAAAAACAAAAGCTAAGCAACTGAAGAACTCAGCAAATACAACGGCTCAAAGACACACAGGACTAGACCAAATGGATCCAACTGAGTACCATGGAAAAGGTAACAATCAGAAAACCACAAGTCCATCCTGAGAGGAAAACGTACAAGCCGAACGCTCACATAACTCGATGAAGATCCCGCTGGACCTAGAGCATAGCAAGCTCGAGGTCACCTCCCCTGCGTCCTCAGCGGATCCATCATCTGCTCGAACAGGTTCTTGTAGAGGTGAACGATCGAAGTGGAAGTAGTGGTACTGGATCGTCCTCCTGAGCTGAGGTAGTCGAAGCAGAAGGGGCCGGAGCCTGCAGCCGGCGCAGTAACTCCGGATCATCATCGGCACCTGAGGTAGAGCTCCTCCTCAACAAGTGATACCTAGCACAAGAGAAGCTAGGACACAAGAAAATAGCAAGCACCAAAGATCCAGAACAAAACTCAAGCAAATGGTTAGGTGTTAGTCAAGCTACATGCAAAAGTATACCAAAAGACACTCTAGAACATATCAAGACAGAAGATATTCCTAGAAAAGTCTAAAGGCACTTAATAGCATGAACCAATGTAGCTAGACGAAATGAAGGAGATACTTGAGCTAGCACCTAGAACTAAGAAGCAAAAGCTACACAAGCAGAAGGAAACTGAACAAAGCACACACCCTGAGCTAGCAAGAGTCATGACAATATGAAAACCACAAAAACTAGCATACAGAGTGGCTAGTACACCATAGCACAAGTACAGACCTAGCAAGCAAAGCAAGTATGAGATAAAGAATCTACAACATGTCACAAGCAGAAAATGTACAAAGAACTCAAAGGGCAAACTCAAATGTACATATGATACACAAACCACCACGGACTATCCATCAGCCTTGGAGAACCATCAATTCTTGATCAAATCTGCACAAGACCAAGATCCATGGAGCACTTGTTCTCCAAGCCACCAACCTGCATCACCAACGAGACATAGGGGGAGCAAACGTCTCGACACTGGGGTTAGTAAAGTGAGAAGCAAACCAGTGACGAGCCATTTGCTCTACAGAAGGGTAAGCAAAGTCAGGCAAAGCGTATCCCCTGTCCCGTCTATCACGAGACTGACGGACACCACCGCGAGGAAAGCGTGGAGCATCGAAACCTCCTCCAAAGCCTCGGTCCCGTGGTCCATAGCCGTACTGACAACAACCAGGAGCACGACCGGCAAAGCGACCACCCGCTGGAGCACGGTAACCACCACCGTCTCCCTGACCTCCACCTACACGGCGCGCCCTAGCATCTTGCCTACCACCACGCCGAGGAGGACCATGCACCCGAGCAGAGTACATGTCCGCGTTCCGTCTCTCCTGCTCACGCCTCACAGCACGCTTCCTTCTGAAGCAAAACTCCTCCAGGTGACCTTCCCTGTCATAGTACTCGTAGTGGTACCTCACCTCACGCTTGGGAGGTGGAGGCCTAGCCTGCGGACGGGGAGGAGCAGCCCCCTTCTTCTGGGCAACCTGGGCTGCGGCAGCAGGGAGCGTATCAAGGGGATTCTTCAGCTCATTGGGCTTTGGAACCCAAACCTGCTTCTGCGGAGGTGCTTTCGGTGGTTCTTTAAACACACCATCTACGGAGTCAACAAGCGAAGGCTGCGTGCTCGTACTAGCAGTGTTTCCAGCAGCCTTGCCGATCTTACCATACAACTTCTCAAAGTCTGACTTCGTGTATGTGTAACCAACCCCAAAACCATCACCACGCTTGAATTGCTTAATCATCATGCCCAACTGCGGCTCACTAGCAGAAACCCAACTAATAATCGCCCTAAGATATGTATTCTCATTCTCCAAGTTGGCTTTTTCTACCTCAAGATTATCCAAATCAGAGATCAAACCAGGACAAACAGAGCAGTCAATAGGTGGGCTAGACTCCACGACCTTAGTCTTCCCCAAAGACTTAATCAAGGCATTCTTCTCATCTAGCTCCGACCTAAGCGTGAGACAAACCTTGCAAGCACCAAGCAGAACTGGCCTAGACTTCATCTCCTCTAGCTCGCACACAACAGTAGCAAACTTGGACTGCAACGAAGCTAGATCGGACTTAAAGATAGGACACTCATCACATTCAAGCACATCGCTAACGATAGGAGCGTCCTTAACCAGTTCTAGTTCATGCTTGGCCTTAGCGAGCTCATGAGACACGTCAGCAAGCGAAGTCTTAGCAATATCTAAGTTCGCGACGTTCTCATCATGCTTGGCACGGAGAGCAACAAGATCGTTCATGTGAGATATGCAGCCAGCGCACTCATCCTCACTAGATTTCTCCCTAGCACAAGCCAGCTCAGCCTTAAGCTTTCTACGCTCTCTGGCTGCTTCCTTAAGCAGCCTCTTATGGTTGTCGAGAGCGGCGTACAACTCCCTAACCTCTGTATCAAGCAGGTCGATCGTGGAGTTTACCTCTGAATCGCTCTCGGATCCAGGAGAAGAGCCGGAGTGCGTCGGTGTAGCATGTCCACCCGAAGACGCACGAGCACCATCGGCTTCGCCTGCCATGGTGCAGAAGCTCTTGCGCCGACCGGCCGCCAAGCAAAGGCCGATGAATCCGGTGGCTTCCTTGTCCCGCTTCTTCTTCTTCTTGTCGTCGTCGTCGGAGGTCGGTGAAGAAGAGCAGTCGGTGTCGGAGCTCCTGTCGAGGTCGCTGAGCTACGCCAGGAAGGCCTTCTCCCGCTTCTTGGCCTTGTACTGGAAGCGCTTCTTGAGCGACTCCTTATCGAAGCGTCCTCCCCGGTCACGACTGCGGTGCTTGTGGCGCCGACGCTCCTTGTTGGAGCCTCCCTCATTGCGGTCACGGTGGCGGTAGTAGTCGAAGGAGTTGTTCTGGCGACCGCCGGACTTCTTGGGGCAATCGGCGACAAAGTGGTTCAGATCGCCGCAGTTGTAGCACCCGGGGTTCTTCTTCCTCTGCCTGTTGTGGTAGACGCGCTGGAACTTGCTGATGAGGAGGCACAAGTCGTCGTCGCCCAGCGTCTCCAGCTGCTCATCTGAAATAGAAGGCAAAGAGGCAAGAGAAAAGCCAAGAGCAGAGTTAGCGTTAGAGCCCGATCCACCACCTGGGCCAGTCACAAGAGCGACGCTCTTGGAAGGAGGGGCACCATTGAGCTTGGCTCGTGTCTGGTTATCCACCTCCGTGGCCTTGAGCTTGCTGAAAAACTCGTTCACCGTCAGAGTCTTATAGCCAGCAGACTCAATGATGGTGTTCACCTTGAGATCCCACACAGAGCGATCAAGTGCGTAAAGCAACTTAAGGGCCTTCTCATGCTCTGTGTACTCAAGGGCACCAGCAGATCTGTTCGCATTGATCTTGTTCACAATCGACTGAAAACGACTGAACATTAGGTCAAGGCTCTCACCCGGCTCCTGTGTGAAGTTCTCATATTCACGCCGGTGAGTCTCGTACAGCCTGGCCTTGACCTGAGGTGTGCCCTCGTGGTAGTTCTCAAGGCACGTCCAAATCTTGTGGGCTTCCTGAAAACCCTGGATGCGTGAGAACTCCGCACGAGAAACGCCAGCGAACAAGGTATTGACAGCCTTGGCGTTAGCCTCGTGCTCGGTCACTTGAAGAGGAGTGACCCGAGCGGCAAGCACCACGTAACCCTGGTTCTTGGTTATATCCCAGACATCGGCTTCCATGCTCTGCAAGAAGGCTCTCATGCGAACCTTCTAGTAGGCATAGTCCTCGCCGGAAAACACGGGGATCTTATCAAGACTCGCCATGGTCGCCAAGTGGTTTTCGAACCGGTTAAGGTACTGAAAACCTCAACCAAGCTCTGATACCAATTGAAGGACCAAATAGGCGACCAGAGGGGGGTGAATGGGAGCCTAAAATTCGATTTGAAAAACCGAAGAGAAAAGTCCTGATTACACCCAACGCACCTCGGACGAAAAGTATCAGTACCGCATAGCTCATAACGACTATCGGCACTAGGAATACTCACACGTCAAATTCGGAACACGCACGCGAAAGTACAGCGATGAGAAATTCGAGCGAAAACTCAGATGCGCGAAAACACGAAAACCGATCAAAGTTGAACCATCGAAAAGAAGCCGCTTCAAGAGCTCTATCAGAGGGGTTAGAGCACAAGTAAATCTAAGAACTTGAAGAGTAGGAAATAAATCTAGCTAACACAATCACAATTAAACTAATTTTTGTTTTGTTTTCTTTTTAACTTAGCCCTAACAAAAGCATACTGAAATTACCTAGATACTAGACAAGCAAAGATGATTAATTAAAAGAAAGAGAGAACTAATAAGCTACACAACTGGACTAACTAGCACAAAAGTAGATATACGTGAGAGGAGTAGAAGAAAGGAAAAGAAAAGCTTACAGTGCTGGACACGAATCTACTTGCTCCACGTTGGCCTGCTACTGGTAGGCTGCACTCGGCCTCCTGTGTTGCTACTGCTATGTCGTCCCTTTGGATCAATTCATCAAACAGGTTGAATGCGCCTTGACACCTCCGCTGGTTCATTGCTCCAGAGACAGCAGCCGTCGAAGCAAAGACCCTGCAAGAAACATATGCAGATACATGCTTGCTGAATCGCCCTGCCTGCAGCAGTGATGTGCTCGTGGTGCCTGTCGCTGAAGGTGCCACGCGAAGCTGCTGTGCCGGCCGCCACCTGCCCGAAGATGTGCTGCCGAAGAGGCACTGCCTGCTGCTGCTGCCGCCCTGGCGCGCGTGCGGCCCTGTGTCAGCATGGGCATGCGCTCCTCGTCCCGAGCGCTGCACCGACGCGGCAGGCGCCGTGCGCCTTGCCGGCGCTGCTCCTTGAACTACGCAAGAACAGAAAAAGAGACCAAAGGAAATAACGCGAATCCAATCACAAGAACAACACCAAACTACTCAAATCAAAAACCCCAGGAGGGCACAGGAGGGAAGGGCCTCCATTCCCGTTGAATTGCAGTACAAGGTCTCAAGATTTCATCCCCAAATTCTAACCCTAGATCAGGAGAGGAAGAAAGGAAAAAAGAAAAACGTGAGGAGGAGGGGCGACGGGGACTTGTGGACCAGGCTAGTTGGCTGCCCTCCTCTCTCTATTTGATCCCCTCTAACTCTCTAGACTAAAGACTAAAATACCCCTAGACTTAACTAGATACTAGAAAGCCCGTAGGGGCAAAACCGGAAAAGATACATTGGACTCATCCGACGGCCGAGGTTCTTTCTTCGACTCGAAGCCTTCTCCACGATGCCGCCATGTGGACGAAGATCCGTTCCGCGATTTTGGAGGGTCCGCGAAACCTGGGTAGGTGGCCGGTTTTGAGAAAACCGCCAAAACTCCACGCGCGGGAAGATTCCCGCCTCCACGCCGTGGCCCTAGACGCCGTTCCCGCCTCGGCTTCCTGACGGCCCTAGACGCCGCCCGACGCCCGTCACCTCCTCGCCCGCAGCGAGGCCCTAGACGCCGTCGACGCCCGTCGCCTCCGTCAGTCCCGAGACCGACGCCCGTGCCTCCACGACTTGGCGTCTTCAACCGCCGTCCGCCTCCTTGGTTTTGTGGCGCAAACCAAGAAACCCGCCTTCCGTCGCCGCTTGCGCCCTCGATCCAGGAGTGGACGCCACAGCTGCCGCCCGGCCCGAGCTCCTCCACGGCAACTCTCCGTCGACACTCGACGCCCGTGTACCTGCAATCCAAAGACCAAGCGCACGATCACACCGCACGGTTGACAATTCACTCATCACAAGCAGGATAGAGTACTCAACATTCCTCATTGGGAGAGGGATCAAAGGAGCTCATTTCCTCATCAATCCATCCTAGGCGATGGGGCTTAACCACACGGTAAAGCTGTATCTCCTACTCGTCCCCTATGAAATGTTACATCGCTTGAAGGCATGAATCATGCATGCATGTGCTTTAATTTGCTCTTGGAGCAAAGGCTAGGATTAAAGCCATCAGCTTATATATATCTGAAGCGTGCAAACTGTGTCAGTTAATTGTCTTATAGTGGATTTTGGCATGAAACTGGGTAGGCCCATTTCTGAAAGAAATACTATCGTCAAAATTATTCAAATTTGACAGAGTTCAGTTGATTTTCTCATTAAAGAAATTATTCAAATTTATTGAAATTTGACAAATTTTTGAATAACACGAGTGGTCAAACATGGGATCAAAAAGATCAAACGACCTACAATTTGGAATGGATGGAGTAGTATTGTACCTTATCGCACATCTACCATTTGCAGCTTACCAGTTTTTTTTATAATGTTGCAGTTTACCAGTTATTGCATTGTGTTGATGCCAAAGGGTTATCATGCGAACACCATATCCTTTTCAAATTGTGCAAAGGATCTTTGGAGGAGCCCCAGGGGAATAGAGTTACTTGTTGTACTGACAGCTATCAACCTGTTATTCATGGCCACCTTTGGGTCCTGGCGTCGCCGAACCAGAAACTCATTCATCCAAAATGGTGTCTTCGGCGCATACACTTTGTCCTCCTCCCTGGTAGCATACACACTTGGTTCAATGCAGTCATCAGCGGTGAAGAGCAGCATGTATCCCATTTGGGCCATATCCCTGTACGTCCTTTTTGGTTGTGCTGACTCTACTACAGCTTATAGCCTCAATGACAACAACCAGCAAGGAAATCTTATCTTTTTGTTTCTTCTTTACCAAATATATATCTCGTTAATAGTTGCACCTGATTATATTTACTTGGCTCAATTGGCTTCTTTCAAACTTGTGCATATATATTGGGCACACTATCTGGCAAGTGAATCATGGAACTTGAATAAAATGGTTGCTGACTACATGTATGAGGAGCACACCAGGAATGGAGTATCTTACGATCCAGTCACCATGAAAGGTTACCGTTACCTTGTTGATTATCCCCTCGGTGAGTCAAAGCTGGACGATGGGACACTAAACGCAACAGAACTAACAGCAGCTGGTGCTCAAGTCATTGACATAGAGAGGATATGTCAGTGTAGCGAACTAAGCCCAGAATTGAAGGATTTATGCCTTTCCTTCTCTTTTTCATCTGTTGAGAAGGCGCTGCTTTGAGTTCGCATGCGCTGAGTCTTCGCTGGAGAAGACGCATGATTTTGTGTTTAAGGGACTTCTGTCAGAGAATGACAACGGAGACACTGACTACAATCGGGTTTTCAAGGTCATTGAGGTTGAGTTAGCATTTATGTATGATTTCTTCTTCACCAAGTACGCTGTCCTGTACTATGGATCTAAAATGGTTTCAACAATTTGGTCCTTGGCTTCAGCTATCTTAATATCTGTAACAGCCTACGGGTTGATAGCCAGCGCTGTCCACAATCGGCTTGGATCTGATTTCCAGTACACCACAATATCTGATGTTGCCATCACTGTACTGATACTAGCATGTATTGCTTTGCTTCTGTTTCTCCAAGAGTTATTTTATTGGAGCACCATTTGGGGCAGAGTATCCATTGTTTGCCATTATGTTCGAGAACAAGCAGTGAACACAAGGAAAAGCATCTGCATGAATTTTTTTCAGAAAATAATCTGCTGCCTGAGATTCAGAGAGATTATTCTTACCATGATTATTGGTATGTCAAGGTTAAGCAAGTGCTACTACCAAAATAAGCTTGGGCAGTACTCCTTGCTTGAATCTGTAAGGTACAAGCACAAACAGCCAAAAGTAGGGCGTCGTAAGTTTATGCGACGATATTGTAGCCTTATACTACCTCCAGACTTTGGGCATCTTTGTGACTCAAACAAAAACAGAATTTATGCACGATGTATCCGCGAGGGATGCGGGACACCTGCAGCTGTTAAGTTACCTGCAGAGGTTAAAAAGGCACTTGTCCATTCCCTGCAACGTACTCAGGGTGTTCTAGTTGGTGGAGAATCATCATTGGTGCACAATGCAGTGGATGACCTCTTATGGGCATGCAGGCCTGGTATACAGTCAGGCTCAGGCATCACCTGCATCCGGGACAAGGAGAATCAGACGCACATCATTATGACTTGGCACATTGCAACATGTTACTGCGAGATGGCAACACTGAAATATCTTTCCCCTAGGAATGGGGGTGAATTGAAGTTTCATCTTGATGTTGCTACGATACTGTCTAAATATTGTGCATATCTGGTGGTCTCAGCGCCAAAGTTGCTTCCTGGGAACCACTATGATACAAGCCTTATGTTCGATGCCATTGCAGTGGAAGCAGCGCAATCTCTGCGAAAAGCAAAAGACAAGTATGAGGCTATGAGAAGTCTAACTGAATCAACAGAATTGACCATCTTCCAAATGGGTGTGAAGCTGGGGAGGCAGCTCGAGGAGATGGAAGACGGCAAGCGTTGGAAGGTGCTGGCAGATTTCTGGGCCGAGTTGCTGCTCTACGTCGCACCATCAGATAATGTGAAGGAGCATATCGAATGCCTGGGAAATGGTGGGGAGTTCCTCACACATTTGTGGGCGTTGCTCTCCCATGCTGGCATTCTGGACAGGGGGAAAAGGAATGTCGTCGACATAGAAAATTCAGCATGTGACCAGCCTTGTCCTGGAGAGGTCTCATACTCTGCTGCTTTGAGGCTTTGGCATGCAAGCTCCTACCTTGATAGGTGTAGAGAAAGGGCTAACCCTGCCGTCTGCACCTCAAGTCAACCTCCAGCAACATATGAAAACTCTGTGCAATGTAAGTGTTTCATCATTTGTTTGTCGAAACAGCCATTTACCGCAGTAGGTACATTTTTTATCATCGTGCATCATGTTTGGGTACAAACTACTTTTGTAGTTTTAAGAGATAGTCATGGTTTTTGAAAATAGTGTCATGGCGAGAATCGTTGGGCGTCTGGATATAAAATCTTTTGTGATTTGAAAACCATAGTATGCAAGATACTAGTGTTTGGAGGAACTCTTCCAACCTGTTTCCAAACCAGGAATTGAAGCATGTCCCATCCACCCCACTGTTGGTCTCAGTTCCTGTCACGTAGTGCAGCAAGGATTGATTGATGATTAGACTCATCATATTTTCATCATCTCTCTGGTTGCAAGTTGTAATCATGGCCGCGGTAGTCTGTAGAGCTGCTCTGTTCTTGCCGTTGACCTTCACCAAATATCTTGCTGCTGTCAACATGGCAAGTGCACAAGCGCAGAAGAACTTGTGTGCGTAGTCATCTCATCCAGAAATTGAATTTGTTTGGAGATTGTTTGCGTATCTGGCCATTCAAGAATCATACAAACTATAGTTTGCATGTATACTGAAGAAAAGCTATCAAACAAGCTTCTCTTAATAGGCATTTTTGTGAAATGTTCTATTTAATGCCGGTGTCTACAATCATCTTCAACTTAATCTTGTGACTGAAAAGAAACTGATTAAACACCTAGATTGTCAGGCCCTGATTGTTTGAGTCCATTATGCTCATCGTATCAGCCCCTGGATCCGTAGCTGATGTACTCGCAATTTCACATAATGGCATCAGAAACCATACAACATCACACTTTATTGATATATAGTCTTACAACACCGGGCTTTAACTGAGAATGGCCACGAGGCCTACACATATGAGGAAACACACCGAGAAAACTTCAAAGGGAACACAGCAGAAAAGACGCAGCTAGTCCCCATGCCACATGCAACTTGGGGTTCGGACGTAGCCCTATGCGCCTTGTTCGACATCCTCCCGGTTGATCGAGTCGTACTTAGGAGTTTCATCTGAAAAACAGAGACGTTTGAATACAAACGCACTCTGCTAGTCCTAACACCACCACAAGGGGGAAAACCATGCATAGGGATATAGCCAAGGATGGGCTTGGGTAATTTTGTGAAATAGCCTAATTTTTATGTAGGGGTTTATTTGTAAATGTAGTTGTAAAATAATTTTCTAAAACTAGGTATTTTGTCAAGTTTTTAGTTGTTGCCCCCCCCCCGGGGGGGGGGGGGGGGGTAAATCCATCCCATGAGTTCCGAAATTTTATTCTGTGCTGGTAGACAACCAGCTTACGGCTCACAACCGCCTTTCCGAAAACCCGGGCACCAGCCCTACTCACACACCACCAAGGAATACTCACACCAAAAAACCAATCGTTGGGACCTGACCATAATGTGTCCTTGACTGCAGACCATGCCTATCCGGATAGGTTTAAGTCTGCAGAGTGTGTAAACTTCATCCACACGATATGCACCGCATCCAGCCATCCGGTCTGATGGGAACGGGCATAACAAGGTCGATTCCCAACCAAACATATAGCCGGTATTCACCCGGGGGGAGTCTACCAGGGGCATGACTTTCAACAAGTATCACATATCAAGTATTTCAATTTCATTTTATGGCCCGACCATAGTACTCACTTTTCTAGGTCTGCTCCTGGATTCCGTTGCCACCACCAGTGTAATTACCAAAAACAAAGGAAAAGGGCTTTTAGAGGGGGGGGGAGGCAAAGCCCATATAGCCCACTCCTTCCTCTCCTCCCCAGGCCCAACACCTTCTCCTTCCTCTTTTCGTTCTCTTTCTGTTCCTCCTCCTCCCATGGATGCTCCTCCCTAGATCCCCCCAATACAGCACTCAATCCTTGGAGGGGAGTAGCAAAAACAGAACGAGAAGAGTAAGAGGAGCTCGAGGAGGTGCATCTTGAGGGCGGATTTACTTTTCCCCTCACCTCCCGCTGCCTAGGGTTCGGGGGAAACCCAATGTGAGCTAGATTTGCCCTTTCCCTACACTAATTAGGTGTTCATGGTGGAGTTTGGCCTTGAGTTTTAGGAGATTAGTGGGGAGAAAGGACATTTTGGTGTCTTCCTAGAATTTCAGATTCACTATTTCACTGTAACTATGCTGAGAGGATGATTTGGGCTACTTAGAGGCCAAACTAAACCATAGGGTTAACTACAAAGTTGTAGGGGACATTCAGATATAGTAGCTTGTCAGATTTTGTGATTTTATCCCAAGGAATTTGAAAGATATGGATTTTATGAGCTAGCTATCATTTTCAAACAAAAATCTGGGCAAGAATGGACTAAGGAGGTTTCTGAAAACCTTAAAGGAAAAATTAGACTTTTTGACCCTGAGAAACTCATACTTTTCGTTACCTTTCCAGATTGGTAAAGATTGTATTTTTAGGATAAGTATAGCTTAAGTTTGAGATTTTATAAAATCAATCTTCTTGTTTTGTCAGCAGAATTTTGAGTTAAGGTTTAGCCCTTCTTTAGGCCATCTTATTGACCCTTTTAGCAAAAGTTTATACTACCAAAGTTGTGGGTTATGTACCTGCCTAGCTTCTAATGAAGTTTCATAATATTTGGACACATGAATTTTGGAGATTCATAATTATTAGGTTTGCTGTCCTGATTTCTAGGCAGATTCAAAGTTCTGTTTTCAACTGTAGTTTTGACCATCTTAAGGCCATAACAAAAATAAGGTTCCTCCATGAAAATTTTAAGTATTTCTCTGTATGTAAATTCCAATAATGTATTATTTGCTATCATATCTATGTAGATTAAAATATATAAAAAAGTGAAGCCGCAGTGCTGCAATTGCCATGTGGTCTTTTCGATGTTTGGGTTGGATGGTGGTTTGGGAGGGGGTGTAGGAGTGCTCTACTTATCGGAATACTTGTTGGTACGAGTTGTTATCTGATCTTGCTTTGTCAAACAGGTGGTAGTGCCTCAGGTCATGCCTAAAGCGGTCGAATCTTCGTTGGAGGCAAGTAAAAAGTACCGGTGATAGCTACACGCTTTATCTTGTTATTTATTCTAGGTTAAAAATTCTGAACCACAATTAATACAATATAATCTATTTGACCTTATTTAATTAGTATGTTATATCTTCTGTATGGATTCCATGGAAAATCTATGATTTCTTTATCCATGGCCTGATGATGCTTTTGGTGGTGGAATGGAATTATATTTATCCTCTACCAAGATAGATACTTATGGCGATATATATGGTTTACCTTTTTCTTTTTATGGCATTTGCATTGCATTGGCATATGGAGTTATGTCACGAACCTATGGTTCCGACCGTACCGGTACAGTATCGTTTATTGGGCATAACGATGCAGCTTCACACCTTGTTGGGTATGAAAGCAGGAGACATGGCATTGCCATTGCATTGCATTGCATTTGCATTATGATTTTTGGATGAGGAGTATGTTTTGGAGTATGGCTTTGGGAGATATTGGTAAGAAGTGATACTTAACTAACAATTGGTGGTGGTTAATCTCATCCTTTATGCGGTTGTATTATTTGTTGTTCCTCTTTGGTTTACCTTTTAGCTGTCATGGAAATTTTAAATCGATGCTTAGTGACCTTGTAGTTTAAATAGCTTGTTAAAGCAGTTTACTTACTGAGATATCGCATCTCACACCCTCTTTTATCTTTCCAGGTACTTGAGTGGCTTTTGCGTGAAGGAGTGGAGAATTAGCAGCTCACGTCACACTTTCACACCATTATCTAGTTTAACTTGTGTTGTAATATGAATAGTGCTAGATTTTGTTTAGACTAAAACTTTAGACTTGTGTATCATGTTATGTTGTTGCTTCCGGTTGAACTCAAAACAGGGGAGATGCTGCAAAAAAAAATTATTGGCTTGGTATATGTTGGTTTGGTGGCATCCTGGTTAAGGATTGCTGAGGGGGTGTTAAAGTCGGCCTCTGGGTGAGTACCAAACTAAGTCGGTGGAAAAGTGAATCAGGCCATTCCCATTTATGGCGTGTGGTCGCACAGGTATCACTTGGTTGGATGTCACCATGAATCGGTCCTTATGTGACCGAGACGAGTGTTTCCTAGCAGTACCTTTTTAGTACCATCCCTAAGGGACGCATCAATATGAGGCCCTTACTCTTCCTTGTCAAAATAACTCTGGTGGAAGCTCCAAACGATAACCTTTCGGTATGATGAAAGGTCCAATATATCTAGGTGCAAGCTTGCCTTTCACACCAAACTGCTATACCCCCCTTGGTAGGAGATACATGAAGATGGACTGACTTGCCCACCTCAAAATCCAAGAGTTGACGTATTTTATCAATATAGCTCTTCTGTCAGGACAGGGCGGCCCTCAAATTGGATTGAATCAATTGCACCATTTCTTCAGCTTCCATGATCAAGTCAGGGCCAAAGATAACTCTCTTACTAGGTTCAGACCAATTGAGTGCATGGAGTAGGGCACCGATAGCCATACAATTCTTCATAAGGTGCCATATTAAAACTGGCTTGATAACTGTTGTTGTAGGAGAATTCTCCAAGGCCAAATATTCATCCCAATTCTTGCCATAATCTAGCACACAGGCTCTGAGCATATGTTCAAGAATTTATTAACCCTCTCTGTCTGACCATTAGTTTGAGGATGATAGGCAGAACTTTTGATCAAACGAGTGCCTAGAGAACTCGGCAAATGCTCCCAGAAGCGAGAGATAAACTGAGATCCTCTCTCAGACATGACGGTCTTGGGAACCGCATGCAAACATACAATTCTAGAGATATACAGCTAAACATATTTCTTCATTTTGTACCGAGCATTGACTTGGTTAACCGGTCAACAATATCCCAAATGGAGTTATGCTTGTGTTGTGTCATTGGTAAACCAACAATGAAATCCATGCTAAGTCCTCCCATTTCCATTGTGTTGTGTCTTGCTGCTAAATTCCCAATTCTCCACTCTTTTGCTAAAGATAACAACTCTTTCGTACAAGACATCATGAATGCTGAAGATCTGGATTCACTCTTTCACCTACCATTATCCTTGCCTGCTATGAATGAGTTGATGAACCAACAACAGATGCTAATAACTATTCCATACACTGAGGAATCTACTAATACCTGGACATTGATATGGGGCAACCAGATCTACACCTCTAGAAAATATTACAAGCTGGTGTACCAATATTTGCAGGCATCACCAGTCTTCAAAATGTTGTGGAGTTCTAAATGCACCCAAAGAATCAAGTTTTTTGCATGGCTCCTACATGTAGAGAGGCTGAACACAAAAGCCATGCTGCTCAGACGCCATTTCCATGTCCAACCACCTAACACTCTCTGCGTCATGTGTACATCCACAATAGAAGAAGACATTGACCACTTATTCTTCTTCTGCCCTTTTCCCATCTCTTGCTGGAATAAACTGGGAATACAATGGTCAACTGCTATGAACATCAGTGACAGAATTCCCCTGACAGCTAGAAATTCTAACGTCCCTTTCTTCATGGAAATCTTCCTGATTGCAGCTTGGGAGATTTGGAACTTGAGAAACTCAAAGATCTTCGACAATGGTAGACCAACAGTTCGACTCTGGATACACAACTTTAAGCAATAGGCTCACCTCCAACTCTTGAGAGTTAGAGAGATAGATAGACCGCCTCTTGTACAATGGCTAGCGACAATTTCTTAATCTTGTATTTATTCTTCCTCTCCCCCTAGTCTGTCTCTCTTTGTAAGTATTTTCTCTCCCTGTATAGTTTTATATTAATGCATTTTCTGTGGGCAAGTCCCCCACAGTTTTCTTCAAAAAAAAAAGTGGACTAGTAAGCTTCAAATGATCAGCCTTGACCCTCTTGCAGGTATCACATTTTGCCAAATACAAGGCAATTTCTTTCTTCATATGAGCCCACTAGAAGCGCTACTTTAGGTCCTGTTACATCTTGTTGCAGCCTAGATGAATAGAGAACCTATAAAGGTGTGCCTCATCTAGAATTTGCTTCCTCAGTTCATACTGTTTTCGAATGACCAACCAATCCTTGAACCAAAGCATTCCTTTGTCATCTTGACGGAAGTGGCTGACTTTCTCATCTCCACTGGTAGCCTTTGACAAATATGCTTTACATAGGAATCTACCTTCTGAGAGGAGATCACTTGCACACGGAGGTTAGAATTGATTCTAAGATTAGCACAATACCCTTGTGGCACCATAGCCAATTTGAGTCCTTCCATTTCCAGGCATAAGGACCTTGCATCCGAAGAGAAAATGCAATTGCATTGAGTTTTACAACTCAAAGCATCAGCAACCACATTAGCCTTGCTTGGATAGTATTGGACTTCAAGACCATTGTCCTTAATTAACTCCAGCCATCGTCTCTGATGCATGTTTAGGTCTAACTGATTGAAAATATACTTCAAACTCTTATGATCAGTGTAAATATTGCATTTGTTTCCCAATAGATAATGTCGCCATATTCTCAAGGCATGAACCACTGTAGCAAGCTCAAGATCATGAGTTGAGAAATGCTCTTCATAACGCCTGAGTTAGCGAGAAGCATAGGCAACCACTCGACCTTCCTGCATCAGTACACACCCAAGAGAAGCATCACAATAGACATCATTTGGTTTTCCCAGATCTGGTGTAACTAAGACAGGCGCAGTTGTCAATAGCTTCTCACATTGGGGACTCCAAGTGAATCTGTTGCCCTTCTTCAAGAGTTCGGTCATAGGCTTGGCTTCTAATCTCTGAACAAATGTAGGTGCTTTCCAATTTAACGCATCCTGCACCATGCTTGGATTAATAGCTATACCGATTGCAGAAATGATATGGCCCAAGAATGGGACTTCCCGCAACCAAAACTCACATTTGCTAAAGTTGGCATACAACTGATGATCTCTGAGTCTCTGGAGCACCATGTGCAAATGCTGCTCATGACCGAGACTTGTGGAATATACTAGGATATCATTGATGCGGCTAAGCCATGCACCAGTTCCAATTGCTCTTGCGTGCGGATCATGCTGCGTCGGTGGCGGAGGAGCTCGTCTTTGACGACAAGCTGATCGACGCCGGCGGACCAGGTACACGATGCATCTGGGAACGCGGCCTCACCCTCACCACGCACTCCATCTGTGGGGGAGACCGGGAGCGCAGCACCGATGGGCGGCGGAACATCCCCTATTTCCGCGTCATCCTCTGCTTCCACATCTTCCCCTGCTTTAGCATCGTCCCCTCTGCTTCAGCAACTCCTGGAGGGGCCGCACAGACTCAAACTGAGTTAGCCACTCCTCTGCAGGATGATGAGGATTGTCTTGACGCATTCTACGATGGTGAGCCCCTCCGGTACCGCGGGATCAACAACATCCTCAGTGATGAAGCCGTGCCGGAGGTGAAGCCGCGGGTGTGCGCGGAGCAGCATCTGACGCACGCTGGCAAACCATCCACATACGCAGAGGCAAAAGGCGATCCAGCATGGCGTGAGGCGATGCAGTTGGAGCTCAAGTCCGTGGAGAAGAACAGGACTTGGGAGCTCGTGGACCCTCCGACCGGCCACCACCCAATCACCCTGAAGTGGATCTTCAAGCTCAAGAAGGATGAGAAGGGTGCCGTGATCAAGCACAAGGTGCAGCTGGTGGCGCGTGGCTTTGTCTAGCAAGAGGGGATCGACTATGACGACGCATTCGCGCTGGTGGGGAGGATGGATTCCGTCCGTGTCCTCCTCGCGCTGGCGGTCCAAGAAGGATAGAGCGTGCACCACATGGACGTGAAGTCCGCCTTCCTCAACGGGGACCTCAAGGAGGAGGTGTACGTGCGGCAGCCACCCGGCTTCGCCGTTCCCGGAGAAGAAGGCAAGGTGTACCGTCTGCGCAATGCGCTATATGGGCTCAGGCAGGCGCCGTGGGCCTGGAACGCGAAGCTGGATGCTACGCTCAAGGAGATGGGCTTCCAGCAGAGCGCGCATGAGGCGGCGATATATTGGTGGGGCAGCAGGCGCTCTGTTCTACTGGTCGGGGTCTACGTCGACGACCTCATCATCGCTAGCGCAGATGCAGAGGAGGTAAAGAAGTTCAAGGCGGCCATGAAACACAGGTTCGACATGAGCGACCTTGGGCTGTTGAGCTTCTACATCGGCATCGAGGTGCGTCAGGACTCCAGCAGCATCATGCTTCGTCAAGCTCACTACGCCAAGCGCATTTTGGAGCTTGGCGGCATGGAGGGTTGCAACCCCATCCACATGCCGATGGAGGAGAAGCTCAAGCTCAGCCGCGACAGTGAAGTAGAGGAGGTCGATCCCACTAACTATCGTCGGCTGGTGGGCAGTCTCCGCTACCTGGTTCACACCAGGCTGGACCTGGAGTTCATGGTCAGGTACGTGAGCCGATTCATGGAGCGGCCAACGGCGGAGCACTTGTAGTCCATCGAGCTGATTCTGCGCTACATCGTAGGAACGCTGGACTACGGCCTGCACTACAAGCGTGCTTCCCGTGCGATGCGCATCATCGGCTACTGCGACAGCGATCTCACCGGCGACATTGATACAAGCAGGAGCACCAGCGGGACCATGTTCTTCCTCGGTGATTGCTTGGTCTGCTGGCAATCGACCAAACAGAAGGTGGTCGTGCTGTCAAGCTGTGAAGCCGAGTACATTGCCGCCGCCTCAGCTGCATCACAAGTGCTGTGGCTGTCCAGGCTGCTCGGAGAGCTGCGGGGCAGCAAGGTGGATGTGGTGGAGCTCAAGGTGGACAGCAAGTCTGCCTTAGCCCTGGCCAAGAATCCCGTCTTCCATGGGAGGAGCAAGCACATCCGGATCAAGTACCACTTCATTAGGAACGGCCTGGAGGACGGTAGCATCAAGGCCGATCACATTCCCACTACTGATCAGCTGGCCAACATTCTCACCAAGTCTCTGGGCAAGAACAAGTTCCAGGAGATGAGGAAGAAGATCGGACTGGAGCAGATCACTCAGCACTAGGCTTAGGGGGAGATTGATGGCCTATAAGCCCAGTGTTTGTATCATAATTATGTATTTAGCTTTGCAGTTAGACTTGCCTTGGCTTCCAAGTTGAAGGGCCTTGGCTACTTTTTGCTTTAAGCACTTTAGTGGGTGAGCTCCTTCTATATAAGCAGAGCATCCCCTCCTCTTATTGTAAACGGAATTCTACTCAATTCAATCAAGCGGCCTCGGTTAAGCTGACCTCTGGCCTTTACCAAGAGATTGTGAGTTATTTTGGCATCAAAGTCCATGGAATGCCACAGCCACGACGGACTTGCCGTCCTCCCGAACGAGGTGGCAACCGGCTTGCTCGGCGCCGGCCACGCCGTCGCCCGACCTCGAGCCGCCGGACGACGCGCTGTCCGTGTCGGAGGACAGCGCCAACAGGTACTCGTTCACCCCTTCCACAGATGCGCGGCGCAGCGCCGCGTTGAACGCCGCCCTCGACTGCACGACAGCACTGAAGCAAAGTAGCTATACTCCGGGACCCGCGCGTGACCATTGTCCGTGTCAGGCCCCGCCGATCCCGGCCATTTGCACGTGTTCTGGGTCCCGTCAGACACCTTGGCCCACACAGCCATGCCCGCCTTCTCCGGCGTGCACAAGATGGACCGTGCCGTCCTGCTGGTGCTGAAGCAGTAGGTCGGGCCCTGGAAGGCGACCGAGAGGAGAGAGCATCCGCATGGTCGTGGCCGCGCTACCGCTGGTGTCGGCGGGGACGGCGTTCGGCGGCGCCGGACGCGAGCGCTCGGTGGACGTGGCCAGCGGCCAAGCTGTGTTAGAATAATAGCACGGAAGCAATAACCGAAGAACGTAAAACCAAATCACAAGATCACATGAATGAGAATGACTCCGAGGCACGATGTTTTTTAACGAGGTTCGGCGATGTGCCACCTACATCCTCGGGGCGTGACTACGGGCGCTCCTCCCCATAAACAGTAGCTACACCGGCATCCGGGTACTACCGTGGCCACGCCACCGCCCACGCCAGCCGCCCAAGTAATCTCACGGTTACACGGTAGTGCCCTCATATTTATGGGCCCTAGGGATATAAAATACGACCCAAACTCTATTCCTAACTTACCAAATTACAACTTAAGTCCAGTCGTAACCAAACTGTACACATATTCGACACATATCTAACAAACTCCACCTTGGCGAATATGCACGCCACATTGAAGCCATCCATGCTCGAACTTCAGTGTACTGGACTTGAATTGTCTCCCTTTGCTGCTCACTTAGAACAGCCCGACGAGGCCGATCCCGCCGCCTTGTCGACCTTCGGACAGAACACCGCCACTGTTGCATTGCCATCCATGACTCCACCTTCAACAACCCTTCCTATCAGCTTGTATTGGTATGCACTTGACTTCTCACCAACCATGACTGTCTTGCCTTCCCGCATGACTCTCAAGGTCTACTTATCAGGCGCCGCCTGATACAGCCATCCTTCATCATTCAATAATCCAAGCGAAATCATATTCCTCCGTAGCCCCGCCACATGCTTCACACCCTTAAATAGTATCTCATGTCCATCACACATCTTGAATTTGATATCGCCCACTCCTATGATACGATAACCTGAATCATCTTCCAAGTGATCAAGACCACCACCCTCCTCAATGTATGACGAGAACCACTCTTTCTTTGGTGTTGCATGAAACGAGCTAGCTAAATCCAACAACCACGCTTCTCAAGACTTTTTACTTGATACTATGAGAACATCACCATCACTATCCGAATCATCCTACTTCTTAGCAATCATCACACTTGCGGTTCCTCCACCTTTCTTCAGTTCCGAACACGCAACCTTTTTATGTCCCCATCCCTTGCACTTATAGCACTGCGGCCCCTTCTTCATGTTGCTCTTCTTATCTCCAGCACTGTGATCACATCCAACTACAAAAACACCTCCAGAAAAATCTTCTGATAAATTGTTCTTCCTCCTTTGCTCATAACCGAGTCAAGCAGTAACAATTTTATCCACCTTAACATCTTCCTTGCCATATGTAAGTGTAGTAACCATGTGCTCATAAGACCCTGGCAACGAACACAGAAGAATAATAGCCCTGTCTTCCTCATCAATCTTTACTTCGACCTTCTCAAGATCAATAATTAATTGATTGAAGACATTAATATGCTCTGCAAGATCCAACCCCTCCTGCAGCTTTAGCCCATACAATTTTTGCTTCAGGTACAATTTCTGGGTCAATGTCTTGGACATAAACTGCTCTTCCAACTTGTCCCAAATTTTCTTCGGCGATGTTATATCCATGACATGGTACATGATCTGATCTGTGAGACACAACCATATAGTAGCACACGGTTGCACCTGAATCTCCTCCCACTTATCATCATCCACGCCGGCTTCTTCTCGTTGAGGGCCCTTGAGATACCCTACTGAGCCAACAGGTGCTTCACTCTCATCTGCCACAATCCGAAGTTTTCAGTGTCATCAAACCTTGCCACCTCAAATTTGGAAGCTATTGACGCCATCTGCCTGTTGACACAGATCATCGAAAAAACCTTCGACTATATGCACAATACGCCGTTTGCGCACTTCTTGCACACCCGTCAATGAGCACACCGCTCGCGCACTCCTTCCTCGCGCCCTTTGCCTGGACGCTCCGCCGTGCACCGCCTGTGCACAACCCGCAGCTCATGAGCCTCGTCGATCTTCACGTTCGTCGCACACGAACGATGCCTACCCGCTCGAGCGTTGCCTGCCGTCCGCCGTCAACACTACCGTCGCAAGCACCGGTCACGGATAGCCAATTGCACCAATGCAATCTTCTGTGGACTTCTTTGTTTATTATGTAGAGGCAGAAACAGTTCCAAAAAGGAAAAAAATCCAGTTAGAATAATCGGACTCCTCTATCCGCCGCTTCCTTTCCTTGCTGCTTCCTTTCCTTGTACGCAAGCTTTCACATCTAGATCGGAGTTTGTTTTCTTTTGCCAACATTTGATGGACTCCTGCATGCAGTGGGCCCATCATGTACCTGATAACACCAAATCCCACGCAAGGCTGATTTTGATCGAGCAAAAGATTATTTCACGCATGCATGAGCGTGAATTGAATTATGCATGCGTGATGCATCTACATAATTCAATTCCAGCTCTAATCTGCCACACCATCTCGTGAGTCCTAGTCCTCACCATGGCCCACCTGCACATCCGTGTCCAGGGCACCAACGCTGTGCCGTAGCCGAGCCAGGTGCCGCGCACGCTGCCGGTTTCAACCTCCACGTATCCGCGCTGCTACTCGCCGGCACATATTCCACCAGATCATCATGAATTTGCTTGAACAAGCCACCTCCGTCAACATGTCGAGTCCACCATGGCTTTCGCCACCATCCTTACAACTCCACTTTGAGTCTGCCACGACCACTCCAATCAAGATCGACTACACATCAATCTGATCACGAGTCAAAGCCGCCGTCTTCGTCCACAACACCTTCCAGCCGCACTATCGAATTTGGCCATCACGTCTCATCAGCCCCTATCTAATAGCAGCCTATAGCCGCTATCAACCCGATCTCCATGTTTAGACACATCCCTGTTGATTCCAGCTCATTGGATAGTTCGAGCCACCCGCTCGAAGTGTCCAACACCACCAATCGAGTCGTCGATCGCCACCATGCTCTACCTTGCGCCGTGTCCCTCCTAGAACAGCTTGTGCGACCTTGCGGGGTGTGGAACATGCCCATCGCACCTCCACGTGGATCTTCTCCCTGAATTTGGCTTTGGTACCACTAGTTAGAATAATAGTGCGGAAGCAATAATCCAAGAACGCAAAACCAAATCACAATATCACACAAACGAGAACGACTCTGAGGCACAATATTTTTAACGAAGTTCGGCGATGTGCCTACGTCCTCAGGGCATGACTACGGGCGCTCCTCCTCATAAACAGCAGCTACTCCGGCATCTAGGCACTACCGTAGCCATGCCAGCCACCCAAATCGTCTCCTGGTTACACGGTAGTGCTCATGGGCTCTAGAGATACAAAGTATGACCCAAACTCTATCCCTGACCTATCAAATTACAACTCAAGTCCAGTCATAGTCAAGCTGTACTCATATTCGACACATATCTAACAAGCTGGAGACGCCGCGGAGGAGGAGGTCGAGTTGGGTTTGGAGGAGGAAGAGGTGAGGAGGTAGCGGGATGCGATGCCCATGGCCTTGGGCTTGCTGGGCGTGGCGGCGGCGGCTGCGGCGCCGGCAATGGCGTTCAAGAGCTTAATGGTTTAAAAATTAAAAATGATGAGAGATCAAATGACGAGATTTTTAATAATTGCGGCGAGTGCTGCTTTACTAATGAGTCGATTGAAGTTGATAGTTTTTATGAAATTTACTAATATAGTGCCCGTATCTTGAATAAAATTTATCCAGATCTACATAAGATCGTCAATTTTTTTTTGCTTTTTCACTATACTAGACAATTATGCTCGTCGTTGCTATGGACAAAGTTGGTATAAATATCAGATACGTATTGGTGCTCGTGTGTTAATTTGTAGAGATCTATCTGATCGAGCCGTGGACGGAAGGGATTGGCCCGACATGCATACGGAATGGAATAAGACCCACATGTCAATAATACAGGCAGACCAAACCAACGTATCAAATCAAAAATTTGGGTAAAAACTTTACTCGCTTTAGTAATAGGTACAGACATAGATTCACAAACCGTGCTTTGATCGCACGAGGTATTGATTGTCCCGATTCCGACTAGGATTCGAATTGATTTGTTCGGATTTCGATTAGAATTTCGATTGCCGAATCAAGTAATCATTGCTTGTTTTAGAAATAGTAGAAAGATAAATATTGAGATTGATCAGTTTTGTATTCTATTCTGGTACATTGCAAACAGACTCATGCTCTGAAGACGATATATGCAAGAGTGTATGCATTCTACATTTTACTTGTAGCTAGTTGTGTTGCGTGGCATCATCTCTTTTCTCAAGCGAGCTCAAGAATGCCACTCAATCTATCTCGTATACGTACATGGCAAGCCACGTCATACCAGCACACGTACAAGTTATTGCCGGGCCGCCCCATCTTAGGCTATTCACACTCATCTTCCTCTATTTCCCTTCCTTAAAAGGATATTTTTAGTCTGGTCATCAAAATTCTCTCCTCCATACCTAGTTTTCCTGCACCCATCCATCCTCCATATCTCTTCTCTATACCAACTACCTTATGCGGGCCCCACATGTCAGAATTATTTTATTTTTTTTCTCCTTCCTCTCCTATCCCCTCCGCCCCTCTCTCTCTCCTCCCCTCCCCCGTCGCTCTCCGTCTCCCTCTGCCTCTCTCTCTTCCCCTCTCCGCCCCTCTCTCTGGCATCCCGCGCCGGACCATGGCGAGTGCCCGCGCGGGCCATGGCGGCGGCGGCAGAGCCGCGCGTGGCCATGGAGGGGTCCGGCCACGCCTCCCCGCCGACCGCCCGGCTTTCTCGCCGCGTTGGCAGAGCAGGGCCGCGGTGGCAGGGCTCGCCGGCCTCCATGGCTGCGGCGTGGGCTGGATCCGGCGACGCCATCTCCCTCCTCCCTCTTGCTTGCTCCCTCCTTGCTCTCGCCTCTGCTCTGCTCTTGGGCCATGGCGCTCGGCTTCACCTCCCCCTCCTCCTCCTTCCTTGCCGACGATTGGATCTGGGCGCCACCGGCCCTCTGGCCCCTTCCTCCCTCTCCGCCCACCCTCGCCGGTGTTGTGCTATGGAGGGCGCGTGCGCGGGCGGCGCATGGCCACGGCGGCCTCGAGCGCGCGCGGAGGGGCTCGGCGAGGCGGCGCCGGGCTCATGGAGTGCCAGCAAGCAAGCAGGACGGCGCCGGGTGAGCGGAGGGGCGCCGAGTGAGCGGAGCGGCGGCGAGCAGGGCGGGGGGTGCGGGGCGGACGCGCCTAGGCAGCCAGCGAGCGCGCGGCGAACGCTCGCGGCGTGGCGGCCAGGACGGGTGCGCGCGGCGGCGGCGGCCCCTGGAGCGACGCCCGCCCTCCCTCCCTGCAAGCAGGCGGGGACGGCACGCGGCGGAGGCGGGGACGGCGCGCCGCCCCTCCTCTGCTCCCTTCCCCGTGAGGCGCGCGCGGCGGCCGCGGCCACCGGCCGCGATGCCATGGGGAGCAGGGCGTCCACGGCCGGCCTCCATGGCGGACATCCCTCTCCCTCCCTGACCCGCGGCCATGGTGGATCCATGGCGGCGGCGGCAATGACCCCTCTTGAGCTCCCTCCGCCGGTGAGCCGTGGCGGCGTGGGCACAGTGCCGCCGACCCTCCTCCCTCGCATAGCCTGCGGCCCACCCTCCCCCGGCCTCCGGCAACACCTCCGGGCCGGGGCGACGACTTCGGCGGCGGAGGACGGGCGTGGGGGGATGGGGCGCTATGGCTTGGAGCCGATTCTGCGGGTGGCGGGGGTGCTGGTAGTTGAGAGATCGAGGATGAGAGGAGGATACGGAAACCCTCTGGGAATAGAGGAAACGGGAGGTTACTATACCGTGGAGGAACATATACGGGAGCCCGCTGCGGACCTTTTTTCCTGGACGCTGTTCCTTGAGGAACATATACGGGACACCGGTGTGGATAGCCTTAATCATGGAATCAGGCATGGAAGCCGCACCAATGACACGCAACGCCCGCGCCTAGCTATGCTATATCTAGCTGCCTCTGCTCGCTCTCTCCCATGCCGGCCGGCAAGTAGCGGGCACCTACGCCGGCTCCTCGATCGCAACTCAACATGCGGGTTCGGTCTGTCGCTTACATATTACTACTCAGATGTAATAATCACATTGTAGGAGAGCATAGCCGAGCTTTTATTATTACTGATTTTTTCAATCAATATTTATTCATATATATTCACACACTGTCATCCAGCTATCACTTTAGTATACAGGTGTCAGCAAATATCGGCATACATCTATCACTCTCTGTGCTCAGATGCTGCAGAATATACAAAATATAATGATTGTGCCTTGGTCCTTGCACAATCAAGCCTTCAGGAATATTCAGAATCATGTCGTGTGCAGAGTGTGCATGTCTTCTGCGAAGTACTTAAGGGTTAAGCATGAAGCGTGCTCCCTCCAAATCGCGTGCACATGAGGAATATTTTATATCATCCAGGCATCGTTGTTTAGAGACTCTGAGATGTCTCTCAGGCGTGAAGATAAATAAAGCGTCACTCCGCTCTGCTATATAAGCAGAGGCAGATCTTCAGGCGAAGGAGAGCGAGAAAGCAAGCAATGAAGACACCACACATCCTTCGAGTCCCTGAGAGAACTCATCTGTCGTAGTAGAAGTATAGTGTTTAACCAGTACACTGTGTAATATTCAAGAAGACCGTTGTATTGCATTCGTTGTGAGGTAATTCACGTAGTTTTCTGTGGGGTTTCCCAAAATAGAAAGCCATATGTAAGCATGTTTGTCTTAATGGAGTAGTTTGCCTTTGAAAATCCCTTTGTCTTCTCGTCTGTTTGTGTGCGACAAGTTTCTATACTAGGGACCCTATAAAAGAAACTTCTGTGTTTGATGTTCTCGTTAAAGCCCCGAGAGTGGCGTGTTGGAGAGCCGTGTCCGTAGAGAAGTGTTCCCTTCAGGTGGAACTGCCTGGGGAGCCCATAGGTCTCATTTTGCATAGGCGCACGACTTGGGAAAACTAGAAAAGGTTACCCGCTTCTTAGGATAGAATGCGATAAATATAGTGAGTACCGAGTAGGACAAACACAACTGGTGAGACACCCCGGTTGTACTGTTGGTTTCGCCAACCTGCAGAAATCCTGGAATATAGCTGTTCGCTAATATGATCATCTTGTGTAATACCTTGATCAACAGAGACACAATATTATATACGACGAAATATTTTAAGCTAATCACAATTAGCTTAATTAATCACAAGCCTAATACCCCTCTCACGAGAGCCATACTGTCTTTAAATATTGGCCGCAATATTAGAATACTCCGCCATCATTATCATATAATATATATCTCCTAATCGTGCTTAGTGTGTCATATAATTTAATCAAAGTGTCACCCCTGTTATTTTATTGTGTTGGTATCAGAGCATGTGCATGCAATTCGGAGGAAGCACGCGTGCATTCGTAAGCCTTAAGTACTTCGCAGGAGGCATGCACAGTCTGCACACGACATGATTCTAAATATTTCTAAAGGCTTGACTGTGCAAGTACCGAGGCACAATCATTATATTTTGCAGCACCTGAGCACAATGAGTGATAGATGGATGCTTATATTTGCTGACACCTGTGCACTAAAGTTACAGCTGGATGACAACATGTGATTTTTTTCAGAATTGGAAATTTTCCTCTTGGGTGGCCTTCCACGCCCGAATAATTGATAGCTATATCAATTTTGTACTGGGTAGGGTCTTCCACGCCTAAATTATTCATAGGCATATCAATAAATTTGTCTCTATGTTACTCCTCTTTTTGCCCATGGCCTCTGATGCATATCAATAAATTTGTCTCTATGTTACTCCTCTTTTTGCCCATGGCCTCTGATGTCTCCGGTACAATCAATTCCTCCAATATCTATTTTGATGTCATCATTTAGAAATTGGTCAGTATCAAATTTGTTGTCATATTCTTTCTTCATATTGATAAATTGCTGCTGCATTTTCTTCTTCGCTTCTATCATAATTTCTTCCTTTAATTCTTTCTTCTATTGTGGAAATATTTTTTCGTATTTTTCCTCTAACTTGGAATCAATATATTCACTATCTAAAGGATCAACTCCTTTCACAAGGCATTCTTTGTACGTTGGTTTCTTAGATGATCCTTCTTCCTTGATATTCACTACTGGTGTATTCACTGAAACATTCTTATTTTTTGCCTTCTTAAGCATTTGTATATATCTTTTGCAGCTGGCTCGATGAAGTAATTTATTCCAATCATTTTTCTTGCTTAGGCCAATGCCTCATCAATGGCAAGATATTTTTTTCATGATAGTATTCCATCATATTTAGCTTTGTTCTTCTGAAATATTACACTTTCAAATACCACATATATAAGTTTGATCTATGGTGGTTGTGGACTCTCAGATGTAGGGATCAAGTTATTAAACATATTAAAATATTTGGCAAGGCTATTGAGTATTGATAGAATGTACCCCTTTTCTTCTCTCTTCTTGTAGTATTGAAATCAGAAATTGTCCAAAATGCATTCCTGAACATCATCTAGCACAATATGATTTTTTGGGCTTGAATTTGTATGAATTTGGTGGGAAAATCTTTAGCTTATTTTCTATCCCAAAGGTGAAAGTTTCAACTCCATTAAAGGTCATTCCCCTTTTCATTCCTGCAAAATAGTTGATGGAGAAAACAAATCTGGTAAGCTATTTTCCTTTCCTTTAATATGTTGAAAAATAACTTTATAGCCATTTTCAGTAATAATATCTTCAAACAAAACCCATCTCCAGGTTGAACTTTTATTACTATTAGTCTGATTATAATACTTGCATATGGCTTCACAGTCTGTTCTAATTGTGAATTCATTAAAACCCAAGTAAAGTCTAAAAGCATTTATTGCATATATTACTGTCAATATCTCTCTATCAGTATTATTCACGGTATATAGCTTATAACTTCCTGAAGTATATCTACATATTTTCTCTTCTGCCTTAGGTCAGTATTTATTAGGCTTTTCCTTTAATATTGCACCCCATCCTAATTTATATGCATCTGTTTCAATGATAAAGTAATTATCATCAAGGAATAATTCCAAAGGCTTTAGATTTCAGACTTTTTCTTTTATAGCCTAAACTAATTTTATATCTTCTGAGTTAAAGTATTTTTGGCCATTCACTACTACGAAAAACATTTGTAGGGGCGGGTAAAAACGCATTTGTAGGGATGGGTATAAAATCCGTTGCTAGTTTTCGCTGCTAAAAATACCCTTTTTCAGGGACGGATAATGAAACCGCCCCCCTCAACCGCCCCTAGAAATGCATTTGTAGGGGCGGGTCTGTAGCAGATCCGCCCAAATTAAACCGGCTTAAGAGCGCTAAATATCATCTTAATGAATAATCAAGTTTCCACGCACATAAAATGGTGTAATCCGGCAGTCTGTCGGGTAATTCCCGATTAAACAACTGTACTCCTGAATCACAATTGCACTAGAGATTCTCAAATTAATTTACAATACTGATCTTACATAAAAGGTTTGAATACAAACGACAGAGATCAAACACACAGCGGAAGTTTTAAAACGGAGTTCGAAGTATAAAACGATAACTACGAACGACGATACAAGGTGAGCTCCACATCCTGCCCACCAATGTGATGCCAACCTGCCCGAACTTCACGGGGAAGACGGGGCCCACTCAACTGTCCACCCTGGAGGAAGCGGTTGTCCAATCCAGGACGCACAGACCTCTTCGAAGTCAGTGGGGACACAACCTGCTCAGGAGGGTTACAACAACAACCCTGAGTATACTAATACTCAGCAAGGCTTACCCGACTATGGGTATACTTAGCCCAATATCTAGACATGCAAAGCTTTTTGGCTCTGGAGTTTGTTTTGCTGAAAAGCTACTAGTAGTAAATCCTTACTTTCAATATTTTAACTCAAGTTTAGTATTCGAGTACCCACTAGGTTTGCTATAGCATCTAGATCATACATGGTAGATCAAATTATCTTTCCGTAACATACAAACCAACATTTCCATTCCGTTCTCGTCCCACTTCTTTACTACGATGTGACACAGTGACCAAGGCTCTCATATCCGCGAGTCACGGCGAATCGATCCGATTTAACCTTGCAAAGTGGACCTAACCAACACGACATATGTAAGCCCCGTCGGGCCACACACGTCAACTGTTCCCATCATCACCCCTACGTCTGAATCACGCCCGCCAAAACTCGGGTGAGGAGCCCCACACGGCGAACACCCAGTGGACCCGAGGGCGACTACAATACCCGCCATCATCCCACTCCCAGAGTAGCAAGTCGCGATTCAAAGTATCGTTGCGAATCAAGTAATGAGCTTACCGGTTTCAACTACCTCCTACTCCCGGCATATGGTTAGTACTGTTCAATCCTCGATCAACAATGCCAACAACGGTACGGTCCTCAAACGACACAAGCGGAGGCTACTCTCCATTCATTTCATATCCAGAACCAAATTCATCTCCGCCAGGTCTTCATTTCTTTTTCCTCATTGATTCATTCTCAAACCACATTGCCATAAGAAACCAGATCTTAAATCCCGCGAGTGACAGGAATCGCTCGACTTCTACCGAGATCCTACTTAAGCATTTCTAACGACATCTGCATTAGTATGGACTCACAGGTACCTAGGGAGAACATGCATACTAGGGTTTCATACAACTTCTAGAATGTAAATGCACAATTATTTAAATAAACATTGAATACATAAATTAGGGTTATGCTCTGGGGCTTGCCTTGCAGGTCAGCGGGGTTAGCAACTTCTTTGGGAGAGCGCTTGACTGCGTCCTCCTGTTGCTCTCCTGCTTGCGGCTCCTGGATCGGCTCAGCGACCAGCTCGTAGACGACCTCGGTTTCAGCATCCACACAAATAAAATATGCCATGCATAAGACTCATGAAATGATGCAATGCAATGCCATACACACAATGAGAGGCACGGACCAAACTCTGAAAGCTTTTACGGAGCAACCTCACAACTAGGGTTACGACGGAAATGGTTTAGAACTGATGTGCAGCCTTTGGTTCTAATGCCTTTAGCCTGAAGTGTCTCCTATCAAGTAAAAGTTACTAAACTCACTTCGAAGGATTAAACACAACCCTAGAACAACATGGATCAAACTATCCAGGAGCTTGTTTTGCTACAAACACACATGCATGAAAGAATTAATTAACAACAATTATAAAAGAAAAGAGCATAGCTAGGAGCAAATTAAAAGCAAAAACTTAACTTGCATATACGATCTAGCACATCAATTTACCAAACTAACATGGTATAGATAAAGCATGTCATATAATTTTTCCAACATTTATTGATGGTAAAAAGTATTTATTTTAACTCTAGCAAGGTAAACTAAACATAAATAGATGTACTCAACAGTGCACAGCACCAGCACATGAAATTTTTACGGTAGATTACACATACAAAGATTGAACTGCTGCCTAAAATTCATGATTTTTAGAGCAACAAAACAACCGATATAAAATAAACAAGCTTGAGTACAAAGTAAAATATAGCACATGTAACACTAACATTTAACGCGTATGAGTATTTTTTTCTCTAAAGATCTTGATTTAAGGAACCCAACAAAATTTAGTTTGCATTTTTAGCATTTTTCTATGATTTATTATGCATGTATGAAATTTCAGCCGAAAATAAAGGATTTTGAAAAAAAAGAAAAACAAAACGGCTGACAGCTGGGCCCCACATGCCAGTGGGAGCCCAGCTCCCAGCTCCCTCCCCTGCTCGCTCGTGCGCCATGGCCGGCGCGGCCAGGCAGGCTTGCAGCGACGTGACTTTGCCGCCGGCCCGCGGCTCACCAGCGCCGGAGGTGGGTGATCGACGTAAGGGGCGGAGCTCCGATGAGAACGTCAATGGCGGCCGGCGATGGCAGGGGCGATTCGGCTAGCGTAGGGCTCAATCGAGCTCGGGGATGGGTGGAGGAGGTGAAGGGCGAGGCTGCGCGGCTCGGGGCGGGTGGAATCAGGGCGGGACAGCGAGGGGTGGTCGGAATCGATGTCGACGGCGACTCCGCTCGGCTCTCCTCGGCGCAAGTTCGAGGAAGGGGAAGAGGAGAGGGTGAAAACGGACACGACTCCGTGGGGATAAGGACGGGCGCGTGAGTGCGGCGGGCGAGGTTCACCGACGGCTGACGCGTGGAGGGGCTCGCCGGCGTCCAGGCGCTGGTATGGGCGCGGGTACGGCGTCACTTGAGAGCACAGTAACCGAGTTGAATTCGTTTGAATTGATTTTGACCAAAGTTTGACCGCCCAAAACTCCAAATTTCATATAGAAACTTGAAATTTGGCCAAAATAGAAGTTGTAGAGGAAGAGAAGATCCGCAACTTTTGTTTTGGGCGAAAGTTGATTGGAGGCTCAGATCAAGAAGAAAAACACGGTCGAACACGGCTAAATCGATGTTTAACACGCGAACTCGATTAACGCTAATGACACGCTTAAGCCATGATTAGTGATTAAACACGTGATTAGCACCTTGATTAACACAGGGGTGTTATAGCCCTTCCTCCTTAAAACAATCTCGTCCCAAGATTCATGCACGCTTGGAAGTATAAGGCAAGAAGGTTGAAAGGTGAAGTAACTGGATGAGCATTTAAAAAGTCCGGTTACTTGGATCTCAGAAATTCCTCTTGCTCCCAAGTAGCTTCATCTTCGGAGTGATTACTCCATTAAACTTTGTAGAATCGGTTGGTTGTGCGGCAAGTAACTCGATCCTTGCGATCGATAATCTTGATAGGATGTTCAGGATAAGTGAGATTCGACTCTAATTGAATCGAGTCACTTTCAACAACATTAGTCGGAACCCTAAGACACTTCTTGAGTTGTGATACATGAAAGATGTTATGAATTGCAGAAAGATTCGTTAGAAGATCCAAACGATAAGCTACAGGACCGCATCTTTCCACAATTGGATATGGGCTAATGTAGCGGGGAGCTAACTTTCCTCTTACTCCAAATCTCTGAACGCCTTTCCAAGGCGATACCCTCAGATAGGCATGGTCACCGACTTCAAAGACCAATGGCCTACGCCTTCTATCAGCGTAGCTCTTCTGCCGAGACTGCGCGATCTTCAAGTTTGCTTGAATAAGACGAACTTGTTCTTCGACCTCTTGAACCATGTCGGGCCCAAAGATAGTTCTTTCCCCAGTTTCAGACCAATTGAGAGGTGTACGGCACTGACGACCGTATAGTGCTTCAAAGGGTGCCATTTTGATGCTTTCTTGATAACTATTGTTATAAGAGAATTCAGCTAATGGCAAGCATTCATCCCATTTCTATGGATAGGCTAAAACACAGGCACGAAGCATATCCTCCAAAATTTGATTTATCCTCTCGGTTTGGCCGTCTGTTTGAGGATGATATGCAGAGCTGCGAATAAGATGGTTTCCCAAGCTAGCATGTAGTTGCTCCCAAAAGCGAGCAACGAACTAGGTCCCTCGATCTGATATGATGGTCTTTGGCACACCATGTAAACATAGTATGCGATCCATGTACAACTCGGCATACTTCTTTGCTGGATATAGAGTTTTGACTGGAAGGAAATGTGATGACTTGGTCAGTCTGTCCACCACGACCCAAATGGAGTCGTACCCCTTTTGAGTTCGAGGTAAATCGACAATGAAATCCATGCCGATATCCTCCCATTTTCATTCAGTAATATTCAAGGGTTGCAGAGTTCCAGCTGGCCTCAGATGACTAGCCTCAACCCTTCAACAAATATCACACTCTGACACATATTTGGCTATTTCTCTTTTCATCCTTGTCCACCAAAATCGTTGTTTCAGGTCTTGATACGTTTTATTGCTACCTGGATGGATCGATAGTCGAGAAGTATGAGCCTCATTAAGAATTTGTTTTCTAAGCTCAAAATCCTTAGGCACCACTAATCGGTTTTTGAACCATAACACATTTTCACTGTCTTGGTGGAAGCAATTTACTTTGGGATCTCCCTCTGATATCCTTCTCTGGATTTCCTTCACCCTTTTATCCTTCTTTTGTGCCGCGACAATTAGATCACGTAGGGTAGAAGTAAGCTCTAGATGAGCCAATGTGCCGTGTGGTACAATGCTTAAATTTAGCTTTTCCATTTCAAAGCAAAGAGACTCGCTTAATGGTATAGCTGAGATGCAATGGCAGTGAGCTTTGCGACTTAGTGCATCTGCAACCACATTTGCCTTACCAGGATGATAATGCACTTCGAGCTCATAATCTTTAATCAACTCAAACCATCGTCTTTGACACATGTTCAAATCAGCTTGAGTGAAAAGATATTTGAGACTCTTGTGATCAGTATAGATGTTGCATAAGGTACCCAGAAGATAGTGTCGCCAGATCTTTAAAGCATGGACCACAGCTGCTAATTCTAGATCGTGAGTGGGATAGTTTTCTTCATGCCGCTTGAGTGATCGAGAGGCATAAGCAATCACTCGATTCTCCTGCATCAAGACACAGCCAAGTCCTGTGCCGGAGGCATCACAGTAGACATCGAATAGTTTTGTAGTGTCAGGCTAGGCCAAGATTGGGGCTGAAGTGAGAAGTGTTTTCAATTTTTTGAAAGCTTCCTCACATTGACTACTCCAATAGAACTTGACACCCTTCTTAAGAAGTTCAGTCATCGGTTTCGCAATTTTGGAGAATTTCGGAATGAACCGACGATAATACCCAGCTTAGCGCAAGAAACTGCAGATTTCAGGAACAGAAGTTGGGGCTTCCCAATCTAGTACATCCTGTACTTTACTGGGATCTACGGAAATACCTTCAGCAGATATGACATGACCTAGAAATGGAACTTCCTTCAGCCAGAAGTCACACTTACTGAATTTGGCATAAAGTTGATGTTCCCTAAGATGTTGAAGAACTATGTGAAGATGATGAGCATGTTCTTCCTCATTCTTGGAGTAGATCAAGATATCATCAATGAATACCACGACGGACTTATCTAACTCCGGCATGAATACTGAATTCATGAGGTACATGAAGTAAGCGGGAGCATTGGTTAACCCAAAGGACATAACCAAATACTCATAAAGACCATAACGAGTAGAGAAAGCTGTTTTTGGTATATCCGCCGGTATGATTTTAATATGATGATAGCCAGATCGAAGAACTATCTTTGAGAATACTTTGGCTCCAGCTAACTGATCAAAGAGATGGTCAATACGAGGAAGTGGGTATTTGTTCTTGATGGAGACCGCATTCAGAGGTCGATAGTCCACACATAACCTTAACCCTTGGTCTTTCTTCTTTACGAACAGAGCCGGACATCCCCAAGGTGAGGTGCTCGATCGAATGAAACCTTTATCTTCTAGATCTTGCAACTGGACCTTTAATTCAGCTAACTCACTTGGAGTCATTCTATATGGCCTTCTAGATATGGGTTATGTGCCAGGCTGTAACTCAATGACAAATTCCACATTCTGATCTGGAGGCATGCCCGGTAGCTCCTCCGAAAACACATCGGGGTATTCACAAACCACAGGAATTTCTTCTAAGGATTTTGCCTCGAGATGGAATACTGCTCCTATTGGAATCTCGTGCTGGGAAAGATGAATATCTATAGGACCATATGTGGGAGAGTTAAGTTGGATAACACGAGAAGATGTATTGATGATGGCACAATGCTCTTTCATCCAATTCATTCCAAGTATGACATCTATCCCCTAGCTTGGAAGGACAATGGGTGTGGTCTGAAAAATCTTCCCGCTCAAGTCAAGGGGCACACTTCGAACTAATTGGCTAGTATTTAACTGTGCGCCCGGAGCATGAATGATAAAAGGCTTTATCATGTGGGTTACTTGCAAGTTAAGCCGTGCTACACATGCTTGACTGATGAATGTATGAGATGCTCCAAAGTCAAATAACACAATAGCAGGGCGGTGGTGAATGGAAAACATACCCGCCATCACTTGAGTACCCTCAGGAACATCCTCCAGAGTGGTGTAGTTCACACGTCCAGTCTTAACAGGTGCAACCTTCTTCTTCTGAGTCTGCTGGATAGAACCTTGAGCCGGTGTGGGGGTCTTATAGTTGGTCTGCTTAGGCGGCATATGGCAATCACGTGCAAAGTGCCCATAGTTACCACAATTGTAACAGGGGTAGTTGCTGGGGCGTGTAGCTTGCTGCCCTTGTTGTTGTGTCGAGGGACGTGGTGCCCACTGCTGCTGTGGCGGCCTAGCGACCCAACGACCCTGCTGTGGAGGGCGGTTCAAAGCTTGCTGAGTCCCTGTCTGAACCAGCTTGTACTTCTGAGGTGCATTGCTGGAGAATCCAGCAGGTGCCTTCCTTTTCTTGTCAGCTTTGTGCACTAGCGTGGCATCTTCCTGGGTGATGGCCTAATTAACTAGCTCAGTAAAGTTGTCACAAGCTGTGAGAGGTAACTTGTCCTAAAGCTTTGTGCTGAGTCCCCTCCTAAAGCAATCCTGCTTCTTCTCATCGGTATCCACATGGAACCCACCATACTAGGACAGCTGATTGAAAGTTTGAGCATACTGGAGAACAGTGTTATTCCCTTGCTTCAGGGCTAGGAATTCTGCCATCTTTCTCCTCATCAAGCTAGTAGGGATGTGGTGGGCTTTGAAAGCTGCCACGAATTCATTCCAAGTAAGACGCGTACCCTCGGAAAGTAGAGCCTTGTGATTAACCCACCATATCTTTGCAGGTCCTCTCAGCTGTTGCGCTGCAAAGGCAGCTTTGTCCATTTCCGTGAAATTGAGAATACTAAACTTGTCCTCAATGGTGTGAATCCAAGCATCTGCCTCAAGGGGATCATCTGCCTTGTGGAACAGAGGTGGCTGGGTGGCCAGAAAACCGACATAGTCAGTTTCTGCTGGTGGTGGCGGGGAAGCTTGTCGGCCTCTGCCGGCATTGGCTTGCACCAGTTGCCTCATCAACTCAGTCTGCTCATTGCGGTCGGCGATAAGAGCCGCAATAGCTTGAGCCAAAGAGGGTGGTGGTTGGGGTAGTGCTCCGTGATTCTCATTGTTATGGTTGGCAGCATGGTTATCACCCATCTGCAAAATAACCACCCCTTGGTTAGCCATTCCGCTATCAGGACTAATTCATGCAAATAAAGAATGTGCATATATAATATGAACACACGGCATAAATCATTTCCCTCGCGATATGGTTCACCAAGGGAAAAAAATAAAATGACTTGCCTCGGTTGAAACCGCATCTACGCACTTTGAACCGTAGATTGGTAACTCGGGTTGCACAAGTTCCACCCAGAGTAGCTCTAGCATAGGTGGTACTGAACATTGCTCGCACAGAATTTAGATTCGCAGACATCCAAAGCACAGATCATCACTAGAGTTCCAAAATTTTCAAGTACCCACAGAATAATTTTTTTTGTACAAAACATAAATAAATTTTACTAAAGCGCAACAATAAACAACAAGGTGATCAAACCAACTCGAATATGCAAGATGTTATCGTTTCTTACCCAAACAAGTACCAAAATATGGTATACGAGGACAACCGGTAGCACAATTACGTACTCTCCCTATATATAGACTAGTCGTTCCTACGATCAAGGATTTCATAACGTGGTTAATGTGGTTAGTTACCTGCAAAAGAACACAGAGTATAAATAACCACTCACGAACAGCTCCCATGTGTCCTACGTCACACGAGTAATGCATATGCAGTTTCCCACATATTCACACATACATTACCATCCACTATAGAGATGGCACCCAAACATTCGACGCTGAATGGGCAGCGTTGCATACGTCATAATAACGTATTCACTTCCCGTACACTCGGCTTACGGGACATCCAAGGGTAGACGTGTCCCAAGGGTCACGGTCATGGCCAACCGCATGATTGGTTTACATCTCATAACATTGCCTTACGAGATGGCCGTGATCACAATCACACTGTAGGAAATCCGTACTCCATATCAGGCGGCAGATAGCAACAGGCTCGTTTGAATTGAGCCTTATCACCTCCTCGTATGCTCATCATACGGGACCCGCGCACGTATGAAACACGTGGGCTATTCTAAAGGACTACCAAGAATACTTACCTTGCTTACCTTAGCGTAGGTGCATCATTACAGAATATAGATACCAGTTGTGCAAGAAATAAGGTTTAACAAAAAGTAAAAGCTGGAAGTGCTAGAATAAAATAGATACTTAGATGCCACCTAACTCATGTAACATAATTAGGGCATACAAACTATCTATCATATTCCCTAGTGCATCCAGCGTCAACTTTTTGAAAAACCCGAAATCTTTGCAAGATAAGAGTTACTTAACGTAACTAAGCACACAAGTAATCACCCCTAGTGCAATTTAGAGCTCTGATGCCAGCTGTAGCAGATCCACCCAAATTAAACCGGCTTAAGTGCGCTAACTATCATCTTAATGAATAATCAAGTTTCCACGCACTTAAAACAGTATTTCCCGATTAAACTACTGTACTCCAGGATCACAATTGCACTAGAAGTCTCGCACGAAGACGAGCACAGGTGATACAAGCATATACAGATTCTCAAATTAATTTACAACACTGATCTTACATAAAAGGTTTGAATACAAACGACAGAGTTCAAACACACAGCGAAAGTTTTAAAACGGAGTTTGAAGTACAAAACGATAACTACGAACGACGATACAAGGTGAGCTCCACATCCTGCCTACCGATGCGATGCCGCCTGCCCAAACTTCACAGGGAAGACGGGGCCCACTCGACTGTCCACCCCGGAGGAAGTGGTTGTCCAATCCAGGACGCACATACCTCCTCGAAGTCAGCGGGGACACAACCTGCTCAGGAGGGTTACAACAACCCTGAGTATACTAATACTCAGCAAGGCTTACCCGACTATGGGTATACTTAGCCCAATATCTAGACATGCAAAGCTTTTTGGCTCTGGAGTTGGTTTTGCTGAAAAGCTACTAGTAGTAAATCCTTACTTTCAATATTTTAACTCAAGTTTAGTATTTGAGTACCCACTAGGTTTGCTATAGCATCTAGAGCACACATGGTAGATCAAATTATCTTTCTGTAGCATACAAACCAACATTTCCATTCCGTTCTCATTCCACTTCTTTACTACGATGTGACACAGTGACCAAGGCTCTCATATCCGCGAGTCACGGCGAATCGATCCGATTTAACCTTGCAAGGTGGACCTAACCAACACGACACATGTAAGCTCAGTCGGGCCACACACGTCAACTGTTCCCATCATCACCCTGACGTCTGAATCACACCTGCCAAAACCCGGGTGAGGAGCCCCACACGGCGAACACCAGTGGACCCGAGGGCGACTACAACACCCGCCATCATCCCACTCCCAGAGTAGCAAGTCGCGATTCAAAGTATCGTTGCGAATCAAGTAATGAGCTTAGCGGTTTCGACTACCTCCTACTCTCGGCATGTGGTTAGTACTGTTCAATCCTCGATCAAATTCATATCCAGAACCAAATTCATCTCCGCCCGGTCTTCATTTCTCTTTCATCATTGATTCATTCTCAAACCACATTGCCATAAGAAACCAGATCTTAAATCCCGCGAGTTATAGGAATCACTCGACTTCTACCGAGATACTACTTAGCAAAGCATTTCTAACGACATCTGCACTAGTATGGACTCACAGGTACCTAGGGAGAACATGCATACTAGGGTTTCATACAACTCCTAGAACGTAAATGCACAATTATTTAAAAAAACATTGAATACTTAAATTAGGGTTATGCTCCGGGGCTTGCCATATAGGTCAGCGGGGTTAGCGACTTCTTTGGGAGCGCGCTCGACTGCGTCCTCCTGCTGCTCTCTTGCTTGCGGCTCCTGGATCGGCTCAGGGACCAGCTCGTAGACGACTTCAGTTTTAGTGTCTACACGAATAAAATATGTCATGCATGAGACTCATGAAATAATGCAATGCAATGCCATACACACAACTCTAAAAGCATTTACGGAGCAACCTCACAACTTGGGTTACGACGGATATGGTTTAGAACCAAACTCTAAATGCCTTTAACCTGAAGTGTCTCCTATCAAGTAAAAGTTACTAAACTCGCTTCGAAGGATTAAACACAACCCTAGAAGAACATGGATCAAAATATCCAGGCGCTTATTTTGCTACAAACACACATGCATAAAAGAATTAATTAACAACAATTATAAAAAAAAAAGAGCATAGCTAGGAGCAAATTAAAAGCAAAAACTTAACTTGCATATACGATCTAGCACAACAATTGACCAAACTAACATGATATAGATAAAGCATGTCATATAATTTTTCCAACATTTATTGATGGTAAAAAGTATTTATTTTAACTCTAGCAATGTAAACTAAACATAAACAGATGTACTCAACGGTGCACAGCACCAGCATATGAAATTTTTACGGTGGATTACACATACAAAGATGGAACTACTGCCTAAAATTCACGATTTTTAGAGCAACAAAACAACCAATATAAAATAAACAAGCTTGAGTACAAAGTAAAACTTGATTACTTTAACGCTGACATGCAACACTGACATTTAACGCGCATGAGTATTTTTCTCTGAAGATCTTGATTTAAGGAACCCAACAAATTTTAGTTTGTATTTTTAGCATTTTTCTGTATTTATTATGCATTTATGAAATTTCAGCCGAAAATAAAGGATTTTGAAAAAAAAGAAAAACAAAACGGCTGATAGCTGGGCCCCACATGCCAGTGGGAGCCCAGCTCCCAGCTCCCTCCCCTGTTCGCTCGCGTGCCATGGCCGGCGCGGCTAGGCAGGCTCGCGGAGGTGCGGCTCTGTCGCCGGCCCGCGGCTCGCCCGTGGCATGGCCTGGCCCGCCAGCGGCCAGGGCAGCCCGGCGGGGCTGGCGCACGCAGCGGCGCGGCAGGGCCTGCGCACAGAGCAGCCCGCGGCGGCGTAGGGCAGGGGCGGCGGCAGCGCGCGGCGTTCCCGCCGACGCGGCAAAGGGCGGCGGGGAGGCGGGGCAGGCCCGCGACCAGGGCCCCAGGCGGCCCTGGGGCGCGCGGCGGCATTGTGCGAGCTCGGACGGAGGAGGCCCACGGCAGCGCGCGCGGTGGCGCAAGGCAGACACGACGGCGCGGCGGTGCTCCGGCGGCGGCGGCACCGGAATCGAAGGGGAAAAGGGTCGTGGAGCATGAGGGAAGTGCGGGGAAGCTCACCACTCTTTCGATTTGGGTGGAGGGAGGCCGGAGGTGGGAGATCGACGTAAGGGGCGGAGCTCCGGCGAGAACGTCAATGGCGGCCGGCGATGGCGGGGCCGATTCGGCTGGCGTAGGACTCAATCGAGCTCGGGATGGGTGAAGGAGGTGAAGGGCGAGGCTGCGCGGCTCGGGGCGCGTGGAATCAGAGCGGGACGGCGACAGGTAGCCGGAATCGACATCGACGGCGACTCCGCTCGGCTCTCCTCGGCTCGAGTTCGAGGAAGGGGAACAGGAGAGGGCGAGAACGGACACGACTCCGTGAGGATAAGGACGGGCGCAAGAGTGCGGCGGGCGAGGTTCGCCGACGGCCGACGCGTGGAGGGGCTCGCCGGCGTCCAGGCGCCGGTATGGGCATGGTTACAGCGTCACTAGAGAGCACAGTAACCGAGTTGAATTCATTTGAATTGATTTTGACCAAAGTTTGACCTCACAAAACTCCAAATTTCATATAGAAACTTAAAATTTGGCCAAAATAAAAATTGTAGAGGAAGAGAAGATCTGTAACTTTTGTTTTGGACGAAAGTTGATTTGAGGCTCGGATCAGGAAGAAAATGCGATCGAACACGGTTAAATCGATGTTTAACATGTGAACTCGATTAATGCTAATGACACGCTTAAGCCACGATTAGCGATTAAATACATGATTAGCACCTTGATTAATACAGGGGTGTTACAGAGTCACCCGTTCCTAGAAATCCAATTTCTAGGGGCGGGTGAGGGGTCAGCCACCCCTAGAAACTGATTTAAAAAATAAAATAAACACGCCGATGGCGCCGGCACGCGGTGGTCGGCGCCGCTGGAGCTCTGGTCGACCCACACGCCTTGCTCCAGTGTGTCCAGGAAGAGATTCACGTCCGCCTCTTGCTCACTCGAGCTCGAGCTGGCCTCGAGCCTCGGCCCATGACGCTGGCATGGCCGTCGTCTCTCGCCAGTCCCCCGCAGCTCGTCTGGGCCGCCGTCGCTCGCCAGGCCGCCGCATCTCGTCCAGGCCGCCGTCGGTGCTCGCCACGCCGCTGCCAGGCTCGAGCCCCCATGGCCGTATCGGCCTGCCTCATGCTGCTTGCTCCACCTTCTTGGTTCGAGCTTGCTCCATCTTGGGACGCTCCCTGGAAGCACTCGATTCAAATGTCAAGCAAACGTCAAACTTTCAAACAAAAAATACTCCCTCAATACTCCACTGATTCAAACAAGATGCACGGTCACAAGATCTAATAGATCCAGGAAAAAGATCACAAAACAATAAAAAACCACTGTGAATCGAGTGAAATTCCAAATGTCTGTTCTAGGAACGCGATTTGGGGAAAACTCAAAATCTGAGTCGATTTGCAAGAGATTCGAGTGGAGATTAAATCAAAGATGCACACAAGAATCCTAGCAACAAAATCTCTCAAACAATTTCATGAATCCACACTGAAATCACCAGCTTCAGCGAGCCCAGCGCCGCCACGCACTCACCTACGACCGAGCAAGCTCACAGCAGGGTCGCGTGTGCCTGCACACCCGCTGCCGCTGAAGCTCCAAACCGGGGCCGCCGGGGCAAGGCCCGCTTCTCCACGGAGTTCAAGAGAGAGCTGAGGTGAGAGGATAGAGAGAGTTTAGGTGAGTGGTGACCAGGGTTCACCAAACCAGTGGGAACCGGTCCGGTTCCGGTTTGGGCCGGTACCAAACCGGCCCAAATTCAAAATTCAAATTTGAATTCAAAAAAAAAAATTTCTAAAAAATTCCTAAAAATACTTCAAGGTGCGATGAATCTAATGGTGTCAAGTTTTCTCAAAAATTCGTTCATTTAGTATAGTTTGCGGGGATTTGAAGTTAAACAAAAAAAGCGTGCATATAAAAGTATACAAATACAATGTAAAAGTAGTACAAAAGAGGGTTGGAGGGTTCATTTAAGCTAAAATATGTTATACAAACATTTATTTAGTATACTTTGCGGGCATTTGAATTTAACAAAAAAGAAAAAAATTGAATTTGGCCGGTTACCAGTCAAACCGGCCAGTTACTAGTCAAACCGATCGGTAAATCGGTCAAACCGGTCGGAACCGATTGAACATGCAATTTTGAATTCCACCGGTTTCCGGTCAAACCGGTCGAGTAAATCGCTACCGGACCGCGCCGGTTTGACTGGACCGGTCGGTAACGTAAACCCTGGTGGTGACAGATATTTCGAGAGAGAGCTAAGAGAGGCGAGAAGATAAAGGCCAGCACTCGCAAGGTGCGTGAGCTGAGTTCCAAATTTTTAATGCCCGTCGACTGCGTTTAAATTTTGTAGGGGCGAATTCTATTTTTAGGGCCGGGTGACGTCCCCACCCACCCCTACAAATGATTTTTAGAGACGGGTGATGCCCCACCCGTCCCTACAAATGATTTTCAGGGGCGGGTGACGCCCCACCCATCCCTAGAAATAATTTTTTTAATTTTAAAATTTTGTTGAAAATGAAAACATATAGCAAAACATGTCAAAAAAGATGAAATTTTTACTGTAAGCTTATTAAGATATGTAGAAATTAAAAAATTGCAAAACTATATTTCAGCATTTATAATGGTGAAGAGTGTGAAACTATAATGTATGACTCACTCACTCTACTCTCTCATACAACTTAAGACTTACTTTGTGGTTTCCACACTCATTATCACTATATAAATTGAAATACATTTTTAATATTTTTTGTAGTTCTATAGATCACAATAGGCTTATGCTAAAATTTTCACCTTTTTGACATGGTTTGCTATTTTTTTGAATTAAATCTTTTTTAGAATAAATTTGAAAATTATTTTTAGGGGCGGACCATGGGGTGACCCGCCCCTAAAAATGCCATTTGTAGGGGCGGGTCACCCCTCAACCGCCCCTAAAAATGGTCCATTTTTAGGGGCGGGTGATGAGTTGACCCGCCCCTACAAATGCATTTTTAGGGGCGGCTCATTTTCTATAGTATCCATGTCCCATTTGTAGGAACGGGTGACTTTTTGGTCCGCCTCTAAAAAAATTTGAGGTGTTGCTAGAAATTGTTTTTTAGTAGTGATTCTTTCTTAGCTTAGCATATAAAGGACCAGCAGGTTTAGCCATATTTTCTATATAATTCCTAGCATAATTCACGATTCCTAAGAATTGTTGCAAGACCTTCTATCATTCCTAGGAAACTGTAAAATCGTCTTTGCAATATGCTCTTGTAAATGTATTTTCCCTTGTTTTCTTCAAAAAAAATGTATTTTCCCTTCTCCTATTTCATGACCAAGGAAATTAATTTTCTCCTTGCATATTTCCATTTTCTTCATAGACAGAATTAACCCATTTTGTTCTACGTTCCTAAAGAAAACTTCAAGGTGAGCAATATGCTCTTTATATGACTTTGAGAAGACTAACAGGTCATCTACATAAACTAATATGAAGGCTGGGTTCTGATTGAATATATTTTGCATCTTCCTTTTGGAATAATGCAGCGGGCCTCGGCGTCACCGCCGGTGGTGGAAGGCCACACGCCTCGCTATCGCCTCCTCCACCTGCGGGCCTCCTTGTCGCCGCCGGTGGGGAAGGCCACACATCCCACCGTTGCCGCCTCCTCCTCCTCTTCACGAGCCTCGGCATCGCCGCTGTCTCCTCCTCGCACGCCATGCCATTGCCGCCTCCTCGTCCCCGTGGGCCTCGCTGTTGCCGCCCCATCGGGCACGAGCCGGCACGACACGCGCGGGCCAACTATGCCATCATGCCGGCACGGCACCATCCGGTGCCCTTCGTGTCGTGCCATGGGCCGCGGTGGTGGCACATCACGGCATGGTTCGCCGACCGTGCCTCATTGTTCCATGCCCAATCGGGTTAGTGCCGTGTTGGGTGGGTCGTCCATCTGGCCATCTATAGGATGTTCACTATCAAGTTAGGGCCAAGTAAAATCAATCGAAAGCCGCCTGTGCATCCGGAGCTATAAAAAATTGCAGAATGAACTTAAAGAATAGTATTATGCCTTCATAATTTAATTTGGTACTCAAATTAATATTTGAACAAAATACATCTCAGTTAAATGGTGAGTTAAAGTAGGTGCACGGATCGGAGCTATCCCGGCCCTTCCTTGCAAATCTCCATTGCAAGCTTAAAAAAACTTTTCATTAAAGGACCAAATGATTTCATGAACGACTTTCCATAAGGTTCATTTTTTCATTAGATTACCCAGGTTAAAAATGACTTGATCAGGTGCTACTCGTAATGGAAAAGTCGAGCTAGATAGGGGGCACAATGTATTTCCATTGTGATAGAAATCGTATACCAATATCATTGAGTAAAACGTACGAGTATTCATGTAACTAGCAAGAGTATGCATGCTACTTGTGTCTCTGAATCAGATCTTGTACAGCAAGAAGGCGTTATGAGTCTGTCTGCATAGCGATATGTAGAGGAAAAGCCACTGCACCTTTTTACCTTCTCAACAAAGTTAAAATACAGGCAGTGTGCGTCTTTTGACCTCTGAACAAAGCGAATGCCTCTCGGGTGTATCGTACACGGCTACACGCAGAGGCCAGGGGGACAAAGAGCACAAAGAGGAGCAGCAGGACACGCAGCAAAAGGCCAGCGTTCCACAGCACGCATAGAACTTTGGTGGCATGATTTATCGATGGCACGGTGCACGGGGCTCCAGAAGCACCTGGCCAACAAAACAAAATGAAACGCTTATTATTCATGCATATATATACCGATTTAGTTTTAAAATACGAAAGTTTTAATACACTATCGGTATGAAGAATTTGAAGAATTTGGAGAAAAGAAAGAAGAATTGTTGAGCTAGTGTGCATGTGTGTATACCATGCATCGATCAAAATGTTTGGGCTTTGAAGTCTGAAGACAAGAAGATGATGATGGTATGTAGATAGATGATGCTATTTCGTCCTGGATGTAGAGGATGAATGCATTTGCATGGGTAGCGGCAAGCCGGGAGTCTGCAGCCTCATGTGGCGTGTCACCACGTGTTTGTCTCTCATCGATTTGCTTTGGAGTAGTGGGCAAGTAGAGTTTGTTGTGTTTCTATCACGTCCACAAAGGTGGCTAGCTAGTGCCTGCATTCGTGCCATCATCAGAGTATGTGCCTACTAATTAACGAGCTAAATGGTTTAAGGAACCGTTTGGATCCAAGTGCTAATAATTGATAAATTAAAAGTGGTAGACTTTAATACTAGCGTATCCAATATTAGCACTCAATTTTATCTTCTCCAAATAGACCCTAAAATGATGAGAGATCAAATGAGAGACTTTAATAATTGTGGCGAGTGCTGTTTTACTAATGAGTCGATCGAAATTTGACGTTTTTGCATGAAATATAATAATATACTATGGGTACTACTCAAAATACGGTTACCTAGATCTAAGCAAAATGAGATTGGCTTGGAAGCCCAGCCTCAACCCAATGAGCTAAGCCTAGACGCTTAAATAGGATGGGTATGACGCTTGCATTGTAGGCCCGAGAAAATTCAGACTGGTTTGAGCCGGTACTAACATTAAGGGTTTGTTTGGTTGAGCTGTGGCTGTGAAAAAAAAACTGTTGTGGGCTGTGGCTGTGAAAAAAAACTGTTGTGGGCTATGGCTATGGAAAAAACTGTTATGGGCTGTGAGCTGGGAAAAAGGTGAAAGCCATTTGGCTAAAAGCTGTTGTGGGCTGTAGCTTTGATACAAAATGTCTGTAATGCCCCTGAAGGCCTGTGAGATTGTTTATATTCAAATTGATCGGAAAAATATGTGTTGTTCACTGATTGACATATAATAGACCATATTTGGACGATAAATTTAATTACTTGTAAGTTTTGCTTCCACCATCAACATATGGTCTGTATAAGTACAAAGATAGTAGAACAAAAGATATATGGTTCATATGGCAACCTGCTTACACCCTAATTTATCACCCTCTCGCACTAAACAAATCATCAGCTATCCTATTGCGAATGGTATTCATGGTATCCTCGTTCTCACTATCTGGACAAGCATCTTCTTCTGATTCAGATGTCTCTTCCAGTAGGTAGTCCTCATCAGCATCACATCTATCAAACTCCTTGTCATGCAACTTACTGTCACGAATGAAATTATGCAATGCCATACAAGCAAGAATAATGTGCTTCTGAGAACGTGTACTGAAACTAGAGATGGCTTTCAAAATATGCCATTTCTGCTTCAAGACTCCTAAAGACCGCTCAATGACATTTCGAAGGGATGAATGCAAGAAATTGAACATCTCATACTTCCCTTGCGGAGGATGCCCAGAATGATGGCAAAATTCTGAAATATGGTATGTGGTTCCTTTGAAAGGGGCAAGGTATCCTGTTCGGTTTGGGTAACCAGAATCCACAAGATAATATTTCCTTGTAAAAGAAGGATTATCAATACCAAATGACAATTCAAGTAGCTAAGAAGCAAATAAAAATACTTTGTAAGAATTTTCTTTTTTTACCTTTAGGAGGCACAGGAAAAGAAGTGAAGTTTTCTAAGGAATGACTGAGGATCCGTGAGTCATGTGCAGAACCTAGCCAACCAGCAACAGCGAAGATAAATCTCATGTCGAAGTCACAAATAGCTAAGATGTTCTGAGATGTATATCCATGTAGGCATGTATGGTTAACCACTTCCTCTGCTGGCACTTCAACTTTAACATGTGAACCATCTATAGCTCCAATAGCGTCTTTAAAATAAGGCCAGAAATGGTCCTCTTTGATCCTTTCATGCTCAGTACTGAAAGTAGGGTCCCTTGGTTTGATGTTATCCTTTGTTAACTTGCGCAAACAATTCAGTACTTCATGAAACTTGGTGTGAACTGTCCAAAGAGATCGTGTAAATTTATCTTCAGCTTGTGCAAAAGCTTGGGGCCCTCCAACAATCCATAAGAACATCGCCAATGACTCAATTGATGAAACATGGATAGTTGATGTCAGACCATACGTTGATACTATCAAGTCATGGAGTGACATAAAAATATCAGGGCTCATCCGAAACATTTTGTAAAAGTACCTCGGTCGATCCATGCACCTCTTAACCCATTGAAGTCCAGTTTCTGGTGCTATCCTATATTCTCCTTTGTTCAAATACTTCTCAGTGTACTGGGACCCCATTTGACCAATATTTGCAGTCTGTTCGGAAAGTTCAGCTAGAAGCAATAGTCCTTTTGGCCCCTTTTGGGCCAAATCTTCCATGTGCCCATCCATCTAGACAAGATATTTAGAAATTAATACATATGGACAACAACAATATATGTGGACAACAACAATATTGTTTAAAAGAAAGCACAACATCCAACCAGCAAATACAGTTTTACAAGAACTAATGGTTCTCAACGTAACGAAATAAGCAAATAATGGTTTACGAATAACAGAAGCAAATAATGGTTTACGAGTAACAGAAGCAAATAGTGGTTTACATAAAGAAATAAGCAAAAGGTACTAGTGGCGCCTGTTCATCTCCTTTTCATGTTCCCTCTCAAGCAAATCCAACCTGCCTTCATTTGTTCCCAAGAAACTAAAGGCCTCCCTAAATTTAGGCTTCACAATCAGGAAAGTAGTTGTATGCATCAAAGCAGTTTTTTCTTGCACCCCACAATCTTTGACCATCTGCATGGCCTCTTTAATGCTTGGGACTGAGTTTGGTGGAGTCGCCGATGATGTTTCAATACTTGTGGAGATCTTCTGTGCTACAGTTTCTATCTTAGAACATGTGTTCTTGTACAATCAAAAGAACGGACTCTTCTCATCCTTCTTTTCAGTAGCAGCAGAGCTTTTTTCCACTTTCTTTTTCCTAATTTTGATTTCTCCAAAGCAGCCGTATCCTCAGGAGATCTCTGTACCTCAGCCACATCCTCATCACTTGACTCATTAGAGGAAACATCATCTGGACATGTTGCAGTTGCACCACTAACATGAAACTTGTCAAATATGTGCAGGTCATCAAGGTTCTTCGGTCCTTGTTTTCAGAACCTCACATGATTGCATTTGATACCTTTATTAGCATTGTTGCATCTCTAAAATTACATTAAAAAAATAACAAGTCAGCCCATATAAACATTAATACATGAAAAATGGACAATGAGGGTACAAAACTTACAGCAAGGTGCTCATCCCACCATTCCTTGGAGCAATCAACAGTTTGCTTTGCCTCATTCCATCCAAGACCAGTGGCATTGTTCTTCAACTCCATAAACCAAGTATATTCCTTTTTCATATTGTCTAATTTGTTCTTCAATTGTTTCTTAGTTTGTTCCAGCCCAGTTTTTTCTTCATACTTAGCTCTAAGATTTTTCCATCCATTCCTAGTGAACATTCCCGAAGGCCTATTCCTAGCTTCTATCTCTCCTTTACATATATCAATGAAATGCCTCACATTGGCATCACACCAATCCGCCTTATCACCCATTCTTGAATCAGAAAAAATGATTTACTTCATTCAATTCTAGCAACCAACAATTACATGAACAAATCGCAGGGAACAGGAAGGTAGAGAGTGGGATTCACCTTGAAATTGCAGGAAACAGGAAGGGAGGGCCGCTACTTCACTGGATGAGGCGAAGGGGAAGGCAGCCTCCTGCTCCAAATCTAGCTGGCATAGGGGAATGCGCTGCAACTTCTCGTGAGGGCCTGCTCAAATCGAATCGATTTTGGTCAGTAGGAGTCGAACCCGGCGCCGAGGGAGATTCTTTGGAGGAGGGAAGCCAAGGGAGGTGGCCTGCATTCGGCGCCGCCGGACCTATGGGGGAGGAGGCCGGAGGCAGCACGTGCCGCCGCCTGGGCCTCTAGTGCGGGGGCGGAGGGGAGGCAGCACTATGTGCCGCCTGGGAACGCGAGGACGAGGCCGGAGGAGGCCGCCGCCGCCACCGGGCGCCGCTGCTGCCGGGGGATGCCAGCAAACCCTAGGGCCAGCCGCCCTGGGTGGAAGGAGCGACTGGGGGGATGCGGGATGCGAGACAGGGAGGAGGAGAGTCACGGTAAAAAAAGAAACAAACCGGTACGCTACTAAAGAGTGGCATGGTGGGTAATTTTGATGAAGTGTTGCCCTTCACAGCCAAAAAAAGCAGGGTCCGGGCTACTGTGAACTTGTATAGAAGAAAAAGCAGCTTTCATGGGAAGTCAAGTGTTAGGCCTTGGGCCTTTGGTTGGCTATGGACTTTTGTTGGAAGCAAAAGCACTTTGAAAAGCACAACCAAACAGGCCCTAAAATTAGTTATTTTCATACGAAAAGTTCGACCCAATCTGATCTTGTGCTTGGTCGAATAATTTAGGCTCGAATTTATTGGCTCAATAGAGTTACTGTGGGGCTCAAGCCTGGCCCACAAAATACTAGGATCTAGGCGTACCTATAGGGACTTGGGTAATCTTAGGCCCAGCTCAAGCCTGGCCCACAAAATATTAGGGTCTAGGCGTACCTATAGGGACTTGGGTACCCTTAGGCCCTCCACAGTGTTGGCTCGGAGTGAAGCTAGAAAAGAAGAGAGAGTGTTTGGGCATCGCTTATAACATTGCAACTAGTGATGCCTAAGTGATGCCGAAGCTTGAAAAAATGGGAGCGGTGAATATTCTAGCATCAGTGCTTGTTAATAAAATATTGAAAGGAGAAGAGAGATTGGATGAATGGAGAGAGAATCTAGTGTGTAGCTGATAGGAAATGAGAGATCAGTCGCTTTGAGCTTTTTAGGAGAGAGAATCGATGCTAAATTTGTTGAGCTGGCTGGTATGAACAGTTTTAAGCTTCACTCAGATTATGGAGGGCCTTGTGCACTATTGGCACCTACCAACGTCACCCTGGGGAACAGCGATGACGCCTGCAGACGCCAATGGGGGTGGCAGGTATTTCATGAACTACGAATAAATCCGCAAGCGCACGGATTACCGTTGTACCATTTTACCCGGGGTATACCAGGGTGTCATTTATATTTCCGTAGGGAAGGCGGTGAATGAAGGTATACAGATTAGTTGATGAACTTTATCTAGATTAGATATTCAATTGCATAAACAGGGATAAGATATACAACATGGTAGGAGGTAGTGTGACACACACACAACTACCCTCAGGATAAACAAATAAAAGAAGATGCTATAGGCCGGGAGCAAGGCAGGAGTTAGAGCTCGAGTCAACTGTGTTAGGCAAGCTATATCTATGCTATCTTATAGTTAGATTGTCCGAGATTAAACTACACAACCGGGAGACTGCTATCGAAGTAACGAGAGGAGCCCGTACACCCCAGCGGCTTTATGTACCTCCTACCCCCCAATCCGAACATGGAGGATTACTAGGGCTCGAACAGGGTTGTCACCACCTACCGGCTGCCGCTACAAACTATGGGAACGGTTGACAACCAGCAACACTTAGCTAATCTAGACACCATGTCTACACTAGTAAGCGACACTCTAATATCCCGCGCGGAGCCCCCACCCTCCGGATGGACAGACATCATCATACTAGAGCAAACATATGAATACTGAAGTAGTTGATAGAGTTCTAAGGCCAATATGTTAACCATCGCAAGCACAGGGCGATCATGCAATGCAAGCATCGTATGATAACACAACCAGATCAAGAAGCATATATTTGATAACTTAGAACATACTTCAAGCAGATATCGGTAACCATAGTCTAATTCAATTACAAACGACCGAATATTACAAGACAGAACTAGAGATGAACTCATACTAGAACTCCCGAGTAACTCCGGGGACTCGATGACTCCTAGACTCCTCCTAACTCCACTAAACCTATAGACTACACAAGATGAACTTGAGAAGAGAGGTGAGTGTGGTGTGTGTGTTCATTCTCTACCCCCCTCCCCTTGTATTTATAGGAGGGAGCCATTGGCTGAAACCCCTGGAACTTACCTAAGCAACAAGTGAAAAGGCACCACGTGTCGAGGTTGAGGCGGTGGGGCCCATGGGCCTGGTCGGCCGACCACGGCCAGACCATGGCGCCAACCATGCCCAACCTTCTTCTGGTGGGCTGTCCTAAGCTGCCTTGTCTGATCCACATTGGTCCCAGTCTGTCTTGAGTGGCTTGAGCTAGGTTCTTAGGCTACACTTGGTCTGTTTGAGCCTGAATCGATGCTATGATATTTTCTGTAATTTTATGTCGGGCCAAAGTGTGCTTGCAACCTGCATATTAGCTCAAAAACACATCTTGCATATTCTAAGAGGTAAAGTGTGGCTTAGAGATTTATTTGGATAAATATGCATGTAAGAAATGCAAACTCTCATAATTTTCTGATCAAGTTGACACCTGGAAATGATCAATAGTGAGTGTCAACAAGATCCCCCAAGCTGTCCTTTGCTCATCCCGAGCAAAGTAGTATAAATCAGGTTGTTGATCAGAAATTCACTTTGACTCATACCTACCTGTCATGTCATAGTCTAAAGAAAAGGTATTCATCTATAAGTTTAAATGTGTTGGCTCTCTTACCTTTGCTCAAGTACCTTACTCCTTCATGGGGCTTTTTGACTGACTCCTCGTTTTGGGATGTTGAGAGTTAGAATGGTGCGCAAAGTAATACTTACTTGTTCATAGATCTGCAATCTATCTAGAGACATTTTTGAAGAAAATTTTCGAAAATATGGAAAAGTTCCCAAGATGATTCTCTCGAAGCACTCAACTTTTACTATCCTAACCAGAGCAGTATCTACCTTCAGTCTTTCCTACTACTATATATAAAGCTTTTGTAGAGCTCAGGGTAGGATAAGAATGGGGCATACTTGCATTTCATATATTGTAAAGTCAAAGAGAGGATTCATGTAGAAACAAGTCATGCAATCTCGATCAAAAGGTGCAATTGTATGAATGGATGGATGGATAAAGGTATGGCTTACTCCTTAAGACATTGATTCTCTCTCTTATATCATCCCTTTCTCTTCTTCTTCTTTTTTTTTGAGACATGGTTACCCCTCTCTTTCTTTCTTTCTCTCTTTTTTTTGGGGTCACGCTTCTTTGGCATGTCATCGTTTTCTCTTTTTGGGGCAACCATAATCTAACATTTTATTTTATTTTACGGATGTTCTAAGAGAGAGTTTACCAAAGCATGGAGTATAAATGGATGGACGGTGGTGCTAATTCCTGGTATAGGAATGTCGCACATAGATCAAACATGTACGTGCTTGTGATCGAGAAAGCATGAAGAGGTTCTCATTAGGGTCACACAATTTTACAAAACTCAACAGAACATCAAGCAGCATATGTGTAAGGTTTTCTCATGGTGTATGACATATGGCTCTGGTAGGACTTGCTTATCACTGAGGAACTTACCTTTTTAGCTTTTCGAAAACAAAAATCTCCAGATTTCAAGCATCACTAGAACAAGTTTGTACAACTTTATTTACCATGTCTATGCTCACAACAACTTAGGCTTGGATCAAGCATATGCAACCCACGGAACTTTCAGGTTCATTGGCAAAGCATTTACATAGCCAACAGACTTAAACTTAAAAGAACTTTTATTGCCAAACTTGACACAACAGATAAGGTAGAACAAAGCAAAACTCATCCTTTCAACTTTCATGAGAAGTTAAAACATTCTAACCGCGCATGAATAAAGGGAAATTAAGCAATAAATATTTGTTTCGTTTCGAAGATTTGTATCAAATTTACTCAAAAGCAAATGAAGGATACAGTTGACTTAGGGGAGGGGACCTCCCCCAAGTTAGCTCTTGGTTTAGGGTCCGAAAAGCAGGACCTTTTCTCCATACCTGATCAAGTGGAGAAGTAGTTGCGGGCGATGACATCTTCTTCTTCTTTCGTCATACTTTCTTGGTCTTCTTTGGTGGCGTAGACGGCGCAGGAGTAGGATCCTCGGGTGCAGGATAGATGATTTCTAGGTCCTCCCATACAGTGTTGGTGATAAAATTGGGGACCTTCTGATCGTCTTCTACTGGCTTAGTTGGGGGAGTATGAATCTCCCAATCTTCCCAGAGAGGCTCGAAAGGAGAGTGATGAATATCCTAATTCTCCCAACCGGGCTCTGCCCATAACCCATGTTTCTCACTATCCTCATGAATCAAGAATAAGTCCCCTTGTTTTGAAACTTGAACTTCATAGTTTTTCCCATGATGTGGAGGCTTATTTTTCCTGTTCCAACATCTATTCTGGCATTTGTATCTCTTAGGAATGGCCGCCCAAGTATGAGTGAGATACCAAGATCTCCTTTCATATCGAGGATCACGAACTCCGTGAGTATGAAGGTGTTCTTGACTTTTACCAAGAGGTTTTCCATGACTCCTTTAGGATATCTCACAGTAGAGTCCGCCAGCTGTACACACATGGTGGTAGGAGAAAGTGATGAATAGCTTAGTTTCTCGAATGTTACCTTAGGCATGATGTTGACACTAGCACCTAGGTCACATAGAGCATGATCGAAGTTGCAATCGAAGATTGAGCAACTGATCACTAGGGTTCCAGGATCCTCTCGTATTGTAGCTGCTAGTTTGCCCCCACACGCTCCTTCTGGGGCGTGTGAGCTTTTCTGCGTAGCTGGTAAAGGGTGCTTTTCTAGGAGGCTTCTCCTACATAGCATTTACAACGTTAACACTTTCTAGAATCGATTCAGGTTGCCCCGGAATCTTCCCTAATTCAGCAGTAGGAGTAGCAGCAGCCAGCTAACTCAATTGAGTTTCAAGCATCTTGTTGAAACTCAGCTGGTTCGTGATGGTGGTGGAGAATCCGTCCATCTTGGCATGTATAATCTCCATGGATTTGTCGGTAGCGGCCAAGTTCTTCTAAAGGGACTCATTGATCTTCGCTTGGACGTAGACAAGATCCCTCAAAGTAGGTTGGTTAGGATTGAAAGAATTTGAATTCTCATTACCTCCTTGATGATATGGTGTGGTTCATTCTACCCCTAACTTCCTTGTGAACGAAACCCATTGTTGTTGTCGTTAAGATATAACGCTTCTTCTTGGATTTTTGGGCAATTATCACCCGGATGTCTAACATTCCTGCAGACCTTGCCGGTCATGCGAGTTTTCAAGGCATGAAGAGTATGCATTTGAGCCTTATCTTGGGAATAATCCTCAAATTTCTTGAGGAGGAGATCAATTTTCATAGCGAGCATGTTGGTCACCTTGACGGAGTGCATGCCTCGCTGGCGTGGTTGGAGACAATCATTGCTCCAACCTTGGTTGGACACCATCTTCTCGATTAATGATGTAGCTCTTTCAATGGTTAGCGAGAAGAAAGCTCCACCCGCAGTGGCATCCATATAATCACGGGAAGATTGAGTCAATCCATTGTAGAAGTTCTCGAGAATGAGCCAATTGTCCATTCCGTGGTGCGGACACACAAGAATGTACTCCTGAAGTCTCTCCCAAGTTTTAGGAATTGACTCATTTGATGCATGCTGGAAGTTCAAAATTCTTCCGCGAAGAGCTTTGGTTTTACCCGTCGGGAAGAACGTCATGAGGAACACCTTGGCACATTTGTCCCAGGTGTCCATAGCGGTCTTGTTAGCATAGAACCATTGCTTCGCTCTCCCCAAAAGAGAGAACGGGAACAAATAGAGCCGGATTTCATCTTGCGATACTCTCTTGATAACAAAAGTACTGTAGAGCTCCAAGAACTATTGGAGATGAGCGCTGGCATCCTCATTGGCCTTGCCACAGAAAGGGCTGGCCTGCACCATCATAATAAGACCCGTCTTGATCTCAAAATTCTCTCATCTGGTGTTAACCTCGGGCCCGGTGGGGTCCTGGTTAGCAGACGGGCAGAGTAATCGCGGAGTGTCTTCTGGCGATAGCTTGAGAAGCTGACGATGATGCGATGGCTGGTTCGGCTACCGAGAGTGGTCTCCGAGGAGATACGAGATGAGCTTGAGTCTTCCTCAAAAGTGACTCTTGATCGGAATGGAAGTTTTGCGGTAAGTCAAAACCGGTCATACACTACCCTGTTTTCACATCAATGAAGACAGAAAACAAAGCCAAGTTAGCCTATTTAGCAAGTGAATACCAATTTCAATTTTGTTCATAACTTTGTCTATACACTTCAATACGTGCCTTTCCCAGCAACGGTGCTAAAAATACTTGTTGGCTCCTACAAACGTCACCAATGGGGGTGGCAGGTATTTCATAAACCACGAATAAATCCGCAAGCGCATGGAATACCACTGTAGCATTTTATCCGGGAGTATACCGGGGTGTCATTTATATTTCCGCAGGGAAGGTGGTGAATGAAGGTATATAGATTAGTTGATGAACTTTATCTAGATTGGATATTCAATTGCATAAACAGGGGTAAGATATACAACATGGTAGGAGGTAGTGTGACACACACACAACTACCCTCAGAACAAACAAATAAAAGAATAGGCCAGGAGCAAGGCAGGAGTTAGAGCTCGAGTCAACTATGCTAGGCTATCTATATATATGCTATCTTATGGTTAGATTTTCAGAGATTAAACTACACAACCGGGAGACCGCTATCGAAGCAACGAGAGGAGCCCGTATACCCCGGCGGCTTTATGTACCTCCTACCCCCCCCCCCAATCCGAACGTGGAGGATTACTAGGGCTCGAACAGGGGTGTCACCACCTGTCGGCTATCTCTACAATGCAAACCGTGGGAAAGGTTAACATCCAGCAACACTTAGCTAATCTAGACACCATGTCTACACTAGTAAGCGATACTCTAGTATCCAGTACGGAGCCCCCATCCTCCGGATGGACAGGCATCATACTAGAGCAAACATACGAATACTGGAGTAGTTGATAGAGTTCTAAGGCCAACAACCATCGCAAGCACAGGGTGATCATACAATGCAAGTATCGTATGATAACGCAACCAGGTCAAGAAGCATATATCCGATAACTTAGAACATACTTCGAGCAGATATCGAGAACCATAGTCTAATTCAATTACAAACGACCGAATATTACAAGAGAGAACTAGAGATGAACCCATACCAGAACTCCCGAGCAACTCCGGGGACTCGATGACTCCTAGACTCCTCCTAACTCCACTAACCTATAGACTACACAAGATGAACTTGAGAAGAGAGGTGAGTGTGGTGTGTGTGTGGTCATTCTCTACCCCCTCCCCTTGTATTTATAGGAGGGAGCCACGGGCTGAAAACCCCTGGAACCGACCTAAGCAACCAGTGAGCAGGCGCCATCTGTCGAGGTTGAGGCGGTGGGGCCCATGGGCCTGGTCGGCCGACTACGGCCAGCCCATGGCGCCAACCGCCCCCAGCCTTCTTCTGGTGGGCTGTCCTAAGCTGCCTTGTCTGATCCATGTTGGTCCCGTCCTGTCTTGAGTGGTTTGAGCTGGGTTCTTGGGCTACACTCGGCCCGTTTGAGCTTGAATCGATGCTCTGATATTTTCTGTGATTTTATATCGGGTCAAAGTGTGCTTACAACCTGCATATTAGCTCAAAAACATATCTTGCATATTCTAAGAGGTAAAGTGTGATTTAGGGATTTATTTGTATAAAGATGCGTGTAAGAAATACAAACTCTCATGATTTTCTGATAAAGTTGACGCCTGAAAATGATCGTTAGTGTATGTCAACATGCACTATATTAATTATTTCCCTCTTTTGTACTTCCCCTATCATATTATAATTTGTTTAACTTTTTAAACCTAACGTTTGAGCACTTGTCTATTTAAAAAATTTGTGAAAATATAGTTAAATTAAGTCAAGGAGAACTTATATTAATAAAATAAGTCATAACAAAAGAAGTGATATTTTTTTCAAAATTTTGAATAAGAGGAGTAGTCAAATTTGAGGTCAAAAAAGTCAAACAAATTATAATTTGAAACGGAGGGAGTATTAAACAACTATATATATTATTGTCTAACAATGCAATTTCTTCAAACTGTTTTGATTCCAGAGCTACGCAATTAAAGCCAACTATATATAAAGTCTGTTGGAATATTTCAGCTAGACTCATTTATTCAATAATAAAAATTGAAGCCCACGAATAAATACTAGGAAGTTTAAAAAATGGTTATCTCGTATTTAAAGACTATCCTAAGTCCTAACCAACTTAATAGGTGGAATTTCAGTACATTGACCATGAAATGAAGGAACTGGGATGCCACTCGTGCGCGCTCGCTCGCTGAGCCAGGCTGTGGGCGTGGGCGAGTCGAGGCATGACATGACGTTGGGTCCATGTGCTGCGTCGAGTGTGCAATTAGTGTTGTTTTGATGGCAGATGTTCTAATGGATTTCAATCGCATGAAGGTTACCAGTAGCCTATGCTTCGATGGTTATTGCTCACCTTAAAGACGTTTAGGTACGTCCCCCTCGCTGGCTCACTCGTCTATATAAGAGGCACTTCACCTGTTGACACAGAATCGCGCCAAAACACTCGAATGCGCTAGAACGCGCGAACGATCGTCAAAACGATCAACACAGCGAAAACCCTGGGCGGACCGGTATGACCGGTTTCGCCGACCGGTCTGACCAGTGCAGGCAGGGAACTTGCGAAGACCTAGAACAGCGAGCTCGGGAGGGACCCCGTAGGAGCTCGTGATCGTAGGGTTGCTCTGAAGTTGGCAGGCCACTCAGAACGTCTTCAAACGCTGCCGGGACGAAGGAATAAAGCAATCTAGGGTTGGAAAAGACTAGGGTATGAGAGGTAAAAGTAATGCAATATTTTGATTGATTCGATTGGGAATAACCTCAATCGGTCTTAGCCTTTATATTTATAGGCCGAGAAAGACGTACCCCTTCACGAGTAGGATTACATGAGGACTATTTACAAAAACCCTAATTCTACTCGGACTGTACAGACCAGACCGGTCTGACCGGTCGGCCCGACCGGTCAGACCGGTCGACCTCAGCAGGTGCCAAATTTGGCTATCAACATATGTCCCTGCTTTTTGGTGAGTTTCACAAGCCAAAAAGCAAGAACTATCTTGATGTACATGTTTTACACAGAGCATACAACTCTAAAAATAAAACTAAGGGCAATATCTAATACTGGCCGTCTTCGTCTTCACGCACTTTGCCAAACGCTAGGATAGAACTTCTTCAGGTATCTCCCATTGATAGCCCTGGGTAGACGTTCACCTTGCACCTTCTCCACCATATATGAATTTCCGAAGATAACTTTGACAATCTTGTATGGACCCTCCCAACTTGGCGACCATTTGCCAAACTTGTTGCTTTTCATCCCAAGAGGCAAAATTGTCTTCCAAACCAGATCCCCAACCTAAAAAGATTTAAGTTTTATCTTTTTGTTGTAAGCTCTGGCCACCCGAAGCTTGTCTTTCTCAATCTCCTTCAAAGCCTTCAAACGCTTGTCGGTCACCTCATCAATATTATCCATCATCAAATCATGGTAATCAACAGCGGAAAGGTCATTTTGCTTTGCCAACCTATATGCGTCCAGATTTACCTCAACGGGTAAAATGGCCTCTTGACCATACACAAGCTCAAAAGGAGTAACCTTAGTAGAACCATGTCTAGATATACGATGAGCCCACAACGCTTCGGATAACACTTCATGCCACCTCTTAGGATTTTCTTCTATCTTCTTCTTGACAAGTTTGATCAAAATCTTATTACTAGACTCGGCCTGCCCATTGGCCTGAGCATAGTATGGAGATGAATTGAGCAACTTAATCTTATAAGATTCGGCAAAGGCACGCACCTCTTTTGATATAAATGAAGGACCTTGATTCGTTGTCAAAGTTTGTGGAATGCCGAATCTATGAATAATATGCTCAGTAATAAACTCAATTACCTCCCTATGTGTCATATTCTTCAAAGGAACTACTTTGGTCCACTTAGTAAAATAATATGTAGCAACTAACACGAAACGATGCCCCTTTGAAGATGGAGGATTAATTTGTCCAATAAAATCAAACCCCCAACCTCGGAACGGCCATGGTTTAATAATAGGATGCATCAACGCAGCAGGCACCAATTGCAAATCACCAAATCGCTGACATTCTTCACACCCTTTATAGTATCCAAAACAATCGGACAGCATGGTGGGCCAATAGAAACCAGCTCTTCTGAGTAACCACTTCATCTTGGGAGCCGATTGATGAGTACCACAAATACCTTCATGAACCTCATCCATAGCAACCCGAGCCTGATCCGAGTCTAAACATTTGAGGAGCAAATCTTCGGCAATTCGACGATAAAGTTCATCGTCGATTAAAACATACTTGAAAGCCAAACGCCGAATATTTCTCTCTGCACCACGACCAGGATCTCTCAAATATGATATAAAAGGGACCCTCCAATCCTGAGCTTCGGCCGAAACAATTGAATCAACTTTTTTGGCCGAATCAGAATCAGCAGCTGCATCACCGGTCAGACCGGTCTCTGGACCGGTCAGACCAATCTGGGCGGTCAGACTGGTATCGCCGACCGGTCGGACCGGTGTGTCCAGAACCAGAAACTCGGCTTTCGTTTGCATCGGCTTGCGAATGTTGAAATATTTTTTCGTAACATTATAACCAGATGCTTGCAGAGCCAGAGTATTTGCCTTTCCATTCTCCTCCCTCGGAATATGTTTGATAATAAATTCATCGAAAGAGAAAATAATATCGAGGCATTTATCAAAATATGCATTTAGAGAACCATTATAACACTGGCATACCTTAGATACCTACTGCACCACCAGAAGAGAATCTCCAAAGACTTCAACATGCTTCACGCCCATAGATTGCAAGAATTCCAAGCCAAATAGAAGAGCCTCATATTCAACTTGGTTATTTGTGCACTCTTCTTCCAATCGGTTTGAAAATTCAAAAATAGCATCATTCGGAGAAATAAGAACAGCACCAATCCCTTGACCATCATCACAAACCGATCCATCAAAGTACAACTTCCATGGTGTGCAAGTAATATAGCCGACATCTAAATCATACTTGTCATTAATCCGATGCTCAACAATAAAATCCGCTACAATTTGGCCTCTCATAGATTTTAAAGGTTCACAAGCCAAATCATACTCAACCAAAGCATAAGCCCACTTACCGATTCTACCACTCAAAATCGGTTTCTGTAACATATGTTTGATCACATCGGTTTGACATACTACTATGCAAGTACTAGATAATAGATAATGTCTCAATTTGGTACAAGCATAATAAAGAGACAAACATAACTTCTCAATAAATGTATACCTCGTCTCCGCATCAATAAGTCGACGGCTTAAATATGTAATAATATATTCCTTCCCTTCGGTCTCTTGAGTCAAAACAGCTCCAATAACCTTGTCTTCAGCAGCCATATAAAGTCTGAAAGGTACTCCTCTCCTAGGTGCTTTGAGTACGGGTGGTGAAGACAAATAAATCTTGATCTTCTCAAATGCTTCTTGCTGTTTTGCCCCCCAAGTAAATTCGATTTCATCTTTTAACCGAAGAATAGGAGTAAAAGCATCGATCTTCCCGGACAAGTTAGATATAAATCTTCTCAAGAAATTTACCTTGCCCAAGAACTTTTGTAAATCCTTCTTGCATGTAGGGGCTTCAACCTTCTTCATGGCTTCAACTCTCTTAGGATCAATCTCTATTCCCTTCTCATGAATAATGAAGCCAAGAAACTTTCCAGCCGATACACCAAAAGCACATTTGAGTGGATTCATCTTTAAACCATACCGGCGCATGCTTTCAAGAGCAATTCTTAAATCGGCTAAATGATGATCTAAACCGGCCGATTTAATGACAATATCATCAATGTACACTTCCAAGATGACACCAATCAAATCATGAAAGATTAAATTCATAGCTCTTTGATAAGTAGCACATGTATTTTTCAATCCAAAAGTCATAACTACCCACTCAAATAAGCGGACAAATCCCGGACATCTAAAGGCCGTTTTAGATATATCTTCTTCGGCCATGAATATTTGATTGTAACCGGCGTTACCATCAAGAAAACTAATGACACGATGTCCGGAAGCCTCGTTAATCAACATATCGGCTATAGGCATAGGATATTCATCCTTGGGAGTAGCTTTATTAAGATCTCTAAAATCAATGCACACTCTAATTTTCCCCGAATCTTTTTTCTCAACAGGCACAATATTAGAGATCCAATCCGCATAACGACAAGACTGAATAAATCCAGCATCAAGTAAATGATTAATTTCAGTTTAATTCGGTCATAAATAATGGGATTGAAATGCCTAACCGGTTGTTTATATGGTCTAAAACCGGCTTTAATTGGTAAACGATGCTCAACAAGATCACGACTCAAACCAGGCATTTCATGATACTCCCAAGCAAAACAATCAACATATTCCTTCAATAAATTAACCAAATCGGCTTTATATTCAGCCGATAAATTTTTGTTTAAAAAAGTCGGCCTAGGAATAGTCCCATCACCAATATCTACCTTTCTAAAGGATCAGCCGATGTAAACCCTTGTCCCAGCTTATCTAGATCACTAGAATCTTCAATGGCTTCACACATATCGTTCGTACGCGCCCGATATTGATCTAGCCTCTGCTGCAGCCATTCTTCGTTGGACCGGTCTAACCGGTCGGGGTGTCCGGTCTGACCGGTAGGCCCTGTGCGCCGAACGGGACAGGACCGGTCTGACCGGTCGGCACTGGCGGTCTGACCGGTCTCCTCTGGAGTGTCTGTTGTACTCATCTGATTTACATTAAATGATTTAGCTGATTATCCATCGGCTTTAGTACAGCAGAAACAAAACCATCCTTAGTGCAACTGATCAAATCATAATCGGATAGGTCCACGCCCGATAAACACTTGACGTTGTCATGTGCACTCATGGAATCCGAATCGGCTAAAGCAACAAAGGATGAAGTGTCCCCATGGACAATCTCAACTTCATCACCGATCCACTGAACAAGAAACTGATGCAAGGTAGAAGGAACACACTGATTTGCATGAATCCAATCCCTCCCAAGATCAAATTGTAGTTACCTTGCACTTCCGCGACGAAAAAAGCTGTAGCAAGCGTCTTACTTCTAATGGTGAGCTCCATGGAAGCAACTTCTTTGGCGCTAACGGGCTCGCTCCCTCCAACACCACTGACGGTCATGTTCATCTTGATCAAGTCTTCGTCTTGGCCACCGAGCTTCTTGTACAGCGAGTAGGGCATAAGATTTACAATGGCCCCACCATCTATTAGCATGCGAGCCATCGGCTTCCCGTTGATGTGTCCCCTTACATAAAGAGCCTTCAGATGATTGTCTTTCTCGCTTGGCTTCTGGAACACAGCTTCACGGGACCCGAATTGAAGATGAGCCAAATCCTCCTCCGGAACCACGAAGTAATCCGAAGATAAGTGCACCACATTGATCTCCATATTGGTGCGCTCTGGAGACGCTTCGTAGTCTACCAACTCTTCGTCTTCTGATGTCGGAGGAACTTCTGGGGCTTCATTAACAGAAGAAACCAAAACGGGCGGTGCCGATTCGGCTGTTGCCTCTGTACTGGGCTTGACCAGTCTGACCGATTGGTCAGAGCGGTCTGACCGGTCTGTCTGACCGGTCTGACTGGTCGGTTGCGGCGGTTCGACCGGTCTGTCTGGCTGGTCAGCTATCTTAGCCTTCCACACCTTGCCTTGAGGGAATATAGGCCTGTATCTGTTGAATTCCTCATCCCTCATCTTCTCCTTCTCCTGTTCCTTCTTTTCTTTGTTTCGGAGGCGCTGCAATTTCCTTTTCTGTGTATGAGTTAATCCCGAAGGGCACCATCTAGGCTGATGGTACTTATCCGCTGCACCCCTGCTGCTTCCTGGCTCATGATCATTGGCCATGACCGGCTTTTGTGAAGGAAAATCAACCGATGTATCTATATCCATCGGTTTCTTGCCCGTATCTTTTATGGGCACTTTGATTTCACCGATTTGAACCATAACATCGGCTTTAAACTTCTCTGGGTCGGCCATAGGCTTCTGCTCCCCTTTCTTCTCCTTGACGCGATACTCGAACCTTGGAACAGGAGCTTGGCCCGGCCTCTGATGAGACCGGTCTGACCGGTCGGAGGTGACCGGTTTGACCGGTGCAGCCTGCTGCACTGGACCAGATTGGTGTGATCCCAATCGGTCATGTACTGGTACTCTGGAGCTTTCCCCCTGATAATGTGGAGGATAAGGCATCGGAAAACATTGCATCCATATCCCTTCATGTTCCCACACCAGATTTGTTGCATTTGACGCCGGTGGCATCCATGGCATGGTAGCATACATCTTCTGAGGAGGATACAATGTGACAACATCACCTCTGCGCCTGCTGAACTCCCTCCTCGGGGACGCTGGACGATCTTGGCGCAGTGGTGATCGCGGTCTCTTTTTTAGCGGCCGATCGTTTTGAACGGCCTTTGTGTACTTGTTCAGCAACTGGTTGAAGGTGGGCTTCTGATTAGTAGCTCTTCCCTGCACCTTCACCTCATTGGTCTTCCAAGTACCCACTTCCGGATGTTTTGGCTTGCAAGTCCGGGGACGGTCACCAGGGCGGTCTGACCGGTTGGAGGAACCGGTCGGACCGGTCTGACCGGTCGGAGACACAGGTCTGACCGGTCATGCCTGATCAGCAGACCGATTTCCTGGTAGAGAGCTCCCTTGCCCCCCGAGTCTGGGATTCTTGACAATGATCTTCAGAGTACTCTTGTCATCATCAGTTTTCTCTTTGATAACTTCTCGGGCAAGGATCTTGTCACTTGTGTTCATCGATCTTGGATCACCGATGACAACATGCTTTCCCTTGGCTCCTTCGGCTTGTTCCGGCCGAATGAGCACCTTTGGATTGTTCAATTCCAACGTATGAACAGGGAAAGGAGTTTTGTCAATCTGCATCTCAGAAAGTACTAATCATCCTTCATTAATGGCCGATTGTACCTGTCGACGAAAAACATTACAATCATTAGTAGCATGAAATGTAGAGTTATGCCACTTACAATATGCATGTCGTTTAAGCTCGTCGGGAGATGGAATAGCATGCGATAATCGGATGTTACCATTCTTAAGCAATTCATCAAAAATCCGATCACACTTAGAAACATCAAAAGTAAACTTCGGCTCCTCCTGTCGATTCTTTCGAATCGGCTTAAGAGACGGAACCGAACCGGGTTTGGCCTTTGATGGCCAAACAAATTCAGCGGCATATACTTCTTTACTATCATCGTCCGAACCATCCGAATCATGATCAATAATGTGTGTGTTGTACCGATGAGACTTGAAAGTATCTTTGGCATTTTTAAGTTTAAATTCTAAACCCATGACTTTGACTTGCAAGAAATTCACGGTATGATATTCAAAGCCCTCAAGTTTCTCTTTCAAATAAGAACGTAAACCATTAAATGCCAAATCTGCCAAATCTTTTTCGGAAATTGTCAAACTAAAACACCGGTTTTTAATTTCTTTAAATCTTTTGAAATAATCCAAAGAAGATTCATCACGTTCTTGCCTAATCGATGTTAAATCCAACAATTTCGCTTCGGTTTCCCCACTAAAGAAGTGATCATGAAATTTACGCTCTAATTGAGCCCAATTGCGAACAGAGTTAGGAGCAAGTGAAGAAAACCAAGAGAAAGCCGTTCCAGTCAAAGATAAAGAAAATAAACGCACACGTAAAGCATCATTAAAACCAGCTACCCCTAACTGCAATACATATTGACTAACGTGTTCCCAAGTTGTACGAGAATCATCACCATTAAATTTAGTAAACTCAGGAATACGCCAACCAGTAGGAAAAGGAGTGAAATCAAACTCAGCGGGATAAGGTTTTTGATATAAACGTGTAGTACACATATCCACCCCAAGCTTACTCTTAATCGCATTTGCCAGATCCTCTTTGAACTTAAGAAGATCGGCTTGATAGTGCTGGCTGGTATAGAACTCAGAAAACCGATGTGCATTAGGATTTCCATGCGCCATCGTCTGTAACGAAGTTGGGATCAGTCCTTGATTAGGTCCAGATCCCTGTGATCCTCCCGCTACAGCAGTAGTGCGGGGCGGTGTATAAAGTGACAATTCATTAGTTCGGCTAGGGGCAGCCGAACATGGAATTGTCTCGAGAGGCGTTGGTGACAGCACTGAGTAACCGGTCTAACCGGTCGGACTGATCTGTGGGACCGGTCTAACCGGTGCTGTGTGCACGGTCGACGGTGGTGGGGTTTGGCCTGGGAATGAGTTCGGCGGCATACCATAAAGTGGTTCAGATGTGAACTCAGGGATAGCTGAACTCGGATCTGATGAGTTAGGATCTGACATAGGTTGTTTACCTTTAAGCGCATCAACATCACTACTCAATTTAACTAAAATGTCACCTGTGGCAGCTTGTGCAGCAATAATCTTCTGATCCATTAAAGATGACATCCTATCAAACATATCAGATGGAGAAAGGCTTACATTGGGGATCTCTTCAATCTTATCCTGGTTAAGCTTGAGAGACGGCAGCACGAACTCCTCCACCCTTTTGACGAGGCCACCACGATCCTTCTTGAAGCCCTTCAAGAATTGTGCCTTGACGTGCTCCTCCACAAGAAGGTATGCCTTGCGTTCCTCCTCGGTGAGCTCCTCCATGGTAGTCGTGATGATATTCTCTTTGTTGATTTCTGAAGAGCCCATCTTCTTCAGGGAGTAGATCAGATCGGTTTTAAAACCAGATTAATCTGTCCCCAGCGGAGTCGCCAAAAAGTGTGTTGACACAGAATCGCGCCAAAACACTCGAATGCGCTAGAACGCGCGAACGATCGTCAAAACGATCAACACAGCGAAAACCCTGGGTGGACCGGTCTGACCGGTTTCGCCGACCGGTCTGACCGGTGCAGGCAGGGAACTCGCGAAGACCTAGAACAGCGAGCTCGGGAGGGACCCCGTAGGAGCTCGTGATCATAGGGTTGCTCTGAAGTCGGCAGGCCACTCAGAACGTCTTCAAACGCCGCCGGGACGAAGGAAGAAAGCAATCTAGGGTTGGAAAAGACTAGGGTTTGAGAGGTAAAAGTAATGCAATATTTAGATTGATTTGATTGGGAATAACCTCAATCGGCCTCAGCCTTTATATTTATAGGCCGGGGAAGACGTACCCCTTCACGAGTTGGATTACATGAGGACTCTTTACAAAAACTCTAATTCTACTCGGACTATACAGACCAGACCGGTCTGACCGGTCGGCCCGACCGGTCGACCTCAGCAGGTGCCAAATTTGGCTGTCAACACACCCCTCCTCACAACACAACTCTAAAACTCTCGCCGTCATTCATGCTCAGAAAACCTCTCACTTCTCCCTCACTGTTTTGCAGCGAGAGCTGCCGTAGCATTCCCCGTACGTGACTGCTGGTTGTGAACGACCAGTTTCCGGTGACCATCGTCGTCAAGCCGTATGACTAGTTCCGGGTGGTCGTCCTTCTCACACAACGACTCCTTCCAGGTGGATGTAGTTGTGTTTCCTAAGTGAACATCAAGATCGTCCCGACTACTTCCCAACGGCAATCTACAATGCATCGACCTAGTTCAGCTACATCGAACAACCCAAACCGATGCAGTGTCAAGTCCTAGGAACAACACACCCTGTGCCCCTATCCCCGTTCCCGCCTCGGGGTACTCTTTAAACATTCTATTGTTTATCTTTCAATTCGTGTTAGTTAGTCGGATTAACATGAACGCAAGCACATGCTTTGCTGTCATAAAATTGCTAGTAATATTCAGAATTAAAATATCTCGAAAATTGCCTAATATAAATATCTAACAAAGTCGTCCAAACTCTATAGGTTTGATAGATCAGAGTGTGGATTATTTATTCTCAGATTTCCCACACTTTGCAAACTAACTAACTAACTAACTAACCAGGGCTTTGGCAGGCCTTTTCTTTAACTCAGACTACAACTGTACATAGATGAGTTGATAACAAATAGAGAGCTTATGTCGTTCGTGGCTAGGGCCTAGGGCATTGCACTTAAATTAAGTTCACACAATCCCCTTATCACACTTTACTTAAACGTTCGCGTAGATCCAACTGAGCAAGAAACAAAGAAAGTGGTACCTTTTTCCATTAAAAAAAGGTTAATTGGATCTATGTCATTGCAATTTTCTAAGATTTTTGATCTGCCACTACAATTCAACTATTCTTATAATTGCTATTATAATTCTTCGTCTACATGATCCATGCTATTTTCTACATTTTTTGAATGTCTAGGCCCACTGTCAGACCATTGTACATATACGCATCTTCTGTATGGACTAAAGTACCCCTGCCGCTTCTCTCTTCCTCCACTCGTTGACATGTGGGCCCCACATGTCAGCTCCTCCTTCAACCTCCAGCCATCCTGCTCCACCACGCAGCCGCCAATCTCGATGTAACAGCCCAAGGGAATCGACCCGACGAGCTAAGTGGGCTGGGCCACTTTTCGCGTGGGCTGTAGGCCGGTACTGTAGCGCCATAGTACCGTAGCGCCAAACGGGCTGGTCCCCGTTGTGGGTTGAGTTCGCGGGTACTGTTCACGCGAAAACACTGTAGCGTGGCGAGTGGAGTGAGTTTAGTACCGTCTTGCTTTCCGATCGGTGGGAGAGCCTGCTTAAATAGCTGGCCTAGAAATACTATTAATTGTGGATCGATCTTTTTGTGTGAAGCGATGACGACAGTGCAAGAAAGTTAATTAGTAGGTGTGTTCTACTCAACGTGCAGACTAAATTTTAGCCATTATCCCGGGCCGGGTCGTTACACTCGACCTGGTCGCAGATGCCAGGGCGGATGCTGCGGCGAAGGGCCATCTCTGGTGCTAACGCTCAGCGCTACACATTGCTCCCCATATCTGTTGGGATTAGTCCCACATTGATTGTGGGCGGAGAGTTGAACGAGTGCGGATTTTCAGCCGCGGGGGGTAGGTGCGCCGGATGCGTGTACGGACAAGATCGCATCAGGATTCGTGAAGGACAAGTACGGGTGGATTTCCGGGGTATTTGTTGTGCAGGTGTTTTTTTTAATTTGGGAACAACTGGAGGCACATCTATCGAGGAGACCACGACGGGAGGCTTCCAGCTCGCGGAGGGGTGCAGCACGTGCATTGATGAAAATAGGAATCACTATGTTCTGCTCGCTATGGCTGGTGGCTGGTGCTGGTTTGTTGTGAGAAAAAATTACTGTTGTCTGGCTGGTGGCTGGCGCTAGTTTGGTATAAGAGAAAAATACTGTTGGTTGGTTGGAGAAGCAGTCAGCAAAACAGAGTAAATGGTAGCTACACTGTTGATGAACAGTTCAAGTACAGACCTTGAAGGAGCAGGATGGTTCCAGAGTGGAATCTGCAACAGTTGCACATGAGACAAATAAGATTAATCTAAGTTGGTTGCAGCTGTACCGGTGGACCAACAATTGCTCCGGGTACAAATAAGAAACTAAACTCATATAGTACTCACGGTACAAATAAAGAATTAAACACATATGGTCGTGTTTGGTTGGGTGATGGGGAAAATTTTCCTGCTAAACGAAACCATGTGTTTGGTTGCTACAGTTGAGAAATTGGGCCCAAAAGATGGGGCCATAGGTGGGACCCATGGAGCACCGTGTTATGGGCCCCCTGCGGCATAACCCCGCACGGAAGCGATGCGCCCCCCTCACCCCCGCAAACCCTACACACCCGCTCCCCTCAACACCTCCTCTGCGCCGTCGCAATCCGCCGCCGGAATCCGCCGCCGCCGGCCGGCGGACTCACCTCCATTGCATGCATCCGCGGCCCGGCACCAACGACACGCCAGATTTGGGGGAGGATACCGTTCCCCCGGCGTACACATCGCCAGCGCGGTGCCTTAGGGTTGGGGCCGGACCGGCGGCCGCCGGCCCGTGTTCGGCCCCCCCTCCGCCGCGCCGGCCATCGGATCCGCCGCCGTCCGCCCCCAATCGGTGTCCTCCTCGGCCCCGGCGTCATCCCCTCCGTTGCAAGCCCTCCGCAGCCCAGGGTCAGTGCCACCATTTTCCGCCGCCCTCTTGCTTGCTCCAGTGTGCCGGCCGGCCTCCATTCTTCACTCGTTGCACGCTGCGCGCCTGCCTTCTGCGGGATCCGGCAACCAGCCGCCAAACCGTCACCTGCGGCCGTCCCTATTTCCCCGTTCCCTGCTCCATCGCCGGCCTTCAGATCCTCCGCCTGCCGTCCCGATCCCTGCTCCACCCCGTGTCCCTGGGCATCCTTGTGCTCCCCACAGGGAGCTTCCCCCCGACCTTCAACCTCATCCGCCCCGCACCCTCCATTGCTCCTTCCACCCCGCTGGTCCCCTCCCTTGGCGACTCTGTGCCATGGCCGGCCAAGGGGATGACGGCGGCGGCAACTACCCCCTGCCGGACCCCTAGTTCACGGCCGGCTACTACCCCTACTTCACTGGGTCGAGCCAAGCACCGACAGCCGGAGGCATACCACCGCCACAACTTGGGTTCCCCGCTTTCGACCTCAACAATTACGGACCTGCCTCAAGTAGCGCAGCTACGGGCAGAGGCAGCCCCAGTGCGCCGGCCAATCCCTACTCCGGGTACTTCGGCGCTTCGCCAACACAACCGGGTCCATTCGGAGCCATGTCTGCGCCGGCGCATGGGTTTTACCAATGCGCACCTATTGCCGGCCCACAGTTCGCTGCACAACCACCTCGGCATTCCACATCCTCCACTGTGCCATGGCATGCTGGGCCCTCTGCATCCGTCCTGCACATGCCGATGCATCCTGTTCCTCCTACATACGGTGAGTGCCTTCCATCACTTTGCACAACTTGGACATGTATATTATTTGCTCATGTCATTGGGGATTAAACAGTTTAGTGCTGCTCTTGTGATTCTGCATTCCCGAATAAAATCAGTTCTTTATACATTTCATGAGACAAGTATCTTACTTAATGAGCACTCATTGATTTGACTACACATTGATATAGTAGCCAAACTTTTCTCCACATTCTGCAATTGTTCTTGGACAGTAATCTTGACAGTTAAATTTAGAGAACCATTTCCTGTCTCATGGTTAATATTTGCTAACTTCTTTCCTTCGTTGCATACGTGCAGGGGGTTACGGTGAGAGCAGTAGCCGGCCAGCCCGTGGTGACATGCCACCCTGTCCTCCAACATGGCCTTCGGTGCCAATGGACAATGATATCTCTGCTTCCTCAACTCCTTCACATCGGCGGACACGAAGCCAAACCCGCCGTGAGAGCAGTAGCCGGCTGGTCCCTTCCCCCGTTCAAGTGTCGTCAAGCAACGACGACACAAATGATTCTGATGATGACGACGTCCAAGTGTACTCGGTACGACAACCGGACCCCCTCTAATTAAATTCAAGTGTTCAATGTACAATTATTACTTGCATAGGTGTATCATATAGTGTTATGGTGTTGTAATCCCCCCGTTTGCAGTATGGCTGATTAGTCCTCCCTTCTTTAAATGCTTATGTAGAATGCGACCCGTAGAGCCAACTGGAACGATTCTCGAACGGAAACGTTATGTGAACTATGGGTGGAACAAATGCAGCAAGGCAACTATTCCCAGGGTAAACTGTCTCCTTTAGGGTGGAGGAACTTGATTAAGCGTTTCAAAGAAAGAACAGGCTGGAAACATGATAAGGAACAGCTGAAGAACATGTACCGGCAGCTAAAAACCTTCTACTCCGCTATGACCGTATTGCAAAGCAGCACAGGGGGTAGCCGAGCAGGGGGCGGCTACAAGGTCCGCCCATATATTTGGGAGCACTTCATTCATGTAAGGATGTGGTTACCTCTACTTACATTCTGTATTTCGTTAATGTATGATAGTACGTATGACATAAAGCAAGCTAATTTGTGTCAATGTTACATGAACAGAAGCTAAAGGAGGTTGAGCGGCTCAAGTACGAGGAGCCCAGTTGGGCATGGCCGCTGCCCGACATGTTCTCCGATGTGGCCATCGACTTTGGGTCCATGCTTGGAACAGCAGCCGCACGTGATTCTGAGGACACCCCCGCCCCCCAAAACACATCGCAACCAACATCAGGTAGCTGCAAGAGGGGAAGTAGTGGCGAACTCAAATCGAGTGCTGATAGCCCGACCAAGAAGGAACAACCACCTTTGTCCCCACCAAGCAGCAGTCTGTCCAAAAAACAAAATCGTTCCTGGCCTCAATTTTTAGCAAGCTTAGATCAAATGACGAAAAAGCTACAAAGGCTCTCACACATCTTTCAGAGAAGCAGCATCAGACTCACCAGGAGCAACATGAGCAATATCGGCAGTGCTTGGAGTTGGCTGTTGAGTGTGGGATCGACGCGGCGAGCGAGGAGTACTTTTTTCTTTCAGAGGAGAAGTTCAAGGACGAGCAATCCAGAGACTCGTTCCTCATCATGAAAACCCGTGAGGCTAGAAGGAGTTGGATCGCAAGAGCGTTCGAGCGACGCCATAGGAATTAGGCATGTACTAAAGTGCCGTAGCAAGTTTGTAGGCCAAGGACCTATTTATGTAATCGTGTGTAGGTTGATGGAGTCGTTGTCTGTCTTATTTACTTGAATTCCTTGTTCTGTAAATCATGTACTAAGTTCTTTGCTTGAAATCATTGTTCTGTAATTCATTGTTCTATTCTTGTTTACTTGAATTCATTGTCTACTGAGTCGCAATTCATTTACACATGATGGCCTAATTATTTCATTGTTCTGTAATACATGTACTAACCAAGTTGTTTGACTTTGCTATGCAGGCTGCCAGTGGAGGTGACAATGCAGAAAACATGGGAACGGGTCTGTCCGGGCCAGAAGAGGAAGGCGAAGAGGAGAACTCAGGCTCCGATTGGGATGGCCTGAATTGGGAAGGAGACACGAGTTCGCTGAGTGATGGTACCTCAAGTGATGAGGCAGATGATGAGCGCTACAAGGAGCTAGAGGAGTTATTTGGAAAAGATAATCCAGTTTTCGAGGGCATTAAGATTTACATTGACACACGCAGGAGGCGGCGGAAACTGCTGAAGAAGGCCATAATTTTAGGTGCGTACCCTGACATTTATTTGAGCAAACAACCATATAGAGTGCCCGTTGAGACAGGACTTCAGTGGGTAGAAAGGACATTGAGAAATGCAAATTCTTGCTACAACATGTTCCGTATGCAGCCACATGTGTTTGAGTCGCTACATCAGCGGTTGGTTAGCAGCTATGGGTTGAAGTCTACTAGGAGGATGTCATCTAGAGAGGCTTTAGGCATGTTCCTGTACATGGTTGGATCCCCACAACCTGTTAGGCAGGCTGAGAATAGGTTTGAGAGGTCCCTGGATACTGTAAGCCGCAAATTCCACTAGGTATTATCTTGTGTCACTAAGCTAGCCAAAGATATAATTTGCCCCAAGGATACCACTTTCAGTTTGGTGCACCACAAGGTAGCAAATCATAGGTCTGCTCCAGCCTTCAACAATGCAATAGGGGCAATAGATGGAACCCATGTCAAAGTTATCGTCCCTTTTAGTAAGGCTGGCAAATATATTAATAGGCGAAACGAGAAAACTTAGAATGTACTATGCATATATGACTTTGATCGTCGCTTCACATTTGTTGCTACGGGCATTCCTGGATCAGCACATGATTGGACAGTGTTGCAACAAGCCATTCTCAATTATGGCCCAAATTTCCCCCATCCCCCCGGTACACTTTTCGACTTTGTGCATTGTTGTATATTCCAATTAACATGTCTGCCAAATTGCATTGTTGCAATGTCACAGTTTTTGCACCAACACTAGTATAGAAATTGAGTGCATATGCATTTTCATGTGATCTTGAATCTGGGCATTACGCATTGGCCACCTCAATTTGTACTAAATCTTTTATTTAGGCTTTCCTCTATTATTTGCAAGTGGAACATGAACTGCACCTATTATTTGCAAGTGCAACAGATTTTGATTTGTGTATTGTACTTGGCATATATTAGTTGAAAGTTGAAAAGAGATATGCTGAATAAGTCACCTGTAAACCAAGTTGGATGATTGTTGCAATGTCAATGGCAATGCAGGGAAGTTTCATCTGGTGGATGCAGGGTACCCCAACAGGCCGGGGTATCTATCACCATACATGGGGGTCAAGTACCATCAAGCCGCATGGAGATAGGGACCACGACCTTCGGGTACACAAGAGGTATTTAACAAAGCGCATTCTTCACTTAGGTCGATCATAGAGCAGTCATTCGGGGTCCTGAAGATGAAGTGGAGAATGTTGTTGGACATCCCTAGCTATCCTGAGCGTACACAAGAAGAAATTATTCTTGCATGTTGTGGGCTGCATAATTTTATTTTGGAAAATGATGATGAGGATGTGGACTTTGCTGTGTCTTCGACATTTGGAGGACTGGCACTGGTCGAAGAAGACGAGAATGATGCGGAGAACAGACGTGAGGCAGATGAAGTTGAAGACGATGTAAACATGAATGCTGTCCACGATGAAATTGCATATGCATATTTGTTGGCAGATAGGCGTCGTTGAGATACCTGTGATGTATGTCATATGTGCCATGTGTTGTGGCAACAATGCGTTTGTATCGTCGTTAATATTTGTTGTTGCAACATGAAGTTTGCCCTGTGAACCTTGAGACTGTTTGTGTTGTGCCGGCATATTTGTTTGATGATCCCTTGTGTACTTGAACAGTAGTTTTGTTGCAAAGGAATAAGTTCTGATTTGGTTGCAATGTGTTTGTGTGCACTTAGCAATTTCATGGTTTTGTGGACAGGATGATGTGTGCATGTAGCATTTTTTGACTTTGGCTGCAAACTTTTTACCCAAACACGTGTAAATTTTTTCATGCAAAGTTTTACACACAAAAACCAAACATGCCCTATATTGCTCATGGTACAAATAAGGAATTAAACGCATATGCAACAGTTGCTCACGGTACAGATAAGAAACTAAACACAGATGCACCGAGAATGCATTAGATTTAAATATTTCTTACTGTGCAAAAAATATGAGTAGAATACGTGGTGTACGCACACATTTGATTGAGAAATATGATGCACACAATCATGGTTGTGGCACATATTCATTTTATATTTTCTTAATCAAGACGCACACTTTTTTTGCATAGAGGCACCGTAAAATTATTGAACATGTGATATGTTCAAACTTGATTGCACACAAAAGTAGCATATTGTTTTGTAAAGCATGAAATAAATCAAGCAATATATGTGCATCTTGAACATTCAATTTCCCTCTAAAATAGTTCGAATAATATGGTGCTACTCCGTAAATTTTCTAATTAAGTATAACTAAAGAAGCACATATATGTGTGCGTAATAAAAAAATGATGCACACAAAAATTAGATTGATATGTATTTTTTTGGAGAAGGTTGACATGTATTTTTGCTCATTGAAAAATACAAAGACTTGAGCAATGCACCTATGTTTTTCCTGCACTAATCAATTAATTGCATTACAGTTTATTTCAAACAAGAAGGATGCAACTATATTTTGTTTAAACTATGAAACCAAGATGCAATAATTTTCTATATACAGAAACTATTTGAATTATTCAATAAATAAGGGTGCACAAGTTTATGGTTGAGAAATTCTAAAAAAAACAAGATGCACATGTTTTTGGGCATAACGGGAAGCCTGGACCGTTAGATAATTAATGATGCACATATTATTTTGCTGGCCAGATAATTTTTAGTGGTAGACTAATTAGTCCAATAAATTTGGATGCACATTTTCTTGCACATAGATTATATTCTCAGCCATTACTAGGGGATGCCCATATCATCAATATTTTTTTTCTTTGCCAGTAGTATCATCCCTAATTGATTTTCACTTTTTTGTATTTAAAGGATAATTTCTTTTGTCTTCTCACTCTTGATAGATGCATGCGATGGGGAAGATGATACTGAAAGATTTGCAAGTGGGTCCTTACTGTTAAAAAGAGTGCATCACAGTAAAGAACGAGTAAAATCACAAAGTGTTTTTTTCTATTGGAAAAAATGTTCGAAGCATGCTAAAATTCAACTAGAAGGATGCACAGATTTTGTGCAAATAAAACATCATGAAATTTGATCATCCAACAATTAATCTAAGTATTTGTTCACCAAAGAAATTTTTGAGACGATGACAGTCACAGATGAAATTTGGCAACCATAAATCAACTGAACAAAATCAAGAACGGAATCAAAGATTTACTCTGCACAATAGTGCATTGACCAAAAACAAGATGCTAGCTTCTTGCAAGTTGCAAGTTGCAACATGCCCCTGCCGCACTGCCCCTTGCTTTGGGAAATCAACGCCGCCGTAGCAGTGAAGCTCGCCGTAGCTCGTGCCAACTGCGCTTGGAGGAAGAAAGAGAGGTCTGACGGAGAGAGAACCAAAGGATAGGCAAATCCATCCATATGAAATCGCCACTCGCAGGTCGCAGCAGGTAATGGAGGAAGAACATGTACCCGGCCGTGGTGGTCAAGACCCACCTGCAGGTGGCGCTGCTGCCCGCGGCGTCCACCGCGAGCCCCTCCGCTCCTCTCCGAGACCCCTCCCCTCGCTCCTAGCCGCAGGATGAGGGATGAGGGATGAGCGAGACATGTTGTCCGGGGCAAGCGACGGCGGCGACAGCGACAGCGACAGTGCGACCCCACCTCATTGGATCCGGGTTGGGGTACCTCGGATCCGGCGAGGAGACCTGGCGGGCAGGGGCAGCAACCGCCGGCCTGCTGTGGCGGGGAGGAGCGGAGACCGCCGGTTGGGTGGGGAGCAGTGAAAGGGGTGGAGATGGGAGGCGGCATCGGGCATCCGCAATCGCCGGCCTGCTGCAGCGACAGCCTGCTGCGGCGACAAGGAGAAGATGAGCACGGCACTAGAACAATCTTTCTTTATTACAACTATGGGCCCGTATGCTCTTGTATTTGCACCGTATAAAACATAAAACTGAAAAAACAACATGACGGTTCACGTATCTCGAAACCTCCGGCCCACCGCGACAGCCCATCTTCGCCATTGGAATATCCGGCTCACCTCTTGGGTTAGCTTTTTAGGTGTAGTAAGACTTCCTCCAGGTGTGCACCCCGTTGGGCCAATTTTCTTGGTTTGAGCCGCCAATTGGTATCAGAGCTGGGTCTGCAATCTCCTGTACTCGTGTACACTCTGGTGGTGTAGGCCCGAAGCCCAGTGGACCGTGGGTGTGTTGAGGCCCGTGTGCGCTTGTGTGTCGAGCCGGTCAGGGTGGACCCGCAGGTGTGAGGCCCATATGTGCTCTCGTGTCGAGCCGGTAACTAGTGGATTGTGTGGGTGTGAGACCCCGGTCATTGCTAAGAGGGGCATCAATGTGTGACGGGGAAAATTATTGGGATTAGTCCCACATTGGTTGTTGGGGAGAGTTGAACCAACTTAAAATGTGGGGAGTCGCTCACCTCTTGGGCTAGATTTGGGGTGTAGCAAGACTTCCTCCGAGTGTACGCCCCGTTGGGACGACTCTTCTAGTTTGAGCCGACAACATCTATGCTCCTGCTACGAGACGAATCCGCCGCGTCCTCTGGGTTCGAGACAAGGTTTTGGGATTCAAAAGTTCAAAAAAATTAGGAGCCTACCGAATTGGGCGAATTTCGGAAAATTCAGAAAATTCGGCCCGGAAAACGATTGAGTTGACCAGTCAAACAATTTGAATTTTGGCCGAATTTTGATCGAAATATCCCAAATTTTGACCGATTTTGTCAAAAATATATAATCTACGAATCAAGATACAAGAAGAATGATAAAGCTACGGTTGAATGTACTACAAGGCAGTTAACACAAAGTTTAATGTCTAATACAATATAACAGCATTATAATAATATCCCGCTGACCACTTGACTGCGTGAGGCCTCCCTCTCCATGAGCAGGCCCTAGCCGAGCAAGATGTGCTGCTTAGGAACATAATAGATCAGCTGATTAGAGAGGAAGAGGAATAGAGAGAAATTAAACGAGTGAAGATTGAGAGAGAAACGAGTGCAGAACTGGAGATTGAGGTGCTGGCCTGCTGGGATCATACAAGGAGGGGAGCGGATGGATTCAGGTGGAGGCCAAGAGGAGATCTCACATCCGCCTCCTGTTGGGCATGGCTGCCCTGGATAGCGACCGTCTGCCGCTCGCCACTAGGGAGGTGAGGGTGAAGGAAATAAAATATCTAGGGTTTGATGTTAGGGTTCACAGTTTTATACTAAGGAGCAATATTTAAAATCTCCGGCTAAGCCTCTTAGCTACCAACCTTTGCAGCAGCTAAGGAAAGCTAAAGCCGGCTATAGTTTGAGCTAAGTCATTTATCTGTTTTGGAAAAAGTTAGAAATAAACACTCATATAGGAATACACGACCATAACATCCAATACTGGAGACCATGACCATAAAGGTACTTAAAAGTTAACATATCCACTAGTCATTACGAGATAGAGAACACTTGACAACATAAGTATTTCATAGTGCATACATGACACTTGCCCACAGGAACATTGCTCCCGTCCAGGACTATTAGCAAAAGAACAAACAACATAGAGTTCAGATCAGTCGTCAGGAGACTTAACACAACAAAGTCCAGTCTCCACTGTCTACTCTCTACTGAAGGCCTGTCAAAATTTCTAGCTGCCGCTAAACGAAGGTCTAATTTAGCGGCTATCTTCGGCTAAGCACAGCTATTAGCGGCAGCTAAATCATAGCGTTAAATTTGAACTATCCTAGCTGCTCCCCTCCCCAGCGGCTATCTCCGGCTAAAGCGGAAGCTATAGCCGGAGATTTTAAACATTGCTAAGGAGAGATATGTATGGGCTGTTATGGGCCTTGGGCAGGACTGAAAATTTGAATCGGGCCGAAATTTTTTTACTGGTATATTTCCATCTTGGGCCCTACCAAAATAGCCGAATTTTGGTGGAATTCGGCCCATTCGGCCCGAATCCCAAATCCTTGGTTCGAGAGCTCCGAATCCTTCGCCGCCGTGGTACTGCAGCCAGTCCCGAGGTGTCGGGCGCTCCCGGCTCGGCCGCCCCCCTCCGCACGTTCCTTCCTCCCCTCCCAAGCAAAAGCAAGGGCGCTAGGCTCCACCATTAATAGAAGCTAGAGGCAGCAGGCAGCAGCTCGGCGGGTAGACCTGCAAAGCAAGATCGACACCACCCGCTCGAGAAGAATTGAGCGAGCGATCTGCTTGTTATTTCTAGCATGGACGGGGAATCGCGATTAGGAACCAGACGGTGGAAGCGAACGGCATTGCGATGCACGTGGCGGAGTGCGGCGGTGAGGGGAGCCCGCGGGCGGTGGTGGTGTTCCTGCACGGCTTCCCGGAGCTCTGGTACTCGTGGGGCTACCACCTACCACATGCAGCACCTGGCCGCACAGGGCTACAGCTGCGTGGCGCCCGACCTCTGCGGCATTGTGCGTCCTGAGGTCGGCATTGCTGTGCCCGAGGCGCTGCTTGTGGTGATGGAGTCGGTGTTGGGCGTCAAGGGATGGTGCAGCGAGTGGAAGGAAGCCCGATCTGCTCGTGTCAGGAATGGGGAGCTGTGCGTTGGTGGCGGGCGCCGGAGGGAGGTCGGGAAGAAAGGGTGGCCGAAGGTTGAAGAAGATGGGGGCCCACATGTGAGCGAGTGGAGGGAGAGAGAAGCCGAAGTACTTTGGTCCATATGAAAGGTGTACGCGTACATTGGCCTAACAGTGGGCCTAGTACCCGAAAGGCATAGAAAATAGCATGGATAAGGTAGACGAAAAAATATAATGGCAAATTTCAGAATAAGTGAATTGTAGCAGTAGATCACAGAACTTGAAAATTTGTAATGGCATGAATCCAATTAACTTAAAAAAATAGATGTTCAACCATACTTTTACGCACGGCATGTTCTAACAAATTTATATTTTTCTTAAAGAAATGACATACAGAACCTATATCTCATGCCAGAAGAAAAGAAAAAGTACTTTGGGTGGTTTGAGTCTCAAGGCTGGGCCTGGAGAGCTTTTATTTCCAGACTTTAAGTCCCACCCAAGTCAAGATATCTTTTTGAGTTCTGAACAGTGAACAAACTACATGTGTTCAAACATTTGATGTGATATTTTTTAATGTAAATTTTATGAATCTAAGGCCTTATTTAGTTTCCTTCAAAATTCTAAAACTTTATAAGATTCCCTATCACATCGAATCTATCAACGCATGCATGAAGTATTAAACGTAGCTAAATAAAATAACTAATTACACAGTTTATCTGTAATTTGCGAGACGATTTTTGTGAGCGTAGTTAATCTATAGCGGGACAATAATTACAAAATACAAACAAAAGTGATACAGTATTTTACACCCAAAATTTTATGCATCTTCTAAACCAGGCCTAAACATGCCTTCGCCGGAGTTTCAGTGGACCCACGGTGACCTTTACCCTCAAGCGACGTACGACCATCGTCGCCCGTGGCAGAGCAAAGATACGGCGTGGTTCCGCCAGGCTTTTGGGTCGATCATCTGATGGATGGATGGATGGATGGATGACGGACTGATCGGACTCGTCGACCATGAGCAGCCGGGGCTGGTCCGCGGTGTCCATCCGTCCATGATCCCTGAATCCCTAGCCCCCCGCAACGCAGCACAACAAAGCCGGCCGGGCCGCCTGCGAGGGCTTCTTTCACTTCGTGCTCCCCCGCCGCAGCCGGGGAGCTGCCAAAGCCGGCGGCGGCGCCGCCCTCCCGTCACCTCATCAGCAGGTGATGAGCCAGAGCCAGCCAGCCACAGTCCGGGCGGCCGGCGGCACAGCTGGAACAGAGAACCTCCGGTCGGCTGTCCCGTCTCCGTCGCTTCAATTCATCTATGGTGCGCCGCCGTGGATCAGTGGATGCTTGCTCGCCGGTGAACTGATCGAGCCAGCGAGGATCTCGGGGAAGATGCGTGTGCCGGCCTAGTGGCCGCCACCAGGGGGCCGGGCGGCGGGCCCCGGCTGCAGCGTCCCAGAGCAGCGCAGCGCCGGCCTTGGCTTCCATGGGTCGTTGATGCGTGACGGGTCGGTGGGCAGCAGCCAGCTGGGGACCCGGCGCGGCCCGGAGCCCGGCGTGCGGCGGCGTCCCTGACCCTGAGCCGTCTGATCGTTCAGAGCCTGGGGCAAGACGTACGTACGCCTCCTCGTGTTGTCTCTTCTGGTACTGACCGGCCGGCCGGGGGGGGGCTCTCCTCGACGAATTCCATGCTGTGCTCGATGCAGCGCTGACACAGCGCACGCTGGGATGAATATATGCTTGAGGTATGCTGCAGATTTGTATTATAATTAGCACATGTAGGCTTTGTTTAGTTTGTTCTTGTGCTAGGAATAGTAATATTTTGACGGCTAATTATGGTTTTAAACAAAGCCAATTTATAAAATCAACTTCAGAACTTCTGCGCTAAGAATCTTGAAAAATCTAATGAGACCTTTGATTGCGTGATTAGAGGATAGTTACTATAGCATCACTGTAGCCAATCATCAAGTAATTACCATTATTAGATTCGTCACGAAAAGTTACACTCATTTCTAAAGAGGTTGTGCAAATAGACTTCATTTAGTATTCCATGCATGTAAAATTCTTCTTTTAGAAAATGTGCGCGTTAGGTTCCTAGTACCAATCAAATACAGCCATAAGTCTGTTTGGAATACATGATTGTAATTAGCACATTTATGATGAAATACAGGTTTTGGGTTTTGGTTAAAATTTAGCCCATCTATTAATACTCACGTTTGTTTGGATGAACTAAATGCTAAGATTTAGCATTTGGAGCATTAACGATTAGCAATTGCGTCAAGATATATACTACGTACTTATCCCGACTCCCGGAGAATGATGGCCTAATGAGATAAATATATAGAGAGAATCTATCCGTGAGCACTGAGAGCACCCCTGCTGCTACTCTACTGCATTTGCCTGCCGGATACGAGCGTACTCCCTCTCTCCGTTCTAAATTATAAATCATTCCAAAATTTTTGGAGAGTCAAATCATCTCAAAATTTGACTAAAATTATAGAGAGAAATATAAAAATTTATGACATTAAATAGGTGCACTATGAAAATATAGCTAATAAAGAATTTAATAATATTTAATTGGTATCTTAAATATTATTATTTTATCATATAAATTTGATCAAATTTGAAAAACTCTGACTCTCCAAAACTTTTGAAATGACTTATAATTTGAAATGAAGGGAGTATTTGTTTGATTGCGCCGTATCCCCTTTGTTCTCTAGACTACTCGTAACAAGTCGTACGTGAAACTGGCACAGCTGACAGCGGCCGATGACACACACAGACACATGACAGTGTCGTCGAGGCTTGCGCTCTCCTGTCCTGGACTCCTGGCCGCCTGTCGTTTTGCTTGCAGCGTACTACAGGTCTACTGGTTTGTCGCTACACGTACGTAGTCCTTGCGGATTCAACGAGGCCGTCGAGTAGGCACCTGTCTTGGTCTGTATGCAAAAACTCAAACTCGTCACAAACAGCCCTGGACACGCTGCTCACTACGTATCCCTGGAAGGGAATCAGATTTATATGGAATCGAATTCCGATAATATCTTTTACAATATTTTAATTTAAATATAGATATGAATAGGATATTCTCAGATACAAGTGCGAAACAATTCACATTCGGATATTTACTCGATGTATAAGATTGTCTATTTTCTTTATTAGTAGTTTCAGAATATAAAATTGTTACACAGGTATAGAAACTAAAGTTTAATAATATATTTACAAATATTAATACATATAAAATAAAATACATTTTAACAAATATATAAATAATTTTTATTAACATATAAATAAAAACATAAAAATAGTTTCACATATAAATAGATAAACAAGAATATCTAAAAGTAAACTTAATCTTCTTATATTTTTATTATTTAGATTAATATAATATTGCTTATAAGAAATGCAGATGCTTTTAAATAGTTTTTAGCGAATACGGATACGGATAGTGTCGCATATTGTCGATTTAGGGATGAGGAATTGGATAAAAAATTAATGAAAATCATATTCTGGTGTATCTATTTTACTACCATATTAAAATTAAATACGGATGTAGATATCCACATTGATGTTTAAGCGGATATGGATATTGGAAATCCATATTCCCGTTTCCAACCCTGTGCAGGAAGAAGTGCTTGCATGCATGATTGCAAAAAGCACTTGTACTAAAGCATCAGTGAACAACTTGTATTAGCGCAATAATTGCATGGAGTTGCCTGTTTATCCTTTTTATAGGACAGCATGCAGTCTTGTCCCTCTTGCTTCTGGGTGTTACAGTCCTGAATGAGCATGGGCAACCGTTGGACAGCCTTGTCCCGCGAGCCATTTTTCCTCAACATGAAAAACACTAGGGTGTGTTTAGTTCCCACCAAATTTCCAAATTTTTCATCACATCTACTATCGTATCGAAACATTAAATATAGCAAATAACCTATGCATGGAGTACTAAATGTAGTTAAATAAAAAAACTAATTGCATAGTTTTGATGTACGTTGCGAGACGAATCTTTTGAGACTAGTTAGGTCATGGTAGGACAATATTTACCATAAACAAACGAAAAGTGCTACAGTGACTGATGTGATTTTTTCTCCCCTTTTCACCTCATCTAAACACAGCCTAGGAGAGGAGAAAAGCACTCTCATGGTGTCCAATGGACACTCCACTCAGGCAGCTGACTCATCCTCTTGAGTCTTGTCCATCGATCATTGCTGCCCCTTTTATCTACTGAAATGTTTCCACGTTATCGTTTGACTGCGATCGCCACCCTGTCCACTTCTTTCTCTTGAACTGCACTCGATATAATCAGCCCATCACATGCTCTCTCCACTTGGACCTTCCATGGATGATGCCCAAGGTCCAAGAGCGTCTTTAGCTGGGAACTTAGGATCATGGAGTACTGGATCGCACTCAGCCGTGACGACGAATCGGCATGAATCGATGGGATCTCTCATGGTGCCACCCCTTCCAGGTGTTTCTGCTTCCGGTTACATTTACTGGTGCCCATCTCGGTGGCTCTCATGGCACCACAGCTTTGATCGGCATCATTGCCATCTCCTGGACTTCTCAAACTCTTGTGGCCATGCCGAAAAATCAACGTTCTTTCATCTTTCTGCTGGCTGCACAAACTTTGTACAACCATGAATTATCCAGGTATTTCAGAATGTACTACTATCACAGTGCTACGTGTTCTTCCTTCCTTTGGTCTTTTTTTTTCCCACAATACTTGAACACTAGCTCTAAATTTATATATAAGAAGAACACAAGCCGAATCTGGATTGACAATTCTTTCAACTTCTTTAGACAATTGCCGAGCCGAGGATACAGAGGAAACAGGGAGCAAAAAACCTGAAGAAACGCTACCAGCAGGAGGCAAATGCAGCAAACACATTCTTACAGTTACAGTACAAAACCCCTTGCAGAAGCAGGAACCGGCATTGCATTGCAAACGAAGCACCTCATTCATGGATCATGAGAAGGTTTCAGGCAGAGGCTGGCCCTGCAGGAAGGCTCTGAAGAGCACCAACGACCGCCCGGGCTGCGAGAACGGCGCCTCGTGGGAGGCCCCCCTGATGGTGGCGAAGGATAGCGTGCCGCCGCCATACACCTGAGTCCATCCTCCAACCTGTGGATGGAGATCATAACACATTCAGTAACGAAATGCTGCAATGTTCATCAGTTTGCAGGTAGATGTGTCATCACTCATCAGCTTGTCTTGCCACGCACCTGCTGGCCCTCGAACCAAACCCGGTATGGTGTGGTCGTCTTGAGGCCCATGTCATGAGCCAAATTCTGCACCAGTGTTCGGCTTCCGGTTAGAGGGATCACCGAGTCCTGATCACCGCTGCGAAAAAAAAAAGTCGACGAAACAACTCTGCATGTTAGAACATCTGTTGGAAAGCTTTATGTTTCCCCAAAGTTCAGAGGACCATCCAACAGAAAAGATTCAGGCGAACATTTATATCTTGTTTCAGAAGTGGCAAAGTACAATGGTCTAAATTTGCCTACAGTGTGGTATCCGCAGAAGGTAAAAGCAAGGTACGTAAATTGGTACCAAGCCATAGGCTAGCTTTTTCCACACTTTTCCAGTTTATTTTCACATGTAAAGGTCAAGTACTAGTCCTGTAAGATTGTTGAGCGAGCTTTATGTTTCCTCAAAATTCAGAGGCCCCACTGCACACAAAGGTGATGCATATTTTGGTACATCGTCAAAGGTGCAAAAGTACAAGGATTTAGGACCTTGCACAAGATTCAGTTTCCCAAATCCTTTTGTCTCGAGACCATTGAACTTCATGATTGGTACGAAAATAAAGAGATTGAAATAAAGATCGAAGGGGGAAGAAAGACAATCTCAGTCTTTCAAAATACCTGTAAACCAGCACCCGGATGCCGGACTTGACGAGCGCCCCGACAATGTTGATGGTGGGGATCTGCAGGTTGAGCAGTTCGTACTCAAGAACACTGTACCCAGAGAAAAAAAACGAAACAAAGTTAACAACTCCTGTTCATCCATCAGACAGTAAATCGACAAAAAAAAACAGTGCGATCGATCGATCACCTGCTGCAGACGGCCCACTTGTCGACGCCGACGAGCCTGGCGCGCATCGCCGCCTGCACGTCGCGGCGGTTGAGGTAGCGGACGGTCTCGTCCTCAACGCAGACGTCGACCCGCTGGCCGCCGGCCGGCCGGCGCGGCGCCGGCGCCAGCGCCGCCGACTGCGAGAGCACCGAGGCGAGGCAGACGTCGAGCGTGACGTCGTACTTGTCGACGAAGCGGCTGGTCTCGCGGGTCACCTGGTTCATCACCCGCGCGCACAGCGGCGACAGCGCGCCGCCGTAGTACTCGGTCACGTACCGGGAGTAGTTGCAGACGGCGGTGAAGACGCGGTAGGTGCCGTCGGAGATGAGGCCGTGCGACCAGAAGTACTCGGCCCGGGAGTTGAAGTCCGTCGCGAACTCCAGCACCGGGTTGCCCAGCTGATGATCGTCACACAAGTTTCAGATTCTTGGTTAGACAAATTTTACTGAAAAAACTTGGATTTTTCAAATTAGAAGTTTCAGAACCAGCAAGAACTGCTCTTACAGCGATGCCTTTGAGGTTGAAGATCTTGTCCTTGGTGTTGTACTCGACCATGGCCTCGGCGAGCTGTGGGATGTAGTGCCCTGATTGGGAATCCAGAAAACAGCTATTTTCATCAAAACAACACAGAAAAAAATTGCAAAAGAAAAAATTACTAGTGAGCAAAAGTAGCTGTAATTACTAATTATGTATAACTGTATGTACCTGCGTAGCTTTCTCCGGCGATGTAGAGGTTTCTGCCCTTGTACTGTGGGAACTTTTGGAGCCACCTTTGCAGGAACACCATGTTGTCCGTGGCTTCATTGGTTCAGACGTGCAGTGGGGAGGGAGGAAAAGTTAGAAGAGCTCATCATCACACCCAGTCACAAGCACTGCTAGTCTGCTACCGACCAAACAAAAAAGAGAGCATGCCTTCTTTCTTCCCACATGTCACTTTTGTTACTAGTACATTTTTCTTCAACAAAAACATCGTTGCTTTTCTGACGCTCGCTAATACTTGGAATGAGAGAGACTGAGAGATTAGAACTACTAATACAGCATTTAATCTCTGTTTCATAAAGAAAAGACATTTGCAACGATGGAATCTGGCATACATGACAGTGAAGCTAGAGAAGAACAGAAGGTTCAGTACCTGTCATCTTGTCATCCACGCCCTGGTAGTAGGCAGCATCAGCAGAGTAGGAGTAGCCTACACCAGCCGGCGTCTCCAGGTAAATCACATTGGCCTCTGCATTTTTCAGCAGCAGCAACAACAACAAATACAGAACAGGGGAACATGAGCAACTTTCTTGGGCCGGCCAAGAATTGGAACTAGCAGCATGAAAAGTTGCAGTAAAAAAAAGTTCAGAGTGGATGCACTCATGGCCTCACACACACACACAGACACACCTTTGTTCCAGCTGTATTCATTCTTCACCAGCACCTGCCCACTAGGCCTGAAGGGGCCGTTCTCCGAGAAGGCCCCTACACCCAGTGAAGAACACCCGGGGCCTACACAAGCATTGATCCAAAGGAATCTCAAAAAGAGCAAGGATGGACAGGTACATGACAAAATTTTGGGATCAAGGATTCCATGAACAAGAGCACGAGAAAGCAAACACAAATTTTCAAACACGAACTGTGTATCCCAGCATCTCAAAAATGCAGGAGCAAGCTCTGCATCCAGGTTTCAGTCAGAACTCACCTCCATTGAGCCAGAGGACGAGAGGCTTGGAGGCAGGGTCGACCTCGGCCTCGATGAAGTAGTAGAAGAGCGCCCTCTTGCCGGCGTCGTCCACGGCGACGTAGCCGGAGTACTGGGCGAAGCTCACCTCCGGCTGCCCGGGGAGCCGCCTGATCCTGTCGGCGGCAGCTCCGTCGCAAGAGCCCAGGCGGCAGCACAGCGCCGTAGCGACGAGCACAAGCACCATGGCCAGTGCCCTGCTGGAGCAGCTCACCGGAGCTGGCATCGCCATGGCTCCAACCTCCAATGGAGTAAGAGCGAGAGAGAGAGAGAGACTGGAGCTGCAAGAGTCAAGTGTGCTCTTTTGCCTAGAGAGCACAAAAAAATGTTCAAAAGACGAATGATTCAGTGGGAGGAGGAGGGAGAGAGTGGAGGTGGCAGATGCAGGGAGCTGAGGCCTCTGCTTGGTTGGAGCACTGGGCACTGGCTGGGATATATAGCAGGGGGAAAGGGCATAAAAGGTACGTTTTGTTAGGACTGTTGGTGTGGTTTGTCAGCCTTTGTTAAATTTATAAATACACATGGTATCAGGATCAGGGTCGGATTGATAGCTGTTAACTGTTTCTGAAAGTCCATTTGTTCAGCAGACACTCATGAATGCCCAGATCTAGGATTCAGGAAGTAGGATTAGGATGTTCTTTAGTTCAGCTTGTGCTCACGTTAGCAGCTTCTTGTGAAACTGGCGTTAGCATTAGTGATTTAGCTCTGGTTCTTGAGAAGTTTCTTGTGAGTAGTGGTCAGTACATTAGCTGAAAGGTAGTGGAAGTTCATGTGCGCAATTTGACAAAACAATGCACTGACAAAATAGTAGGTAGAGACAGACGAGAGTTAGTACGGAGTACATATAGGGAATAAAATTCCAGCAAAGATTTTCAAATGCTAGGAGCATGCTGCATGCACCAGCCATTTTCCCCACATGCTGAACATTGCATTTCACAAATTATTTATTTTCTGCAGGTAGAAATAACTGACCATCTTTGTGCACTGACCAGTGACTAACTTAAGAATTACTTGTACATTGGAAAAAATAAGTCTGAAATGAGAGAGAGAGAGAGAGCGCGCAGGGACCCAAGGGGGCAAAAGCCTTTGCTGCACTACAGAAAGTAGGCTTTTTAGAGAACTTCCACAGTCACGCTGTTGTTTATACTGCTGCCTTGTGCAGAATGGTGGGCACTGGTCCCCACACGTCAGTCTCATGCCTCACGGAGCAACAAGTCAAGGTGAATTGTTTCCTTCCACTTTCTTTTTGAATAAAATTATTTCTATATAAACATAAGAAATACTGTAAGAATATATTTAGTAGCTCCTACGATACTTAAATATACAGTTGTTTTATTTTTTCTTGAGTCAAACACTTCAAACTTTGGCTGAGTTTATACAAAAAATAAACGTAGGGAATATGTTTTGACAGTGCATTTGTTATTTATGATTAAAGTAATAAAGAAAGAAAAGTTTGATAAATCCGCGGCAGTGACTTGCAACTTTGCAGGAACAGGAGGCAGGAAATGCATTTGGCTGTTATGATCTCTAGCCTGCTTCCAATGCAGGTGTATTGGTACTAGTAATGTGTCACAACATTTGCCTGCAACTCTCCAAACAACTTAATCCTATTTAATTAAGTGCCACCGAAAGATTGGCCACAATTTTGGATCGAAGCAACCGTGTCCTGCTTTCTGTCCACGTCAGGGCACGCCCTTCAACACGGAAAGTGTTCAGCTACCTTTGGTTCATCAGTTCCAGGACCTTAGGCCTAGATGCAAGTTCAAGGACCCATAAATAGAAAATGTCTTAGGCCCTGGTTGGTTCCAAATAAGTCACCCATTTATAAGCTAAAAAGTGGAAAAGGAACTTAATTTGCCAAACAATCCTAACTTATATGTCACCTCAACTTATAAATTTTAAGTAGCTCCACCCCAACTTAAAACTTATAAGTCTCCCTTTTCCGTGTGGGGCCCACATCTTTTAAGTCACTTAACAATCAAACACCCATGACTTATAAGTCACTGGTTTAAAGTTACCTGACTTATAAGTAGGCGACTTATTTGGAACCAAACAGGACCTTAGAATAAAAAAAACTATTATCACTAATGCAACCTACATATAAGCTAGCTGATATATATTTTGTAGGGCGGGAAAAATTGGGACAGATAAATAAATTTTACAATGATTGAAAAAAAATAGGAGACGTCCATCTGATAAAATCTTACAGTAGTGAAGGTAGGAAGTACCTAGGGTAAAATACATGGTACTTTCAAAATGTGAGACCAAGTACAAAAAACTGAGACTGAATACTAATTTAATTTAATTTTTATATATAATTTACATAAATCAACGGCTAGAAAAAATTCAAGATAAAAGTACCTAAAAGTTCTTTAGTACTTTACAATCATTGTAAAAGAGCTCCGAATATGATGCCTTTTTCAGAAAAGAAACAATTTAAGCCAATTAGACCAAGGTACCAAATGCCAAAAAAGACAAGCTGCAAATGAAAAAGAAAGGAATAAAACTTCTTTAGTAAAAAAATCAATAAGGAGCTTTGTATTGAAAGATGAATTGCACGAGCACTACCCACCTCAGCCGTCAAGTACACACTCTAGGAATGCAATAAAAATAAATTACATGGCACATGCATGCATGATGAATTATATATGGAATTTTTTGAATGCGCAACTTTTATTGTGCTGTAGATTTGCTCAGTCCAAGATATCTACAAATATGTGAAATTCAGTTGTTCCGACTGGCAAAACCCTTTTTGAAAATGCTCCATAGTACGGCACCTGTATGTACAGTTCTGTAGAAGTGCAGAGTGGCATGTGGTCATTCCGCTAATTACGGTTTGTCCATGGACGCAAGCGCCTTGTTTTATCCCTGGAGCGACATTCAGGGGAGGCGTGAGGCTGCTGTCTGCAGTATTAACCCCACTTCTTTGTTTCCTTTCCAGCAAGGGTCATGTTCATTGAGCATCTCTCTCTCTCTCTCTCTCTCTCTCTCTCTCTCTCTCTCTCTCTCTCTGTGTGTGTGTGACTGAGTGAGCGAGTGATTGATTGCTGAAGGGAGGTGTCTTTTAGCACTAAACCCAATCCCCACTGTCTACCCATTTTTCAGGGGAAAGCATTATTATTGCAAATGCAAACACCAAGATATTCCAAGATTCCACATTCAGCCTTGTCCACCCAACCATAAAGGAGAGGCATGATCTTTGCTGAACTATGAGAAGAATGCATGGGTTGTACGTTCCACACAACACAAGCATGATATTATTTACTAAAATTTCAAAGATTGAGGATCAACAAATTTATATCAGCATATCTCTTTTCAGTTGAGCTTTTAATGTTGGCGTTATATTTGTTTAATGGGAAAATTCGATTCGTGCCACCACAGCTCCGTGAAATTGGGTGTCACGTTCAAAATCATGCCACTCAATGACATGATTTTGAACATGAGATCCAACTTCAAGAAATTGGAGTGGCATGGATCAAAATGACCCTTGTTTAATTGAGAGGCCAGGGGGTTTCATTTTTGTGACGAAAGTGAACGTAGGGAGTTTTGGGAGGTCTGATAAACCAGTTGGTTATAGAAACCGCTCATTGTTGCTGTTGAATAATGTCTGACGAATTAGTTATCTTGGTTAATTCCAGCACTTAAAAATGCAAAGCATGCATTCACATCTCTCTCTCTCTCCTGATTTTTTTAACTCTCTTCTGAATGTTTTTAGCATAACAAGAAATGAAGAGTAATCCAACCATAAAAGTACATGTAGTAGCAAACACAAGTTCTGTGAGTACAAGCTACCAGCATTAGGGCCCAGCAACTAACACAGTAAAGCAAGAGGGACAAGCCTGCCTGCTGTCCTATGAAAAGGATAAACAGGCAACCCCGTGCAATTATTGAGCTAATACAAACTGCCCCCAGCTTTAGGAAAAAAACTAATCACGCAAGCACAAGGGACACCAGCGTCTAAAAAGATGGCTCCAAATAATCTAAGCATGTGTGGCCGTACGGGACACATGCTCTCTCAGGTAAACTGTACTACTGAAAGCCTGAAGCTGCAGAGGTTTTATATTGCTGGGTAATGTAGGAGCTCATGCTGGTACCTTTTGGTGTAAAGCCGGAGGAGATCACTTGCCTTCTGGAACTGGAAGCATGCACGCAAAAGAGAATGTATAAGCAGCCTTGCTTTGCAATCTGCCAAGTACTTTTGTTGATATTGCTAATGAAATGATTAACTGATCCTACATATATACTATATGAAATAGCATTAGGGCCCTCCCGTTTGGGTTGGATTCACATATCCACTCGATCCAATCTTTTTTTATTTGTTTTGGGCATGGTGTCCAAAGCAACCTTTTTACCGTGTATTCTTTATTTTGAAAATATATATTAGTTGGATTTAAGAAAAAATACTATAATTTGTATAATTTTAATGAAAATGCTATTATAACACATTATGTCATAAATCTAAGCACTTGTATATATATAACTATGATGAATGTTCAGACTTCATCCTATTCTTTTTGTTTTGAAAGAGCAGACTTCATCCTATTCCACACGCTGAGAATATATGGAGCATAACTATTTTCTTAAAATATCGCTAATAGTATTCTTCATCTATGGCTCCATTTGTGCATAATGCTTACAATGGCCCTGTTTGGTTTGTGCTATGCTAGAACTGTAGCAACTTTGACCATTAATTAGAGGTATTAAATAAAGGCAGTTTGCAAAACTAGCTCCACAATCCTTGTGCTAGGAACCATGAAAAATCTAATGAGGCATTTGACTGCGCGATTAGAGGATGGTTACTATAGCATCACTGTAGCCAATCGTTGATTAATTACCATCATTAGATTCATCACGGAAAGTTACACCCATTACTACAAAGGTTTTACAAATAAACTTCGTCTAGTACTTCATGCATGCAAAAGAAATTCGTGCTAGGAACTAGCACATACAAACCAAACGGGGCAAATTTGTAGGGATTTTTTAAATTGGCTCCAAATATGGTAATATGATTTTTCAATGAGTTTCCACATATATTATTTTTTAAGAATATAGAGTATAACTCAGACACTCATATAGCACATGCACACTCACCCCTATGACCACACGTACACAAACTCTACTTCTATGAGCACCTTCGAAGACTATACCAGCAAATCCTCGGCATTGACGAAGTTACCATATGTATATTGCTGTCGATAGGAACATTGCCTACCACTGAAAGCACAACTTCGTTAAATCCTAGAATATTTGCTCGTACGGGGAGTCAAACCTAGGACCTAAGGTGCTACCGAGACTCTTGTAACCACTAGGCTACAGACCATTTCGCAATAAGTTTCCATATCAGTAGGCTCCTAATCACATCTAAACCTGCACGCATCTAGAATTGATTCAGGCAACCACTAGATGCTTCTTATATTCAGTATGCATCATCCTCTTGCCCACCCAAAGGCTAATCTGTGTTATGACCCACAATTGTTTAATTAAGCACTTTTGCAATGATCATTTAATCACTTCATTAGCAATATCAACAGAAGTACATAGCAGACACCCCTTAATTAATGTGCATGCTAATCTAAGCAGAGCTGATGCCATTTTGCTAAATTATTGGTTCTATTTTTCTTGCCTCAATTGTGTTTATATTCAAAAAGGAAATGAAGCTTGCCCCTAAGTCTCTTTAGTTTTTCAATTCTCTAAAAGACTCTGGTATATAACTTAGATGTTATTTTGAAACTGTGGACTAAGAAGTAAACCAATGGAACATGTTGCTCGATACTTTGTTCCAATAACTATTAAGCACACGTGTACCATGTTAATCTAATGTCATGACTCGCTCTTATAGTAATAAACCATATGGTCGAAGTCCAAACCTAAGTAAATAGATTTCGTGCCATTTCTTGAAGGTACCACTAAAAAGAAGGTTACAAGAGATTAAAAAATAAGATACCATAGGTTCATTACTGGCAATTGGACCCAGGGTCCCTATCATCCTAACTAAATAATGGCAACATAATATTGTGACTAACGAATGTTTTGTAGCGGTAATCTTAACTTAATGCAATGATTGGTTTTCATGGTGTTCTTGGCCCTAATTTGTTTTGATGATTAATGGCAACATAATATTGCGACTAACGAATGTTTTGTAGCGGTAATCTTAACTTAATGCAACGATTGGTTTTCATGGTGTTCTTGGCCCCATCGTTGTGGTTTTCATTGTATTGGGACAAAGGATCGGATATGCACGAAGATTAAGGATAAGCTAGTTATAAGTATCGTTTGGCATTGAGAGATGCTCATAATAGTTTAGAATCTTGTTTGTCCTTTGGCCCTACTATAAGGGGGGGGGGAGGGGGGCAAGAAGTAGGAGCTTGACCTAGATAAGCCTAAAGATAGGTGTGATTCACACTTGTAAAAATCTATTGCTTGGTAGCTCAGATGAAGCTATAAGAAGCATATAGATGGGTCAAAGAGTTTGAATTGGATGAGTTTAATTACCTAACTCAGAACTCACAATTTCAACTGACCGACTAATTCGGTCATGTACATATGGGGTCATCGAACTAGTCGGTGGTCCTTGGCTCTTGCTCAATATGCTACCGGAGTAACAATATGGTTCAGTGACAAGTGACCAAATCTGTCAGTCCTACTATGTAACCAGGGCAAAACCTACTAGAATGATGGTTTGATTCGGTGCTTGGTGACTTAGGCAAGACCAAATTAGTTGGTAGTGCGGTAATGTTAAGCAAAACCTTCTGGAATGATAGATTAATACGGTGCTCATGATTCTAAGCATCACCAGATCAGTCAGTGAGTGCTTGGACTGAGACGAAACTCTCTGTCAGTCCTACTATGTGTCCCTATGCAGAAAGCGATCACCGATTGATTCGCTGAGACAAATTTGTGCTGACCAAATCAATCGGCCCATGCCGCGTGTGCAACTGGGCAACGACTAGTTCTTTGGAGGTGGACTATATATACATGATCTACTACTCCAAGGAAGCTCTCTTGAGTCTTGATACCAGGAAGCATTTCACTCATATTTGGGATCAAGGGCAAGTGAAGCACTAGAGTGATTTGCAAAGTTCTTAATTAAAGATTACGGATATCATTAGTGCTCAGGAGTACCAAGTGTGCATCCATCTTTCTCTTGATGTTGAGCAGATCAGGTGAAGTTCTTTCTTGGCACTCTTAGTGATCAGCACCACCTAGATGTCTTGGTGGTGGTGTTCTCGGTGAGCTCTCAAGAAGGAGTCTTGTGAGAAGCCTAAGAAGGTTGTGCTCGGTTTGGTTGAATCCGCCGAGGTGGAGAATGGATATCCACTAGAGAGCACTTGATCTCTCTAGATTATTGCTCTTAGATGCAGAGTACCATGACCTAAAATAAGCAAAAACAAATATAAAGGGATACATACACACCTTTTTTTTTGAAATATACATACATGTTGTCTATGAAAAGGAAAAATAAAATAAAATAAAAACGACTGCATGTTGACTGGTGCTGATCCAAATTAATTGATTGGATCATTAGACCAAGCAGTTCGCTGAATTTTGTGAAAAGTTTACATGAATGTTCAAAAAGCCCTTCGCCTTTTGACTGTTCAATGCGCTACCACTTGCGGCAACAGTTCCACCTCCTCTCTTCCAGACATTTTCAATTCACCACCGCCGTCAGCTGATCGATCGGCCCCGTCCGAACACGTCAGAAGGCCGGAAACAACACAAAACTGGCACTGTTCATGTCCTCGATCGCCAATGCATATGCATGGGACGACGAATTGAAGAAGGACGGCAATAATTCATCAGAGAAAACACATCTCGACCACGCGCCCTTTTCTTGGGATTCCAAGCTCACCCACTGCATGCTGTGTGGTGGCAGCAGCGGCATGCAGCACCTACCAAGCCCAGGCCGTGCAATGTCAGCAGACCAGCTGAGGCCTGCTCGTGCCACTGAGAAAAGGTTCCAAATTCTGCACGGTTTTCATCCATCGTTTGATTACCGGTGGAAGTTTATTAATTTAACTAAATTTATATAAAAATAATAATATTCATGATACAAACAAGTACTATTAGATTGCTTATGGAATATATCTTCATGATAAATTTATTTGGAGATATAAGCGCTAATGTTATTTACTATAAATTTAGTCAAATTTGAACTAGATTGACAGGTCCAGGTTCTATAATTGCGTTCGTTTATGGACGGAGGAGGTAACTTATACTATGTGATTTTTATCTATTATCTTAATACAATAGTGTTAAAAGAAGCCACCACGTTCACCGAGAGGGTCTAGAAATTCCCACGTCAATCTAAAAAAGAGAAGAATATACACCGTTGGATTTTATGAAGATCTAACGGTATATATTATTTTAAAAAAATTATATTATATTAAAATCCATATAATAATATTTCCTATTATATTATATTTCCTATTAGACTCGGATTGCATTGTTTTCACGATGTTAAAAATGCATTGGTACTAGGTCTCCATTAATAAAGGTAGCGTGCTCCTGTTTGTCGGCACTATAAAAAAGGAAACATCACACGGATTGCAATTGTTTTTGCTGCGTTAAAAATCCATTGTTAAAAGAAAATACATTTATATTTAATAAATTGATCAAACCAGCCATGAAGACTACTCGCTTCGTTTAGCTTTGGTCTTCATAAAATCTATAAAGATGTAACGGTGTAGACTAGGCTAAAGAGTCCATATCCAATACGCCATGTTGAACACAATTAATAAATAGATATATTCATAATTTAAAAGTAAAGAAGATCAGTAGTTGATTTCTATGCCATTGTTTTAAAAATAGGCTCAATGTCGGATAGGATATAGACCGATAGATTCACAAGCCTATGCAAAAATTCTACATGCAGCGCGATGGAAAAAACATAACAATCCTACTACATGCTACTCGCCGCCATAATCACCTCTCAACAAATAATTCATCAAATGCTCTGATCGAATAAAAGATTATAAAGCATCAGTCAACGTCTATCAGTGAAGTCAAAAGTTGTCTTCCTCCTCAATCCAACATGATATACTTGCCACAACGTTCGTCCAAAAAGAATCTATAAATTCTCATGTTAATCGAAAAAGGATAAGGATCTACACCATTAGATTTAACCTAAAAAAGTCCATGTCCAATATGCCATGTTGAACACAAATAATAAATAGCTATATTCATAATTTAGAAGTAAAAAAGTTCAGTAGTTGATCTCTATGCCATTGATTTTATGGATCAGATTATGACGGTGCAAAATCTATTTCTGTCTTATTTTTCAATCACAACATATTTGCCGAGATCCTTTGAAACAATATTCAACATAATTTAATTTTTTCAGTTCTCGATTAGTTTTAGATGGAGATATTGAGATAGGACTATACAAATACAATATTATGTTCAATTTGATTTGGTAAAGATTTATTTTATTGCCTATCTCTTCTTCAAATGCGACCAGATAAGGCCAACGAAAGGGGTATTCTAATTTACGGGCGACCGTACGGAGGATTCTGTACGGTCGATTTCCGACCAACCATTTTTTCCATTTTAGTAATATTTTGTCGTTTTGTGACAAAAAAAATTCAAAGAAAAATTTCAAGGAAAATATTTTGAGGGGAGAAAAGATAAAAAAATTGATGACAAAAAGTTTGAACTAGAAAATTTTCAGATTAGTTTGAAAAAAGCTAAACGAATTATAAACAAAACCACTATAGTTAGAAAAACTTCACAAATTTAATATTACATAATAATAAATTATAGTGTAGTAAATCTAGGGACACTAATAGCGCGGGTCAACTTATTAAAACAATCGATGAATAAATAAGCATGACAACAAACTAACCAATAAACTAGAGCGACGAGTGCATGGCCGATTCAACTAGCTATATAAAAATCCATAACTTTAAATATTAAAGTTCTCTTATTAAGTAAAAACACAAAAAAGCTATTAATAATATTGATTTTATATTTTATAATTATAGAAATGAAATATTAATAATAAAAACATACATCACATAAGTGACTTTGAAACTATGGAGAAACAAAATAGCTACATAAAGGGGAAAAAGGATATCACTTGCGTGACTTTTAAATTGGAATGCTTCATGTAGAAAAAAGAGGAAAAGTATTTACCATAGATAAAATTCAAATGGATTTATTTGCTCCTTTCAATCTTCCATAATTTCAGAATTCGATATCGTTTGGACACTATATGGGATCAAAACAAAAATTTATTAAAAAACATTCATTTCTCTATTAGATAGATAAGAGAGTGACAATGGACCAGACTCAGCCGCACATTGAAATCAATCATGTGCGATGTCATAAATGCATAAGAACAGAATATGGAACAAATGTATTGAAACATCATACCAAACCACTCACTCAAGCCATTTGATTTTTCAAGTAACTACTAAGGAGGGCAATGAACCTTCCACAATTACGGAATTCAATTTTAATAATACAGATGGAAACAAGTTATAGTATATAATATATTTTTCTCTATTAGATAGACAAGAGAGACAATGCATGGAGCTATCCTCATGATGAAATTAATTAGAGGCGGCATCATCGATGCGGACGATAGAAAACTACAAAGCAAAGAGAGCGAAGGATCAACCCCAATAACTGAATGGGGATCAAATGTATTGGAACACCTATCGACTCTCTTACTTAGGTCATGTCATTTTTAAAGTAGCGATCAAAAAGGACAATGAAGCATACCCGCATATAAATGGTAGCATGAAAAAACTAGCTACCCGCACAATTTGCGCGGGCCATCTTGCTAGTTTTCCAAATTTTGATGTTGGCCAAGCTGCTGTAAACCTTCTATCTCAAATCCAATTGAAATATGTTACGCTGTTATACTCTCTCTCTCTCTCTCCCTCTCTCCCTCTCTCCAGACGGATGGATGCCAACATGCCTTCGCCTCGGTTGTCGTGCAGCAGCGCTTGCTTCTTCCTCCCTCACTGCATCATGATGTGTACGTAGTGAACAGCGTCTGCAGGGATGTCACGAGCTTGCGTTTTCTTGCACACAGAACGATCGTCTGATTCATGTTGTATGTTCCATAGGTTTGGACACGGGAACAAAATTTCCCGTCTGCGTTAAAGCTGTGAGACGGTTGCTTGCGTGCACTAGCGACGGTCTGTCCACGATGACCTTTGCGTTGTTTTCTTAGTTAAATACAAATTTGAAAAGGGGAAAGAAAGAGGGTCATTGATGGATCAGTCCAGTGGTGGTATTGTTGACAGCCAAATTTGGCACCTGCTGAGGTTGACCGGTCTGACCGGTCGGGCCGACCGGTCAGACCGGTCTGGTTTGTACAGTCCGAGTAGAATTAGGGTTTTTGTAAAGAATCCTCATATAATCCTACTTATGAAGGGGTACGTCTTCCCCGGCCTATAAATATAAAGGCTAAGGCCATTTGAGGTTATTCCCAATCGAATCAATACAAAAAATCGCATTACTTTTATCTCTCAAACCCTAGCCTTTTCCAACACTAGATTGCTTTCTTCCTTCGTCCCGGCACCGTTTGAAGACGTTCTGAGTGGCCTGCCGACCTCAGAGCAACCCTACGATCACTAGCTCCGACGGGGTCCCTCCCGAGCTCGCTGTTCTAGGTTTCCAGCGAGCCCCTTCCTGCACCGGTCAGACCGGTCGGCGGTACCGGTCAGACCGGTCCGCCCAGGGTTTCGCAGGTGTTGATCGTTTTGACGATCGTTCGCGCATTCTAGCGCATTCGAGTGCGTTGGCGCGATTCTGTGTCAACACACTTTTTGGCGACTCCGCTGGGGAGAGATTAATCTGGTTTTAAAACCGATCTAATCTACTCCTTGAAGAAGATGGGCTCTTCAGAGATCGACAAGGAAAACATCATCACGGCTACAATGGAGGAGCTTACCGAAGAAGAGCGCAAGGCCTACCTTCTTGTGGAGGAGCACGTCAAGGCATAATTCTTGAAGGGCTTCAAGAAGGATCGTGGTGGCCTCGTCAAGAGAGTGGAAGAGTTCGTACTGCCGTCTCTCAAGCTTAGCAAGGATAAGATTGAAGAGTTTTCCAATGTAAGCCTCTCTCCCTCTGATATGTTTCATAGAATGTCATCCATGATGGATCAAAAGATTGTTGCTGCACAAGCCGCTGCGGGTGATATTCTAACTAAATTGAGTAGTGATGTTGATGCGCTTAAAGGTAAACAACCCATGTCAGATCCTAACTCATCAGATCCGAGTTCGGCTACCCCTGAGTTCACATCTGAACCACTCTATGGTATGCCGCCGAACTCGTTCTCAGGGCAAACCCCGCCACCGTCGACCGTGCACACAGCACCGGTCGGACCGGTCCCACAGACCGGTCAGACCGGTACGACCTGTCAGACCGGTTACCAGACTGGTCAGACCGGTTACTCAGTGCCGTCGCCGACGCTTCTCGAGACAATTCCTGGTTCGGCTGTGTTGACGCTCCTTAGAGCGCCAATTTACGTACCGCAAGCGCACGGATCGTGGTAGATTTTCCCTTAGAGTACTCCCCCAAGGTTTATCAATCCGTGGATCGGAAGCGAACCGACTAGGGTTTACCATCTAATCTATCGAACCTATCCTAAACATGAAGCGAAGATTGCATATAAACTGAACACTTGATAGATATGAATGAAGCATAACTATTCATCACACCCACAACCGTAGATGAGATAACACAACCAAGGAGCTAGGGCCTATCGTCTCTAGGTACAGTTCTAGTCAAAAAGGTGATCAAAACATAGATTGCATCTCAACTAAAGGTACACGAAATCATCTCATCATGTCGTCGCTAGAATTTTTCCCTCCGCCATGGTGTCACCACACCAGGGTAATCAACCAACTAGCTAAAACACGCTACCTCAACGTATCCGCAAGATATAGACTAATCACCACGAATAGATCTAATCTTACTGTGAACATATGGATGCATCACATATAAGAAAGAAAGCATGCATTGAAGTAGACCAAAGTCGAGACAACTAGAATAAAGAGTAGATTGATATCACCATCGTGTGTGTACATACCCCGACGAATGTTGTGGGTGACTCCCGAACTCCACCATGGCACAACCTCGCAGGGAGGCCATGGCGGCTAGGGGTGGCCTAAGCCATCTCCTAGGTACCTTCGAAGACTTGCGGCGGCTGTCGTCTCCCTCCGGCCTTGGCCCTAGGTTTTCGTCAAGTTCTGGGTGGATTCATTCTCCGAGTTGAATAAGGTGCGAGCTATTTATAAGCCGAGGAAGGCACCGGTCGAAGGGGAGGCCAAACCGACTCGAAAATGGGCTGGCCCGGCCGGCCCCATGGGCCTAGGCCGGCCAGCCTACCCCTTTTCGGGCTCGCGTCGGTCTCATCTTTCACGTGTAGACTCTTCGCATCTTCTAGAGTTTCTGTCCTTCACGATTGCACCCCTTTGGACGTTGTTATCTTGGAGATATCTTCGAGGGAAGGATAGGATAGGGAATCCTTCCTTAAATCTTCATTTGCTTTGCTTAATCCCGAAGTATCTTGATCTCATCTTCGTGGGCTCGGTCCTTTGGGCTCTCTTGGAGGATGGATGCGCGTGAATGGGCTTCGAATCAACATGGGCTTTGGTCCTCCTTTTGGGATTTGGCCTTCATCTTTCTCCGTGTTAGCGCTCGATCACGGGCCTCGTCATTTCATGTTCCAAAATAGGCCAAAAACCTGCAAAAACGAAGTTCCTCCAAAATATATATGCAAACGTGAAAATAACCAATAATTAAGCCGGGGTTAGGACGGTTTGTGATTTTGATATTAAATTCATGCCATTATCAAGGATAAACAAGGGATAAACGGGGTACTTAAGGAGCGCCAACATTCCCCCATGCTTAAACCTTGCTCGTCCTCGAGTAAGTCCAGGAGCTTTGCTTATAAAGAAATCAGCGTTGCCCCTCAATGTCCTCTCTGCACTTAGTCATACATAACAAGACATATTGTTCTCTTAAGTTTTTAGCATTTAAGTTCATGTTGTGACCGGCTATTTTTTCATTATGAGAGATAGACTAGCAATTAAAGAACAAACCACAATAATAAATAAATGCAATGCTCTCAAACTTAAGTGAACTTCGAACCTTTACCTTGTTTCATCGTGAGGAGTTTTCAAAAGAATGCATATCAAACATAAGTGAGGTTCTCTTGCAAAAGATCATGGAAATACTCATCTCATCAAGTCGCTCAAGACTACTTTAAATTGTCTTCAACCTATTCTACTCATATATAAAAGTGGAAGGCTTATGTGGAGCTTGGTAGGTAAAAACAATCCTAGCAAAATATTATATCTGAAATATTGTCAAACTAAGAGAGATCTAATGGAATTACCGAGACTAGTCAAAAAGGCCATTGGAAAATAATGTTGGAGAGGGAGAAAGATGAAACACACACATTTAGATAGGTGGACATGTGCAAGTGGCAAATGGATGATCCCGAGACACAAATGAAGTTCTCGTTATCGGATTGCACATGGTTGGAAGATTTGAGTATGAAATAGTTCTTCAAAGTAACTTGGAAAATTAATGAAGCCAAAAAGAACTAAGGATCATTTTATTCTTCTCTTTTTTCTTTTCTTTTTTTTCTTTTCTCCCTTTTTTTTCATTTTTCTCTTTCTTTCTCTTTTTTTTACTCCTTAGAACTTAGAACTTTTGATAACATAGAATACTTACCCAACCACCCCCCATGCTTGAACGAATGCTCGTCCTCGAGTATGAATAGTGGAAGAACCAACTAGCTAGGGTAAGTATCTCAAATTCACCTTCTTCTTCGTAGAACCTCTTGAATCTCCGGGGAGCATTGTCTCCCAAAACTTTTCTTTATATGGTTCCCTTGATTCTTTTGATTCCGTCGAAATGATAATCCATACTCAAATTGGGTTGTGGTCAAGGAGGTAATCACAAAAAGATATTTTTGGTTTAGGGTGGATATCCAGCGAGGTTTGCAAATTCCCGAAGTAGAAATTCACAATGCATGGATAAATAGGCTAGCAAAAAGAAGGTTACACAAAAAAAACGAAATGACCAGCTTCTTAGTCTTGTACCAAAGAAATCAATCTTAATTCAACTCATCAAAATATAAGTTTGCAATCGAAAGGTTTCATCATGAAAGAATATGTATGTATAGGCTTTGGTGGGTAGAACTTTGCAAGAGATTCACAAATGTAGATAGCATATGAATTAAGTTTTCAAATTAAACAACACAAGGTGTAAGGTCATCGGTAGACTTAAATCAAAGAGCAACATAGAATATGTGGGTCTAGAATTTAGTCATTTAACCTCCACAAATAAAAGAGCCGGTATTTAATTATTTTAATTCTATTTAATTGAGAGCAAATGGTCAAGTCATATACAACATGGCATAGGTAAAATAAAGCAGCAACTTTCATCATTTTTCCATAAGCAAGAGCATATAAGAATATCATCGTGGTGAGCTCAAGGTGATGGTGGTTATCATTCATTGAAAACAAAAACAAATCTAGGTTGTACTCCTAGTAGCCATGTTATTATAGGGAGAGATATACAAAGGTTGCATATTTAGTTGAAGACATATATGTACAAGCATTTAGAAAAAGAGAGAGTTGAGGAAGAATTACCGTCCTTCTCGATGCTCGTAATGAAGTGTAGCGCGGCCTCCCCCATACTTAAGCATTGTGCCAAGCATGGAAGAAGAGTCATGAGCATCTTGCGGCAACCGTGATTATCTTACTCCATGAGATCTTTCTTTCTTGTCCACAAAATCCTCCCCCATGCTTAGCATGATGCTAGGTGTGGAAGAAGAAGATGGACCATCTTGCAATTCTTGAAGTTCTTCCCTCATGTGTATGAATATTATCTTCAATGTGTCTTCACCTTTGTTGCCTCAATTTCCTTCAACTTCTTCTTGTACTAAGTCATGGTCCCAATCCTTGCTTCTCATTGTCGTCGCCTCCTTCAATTCCTCGTTGTCCCATTGCTGCCTCATCTTCACGAATTTTTATTTCAATTTCCAGAACAGAACATATACTGAAACATTGCGAAGTGCACGAATTTTTCTTTCCAACGAGCCCTTGTTCGCCTAAAATTGATTCCGAACAAGAGAGTTATGTCCATTTTATCCCAGCGCTGCAGTCTGTTCCGAATTTCAGAATGTGCAGCATCCAAAATTTTTGCCATATCTCCTTGTACGGGTCTACAAATTCATTGATCTTGGATGCGTTGGAATGAGAATTTCATGGAGCTTCTGAATAACAACTTTTTATTCCTTCTATGTCTCTATCCATGCGCAAAATTTGATGAAAACAGCAGGCCTTGCTCTCGAACTTTAGATATTTTGATTTCTTCTTTGATCACGAATTCATGGGAACGCTTCTTCATGCCTGCAAAACATTTTAAACACACACTACCCCCGGGGTGACGGTCGGGAGTAGAAACAAATGCCAACAAACCTACCCTTCCTAAGATCTCAATTTGTGGCAAAGTTAGCTTAGCGAAACTAGTGAGTGTACGTGTGTGCTAGTGTAAATGCAAATGAGAGGAAGGTATATAAACAAAGACAATGTTTACACCTAGTTCTAAACACCATGTTTACAACTAGGTTGCCGAACATCTCCATAGCCAAAAAGACTTATTTAACCAAGGTCAAAAAACCATGTCTATCCCAAGATCAATAGGCCTTAATAGCACAAGAAAAAAAAAGCGCATTGCAAAGCTTATAAACCAACCAAATGCAACCTCATAGCTTGGTAACTAAATGATGATGGTCTTCAATCATGTCTAAACACCATGTTTACACAAGATTGCAAAAAGAAAAATGCTCACGTGGAGCATTAACATGGATATGAAAGCTTTCATCAATAAAGTTGAGATCAAGCTAGCAAAATGAGTGCATGAACAATGGAATGGATGCAAAGTGCAAATGCAAAGTTAGCAAAAACAAGCGTAAGCAAGGTTGAAAGGACCTTTCGATGTTGTTCCGCAACTAGCTTATTCAAAAATAATTGCTAAGAGTGACAAAAAGCCTTCGCGACACTTCATAAGAAGTGAGGCTTTTGACAATGAAAAGGTTATTTATCGAAAAGGACCAAGCAACCGAGCTAACAAGGTTTTAGAAGTAGGTTTATGGGTTTCCTATATTTTTTGGCTTAAAACAAAAATTTTGAAGAGAGAGTGTTGGGTATAGAAATTCTATCTAAGGTGGGTTTTTAAAAAAAACTAGAGAGAAACAAAAGTTAGATTTTTTTGAATGAAAAACATACCCTATGGTTTTGGGATTGCTCTATGAGTAGTTTTCCTAAGGGTTTTAGGATCTCAAAAGCGAGGCTAGTCAATGTTTTTTTAGAAAATTTTTTTATGCAACATGCAATGCAATGCAAGGGTGAGACGAACAACATGTTATGCAATTCAACACGAGGTGGGTGAAAAAATGATATGGCATGATGAGGTGGTCTAAAACAAAACAAAAAGTTAGACTAAGTTAACTAGCCACAAGTTTAGAATCAAAGGGGGGTGCAATGCTTCATAAATCTCTCTAAAAAGACACAAAGAAAAATACTCAAAACACTAATAGGCACACAAAAAGATCTACAAGTTTCCCAAGAACAAATAACAAAGTGCTCCCTCAATAACATTTAGAATGAACAACATGAAGTTGTGGTTTTTGTTAGAGCAACGGTACAATGTTACTTGATATTCCGATTAAAGAGTGCAATGTAGACGGTCATATTAATATATATAAATAAAATGAACGGGTTGCCTCCCGCAAAATGCTTCATTTAAAGTCATAGAGATTGACTTTCTCACATACCTTCTCATTGATGTGAAGCCATGGTCCTTCGTGCGAGAATCCGAAGTGTCCATGCAGCTTGATGTCGCCTCTTGTAATCCATCGTGGTTTGCTTGCAACATCTTCATTTGTCAAAAGTCGACCGTTTGTGTCTTCATTTGCCAATGTCATTGGGGTTCTTCCTCTGCTCCAAGCCTCTAAATTTTATCACGTACGCTTGATGAAAGCATCGCCCAAGCTCCCCTTCATTGTTGTCATCATCATCTTCTCTATCTTGTTCTCATCGCGTTGCTCCTGCCTCTTCTTCGTGGATTTTCCCCTGCGTCCAGAATAGAACATATACTAAAATATAGCTCTATTGAAAATTTTATGAAATTACCTTTCCAACAAGTGGTCATTCGCTATAAACGGAGTCCAAACGAGAGAGTTATGACCGTTTTACTTTTGGCGCTGCGTGCTGTCCATAAATTTTCAGAGTGCACAACCTTCAATGTTTTGGCCATACCCGCTTGTAGGAATCTCTGATTGACTTGGTTCTTGATTCGTTGGAACGGGAACTTTGTGGAGCTTTTGAATATCCAAAAATATGCTGCTCTTTGCTTCTGAGGTCGGGCTGGACATTGATGAGAACAATATCTTCTTGTGAATTCGCCCGAAGATGTCAATGATCTCGATCATGTGGTCTTTGGAGCGTAGTGTCGTGCGTCCTTGGCTTCAAGGTCATCACCATTGATTCACCAGCGAGTACCATGGCTCCAATGGTCTGTCTCTATGGTTCTTGCTTTGCCTAAGGAGTCGGGATCGAAGGAGCTCTTGCTTCGTGTTGATGATCCGAACGGTTTCCTTCCTTGATAGTATCACTCGATTAGAAGTATATCGAGCATCCCACTGGAGGAGATAGGTGGTGTCGTGGTTCTTCTAATCTTGTTGCCTCCAGCTTTGGTCAACTTCAAATCATCATCTTTTGTGTACACAGCCTTCCAATCATCCCTTGACATCATCATCACCTTCTTCGTCGGTTGCTACTGCATCTGTCCTCGTTGAATTCCCCTTCATCCAGTGCAGAAAATGTAACAAACTTCTCCTCCATTGCAAGGTGCATCAAATTATCTTTCCAACAAGTGGTTATTCACCCCAATTAGACTCCGGATAAAGAAGTTATGCTCATTTTATTACGGCGCTGCAATCTGTCCAGAAGGATTTCAGAACACGCAGCGTTGAAAGATTTTATCATAACTCTTCACACCGATCTCCAAAGTTGATGGTTTTTGATCCGTTGGAAAGAAGACTTGATGGAGCTTCAAAATAATCTATTATTTGCTCATGTTACTTCTCTGATCTTGGACGAAAAACTCATCACATCAGTAACACTTTATAGATGATGATGATCGCACGATTTTCTTCGCGGGCATGCTTCATATCTATTGCTTGAACAAACAATTCTTCCCAAAAACATCAGTCTTTAAAATCAATTGATACGGTAGCGTACCTTATTTATCATCTTTTGCTTTGGGGAGTGGGGACTCGATAGCGGATGCTGGGCCACTAACTAAAGGTAGCACCTACCACTAAAGAGCGAATCTTGATGTTGTTGCCGTCATGTCGATGTGGACGTTGTCGATGTTCCATGTCGGGGCTCCTCGATCATCTTGTTGCCGATTGTTGAAATTTGTCGAAGTGGATTATGGACTTCTCGAAGTCCAAGTTTGGTGTCTAACTTTTTCCACCTGCTTTCAAGGACACAAACAAGAAAACAAGGGTATATGCAATAATAAAAATTAGGTTTAGTCCAAAAAAACTAGATAGATCGCCCTAGGGTTCGAGTTACCGATCCCCGGCAATGGCGCCAGAAAAGCTTGTTGACGCTCCTTAGAGCGCCAATTTACGTACCGCAAGCGCACGGATCGTGGTAGATTTTCCCTTAGAGTACTCCCCCAAGGTTTATCAATCCGTGGATCGAAAGCGAACCGACTAGGGTTTACCATCTAATCTATCAAACCTATCCTAAACATGAAGCGAAGATTGCATATAAACTGAACACTTGATAGATATGAATGAAGCATAACTATTCATCACACCCACAACCGTAGATGAGATAACACAACCAAGGAGCTAGGGCCTATCGTCTCTAGGTACAGTTCTAGTCAAAAAGGTGATCAAAACATAGATTGCATCTCAACTAAAGGTACACGAAATCATCTCATCATGTCGTCGCTAGAATTTTTCCCTCCGCCATGGTGTCACCACACCAGGGTAATCAACCAACTAGCTAAAACACGCTACCTCAACGTATCCGCAAGATATAGACTAATCACCACGAATAGATCTAATCTTACTGTGAACATATGGATGCATCACATATGAGAAAGAAAGCATGCATTGAAGTAGACCAAAGTCGAGACAACTAGAATAAAGAGTAGATTGATATCACCATCGTGTGTGTACATACCCCGACGAATGTTGGGGGTGACTCCCGAACTCCACCATGGCACAACCTCTCAGGGAGGCCATGGCGGCTAGGGGTGGCCTAAGCCATCTCCTAGGTACCTTCGAAGACTTGCGGCGGCCGTCGTCTCCCTCCGGCCTTGGCCCTAGGTTTTCGTCGAGTTCTGGGTGGATTCATTCTCCGAGTTGAATAAGGTGCGAGCTATTTATAAGCCGAGAAAGGCACCGGTCGAAGGGGAGGCCAAACCGACTCGAAAACGGGCTGGGCCGGCCGGCCGGCCTACCCCTTTTCAGGCTCGCCTCGGTCTCATCTTTCACGTGTAGACTCCTCGCATCTTCTAGAGTTTCTGTCCTTCACGATTGCACCCCTTTGGACGTTGTTATCTTGGAGATATCTTCGAGGGAAGGATAGGATAGGGTATCCTTCCTTAAATCTTCATTTGCTTTGCTTAATCCCGAGGTATCTTGATCTCAACTTCGTGGGCTCTGTCCTTTGGGCTCTCTTGGAGGATGGATGTGCGTGAATGGGCTTCGAATCAACATGGGCTTTGGTCCTCCTTTTGGGATTTGGCCTTCGTCTTTCTCCGTGTTAGCGCTCGATCACGGGCCTCGTCATTTCATGCTCCAAAATAGGCCAAAAACCTGCAAAAACGAAGTTACTCCAAAATATATGTGCGAACATGAAAATGACCAATAATTAGGCCAGGGTTAGGACGGTTAGTGATTTTGATATTAAATTCATGCCATTATCAAGGATAAACAAGGGATAAAAGGGGTACTTAAGGAGCGCCAACAGGCTGCCCCTAGCCGAACTAATGAGTTGTCACTGTATACACCGCCTCGCACTACTACTGTAGTGGGAGGGCCACGAGGATCTGGACCTAACCAAGGACCGATCCCAACTTCTTCACAGACGATGGTGCATGGAAACCCTAATGCATATTGTTTTTCTGAGTTTTATACCAGCCAGCACTATCAAGCCGATCTTATTAAGTTCAAAGAAGATCTGGCCAATGCGATTAAGAGTAAGCTTGGGGTAGATATGGGTACTACACGTTTATATCAAAAATCTTATCCCGCTGAGTTTGATTTTACTCCTTTTCCTGCTGGTTGGCGTATTCCTGAGTTTACTAAATTTAATGGTGATGATTCTCGTACAACTTAGGAACACATTAGTCAATATGTCTTGCAATTAGGAGAAGCCGGTTTCAATGATGCTTTGCGTGTGCGTTTATTTTCTTTATCTTTGACTGGAACAGCTTTCTCTTGGTTTTCTTCGCTTGCTCCTAATTCTATTCGCAATTGGGCTCAGTTGGAGTATAAGTTTCATGATCACTTTTTTAGTGGGGAAACGGAAGCGAAATTGTTAGACTTAACATCGATTAAGCAAGGACGTGATGAATCTTATCCGGATTATTTCAAAAGATTTAAGGAAATTAAAAATCGGTGTTTTAGTTTGACGATTTTCGAAAAAGATTTAGCGGATTTGGCGTTTAATGGTTTACATTCTTTTTTGAAAGATAAACTCGAGGGCTTTGAATATCATACTGTGAATTTCTTGCAAGTCAAAGTCATGGGTTTAGAGTTTAAGCTTAAAAACGCCAAAGATACTTTCAAGTCTCATCGGTCCAACATGCACATTATCGATCGTGATTCGGATAGTTCGGACGATGAGAATAAAGAAGTATATGCTGCTGAATTTGTTTGGCCATCGAAGGCCAAACCCGGTTCAGTTCCGTCTCTCAAACCGATTCAAAAGAATCGGCAAGAGGAGCTGAAATTTACTTTTTATGTTTCTAAATGCGATCGGATTTTTGATGAATTAGTTAAAAATGGTAACATCCAATTGTCACATGCTATTCCATCTCCCTACGAGCTCAAGCGACATGCATATTGTAAGTGGCATAACTCTACATCTCATGCTACTACTGATTGTAATGTTTTTCGTCGATAGGTACAATCGGCCATTAATGAAGGACGATTGGTACTTTCTGAGATGCAAATTGATAAAGCTCCTTTCCCTGTTCATACACTGGAATTGAACAATCCGAAGGTGCTCATTCGGCCGGAACAAGCCGAAGGAGCTAAGGGGAAGCAGGTTGTCATCGGTGATCCAAGACCGATGAATACAAGTGACAAAATTCTTGCCCGGGAAGTTATCAAGGAGAAGACTGATGATGGCAAGGATACTCTAAAGATCATTATTAGAAATCTTAGACTTGGGGGGCAAGGAAGCTCTCCACCAGAAAATCGGTCTCCTGATCAGGCACGACCGGTCAGACCGGTGTCTCCGACCGGTCAGACTGGTTCCTTCAACCGGTCAGATTGCCTTGGTGACCGTCCCCGGACTTTCAAGCCAAAACGTCCGGAAGTGGGTACTTGGAAGACCAATGAGGTGAAGGTGCAGGGAAGAGCTATTCATCAGAAGCCCACCTTCAACCAGTTGTTGAACAAGTACACAAAGGCCGTTCAAAATGATCGGCCGCTAAAAAAGAGACCGCGATCACCACCCCGCCAAGATCATCCATCGTCCCCAAGGGGGGAGTTCAGCAGGCGCAGAAGTGATGTTGTCACATTGTATCCTCCTCAGAAGATGTATGCTACCATGCCATGGATGCCACCAGCGTCAAATGCAACAAATCCGGTGTGGGAGCATGAAGGGATATGGATGCAGTGGTTTCCGATGCCTTATCCTCCACATTATCAGGGGGAAAGCTCCAGAGTACCAGTACATGACCGATTGGGACCACGCCAATCTGGTTCAGTGCAGCAGGCTGCACCGGTTCGACCGGTCAGACCGGTCTCATCAGAGGCCGGGCCAAGCTCCTATTCCAAGGTTGGAGTATCACGTCAAGGAGAAGAAAGGGGAGCAGAAGCCTATGGCTGACCTAGAGAAGTTTAAAGCCGATGTTGTGGTTCAAATCGGTGAAATTAAGGTGCCCATAAAGGATACGGGAAGGAAATCGATGGATATAGATACATCGGTTGACGTTCCTTCGCAAAAGCCGGTCATGGCCAATGATCATGAGGCTGGTAGCAACAATAACGCGGTGGACAAGTACCATCAGCGTAGGTGGTGCCCTTCGGGTTTAACTCATACACAGAAGAGGAAATTGCAGCGCCTTCGCAACAAAAAAACGAAGGAGCAGGAGAATGAGAAGAAGAGGGATGAGGACTTCAACAGATACAGGCCCATGTTCCCTTAGAGCAAGGTGTGGAAGGCTAAGGCAGCTGATTAGCCAGTTAGACCGGTCGAGCCGCCGACCGGTCAGACCAGTCAGACAGACCGGGCAGACCGCTCTGACCAATCGGTCAGACCGGTCGAGCCCAGTACAGAGGCAACAGCCGAATCGGCACCGCCCATTTCGATTTCTTCTGTTGAGGAAGCCCCAGCAGTTCCTCCGACATCAGAAGACGAAGAGTTGGTAGACTACGAAGCGTCTCCAGAGCGCACCAATATGGAGATCAATGTGGTGCACCTATCTTCGGATTACTTCGTGGTTCCGGAGGAGGATTTGGCTCATCTTCAGTTCGGGCCCCGTGAAGCTGTGTTCCAGAAGCCAAGCAAGAAAGACAATCATCTGAAGGCTCTTTATATGAGGGGACACATCAACAGGAAGCCGGTGACTCGCATGCTAATAGATGGTGGGGCCATTGTAAATCTTATGCCCTACTCGCTGTACAAGAAGCTCGGTGGCCAAGACGAGGACTTGATCAAGACAAACATGACGGTCAGTGGTGTTGGAGGGAGCGAGCCCCTTAGCGCCAAAGGAGTTGCTTCCATGGAGCTCACCATTGGAAGTAAGACGCTTGCTACAGCTTTCTTCGTCGCGGAAGTGCAAGGTAACTACAATTTGATTCTTGGGAGGGATTGGATTCATGCAAATCAGTGTGTTCCTTCTACCTTGCATCAGTTTCTTGTTCAGTGGATCGGTGATGAGGTTGAGATTGTCCATGGTGATACTTTATCCTTTGTTGCTTTAGCCGATTTGGATTATATTAGTGCACACGACAACGTCAAGTGTTTATCAGGCATGGATCTGTCCGATTATGATTTGATCAGTTGCACTAAAGATGGCTTTATTTCTGCTGTGCTAAAGCCGATGAATAATCGGCTAAATCATTTAATGTAAATCAGATGAGTACAACAGAAATTCTAGAGGCGACCGGTCAGACCGCCAGTGCCGACCGGTCAGACCGGTCCTGTCCCGTTCGGCGCACAGGGCCGACCGGTCAGACCGGACACCCCGACCAGTCAGACCGGTCTAACGCAGAATGGCTACAGCAGAGGCTAGATCAATATCGGGCGCGTACGAACGATATGTGTGAAGCCATTGAAGATTCTGGTGATCTAGATAAGCTGGGACAAGGGTTTACATCGGCCGATCCTTTAGAAAAGGTAGACATTGGTGATGGAACTATTCCTAGGCCGACCTTTGTAAACAAAAATTTATCGGCTGAATATAAAGCCGATTTGGTTAATTTATTAAAAGAATATGTTGATTGTTTTGCTTGGGAATATCATGAAATGCCTGGTTTGAGTCGTGATCTTGTTGAGCATCGTTTACCAATTAAAGCCGGTTTTAGACCTTATAAACAACCGGTTAGGCGTTTCAATCCCATTATTTATGACCGAATTAAAATTGAAATTAATTGTTTACTTGATGCTAGATTTATTCGGTCTTGTCGTTATGCTAATTGGATCTCTAATATTGTACCTGTTGAGAAGAAAGATTCAGAGAAAATTAGAGTGTGCATTGATTTTAGAGATCTTAATAAAGCTACTCCCAAGGATGAATATCCTATGCCTATAGCCGATATGTTGATTAATGAGGCTTCTGGACATCGTGTCATTAGTTTTCTTGATGGTAACGCCGGTTACAATCAAATATTCATGGCCGAAAAAGATATATCTAAAACGGCCTTTAGATGTCCGGGATTTGTCGGCTTATTTGAGTGGGTGGTTATGACTTTTGGTTTGAAAAATGCGGGTGCTATTTATCAAAGAGCTATGAATTTAATCTTTCATGATTTGATTGGTGTCATCTTGGAAGTGTACATTGATGATATTGTCATTAAATCGGCCGGTTTAGATCATCATTTAGCCGATTTGAGACTTGCTCTTGAGAGGATGTGTCGGTATGGTTTAAAGATGAATCCACTCAAATGTGCTTTTGGTGTATCGGCTGGAAAGTTTGTTGGCTTCATTATTCATGAGAAGGGGATAGAGATTGATCCTAAGAGAGTTGAAGCCATGAAGAAGGTTGAAGCCCCTACATGCAAGAAGGATTTACAGAAGTTCTTGGGCAAGGTAAATTTCTTGAGAAGATTTATATCTAACTTGTCCGGGAAGATCGATGCTTTTACTCCTATTCTTCGGTCAAAAGATGAAACCGAACTTACTTGGGGGGCAAAACAGCAAGAAGCATTTGAGAAGATCAAGGTTTATTTGTCTTCACCACCCGTACTCAAAGCACCTAGGAGAGGAGTACCTTTCAGACTTTATGTGGCTGCTGAAGACAAGGTTATTGGGGCTGTTTTGACTCAGGAGACCGAAGGGAAGGAATATATTATTACATATTTAAGCCGACGACTTATTGATGCGGAGACGAGGTATATATTTATTGAGAAGTTATGTTTGTCTCTTTATTATGTTTATAACAAATTGAGACATTATCTATTATCCAGTACTTGTATAGTAGTATGTCAAACCGATGTGATCAAACATATGTTACAGAAACCGATTTTGAGTGGTAGAATCGGTAAGTGGGCTTATGCTTTGGTTGAGTATGATTTGGCTTGTGAACCTTTAAAATCTATGAGAAGCCAAATTGTAGCGGATTTTATTGTTGAGCATCGAATTAATGACAAGCATGATTTAGAAGTCGGCTATATTACTTGCACACCATGGAAGTTGTACTTTGATGGATCGGTTTGTGATGATGGTCAAGGGATTGGTGCTGTTCTTATTTCTCCGAATGGTGCTGTTTTTGAATTTTCAAACCGATTGGAAGAAGAGTGCACAAATAACCAAGTTAAATATGAGGCACTTCTATTTGGCTTGGAATTCTTGCAATCCATGTGCGTGAAATATGTTGAAGCCTTTGGAGATTCTCTTCTGGTGGTGCAGCAAGTATCTAAGGTATGTCAATGTTATAATGGTTCTCTAAATGCATATCTTGATAAATGCCTCGATATTATTTCCTCTTTCGATGAATTTATCAAACATATTCCGAGGGAGGAGAATGGAAAGGCAAATACTCTGGCGCAACAAGCATCTGGCTATAATGTTACAAAAAAAAATTTCAACATTCGCAAACCGATGCAAACGAAAGCCGAGTGTCTGGTTCTAGACGCACCAGTCCGACCGATCAGCGAAGCCGGTCTGACCGCCCAGACCGGTCAAACCGGTCCAGTGACCGGTCTGACCGGTGATGCAGCTGTTGGTTCTGATTCGGCCAAAAAAGATGATTCAATCGTCTCGGCCGAAACCCAGGATTGGAGGGTTCATCTTATGTTGTATTTGAGAGATCCTGGTCGTGGCGCAGAGAGAAATATTCGGCGTTTGGCTTTCAAGTATGTTTTAATTGACGATGAACTTTATCGTCGAACTGCCGAAGATTTGCTACTCAAATGTTTAGACTCGGATCAGGCTCGGGTTGCTATGGGTGAGGTCCATGAAGGTATTTGTGGTACTCATCAATCGGCTCCCAAGATGAAGTGGTTACTCAGAAGAGCTGGTTTCTATTGGCCCACCATGCTGTCCGATTATTTTAGATACTATAAAGGGTGTGAAGAATGTCAGCGATTTGGTGATTTGCAATTGGTGCCTGCTGCGTTGATGCATCCTATTATTAAACCATGGCTGTTCCGAGGTTGGGGAATGGATTTCATTGGACAAATTAATCCTCCATCTTCAAAGGGGCATCGCTTTGTGTTAGTTGCTACAAATTATTTTACTAAGTGGACCGAAGCAGTTCCTTTGAAGAATATGACACATAGGGAGGTAATTGAGTTTATTATTGAGCATATTATTCATAGATTTGGTATTCCTCAAACTTTAACAACGGATCAAGGTCCTTCATTTATATCAAAAGAGGTGTGTGCCTTTGCCGAATCTTATAAGATTAAGTTGCTCAATTCATCTCCATACTATGCTCAGACCAATGGGCAGGCCGAGTCTAGTAATAAGATTTTGATCAAACTTGTCAAGAAGAATATAGAAGAAAATCCTAAGAGGTCGCATGAGGTGTTATCCAAAGCATTGTGGTCTCATCGTATATCTAGACATGGTTCTACTAAGGTTACTCCTTTTTGAGCTTGTGTATGGTCAAGAAGCTGTTTTACCCGTTGAGGTAAATCTGGATGCATATAGGTTGGCAAAGCAAAATGACATCTCCGCTGTTGATTACCATGATTTGATGATGGATAATATTGATGAGGTGACCGACAAGCATTTGAAGGCTTTGAAGGAGATTGAGAAAGACAAGCTTCGGGTGGCCAGAGCTTACAACAAAGAGGTAAAACTTAAATCTTTTCAGGTTGGGGATCTGGTTTGGAAGACAATTTTGCCTCTTGGGATGAAAAGCAACAAGTTTGGCAAATGGTCGCCAAGTTGGGAGGGTCCATACAAGATTATCAAAGTTATCTCCGGAAATTCGTATATGGTGGAGACGGTGCAAGGTGAACGTCTACCCAGTGCTATCAATGGCAGATACTTGAAGAAATTCTATCCTAGCGTTTGGCAAAGTGCGTGAAGACGAAGACGGCCGGTATTGGATATCGCCCTTAGTTTTATTTTTAGAATTGTGTGCTCTGTGTAAAACATGTACATCAGGATAGTTCTTGCTTTTTGGCTTGTGAAACTCACCAAAAAGCAGGGGGACATATGTTGACAGCCAAATTTGGCACCTGCTGAGGTCGACCGGCTTGACCGGTCGGGCCGACCGGTCAGACCGGTTTGGTTTGTACAATCCGAGTAGAATTAGGGTTTTTGTAAAGAGTCTTCATGTAATCCTACTCGTGAAGGGGTACGTCTTCCCCGGCCTATAAATATAAAGGCTAAGGCCGATTGAGGTTATTCCCAATCGAATCAATACAAAAAATCGCATTACTTTTATCTCTCAAACCCTAGCCTTTTCCAACCCTAGATTGCTTTCTTCCTTCGTCCCGGCGGCGTTTGAAGACGTTCTGAGTGGCCTGCCAACCTCAGAGCAACCCTACGATCACAAGCTCCGACGGGGTCCCTCCCGAGCTCGCTGTTCTAGGTTTCCAGCGAGCCCGTGCCTGCACCGGTCACACCGGTCGGCGGTACCGGTCAGACCGGTCCGCCCAGGGTTTCGCGGGTGTTGATCATTTTGACGATCGTTCGCGCGTTCTAGCGCATTCGAGTGTGTTGGCGCGATTCTGTGTCAACATGTATAGCCTAATGTTAGCTTTATCAGGGGGCGGCAAAAAAATCCAAAAAATGACAGAACACATAAACCTAAAAACCCAACTGTTTTATCCATAGTTCACACTTCACAGTTGTTAGGTTTATCAACATTGTTTTTAGTTTTTACGATTGATCTGATCATCAGAATAAGTGCGGGCATCAGATTTTTGTGTATTCGACTGGCTTCTGGATTTTTATACGAGTTCGTAACGATGGGCAAGCTTAACGTGGATGGAAGTTCAGTTTCAACTTCTAGATTTTTTTGGCTCCTGGCTTTGGAATAATGTATTTGATTTTTGGATATCTGGAAAACCAATGGTCCAAAACATGCCCAAAAGTTCAAAAAAGCCATGACCGAGGTCAACGCAGAATATACAATATCTGATCGTAAGTAAAAGGCAATGTCAGAAGAAAAAAAAAACAATTTCATTCGTAGTTATCCTCTCGTGACGAGCATAATAAGTCGATCCGGCCAAACTAGGGACAGTTACTACTCTATGCATGCATGCTCGTGTTGATTCGTTGATTTTTTATTTTTTGAAACATGCATGATTCGTAAGGATGGGGCTAAGGCTGGAAAAATAGATGAGGCTCGCGAGCAAGCTCAAGCTCGCTTCGGCTCGGCTCGGCTCGCGAGCCTCCAACGAGCCGAGCCGAGCCGAGCCTACTTTTCAGGCTCGCGAAAATGACGAGCCGAGCCGAGCGGCTCGCTCCGGCTTGCGAGCTCAGTCCACTGAGCTCATAATGCCCCATAAGCTATTTTAAAACACTCTAACACTAACCTATGGTGTGACAATATCAATATTAATCTATATCTATACTTAACATTATTATTTATTGATTACTTTCAACGTATGTATACACTTTATATATACACTAGTCATATACTAACTGCATAATATATATTTTGTGCTAGACTCGCGAGCCGGCTTCGAGCCAAGCCGAGCCTCCTCAACGAGCTCGCCAAACTACCGAGCCGAGCCAGGCTCGGCTCGCTCATGCACGCACCGAACCTAGCCGAGCCGAGCCGAGATGGGGCTACTGTATAGAGTATAGCAAACACGAGGTGTTGTTGGGTTGTGTAGACCTGTTGCAAGCAAGCGAAACAAGAGGTGCGTGTGGCAGCAGGGGCTAGCAGAGAGCAGGCCATTTGCCCTGCACGGAATCGGGCAGACGGTGGCTGCTACCTCTGCAACTGCAAGCATCATCAGCTCTAGGCCGGGGAATCTCTTGGTGCCGGCGTTGCGCAAGCCTTTTCGACACATCAACTATAGCATGGCTGCTAGCTAGCTCTCTGACGATGTTCAGGACTGCTAACACGACTGTGCGTAGTGTTGCCATCACCGCTGCGCGCCGTCTGCTCTTGTGCGTGCACCACGACAAAGCATGATGTACTCTCCTACTCACGTACTCCCCCACGCTGCTAAGTAAAGGTTATTTTAACTTCTTTAGATATATAATTTTCACTATTTATCTAGATGTACATAATGTATAGTTAGGTGTATGCTAAAATCGTAAAAATAATGTACACCTAGATCTATTAACATTAACATAAATAGTAATTAATATGTCTACCATCACTCGCATTTACACTAATACAGAACTGCACATCCGTTTTTACCTTTAGTCCCGTTCACATTTGGATCCGGAACTAATCTAGATATTAGTCCCGGATCCAACGGCTAGAGGGATGGAGAGGGGAGCTTTTGGGCCTGTTTGGTTTGTAGCCACACAATGCCACACCTAAACTAGGGTCGCCACACCATCCGAGGCAGTTGTTTGGTTCTTGTCAGGAGCTGTGGCTGCCACATATTTTTGTGCCTCGTTTTGCTGCGGCTGTCTGTCTTCTCGCGCATGGCGAGTGTGGTAGAAGTATGGCGAGTGTGGCGGGCTTTTCTATCGCCGCAGCTTCGGCATGCCACAGTGTGGTGCGGCGAATGGCGGCCTCAAACAAGCATGCCTTTAGTCTCAGTTGGAGCCACCATGTAGCAGTTGCGCATCCATGACGGTAGTCGATGTTGAGCACCTCGAGATGGAGCCAGCAGATGACACCCAAATGTACCCAGTGGATTATCCCAACTACATATGAGCTACATGTGAAAGCAAAGAATATATCCACTCTGGTAGCTTCCGAGTCGACTTTACCAATGATTCCAGGCGGTATGATTCATGGTACAATGTTTCCTCCTGGCTACTCCGTCATATAACGTAACCGTGGAGCAAATAGTTGAGGGACGAGACAATATTAGCCTTCAGCTCTATTTTGTTGGAGGGCCGGGGGCGAATAAAAGACATTGGGAGAGGGAGTCGACGGTGTCATTCTATGGCGCAAGTCCTATACATCTGACTTATTGGGAGTATTGCACCCGTAAATCCCCCTTATCAGTCAGGCGTGGATAATGACGACTTTGATCCTCCTTCTATTTCTAACAACCACGTCCTCCTTTAGCATCATCTCCTCCTAGACAAAGGGCCAAGATTCCTACTCCTCCAAATAGACATCTTCGCTCCCATACGCTGCCTCCAAGAAATAGCAGCCAAAGAAGTGGGATCCAGTAGATCCATTGGGGAAGGAGTTCTTCCAAGGTATGAGCCGCGGGACTAAGGAAAAACGGCTAACCTTGGACTACAATCGTACGCATCTACCAGAAAAAAACAGCAATGTCGGAAAGACTGTTCCTCAGCTAGGAACACAACAAAAAAAACTGTGGCACACTAGGTGTCGACAAAAGGAGAGTTATACATGCAACAATTTATGACAAAAAATAGGACTTAACCTAGAGCAAGCAGCAGGGTCTATGGATGATCTCCCACTCGCGGCCACGGTTCAGCAATTCGTGCATGGAAAACCTATGGTCAATGATGAGGACTTGATCATGTACCCACATAGATGTTCAAATTCCATACTAGTATATGAAATAGGCGAAGGATGATATGATAGTTTTTTTTTGGAAAAGTTTGCAGGAGCACTGCTATGTCATTTAAGGGAGAAGAAGCCAATCCAACAGATTACAGTACCGATATTACATAATTAAAGAAGAATTCAAACTCTAGACAGAAGCAGCTGAACATTAGCCATAAAAGATAACTCTGGCCCCGCACAAGACAACCTCCTTTCCATGATCTCATTCTTGATCACCTGCAGCACCTCTGATGGTGAGGTAAACCTTTGATCGAAGACTCGCAGATTCCTCTCCTTCCAAATATTCCATGTGGTGTAGATCATCACCGCTGCCTTGGTTCTCCTTGCTTTCCTGGACAGCTGCACCAACTCCTTCTCCCACTAGTCTAAGATAAGCAAACCAGAGTCAGGTTTGTGAGCCAAATGATGTGTCCAGCTTTCCACCTCACTCCACACTTGTTGCGCGAAGTTGCAGGGCAAAATCAGATGAGAAGTTGTTTCTTGCTCTTGACTGCATATATAAAGAGCAGACCGTGTTGCACGGTCACTGCCTAGCGACGAGCTTGTCAGCTGTTAAGATTTTGCTCTGCACCAGTAACCAAGCGAAGAACTTGTGCTTGCCCTCCACCTCTGCTTTCCAAATATACACTCCTTTGAATTGACTGTAGGATCCAAAGAATTGTGCATTGTAGGCTGATTTTGCTGTATACTCGCCATTGGTTGTCCATCTCCATATAATGGTGTCCGGAGAACTTGTAAGTTGGATTCCCTGCAACAAGTCCCAGAGCACAACAAAGCTGACCATTTGTTCCACCGTCTGCATCCTCCACAGCCCACGCGTCCAATTTGTGCTGGTGTAACTCCTCTTTGACTGTCTAGTTTTTTCTCCACACTAGACGGTACATATTGGGGAAGAGGTCCATTGGCGTTTGGCCATTGAGCCAAGAAGATTGCCAGAAGCTTGCTTTTGAACCATCGCCAACCGTCACCACTGTGCTTGCTCTGAACAGCTGTTTGTCGATCGCATTTACTGGCGGTTCAGTTCCCACCCACGGCCTGTATGTTGTTGTCCACTGGAACCACGTCCATCTCAACCGCAGAGCATTTTTGGAGTTATGTTTCGCGAGGAGGATTTCTTACGTGGAGAAGATGACTTTTGGGTGAACTTCGAAGATGTGTATGCAATATATACCATCGAGACGCGCTTGACATCTCTCTAATCGTCTGCTTGGTTCTGTAAGTGTCAAATGATCTCTAGAATATCATGCTACATTAATTTGCGCTCTATTCATCGTGCATGATCTAATTTATATTGTATCGTGTAGAATGAAGAATCAGGGCAGCTCCAGCGTATGGAGAAAAGAAAACGAGAGCTGGTCGAATCAAGTCGTCAACATAGTGGCAACCGAATTGTTGCTGTCGCAGTAAAAAATGATGCGTGCAGATGAGTCGGCTCGTGAGCTGCTGTAGCTGCATTCTTTAGTCCAGTTGGCCGCTGGCCGCTAGCGCGAGGGAGGCTTCCAAGTGATTGAGCGATTTTTTTCTCCATAGTTGGGCCCTATGAAAACGATGTTGACACAGCCAGAATCGAACACTAGTGTTATTCCACTTGCACTGGCAGAACGATCCGAACCAGCACTAGTCTATAAATTAGATGGGCTTCATGGATCCCATATACTAAAAACTTTTGCGGGACAATTATTGTAACGTCCCGGCCTCCCCGAGGCCGGGCCCACTTATCTCTGGCAGCTCTTTAGGACATAGACTACCATTACAGACCAACACATATCTTTTCTGCATACTTTGTCCTCAGTCGTGCGCATTCGGGAATAACTTCCCGGTCGGTCACCCATCCTCAAATTGCTCTGGGCCAAGCACGTTTAACCTCGGAGTTCTTTAGAGACTGACTTTCGGAAAAGAAGTTGCAACTTGCTGGTATGAGTATCCTATTAATTCTATTAAGCCCTGGGCCGAGGTGTCACAATTATCATCAGAAAACATGCAAAATACATGCCGATCCATATTTATGCAATATTACAAACCCTATAAATTCTTCCCCTACAACTTTAAGTAAGTGTTCATCGACTCGTAACTCTTCTATTCCTAAACAAATGTTAAGTTCAATGCATGTATATATACATATGCTTGTATATCTGCAATGTGCATCTTTCATTGAATTATTTTACATGTAATCTGCATCGAGTCTATATATAGCAGACTTATAGTGTTGGAGTCAAAACAGAAAACCACAAGCGGAAATCTAGCACATCATAAGCCTTTCGCAGTAGTGGTTTTAATTGGTGTGTGTTACGTTGTGTAGAGGTAGTGACTGCATACGGCCTGTGTGGGGCTGTGCCCGTAGATGGATCGATCGTGGATGGACGCATCTCCCGCTGAGAGCGCGCGCGGGCCGGGGCAAGGCCCGACGATGACTGCTCCTACTGTAGGGTTTGCATGATGCATCGCATCCTCTGGCCTCTGCTGCTTGCTGCTGCGCGATCGATGTGCACCCGGTGCTGTCACCTGTGCCTGCCTGCCTGCCACGCCTGTGTGGCTGTCACCCGGTGCTTGCTACTGCTAGAGAAGGCGAGGCGACAAGCACCATCGTGCTTGGAGAAGCTCACCCGCGCGAAGGCATTCGGCAGGCGGCCGCAGCACAGCAGAGCAGAGAAGCTCATGTGCACGGAGAGATTCTCTTCTTCTTCCTGCTGAATGATTTACGATAGCAGATGGATCGTGTCAACCGGTTCTCTTGATCTTTTCTTTGAAAAAAAACGAACAGGTCAGCCTTTCGCGTGCAGGACTATCAAAAATATGAAACTGATTAGAGGCTTAACGGCAACGAGGCATGCATGGTCTATGGCTACTTACAAATAAATTAAAAAGCCTAGCTAGCTACCATGCAGTACCATGCAGTATATGTGCATGCGTGCAGGCAGGCATGCTTTCGTGTTGGAGATTTGCCGTTGATGTGAGGTCATGAAGTGATTAAAGGTAAGCATGCATGCAAGCAAGCGCGTCTAGAAAGAAGCAAATTAACCATGCGTGCTACGTTAAACAGCTCGTGAGCTGCGGTAAAACTGCCGATGAGCTCTGTAATATTCCATTTTCTTTCAACCGACAGTAGTACTGCAGGCAGCTGATAACGTGACATTTTTTTACATATACCTCGGTCGGTGTTTTCTGGTCTGCGCGATTGCCGTCCTTGATGTGTGAGGGCAAGTCATCAGTGATTGCCCGGCTACCTCTAGCTAGCTTAGCTAGCTAGCTCACCCTGGAATGTCGTCACTAGCTTGTATTAATTAGCTAGCTACTTCTAGCTAGAAGCAAAATTAACCATGCGATCGATAGTATTAGTCTGTCACTCCATTTGGATCCTCCCTTCGTTGTTATCGCGCGTTATCAGCTGCGATGGCTGGGGAGTCAACTAAATAGCTAGCTTTCTACGAATTTAGGTTAGATAGTTAAAAACTAACTACGAGTCTGCTGTAACTGTAATCTGAGCCGTCGTAGAGCTCTTTCAGCAGCTTCCGGCGGCAGTGGGTACAAATTAATTAAAGACACCCCCCTCGCCTATCAGATCATTTGGTAAAAAAAAATCTTGATACCGTACTCAATAACGACATTCTTTTTAGTTGGTTAAAAGTTTGTATTTTGGTACTATACCATATTTTGTTGTCATTTGACAAATAATATCCAATTATAGACTAATTAGATTTAAAAGATTCATCTGTGATAATCAATTAAATTATGTAATTAGTTATTTTTTTCAACTCTATTTAGTGGTCCATGCATGATTCGATGTAATAGATACTGCAGAAAAATTTTTGGGAACTAAACAGGGTCTTATTTGGAGTCAACAAACTGTCATGCACTACTGAATACTGATCCAATCCATCTACTGTCAAGCATGCACCGATGCACGGCTCGTGATGATGCATCGAGCAGAGCCCCGGCCGGGTCACCGGCCAGAACGACAAGAGACAACACGAGGCGTACGTATTCTCAAGCCGGAGCAGGCCGGGGCACCATGCTCCATGCACGCAAGTAATCAGAGCCCCGGCCTCTGACGATCAGACGGCTCAGGGACGCGATGCGTCGGGCTCCGATCCGGTCCCCACTTCGCCCTGCGTGCTGCCCTCCGGCGACCAAGTCAGGCATCGACGACCACCCATCCGGAGCGGAGAGGTTGAGGTCGTTCGTTCGCCGGCGAGTGAGAGAACACGCTGACACATGCATCCACGGAGAGCTGTGAAGCGAAACCTTTTGCAGGCCGGCGGCTTTGTTCCTCGTGATGGACAAGCTGATCCACCAGCTGCTGCTGATCGAGATCGGCGCGAGTCCTCTTTTTAAAAAAAAAGAAGAAGAAAAAGAAGAAAAATCATCGAGTCCGATCAGTCGATCCATCAGCCTAGCGCTTTGCGTTGCACGATCTGCCCGATCGCTTCCGCGCCATGGCCGATGGTCGTAGTCGTACGTACGACGTCGCTGCAGGGTAAGGTCGCCATCCTTCTGCAACAGACAGCGTGCATGTCCTCTCTAAGGATAGGAGTCTAGACTCTGGGCTGGGTATCACTACTAAAAAAATATTTACTGAGGCGGGAAAAAATATTAATTGAGACGGTTTTTGCAAACGCCTCAGAGATTCCGTCATGGTTAATCCAGCATTAACCGAGGCGGTTGGGCTGTCCGCATCGATTAATCAAATAAAAAAAAGAAAACCAGCTGAGCCCATCTGGGCCCGCTGAGCCCATCTCGCCGTCGCCGTCGGATCTGGTGGCACCCGCGCCGCCAGGGGCTGGATCTGCCGTTGGGGGACCGCGTGCCAGGCCCCGCTGGCCGGATCCGTCCCCTAGGGCCGCACGCCGGGCCCCGCTGGCCGGATCCGCCGTCGGGCCGCCGTAGCGCCCCGCTGCTCTCGTTCTGCCGCCGCTCCCGCTTCGGGCCGCGGCCGCGCCCTGCTGCTCCTACTCCGCCGGCCTTTCCTCCACCCGCGGCAGTCTGACCCGCCACACACTGCGCCGCCGAGGGGGCCAGTCCCTGATCCGAGCTGAGAAGGAGGGAGGGAGGGAGGGAGGGAGGAGCCGCCGTAGCCTCCCACCACACACCGCGTTGCCGCCGCCGAGGGGGGTGGCCTGTCTCGCCGGCCGTGGCGAGGGCCTGCCCTTGCCACAGCCGCCTCCTCCTTGCTGGGTCCGAGCTCAGGCCATGGAGGCGGTGGAGCCGCAGCTGCCCGCCCTCAGGCCGCCGGATCCGCACTGGGCCTCGCCGGCATCCTCCGCCGGATCCGCGCTGGGCCTCGCCGCCCTCCTCCGCCGGCTACACGCAGCGCTGAGCCATGGGAGGGGAGGGAGGGAGCTCTGGGAGGGAGGGGCGGCGCTTGCGCAGGAGAGTCTGGGAGAGTGAGAAGAGAGAATGAGAGAATGGGTCGTGAAACCCTAAGTGTTGTTTATATACATGTGTGCTCGCAAATTGGGCTTTTGGCCTAGCGAGCTGGGCCTAATTTAACGAGACGTTTCAGTTACAATGCCCGCCTCTGTTAATCAATTTTGCAAGGCGGTTTTTTATAACCGCTCCAGTTAATAAAAAATAACCGTCTCGGTTAATCGCAGGCATTAATCGAGGCGGTTTTTTAATGTGCCCGCCTCCGAGGCCTTTTCAAAGCGCCTCGGTTAATCAGTTTTGTAGTAGTGTATGAATTGTTTTCAATGTGAGGGCCGGGCCAGGGTTGGCCTTGAGCCTAGAAAAGCTCAAGGACCGGCCCGGGCCAGAGACCAAAAGGCTCAAAAATATTATTTTCCCTTTTGTGGTATCGTATAAAGTTTTTCGTAAAACAGATATTTGTTCAAAACGGGTGATGCACAAGAGTACTGTATGCTTCAAGATTTATCTTTTATGGAAAAAAATAGAGTAGCGTAGTTGCTTAGATTTCTTTTAATGGAACCTGCTTGCTGGTTCTTGAATCCTCGACTTGACATGGGTAATCACATTTTCTTAATTTTTTTGGAGTTAACTAACATATCAACTCGTGCTCCGCACAGGCTAATTAGAATTAATATAAAAATAAAGTTTATAGCTAATAATTATAATTATCTGTCTCACACCCTCTTTCATCTATTGAATATTCTAACACATACACTAAAATATATATTTGTCATTATCTAGTTGCAATGGATTTTATTTTGCATCACACCTCCATGTTTGATATATATTTAACGGAACCATTTGTTGTGAATTGGTATATATTCTTATCTCTTCCATCATAATGAATACGTGGTGACACATATTGTGGGTTGTATTTTTATATAAACAATAACATATATAATATATTAATAATGATAGAAATAGTAATTAAGAATTTTATATTGGTGCACTTTAATATTTTGTTATACATATATAATTTAGATTCAGATTCGAGAGTTACTTTAACTTTTAATAATGACATAACTGAATAATTTATATGCAAATTTAGGGGGGTTATTTGCATGATTTTTGTAATGGTATACATGGGTAATTTACAAAAAGGTTAGGGGGTTAATTTAGATATTTTTTATAAGGACAGAGGTGACTAATTTAAATACATGTTAAGGGGTTATTTTAGTCTATTTTCATAATGGAAAAAGTGGGTAATTTACTTAAAAAAGATAGCAGATCCAGTGACTATTATGATTAGAGTTGTCAGATCAGTGGCCAGATATTTCTGATTTTTGTGAAAAATTTTAGAGTTTCTCTATTTTTTTAGACTGTCCATGTAGGATTTTAGGTGGCTTCACGTGGAGGCTTAAAAGGAGCCTCCAATTAGTAATAGTAAGATAGCACTGCTATTAAGTAGTAGACTAAGTGATCATCGACAATGAGACACTTATAGTGATTTCTTCGATCTTAGAATTCAACGGCCCAATCTAAACTCTTCCTATACAACTAGAAAACCCCATATTTCTTTTTTGATAAATGACTGTATGGTGGGGAAAATACCCTTTCAATTTTGATGGAGATGCCTATGAACAGTTCTAATTTGGGTCATAAAAGCTCCCCAAAAGTAAAAGAAAAAAGGCTGACAAAGCCTAAGTTTGTTTATAAATGTGGAGCGCTGAATTTAAGTTGAAGAAATTATTAACCAAGAAACAATTACCTTGAATAAAATATTATTATAGAGACTGCTAAATTTAAAGAACTCATTTGGCAGTCCAGACCTATGTTATCCATAGCAATATCTATTTTACAAAAAAAAACAAGTTGTTTGCTTAAAAACTACTCTCACCAACCAATCGTTTCTTTATGTTGACAAGTATTTTTTTTTTTGCTCTCTCACCTCCTCCTGCTCTCCTTTCTTTCTGGATAGATCCAGGTGGGCAGAGGATCGGATGCCGATCGCTTCTTTCAGGAGCAACGATGTCTTGTTGTTTCTTGTATCTCCTCATTTATTCTTTCGCTACATCATTGTTTTGCTAATATAATATCATATTAAATGTTATGAAAACTACCCGGATTATAAAAACAGCGGTTCCAGTTTTATTAAAACATCGTCACTTGCTTTTAAACCATTCAGCTCATTTAACCGGCCGGCACACATTCTGATGATGGCACGGAAGGCGAGAGCACTGTAGCATGCTAGCTTGTGGACCTGGAGAGAAATACTACCTTGTCACTCCAGACAAATCGATGAGAGGCAACCACATGGTGACGCGCCGCATGTGGCTGCAGACTCCCGGCTACCCGCTACCCACGCAAATGCATTCATCCTCACACATCCAGGGCGAAAATAGCATCATTTACCATGATTATTCGTGTCTTCAAAACCCAAACATTTTGATGGTCTGCACACGCACATGGAGATCTATACCACAACGAGTCTACTACTCTTGGAGCCGGTTTGATAGTAGGGTTTATTTCGGCTTCGGCTTCGCCTGTGTTTCACGCAAATTAAAACACTGCAGCGTAAAGCCGTTTTGTAAACCCGTGTTAAAATGAGTTAGAAGTCGAATGAAGCTACTTTTTTAGCTTCACTAGTAAAACTATTTTAGGAGAACCTCTTCCAAAATAGCCCCTTATTTGTTGTCCAAAAAGCTTCGAGTTCTTCGGACCAATGATGTCGAAAAACAGCTTGCACGGGGCAGGAAATCTGCCAGTACCTTCGATCGATCACGCTGGTAGCACTTTTTAAGCTTTTCTTTTGTCACTTTGGCCTCTCTTGTGACGGTTCTTGTAAATGCGCTTTCCAAAAGATATCATGTCCAATCTACTGGTCTGGTATATTTGTACGTACGCTACTACAGCTATGCTTATAATTACTACTGTAGATGAGTGGATACAACATATGGTACCAAACAGTGGAAAATCATGCCTTTTTAGGCCATCATATTGTTTTTGTTTTTTTGTGGTATCATATTGTCTTTGTTTTTGTTGAGATCAAAGGTATCATATTGTCTTTGTTGTGGTGTTTATTATTAGTATCTTGATTGTATCAGAAGCTAATAAATTATATACAAAATATTTTGTTTGGGTAAAAAAATTGCATTTACATCTTGATATTTTATACAAAATTTTTAACTACCGAAATATCTAATTCTTACATGCTACCACAAAAATGGTAATTCGGTCTCCAGCAATGCCTTCTCTGAAAAACATTTCTACATTGTTATTTCATTTCTTTTTATTGAGGCAACATTATTTCATTTCGACATTTCACACATTTATAATTTTCAGTTTATATGCGAGGCGGTGTCATGAATATCCATGTGGAATCCTAAGTAAATAATATCATATATTTGACCAAGCCCTGTATATCCTCCTAACTAAATCCAACGTTTTTTCATAAACACACCGGTATAAAAAATTCAGGTATTAGTCAGCATGGATATGAATGACTAGATCTGACATTCCGGATAAGCTTTACAATTAGGTTTTTGGCCTAGTGCTTCTGGAGGCTTTCCCTCCCGTGCACCATCTCCCTCCCCTTTGCGTGTAGCCATCGATAAATCATGCGACCAAAGTTCCGTGTGCGTGCTGTGGAACGCTGGACTTTTGCTGCGTGTCCTGCTGCTGCCCCTCTTTGTGCTCTTTGTCCCCTGGCCTCTGCGTGTATGATACACCCGAGTGGGCTCCGCTTTCTCCAGGGGTAAAAAGACGCACACTGCCTGTCTCCCTTGCCTGTATTTTACTTTCTTGAGAAGGTAAAAGGTTCAGCGGCTTTCTTTCCTCTACATAGCTTTAGTTAACGTTTGCAGGCAGATTCATAATGTTTTCGTGCTGTAAAAGATCAGATTCAGTCACGCAAGTAGTATGTATCATCTGGCTTGTTTCGTGAATACTCGTAGGTCGTACTCAGCGAGTGTTGTGCAATTTCTATCTCAATGGAAAACACACCCAACTTGACCTTAGCATTATGAATAGCATTTATGAAATTTGATCGAGTGAAACTGTCCATAAAACTTATAGCGAGTAATCTATTAAAGAAAGGAGAAGGCCCGGTTGACACCGTCGAACTATCACGAGAATCCGATTTTTGACATTCAACTACAAAACCGGATAACGGTGGCCATCCAAATGTTGAAACCTTGGAAATTTGGACCATTGAGTGGATTCAAAGATGGTTTTTTATTTTTGTGAAAATTAAAAATATTCAACTTTAAACTAAAAAATCATAAGTAATTGATTTTAACTAAAAAACACAAAATGGGTACCAGCATTTTTCTAAATCCTTAACCTATCTATTGTCAATCTACTTATCGCTTATTCGAATCAATTTTTTCATGTCCCTAGTATTTGTTTGCTTTCAGTTATGCCAATTATTTTGAATAAATAAGATTCAAATAGAGCAATAATAGATATGTTAAATTTTTGGAAAAAAATTGTACTAGTTTCTTATTTAAAAAAAAGAATTAGTTTTGATTTTTTTAGATCTAACCATATTTTTTTATTTTTTAAATGCAAACCCACATTTGAAACCACTCAAATAACCAAATTTACCTGGTTTTGATAGTTGGGCGTGAAACGAACGTGACACCATTTATGCCATTTCGAGTGATTTTGGTGATCGAATGACAACACAATACTTGGACTAATATGATTGTTAAGATGACCATTCTCAGGCTTTTAGGTTCAAGTGATGACAAAGAGAAAGAGAAGATATGCGTAGCAAGGCCCGTAGGGCCGCCCCTACGGGGGTCCCGCTGTAGCACCGGAAGAAAGCTCTTCGGCCAGTAGCACCGGAAGAACCGACGCATGAGTATCGGTGCATCCGATGGTTGTCGGAAGAACCGACGCCATGGTATTTTGGTGCAGAAGGGAATCGAAGCCAAGTCAGCTTATAGGCACCGGATGAACCGATGATTCAAAAAGGGGCATCGGTGCATTGGACGTACTGTGTTCCAGAGACGATGCAAGCCGAGCAAGAGTCAAGTCTTCAGCACCAGTTGAACCGGTGAGGTATCGGTGCATACTATCGGTGTAATGACGTCAGCAGAAGAGCTGAGTGCTGTGAGTGACCGGATTAACCGACGGCTAAGCATCAGTTGAACCGGTGGTCACTGTGTCAGCTGTTAGGAGTTCAACGGCTACTTCAGGTCTGAGAGTGACCGGATGAACCGACGCTACCCCTGGCAAAGGCATTGGTTCATCCGGTGATATGCAGATTTTCTACTGACCATTGGAGCAACGGCTACAACACTTGGTGGCCTATATATACGCCTCACCCTGGCCATTTGAAAATTGCTGGAGTTGCTGGACATCCCACACACACCCAAGAATATCTCCAAGCCATACAAAAGCATCAAGATCATATCCTTAGCCCTTAGCACACTTTGAGAGTGTTGTGTAAAGGATTAGCTCTTAGTGAGTGAGATTACAAGGTTTCAAGCCTTTGTGCTGTGGTTCATTAGCGAACCAAAACAAGAGTTTGGTGCGCCGGCACCTTGGAGCGTGAAGCTCGCCGGCAACGTCATCGACCCTCCGACTTGGTGTGGAGCGGCGACAACATTTTTGTGCGTGGGACGTGGAGACCCCCATCCTTTGTGGAGAAGCTCCTTAGTGGAACCCAGTGCCAAGGTGACCGTGATTGTGTTCACGGAAGAGATTTGGTGGCCGAGTAGCAATACTCTTAGCGAGTGCTACAACAACGTGGATGTAGGTGTGCCTTTGTGGCTAACCGAACCACGGGATAAACACCCGCGTCAAGAGTTTGCTATCTCCTATCCCGCTCTTTAAGCTTCCGCAGTTCATACTAGCAATTTGTATGCCTTTACTTTCATAGAGTGGTTTCTTGATAGGAAATGCTATAGGTTGCTAAACTCTTTTGGGATAGGGGTTTCACACTAGAACAACCTAGTTGCACATCTAGATAGCATGTTTTAGTTTAAGTTTTGTGCAAACTAGTTGGAGCCATAGGTCTAAGTTTTTATTAGTGCCTAATTCACCCCCTCCCCCTCTTAGGCTAGAGCACCCGATCACTTTCAGGGCGCCTCCTGTATCCGGTTTTGGAGTTGAAAGTTGAAAATCGGACTTTTATGATAGTTTGATAGTGTAAACTGGACTTTTCCCTTAAAGAAAAGAGCCTGTTGGCCAATTAAGCCTTAGTAATAATTTAACCAAGATGATAAGGTGATTAACCATATCGTCTCTTGTGCATAGATTAGAATGTTCCGTACATGCATGTCGGTGTCTGGACCTCGCGGTCTAGCACCAACTAGTGAATATGCCGCGTGTCCCTGCCTCCAGATGGTTGATGCAAGAAGAATCACAATGACACCGGGTTTATCCTGGTTCCGGCCGACGAGGCCGTACGTCCAGCAGAGGGGTATGCACTGTATTACTTGCACCGAAGTGCTTGTAGTAGGGGGTACAAGCTTGTGCGAGAGAGGGAGGAAAGCTCCCAGGTCCCTTGTGCGCTAGGGTTGATTGAGACGAGTGCCAATATCGAGAGGTGTAGTCGGCGTGAGACGGTGTTCATTCGTCCGAATGAGGCTCTGCCTCCTCCTTTTATAGACCAAGGAGGGGAGAGTTACACGTGTAGGACATCTACGGGTCGCCTCCTCTCCCCCCGGTCCGGGGGAGAACAGTTGGTATTCCCTGTCGCCGAGCGCTGTGGAGCGCGGCGTCGGGCGTGGGTGTCGTCCTTGCGTGTCCTTTGATTGTGTCCAGGGCCTGTCCGCGTCCTGTAGCACCAGTTGATGGCGTGGCGATGACTGCTGGGCGCGCGGTGCCTCACGTCGGAGGAGGTGGGACGTCGAGTGCGCTGCTGGGCAGGTCTTCCCCTGGTCAAGAGCCGTACTGTTGTTCGAGGGTCGTCGCACATGCCCACCGAGGGTCCTACAAGGGAAAAAGGTACAAGGGGTAGGGGGCACAGTGGGAGGAGGTGTCAAGCAAGTCCGCACAGAGCTCCGCAGTCCTGCCCCGTGCCGGGAATAGTGGCACAGTGGCGGGCGCAGGCTGAGGGGACGCCGGTCAATTCCGCTGTGCGGCATGATGGCCGACGCCAGCTGACGTCGCCTGACACCGCCCAACCCCCGCCCCATGCTGTGGAGTAGTTGGCGAGTAAATGTGCCCCATACCATCGGGTGGTTGGGCCGCCGCTCCGGTCCGCCGAGGGCGGTCCCGAGTGAGGCGGAGTCTGTCCACACATTGAGGGGCCCCAACGGGCGACCCTCGAGCGAGTCGGAGATTGCCTTCGCTTCGAGGGGCCTCGGCGGAGGACCCTCGAGTGGGGCGGAGGTGGCTCCACGGCTAGCGAGGCCTCAGAGGGGCCGCTCCATGGGGCTGGGCCGTGGGCCGAGCATGACTTGGGCTTTCCATACCTAAAGAAGCTTCGGGCGTCCGAGTTTGGGAAGGATCTAGCCCGGGTGCCGAATTATGTTTTGCGCGTGTTGGGGGTGTTTTAGCCCAGGGTTAGGGTGCCCCATAGTTATGGTACCCGACAATGCATTTCCTAAATAGCTTATTACCTAATTAGTTGGTTTAAATCCAAATTGTATCCCAACTTTTAATGGAAACGCTAGAGTTTTTTTTAAAAAAAGTCTTCAGTTATTCCTATATAATTTCAACCTCTTATCATATATCATTTATCAAATATATTGAATATTTCATTTGAGGCATGTAATTGATATTTCTGTGCACCAAATTTTAATCACCCATAGTCCCCACGGAATTCTCAGTTTAACTCACCTATTAATTGAGGTATATTTTGAAGAAAAAATATTTGAATACCAAAGTCATTCTATTTTATGCACAAAATGTATTATAAGTTCATTTTATACTTTTTGTTGGTCCACATTCACTGGCCAACTTTGGCCCTAAATTAATTACCCAAGTTGATCATCGTCGAGGTAGGGCAAATTGCTACACACAATAACAACCTAGGATCAAGTCTAGATCTCGCACTTGCATTTAACCGCACTCACCATCACCACAACCATGGCCTAGGTGTTTCTAATCCATGCTCGTTCGATCATGTAACAAACTTTTGCTTGAATTGCCCTCGAGTACATTCTTAATCTTCTTTAGAGAAAGGTGACTACCATATTGACATAATGATAGCTAATGGGGTACACAACTTGAGGCAAGTTAAATAACCTATATTTTAGGATCTAGAAGGGCACATCTATGGTCAACTTTTTGCAGGAATTAAGCAACCAGACAGCTGATTGACAACCAATCTGCTCCCCAATTGCGTGGGCTATAACTGCTCCCAGATATATAGCTTCTCAGTATAATACTACAAGGGCTTATGCCTATGAAAACACATAGTACATTTCTTAGGTGTGCAATAGCATTAGACTTACAAATTGGTTCATCACTCTAGGTAATTAATAATTAGAAGGACAATCATATCTGATCGCACACCAGATTTCGAAGGACAAAGAATAGCGAGAACTTGGTATATTTTAGTAGATCTTTTGTACTTCCTTATAATACAATATATTCTGCACTTGTTCTTGGCATAAATCCCCAATTTGTTCGCCTATCGGATTAAGGCTGTGCATGGAAATAAAAGTGACCTATCTTAGACCCATGGACAGTATGAATCCCTATATAAATTTGATCAAGCAATAATAGCTAACCATACCCTAGGTGTGGCTACATATATAGTTATAATGTCTCTAATACAATCAAGTAGATAAAGCTACACACACCCACAGAAAAAGGGGGAACCGAAGCTTGTGCCGATTTAGACCCTCTCTTTCGTCTTGACCCTGTTTCGAAAGTCCAATTTTGGACCTCTTTCATCTTCTGGGGGGGGGGGGACCCTTGTCGCAATGCGCTAATCATATCGTCGCATTACTTGCTTTAATAACGTTTTAGAAACATATACTTCAGATATGTAACCATTTTGTGATATATATTTCCTTAGGATTTTACGGGCATTCTTGGTATTTTCCAAACTATTTTTGTGTCAACGCAACTTTGTTTTCTTGTTTTTTTACTCCTTTAGATATAGTGCTAGGTTTCACGGTACTGCGCTTATTCCAAATTATTTACGTCTCCAAGTCAGTGGGAGAAAAGTGAGACACGAGGGATGGCTAGCTGGAGGCTCTCCAGCGAGTGGCGCCGGCTGGGGTTGTCTTGGGCCGAAAGGAAATTTGGCTTTCTGCCTCCCATGTGATTATTTTGTCAGGTGACGGCAATGATGATTCCTAATCTTGCCTGAGGACTGACGAGGATAGATAAGATGGGGAGAGAAAAGAGCTAGTGCGGGCCATTGCATTGGCGTGCTTGCCCATTTGTTCGGGTTCGGTAGGTGGGCCTCTGGCCCGTGGCCCGTGGGGCTCCCACATGCAACATGCATCATCCTACTCTCTGAAAAGGAGACGCAAATACTCACTCCATTCACTTTTGATAGTTATATTTCAAAAACTCAAATGTTCATAAATAATAGTTATATTTGTTATTGGCATAGACTGTGACAATAAATAGCAGTAGTAACGAGAAGTTTCCAGTTAAAGCATCGGAGGACCAACAAAAAAGTCTGTATTGTATTTATTATATGATAAGTAAGGTTATTCCTTGGTCATTGTGTCAAGGTGAAATATAGCCATCAAAAGTGAATGAAGAGTGTATAAGTTACTACTTTTCTGGATATTCTGATTAATTGCGATTGCATAATCAGTCTAACTCATTTCTCATCTGAAATTAACTATATGAAATGTCACCCTCGTACTTTACCGTTGAACCCAAAGACGACCTGATACATACCACAGTTGTACACATTATTCACTTTGTTCATCTGGCTTGTCAGCCAACCAGTTAGCAGTGTTTTCCTCTCACATCAAATCAGCACCAGCCGCCAGCCACAGTCAGCCAGCAGTAATCTTCTCTTATAACAAATCAGCACCAACCATCAACCACAGCCAACCGAACAGAGTGATGACGGAAGGCTTAGAAATGCAGAAATTAAACAGCTAGGAATTGAAGAAAACTCTGAGGATACATCCTAGCTTACATTAGGCCTTTGAACCCCTGCCCAATCAGCCTGCTCCATTCACCCCGCGAGACAAACCAAGGTGGCCTGCAGGCCACCGTGCGCACACACCGGCGGCACGCGCCTTTTCGGTGGCCGTGATGATTTGCCGCTGCAGCCTGTGCCCATCCATCTCTGCTTGTTGTTTGCTTGCACCCCGGGAGACACAGACACTGCAGCTGGGCCCGCGCGCGCATGATGGCAGCAGTAGTAGTGTCCAGTAAATACGTACCATTACTGACTCTGAGGCAGCATGTGTTATATGGGAGTTTGCAGCTTTTCCCTAGGGTTTGGACGATGCAAATGCAAATTCCTGCCTGCATGTGAAGAGAGAGAGAGGCTGCTAGATACAATTCTGGTCCGGACTGCATGCAGGGGCGGGCCCAGGATTTGGAGGGTGGGTATTCAAAATTGACTATGGCACAAAAAAAATTTGACAGCCTAAATTAAGGATTCATGACCAATAAATCAAACACTAAACAATAATTCTGACACAACAATAATGTACCAACTAGATGATCAACAAAATCATCCTCATCAGGAAATTTACTGCTATCTTTGAACAAATAGCACACAAAGCAAAATATTAGAAATCACTCAATTAGCAATTAGCCCTTGATGTGCTCTTGCTCTAGTAATTAGAAAATTTCAAACCGGTGCTTGTGCTGGAGTTCACTAATCAGTTCGCTGTTCGCCCTCACGGCTCCCCCTCCCCGGCCGCCGGGCACCGGCCGCCGCCTAGGGTTCCTGAGCTGTGAAAGCGTGAGGCGTGAGCGGTGAGAGCGCGTGAGAGGTGAGGCCGTGCCCGTGAGGGAGTCGAGGGAGAGGGAGAGGGAGAGATGCAGACAGTAGGCCGGAGGGAGGGATGGGCTGGCCGCCAAGTGGGCCGGACGCGTTGGGGGGAGGGATGCAGGGAGCCCGGCTGGGAACGCTGAGTTGGCCCAATTTGCTTGGATATAGCTTTGTCTATTTGGTTTTTCCCTATATATACATAGTATACACTATATACTAAATTTTTTTCTCCAAAATAATGGATATTCAACTGAATACCCATGAATAAATGTGGGCCCGCCCCTGCCTGCATGCATGCAACGCAACCAACAAAGCAGCAACAGCAGCATGCAATCCAATCGAGCATCTGGCATACATGAAATTAAACGAGATCAGGGCTTCTATTAGTGATAAAAATTTGCCTTTATTCCGTCACAAACATAAAGAAAATGCAGGTAGCCTTCGGCACGCCGGCCACCATGAGATCAGGCCGTGGGTTGCTGCCGCCGCCACCGGATCGAGATCTCTTGGTCCTCCCCGGCCGGGGCGGGGGACCGCGTGTGAGCCATCATTGTTCATTGCGTCCGGCCACGTCGGAGCGTCGCCGGCCGGCAGGAGCCTCTCCGACGGTAGAGCATATGAAGCGTAGCACAGAGACCTGTGGTCCCGCCCCAAGACCCGAGCCGATCAATGGTTGCCATCGTCCTCATAAAAACAGCAGATTTATAGTGAAATAAATCAATGACGATGCATGGAAAATAAATATCACACGTTTATATGGTCCAGTCCAGAAATAAACAAACATAAAATCCGTCGGTAATAATTTGAAGAAACATTAAAATATTACGGCGAAACAAGAAATGCTCACCGGACTCGATTCATTTTTTGTTTTTCCTGTGACGACGGAACTTCTCACTCGAGACTCGAGTTCGAATAAATAAAATCTCAGTAGTGGTCAATGCCGATCCAGCTTATTCCGAGAGCTGGCATTGAACAAACTGTCCTCGCTCCTCAACACAACACTAACCAAAGGAATCTATCACATTTTCCGATCCAGAGCATGTAGGGCACGGATGGGAATAAACGAATTCCCAGCCGAAAGCAGAGGACTAGCAAGCTAGGGATTAGCTAGCTATTGAGCAGCTGTCACGAGCTACTTGAGCAAAAAGGTATTATTAGAACTAGACTGGCTTATAGCTTGCTCACTGCTCATCCGGCCTGATTGAAACCGGTCAGACGGCAAATGGGGGACATGATATGCATGCACATTGTAGTACGTGATCCAGAAATTGACAGCAGAGATGGGCGTGGTGATTTTCTACTAGGCATTTGACTGGCTGCGCCGGCTTTGGGTAACTGACGCTATGAGCCTATGACTCTGAAAATTAAGGTCATATCTCAAGGAAAAAAAAGAAGGGTCGATGAACAGCTTAGTGTAATGCTGGATCCTACGTATATACAGTTGAAATGGTGCAAAGATCGCTCAAACCAAACTTTTCTTTACCGTCCAATGTCTATTATTCACGCAAAGCTTTTCTTTACCGTCCGATTTAAGTAGCCAATGCAATCCGCTGCTAGTGAGAGATCACGAGTGAATGAGTGACGTGCAGTTAGGTCTGCGCAAGACGTCGAGTGAAATCTAGGTCCGGCATCACATCAACATGGCTTATTCACGTGTTGCAACCGGATTGGAGGGAGATGGATGGGATTAGGGATGAAAACGGATCGGATATTGTTTTCATATTTGTGTTTGAATACGGAGTCGAATACGGATAGTGTTAGTTTTTGTCGGATAAGATTATAATGGATATCGACATCATAAAAATGTAACTTTTGAGCATTCGGATACGGATCGGTTACGGATATTGGATACTCGGAATCGAATACGGACGGATAAAAATCCTTCCAGACCGGATCAAATTCGAATACGGTCGAAAAATATCCGTACCATTTACATCCCTAGATGGGAAGCTAAACACATTCCCATTTTCAAATGATATTTTCTCTTAAAAGATACATTCAATTTAAAATCCGTTTGAACCACAATGTTCCGCAATTAATGCTACAAGATGATCCAATATACTATTTTCATTTTTTTTACTTTAGTATTTTAACATACTAGTTCAACATCTTCAACAAGTTACTTTAACACATATGTGTTACACTATTTTAACATTTTTAAAAATCATTCAATTAGCATTTTCAAATTGTTGAGTTACGCTTTTCAATATGTTGAGTTCGTTTGATAAGGTTGTTGAGTCTTGCACTATGATTGTAGTGTAGAAAAAACAAACAAAGCACCGGGGGTTATCCCTGCGCGCTGACGCAAAAAAGGCAGCGACGTCTGTCCGCCTGTTGTTGCACTTGCACGTGCTGCGTTGCTAGATGCAGCTGCAACAGCTGTCTAGTTGGGCCGTGCGTTACGGGATTTCGGTCCATGGGGTGTGCGATCGCTAAACTTCCTATCGGTCCATGCTTGCAGGGAATTGAGTGTGTGTGTGTTGGGTTGGGGGGCGGGGAGGGTGTTAGGGGGCGGGAATAGTAGGGGTTGCTCGGGCGATTGGCAGTCAAATCAAGGTCTAATAATTATTTTTTAATTTTGGAATAATTTTTTTCGAACATTTTTTTTATTGTTGGAATAATTAAAAAAATATTTCGAAATAAAAAATTGTTTTGAAACTGAAAGTGCATTTGACCCCCCTAAGTGGGTTTTGTTGCTAATGACACTCACAATTAAGAAGCTAATGCGTTTATTGAGAAATGTACAGGTTCAAAAATCATTGAAATGAAAAAGAGCAATTAACGACGTCATATTTGCTTAAGAGACAGTGTATGAATTTCATTAAAGATCTTTCATACATTTCTATTTTGAATTTGAGTTTAGGAAACACTGTACTATTAAGATGAATGCAAAAAGATGATATGGAGATGCTAAAGTGACTAACTGAAATGCTAACAACCCATGCGAGACACAAGAGTACTTACTTGAACACTTAGTCCTGTTTTGACTGCAGGGGTCGGAAGTTTCGACCAGAGGTAGGAAGTTCCGACCCCCATCGGAACTCTCTCAAGAGTGTCGATCTGGGGTCCTCGGTTTAGCTGAATTTAATTCGTTGGAAGTTCCAACTCAGTGTCAGAAGTTTCGACAAGTACATAACCAGCACTGTAACGGCTAGTTTTTCGAGCTCGCCTATATATACCCCTTCGACCCCACTTCACTGGTTGCTGCTTCTCCCCAACTCAAAAACACTCTCAAGCTTCCAAAACTTCTCCCGACTCCCTCCAAGAGCCAATCCCTTGAGAGATTCAAGCTAGGGCTTTGGTGAGAGCTAGATTTGAGTGTGAGGCTTGAGATTTGACTTGTGTGAGCAGCCATCTCTCTCTCATGAGCACTTAAAGCATCTCCATTCTTCGATTCACGTTTGTTACTCTTGAAGCTTGCTTCTAGATGGTTCAACGTCGCCCATGGAGCGTCCTCTCGTGTGTGTGTGCACCCCGGGAAGTTTGTATTACCCCAATCCTTTGTGGATTGGTATAGTAAGTACTCAATATAGTAAGTACTCAATCCTCCTTGGGTGGTTGATTGGGTGAGGAAAAGGGTTATAGGGCAACCCTGCTCTTTGTGAGCTCCTCAACGGAGATGTAGCTCCCTTCATGGGAGTGAACTTCGGGAACAAATCTTGTGTCACTTGTTCTTCATGTTCATATCTTGTTCTTGTTGACCTAGTGTTTGTTTTAGCACGATCTACTTTTGTGTGTTGTTTCATTGCACAAGTTCACTTGCAGGTTACTCTAGAACATATTGGCAAACTTTTGATTCAAACACTTTTTCCAGGTTCATCTGAAATCTTGTACTTCGTTCAAATTCTTAACTCTCGTCGGAACTTCCTACACAAGGTTGGAAGTTCCGACATCCGACAAACTAATTCCCTGCGAAGAATTTTTAAGATTTTTTCAGGTTCGCCTATTCACCCCCGTCTAGGCATCACCAAGATCCTTTTAATTGATATCAGAGCCTAATCTCTTGATTAAGACTTAACCGCTAAGGGATTCAATGATGTCTCAAGATGGGAAAAGGGGCCGAAGATGCCGTAGTTGCCGTCGCACAAGCCGGCATGGATGCCGGGGCTGATAGGAGTTCTCAAAACCCCTTTGGCCGAAGAATCAAGCTCAAGTGAAGAGAATGAGGGTGAGATGTCCAAAGCAAGGCGAAGAAGAAAAGAAAAGATGAATGCCAAGATTGAGAAGAGGGCAAGAAAGTTGATGAAGAAGAGAGTCAAGGAAGAAAAGGAAAAACATCCTTACTACGGAATGAGGTTTTAAAGAAATTAAAAAACTTATGGAGAAGTTGGAGAAAAAGAAAGAGATTCTTGATAGGCAAGAAGACTTGCTCGTCCTTAAGAAGGAGAGAAACCTTGCCTTAGAGAAATCTCTTGCCGAGGAGAAAGCTAGGGTTGAGAAGTTGGCTATAGACTTGTCTTTGGCTAATGACTCAAACAGGAGGTTGCTAAAAGAGAACACTTTTGCTAGTGATTCTCTTACTTCCCTAAAGGCCACAAATAGTGAACTTCAAGAAAGCCTTTCATGCTTGACGGTCAAATACAACGACCTTGAAGTAAACTATAGTGCTCTTTGGGAAAGCACAAAAACCAACTCCAAGGCAACTCTTGACTCCAACGTCTCCACAAGCGAAGGTTGCTCCAAATGCTATAAAGTTGATATTTTAGCTTGTGTTGCTAACATGGAAAAGCTAGATAAGTTGATCAAAGCCAAGGATGCTCAACTCAATCAGCTCAACATGCTTGTGAGAAATGGCTATGAAGGTAATGTCAAGCCTAAGCCCAAGACAAGTTACAAGGATGGGAGACTTCCCATTAAAAAGGACGGGCTTGGTCATTATAAGGGAGAAAAGGTAAATGAGAGGAAAGTGATCAAAGGTAAAGAGTGTGTGCCTTTCACCAAGGGTGGTAATCTTGGTGACTTGGTGGACATAGCACATGGTGTGACCACTATCATTCCATCTCAACCCAAGAAGAAGGTTGAGGCTCCTATCACAAGCAAGAAGATTACACATAAGCCTTCACCTAGCTACACTACGGATTACATGGTGACAATGTACCACAATGGTAAAATAGTGGTCAAGTATGTTGGAGCATATGCTAAGAAGGCCGTGTTCAAAAGTGTGTGGGTACCCCAAAATGTACCCTTCTAACCTACAAGGACCCAAATCTCTTTGGGTACCTAAATTCCAAGCTTAATTTATTTTGTAGGCATATTTCTCCGGTGGCACCGCATGGTTGCTTGATAGTGGATGCTCAAACCATATGACCGGAGAGAAGGATTTGTTCACATCAATTCAATATGACAACATTCCAAAAGAAATAATTGTTTTTGGAGACAATAGCAAGGGTGAAGTAATTGGATTGGGTAAAATTGCTCTCACTCATGACAATTCAATTACTAATGTTTATTTGGTTGAAACTTTGGGGTATAATTTGTTGTCGGTCTCACAACTTTGTTGGATGGGCTACAATTGTCTCTTTACTAATGAGGGTGTGACCGTCACAAGAAGGGGTAATTCCTCAATTACTTTTACCAGTGTGTTGAAGGGCAAAGTCTATATTGTAGATTTTTCAACGGAAAAGGTTGAGCCCAAGACATGCTTGGTGGCAAAGTCTGGCATGGGTTGGCTATGGCATCGCCAACTAGCTCATGTTGGAATGAGGAATCTAGCCACACTTCAAAAAGGCGAGCACATCCTAGGACTAACCAATGTTATTTTTGAGAAAGATAGGTTGTGTAGCGCATGCCAAGCCGGGAAGCAAGTTGGTGCTCCACATCCCGCCAAGAACATCTTGACTTCAAATAGGCCATTGAAGGCTTGAAGCTTCTATACATGGATTTGTTTGGACCCATTGCCTACATAAGCATTGGCAATAATAAATATAGTCTTGTAATTGTTGATGATTTTTCTCGTTACACTTGGGTATTCTTTTTGCAAGATAAAAGTGAGGCCCAAGGAATTGTCAAAAAATTCATTAGAAGAGCCCAAAATGAGTATGAGCTGAAAATCAAGAATGTAAGAAGTGATAATGTCTCGGAATTCCGGAATACCAATATTGAAGAATTTCTTGATGAAGAAGGGATCAAGCATAAATTCTCCGCTCCATACACTTCTCAACAAAATGGTATTGCGGAGAGGAAGAATTGGACTTTAATTGAAGCTGTAAGAACTATGCTTGATGAGTACAAGACACTGGATAGCTTTTGGGCCAAAGCAATTAACACCGCTTGCCAAGCAATCAATCGTCTCTACCTCCACAAGTATTTGGGCAAGACACCCTACGAAATAATCACCGGTAACAAACCCAAAGTGCATTACTTTAGAGTTTTTGGATGTAAGTGTTTCATACTTAACAAGAAAACCAAAAAATTAAAGTTTGAACCAAAGGTAGATGAAGGTTTTCTTCTTGGTTATGGTACTAACGAACATGACTATCTTATTTTCAACAAAACCACCGGTTGTATTGAGATCACAGTAGATGTGACTTTTGATGAATCCAACGGCTCTCAAGTAGAGCAAGCTAATAAAAATTTTATAAATCAAGAAGAGCCTCCAAGTGTTTCAATCATGAGAATGGGCTTGGGTGATGAAGTAAGACCACGTGAAGAGAACACTCAAGCTCTCGTTGAAGTAAATGTCAATGATCAACCATCATCATCAACAAGAGTAGAGCCACCAAGTTCTCAAGTCACTCAAGATCAAAGTCAAGCTCTTGTTGACGATCATGTTCATGGCATGGATCAAGGGGGAGCACAAGGTGAAGAAGCTCAAGAAGAAGCACCTCAAGCTGAAAATGATGATGATGGTGGACCGATTCAACCTCAACATCAAGTAACTCATCCAAGAGTGTATCAAAGTATACAACGGGATCATCCCGTTGAAAACATTCTTGGGAGTATTTTAAGAGGGGTAACTACTCATTCACATTTAACAAGTTTTTGTGAACATTACTCTTTTGTTTCCTCTTTGGAACCCCTTAAGTTAGATGAAGCACTTGATGATCCGGATTGGGTAATTCCCATGCAAGAAGAATTAAACAACTTCACAAGAAATGAGGTATGGGAGTTGGTTGAGCGTCCAAAGCAAAATGTGATCGGCACCAAGTGAGTTTTCGCAACAAACAAAATGAACATGGTGTTGTCACAAGAAACAAGGCAAGGTTAGTTGCACAAAATTTCACCCAAATTGAAGATTTGGATTTTGGTGAAACCTATGCACCCGTAGCTAGGCTTGAGTCAATTTGAATATTATTAGCCTATGCTACTCACCATGATTTCAAGCTTCATCAAATGGATGTGAAAAGTGTATTTTTGAATGGCCCCCTATCCGAGTTGGTGTATGTGGAACAACCGCCGGACTTTGAAGATCCCAAGTGTCCAAACCATGTGTACAAGCTCCATAAGGCGCTCTATGGGCTCAAGCAAGCTCCTAGAGCATGGTATGAATGCCTTAAGGATTTTCTTCTCAAGAACGGTTTTGAAATGGGCAAGGCCGATTCTACTCTCTTTACTCACAAAGTTGATAAAGGTATTTTTGTGTGCCAAATATATGTCGATGACATTATGTTTGGCTCAACTGACCAAAAGTTTTGTGAGGAATTTAGTAGGATCATGACCAAGAAATTTGAGATGTCCATGATGGGTGAATTGAAGTTCTTTCTTGGATTTCAAATCAAGCAAATGAAGAAAGGGACTTTCATTTGTCAAACCAAGTATGTAAAGGATATACTCAACAAGTTTGACATGGCCGATGCAAAACCCATCAAGACACCCATAGCACTAAATGGTCATCTTGATCTAATGAAGAAGGAAAGTCGGTCGATCAAAAGGTATATCAGTCTATGATTGGCTCCCTCCTTTATCTTTGTGCATATAGGCCCGATATTATGCTTAGTGTGTGCATGTGTGCAAGATTTCAAGCCAATCCTAAGGAATGTCATTTAATGGCTCTTAAGAGAATTTTTAGATATTTGGTACATACTCCTAATCTTGGCTTGTGGTATCCCAAAGGCTCCACTTTCGATCTACTTGGCTATTCCAATTCGGATTATGCCGGTTGCAAAGTAGATAGGAAGAGTACAACGGGGACGTGCCAATTTCTTGGCCATTCTCTAGTATCTTAGAGTTCCAAGAAACAGAATTTGGTCACTTTGTCCAATGCCGAAGCCGAATATGTGGCAGCGGGTGCATGTTGTACCCAACTTTTGTGGATGAAGCGTATTATGAGTGACTTCGGTTGTGAGTTTAGTAAGATTCCACTCTTGTGTGATAATGAGTGTGCTATCAAGCTAACTAATAATCTAGTGCAACACTCTAGAACAAAGCACATAGATATAAGACATCATTTCTTATGGGATCATGAGGCTAAGGGAGATATCGCTCTACATCATGTGAGCATCAAACAGCAACTTGCCGATATCTTCACTAAACCACTAGATGAGCAAAGGTTTTGTGCTTTGAGGAGTGAACTAATATTTTTTATTCTCATAACTTGGCTTGACTTATTGCACATACTTACTTATTGCCTAGATAGGATAAAATGATTTTATTTGTGTGAGTTATCTTGAAAATTTGGTTCTTGATCTTGGGATCAAGGCTTAATTAGTGTGATCATTGCTATGTAATGTTTTTTGTGCCTGATCACATTGAATTAAGTTGCCTTATATGTCTACAAGCAATATCTATCAAAATCTCCAAATCATTCTCTATCAAAATCTGTCTTTATTGGTGCTGTTTTGGTACTTGTCGGAACTTCCGACCCAGTGTCTTAACTTTCGACCCTGGTCGGAACTCTTTGACGAGTCCTGATCTCACCCCCTCGGCCGATTGATGAATTTTTTTTTGTGGGGCGTCGGAACTTCCGACCCCCAACCAGAACTTCCGACGACTAGCGTGCCTATATATATATCCCCTAAACCGTTTCTCGAACCCTAGCCATTCATACCGCCGCCGCCCACCGTCTTCTCTTCCTTTCTCGCAGCGATCTTTAGTTCTAGCCCTGGGATTGTTTCATGTGGGAGATCTTTGGATTCCCCATTGATGGAAGCTCCATTCCCCTCTGTTTCTCCTTTGATTCACGCGGGAAAATCTTAAAGGTATTCATTCAAAACTTCTCGTCGCCCGGTCTATTAATGTAGGAGGAGTTAGTTCGATTCCTTTAGGGAATAGCTTCCAGGTACATCCTAGAACATATGTCTAGAATCTCGTTCACTTTGGTTGGTTAAATCTCTCGTTCCATGGATTGTTGGGCCGGCTCGGGCCCTGTCGGAACTTCTGACCAGGGGTCGGAACTTCTGACCAGGGGTCGGAACTTCCGATAGGTGCCTTAGTTGTGCATTCTGGTTAGTTTTTCCTCACGTTTTCGATCGATCCATTCATTTCAAATCTTTCTATCATTCAGATGGCACGTGATAGGAGAGGCAAGCAGAGGGAAACCACTCCAGAGATTGAATCCGACCCCTCATCTGATTCAGAGGAAACTCACGATGCACGCCCCCCAATTCGGAAAAAGAGAAAGGCAGTGGATTCTAAGGTTCCCAAGCGTGCTCGGGGTCGTGGGAAGCCTTTGCCTCAAGAGGGTTCCTCTAGACCTCTCATAAAGCAATCTGCTCCTCGTGGTTCATAGGATGACAATATTGGGTCTTTGGCATATTTGGAGCATTCCATCATTCGCATGGAGAAGCCCGTTAGGAATATTCATCCTGCATAAAATGGTCATAGGACAGTGAACTACATGAAAGGTAAGCACAACTTCTATAATCTCAGATATGATGACCCAAAGAGATATACCAAGGAAATGCAAGGAGATATTCGATTTTACACTTGGTTTCAAGCTGATTGGTATGAGACTTTGATCATGACCAAGACAAATCCAGTCACAGACATGAATTCTATCAGTTGGGATTACTTGGAAGAGCTTGACATGCCAGTGGTGCATCAATCTGTCAGTGCCTGTAGTAGGATGAAGTTGCAAACTATTATGAACTTCAATTGTGACTGGAATGAGGAAGTAGTAGCACAGTTCTATACTACTCTATATGTTGATCGAGAGGCAAAGAAATTTCATTGGTCGCTTCAAGGCAAACCATTCTCAGTGGGTTACCGTGAGTTTGCAGAGCTTCTTGAGTTTGAAGCTGCAGATCTTGACAAGCCAAAGATCCATGATGAGAATGTACTTGAGGATAGAGAGATGCATTACATGTATGACAGGGCTTATAGAAAGATTGAGTTTGGGAAGACCAAGGGGATGATTCCATACTACAAGATGCTCAATCAATTGTTTAGGTACACTCTCACTCCCAAGATTGTTGATTCCGATAATGTCTCCAACATGTCAAAGAATCTTCTTGCTAGGATGACTCCAAACTCAGCTGAGTTTAGTGTCTTTGATTTCATTTGGGAGGAGATCATCATTACCTCAGTTTCACCAAAGAAGGGCTGTCACTATGCTCCTTATATTTTGTATATGATCAAGGCAGTAACAGGGCTAAATATCTTCACTAATCATGGTCACTCAGTTTACAAGCCAACAAAAGAAGGGCTTGAAAGGCTTTTCAAGATTGGATCTCATACCATCCCTCCTCCAGCTTGTGGTGATCCTAGTTCTCAGGCTCCTCCCAGTACTCAGGGACCTTCACATGCTGGTCCTTCTAGCTCTCATGGACCTCCTCCTTGTGCTCCCAAGAAGAAAGGCAATCTAAACTTTTTGGCCCAAGGCCTCTTTGCATGTTTCAATGTGAACAAGCATATGGTTGAGAGGAGTCATGTGCATGAGGTGCAGATGATCAAACTTGAGAATAGGCAAAAGGAAATTATGGTTAAGTTGGATTTGCCTCACTCACCGCCTCAGGATCCATCAGATCTTCCTCCACTGCCGACTTTCTACAACCCTTGGGAGGAAATGGGTGGTCCCTCCATGATGTTTGGTGCTTCACAGTTTGATGATGACATAGAACATGATTTTGGAGGTCGAGAGGAATCACACACTCCCACCGAGATAGACACTGATGAGGACGATGACAACAGCAATGACGACGAGTAGTGGCTTTGTTCGGGCCTCTCCTTTTTGGTGCTTGACGCCAAAGGGGGAGTTAGCTCACCATTGGTTATGGTCTTCATGTTTATCTATTGATCTCATTGTGTAGTTTGTTGATCCATCTATCTATCTATCTTGGTCTTGTGGACATGTAAGACTTTATTGTGTTATGGTTGTGATGTGTGGAGTGACAAGTGACACTTTTAATTTGTAAGACTTTATTTGTGCTTGTGTGGTTTGAACCTTAAATGTCTATGTGATGCTCATGACTTTGGTGTAATGTTTATTTTCACTTTATTGTTGTTATATATCATGTAATATGCATCATGGCTTTATTCATGACACTTTGCACCCCACAAATGCAATGATATAGGGGGAGCTCTTTCAAACTTGTGCAAATGGCGTTTGAGGCCATTTTTGAATTTATCTTGATCAATGCACAAATTGAGGGGGAGCTCAACTATATCATTGGATTTAAATGATTCTTTGAATATTTTGTGAGCCTTAATTGTGTTGTCATCAATCACCAAAAAGGGGAGATTGAAAGTGCATTTGGACCCCTAAGTGGGTTTTGGTGTTAATGACACTCACAATTAAGGAGCTAATGCGTTTATTGAGAAATGTACAGGTTCAAAATTCATTGAAATGAAAAAGAGCAATTAACGATGCCATATTTGCTTAAGAGATGGTGTATGAACTTCATTGAAGATCTTTTATACATTTCTATTTCGAATTTGAGTATAGGAAACACCGTACTATTAAGAAGGATGCGAAAAGATGATGTGGAGATGCTTAAGTAACTAACTGAAATGCTAACAACCCATGAGAGATACAAGAGCACTTACTTGAACATTTAATTCTGTTTTGACAGTAGGGGTCGGAAGTTCCGACCAGGGGTAGGAAGTTCTGACCCTCATCGGAACTCTCTCAAGAGTGTCGCTTTGGGGTCCTCGGTTTAGCTGAATTTAATTCGTTGGAAGTTCCGACCAAGTGTCGGAACTTCCGACAATTACATAACCAGCACTGTAATGGCTAGTTTTTGGAGCTCGCCTATATATACCCCTTCGCCCCCACTTCACTGGCTGATACTTCTCCCCGACTCAAACACACTGTCAAGCTTCCAAAACTTCTCCTTACTCCCTCCAAGTGCCAATCCCTTGAGAGATTCAAGCAAGGGCTTTAGTGAGAGCTAGATTTGGGTGTGAGGCTTGAGATTTGACTTGTGTGAGCAGCCATCTCTCTCTCATGAGCACTTGAAGCATCTCCATTCTTCGATTCGTGTTTGTTACTCTTGAAGCTTTCTTCTAGATGGTTCAGCGTCGCCCGTGGAGCGTCCTCCCATGTGTGTGCGCCCCGGAAAGTTTGTATTACCCCAATCCTTCGTGGATTTTCATAGTAAGTACTCAGTCCTACTTGGGTGGTTGATTGGGTAAGGAAAACGGTTATAGGGCAACCCTACTCTTTCTGAGCTCCTCAACGGAGACGTTGCTCCCTTCGTGGGAGTGAACTTTGGGAACAAATCTTGTGTCACTTGTTCTTCATGTTTGTTGGGGAATGGCCCAGCCCACGATGTAGATGGGCCTCATATGACGGCACAAGGGACTATTTGTAATACTTGTATTTGCCAGGGTGCCGGGGCAAATTGCCACCTCCCTCTCCTTCTATACATATGGCTGGCGCAAAGGGTCAAGGGGGCTCTCTCTTGGAGCTCTTGACACATGCTCCCTTTCTGGAGTCTTCGGTGTCCCTCTCTCTGCTGCTTGGCGGAGTCTTCTCCCCAACAGTTTGGCGCCCACCGCTTGTCTGGCACGAAATCAAAGCCCATGAGTACCACAATAATCAAAGCGTAGGTCTGCTCCTTCAGCCTCGTAGCTTCGTCGGCCTGCTACACCTTCGACCCACAAGACGAAGGACCCCAAGCCGACCTCTGGAGGCTTCGTCAGACCTCCACATCTTCGGCTCGTGGCAGGCACGCTCTATTGCCTTCCACACGGCCCACGACGAGCGACGTCCTCTTTGGCAGGCACAACGCGAAGACAGCGACGCCCTCTTCGGCACAGCGCGAAGATAGGGGCGCACCAGCTTTGGCTCGCCCTCCGCAAGCTTCAATCTAGCTTCAGCCTTTAGCTCACAGTGCACGCCAACTACTTCAAGTGGCTTCGACACACAAGGTCGCTCTCATGGTCTTCGTTTATTCTACAGGTTGATCGTGACCGGCCACCTTCGGCCCATGTGCCCGCGGTGAAGGCGGCCACCGGCGGCCCAGCACGGCGCGCTCCAGGTCTTCGGCCCGCGGTGAAGGCGGCCCAGCGCTCCCGGTCTTCGGCCTGCAGTGAAGGCGGCCACCGGCGGCCCAGCCCGGCGCGCTCCAGGTCTTCGGCCCGCGGCGAAGGTGGCCCAGCGCTCCCGGTCTTCGGCCTGCAGTGAAGGCGGCTACCGGCGCCCGCGGCGAAGATGGCCCAGCGCTCCCGATCTTCGGCCTGCAGTGAAGGTGGCCACCGGCGCCTGCGGCGAAGGTGGCCCAGCGCTCCCGGTCTTCAGCCCACGGCGAAGGCGGCCACCGGCGGCCCATCGCGGCGCGCCCCGCGCATCCCCTTCGGCCCATGGCGAAACGTCCCCTCCGGCCCTCGACATGGCAGACGCGCCCCCCACACTTCAACACGCGGCGAAGCGCGCCCCATCCGGCCCAGCGTGGTGCATCCCTGACATCGGCCCATGATGAAGGCATGGGCCCACGAGACTTCGAGTTGCGCGCGTGCGCACAGCCCGTTTCCAGCCAAGTTACACAAATGCTGCGGCGGAGGTAGGAATCAACATTGAGACCTGCCCCTTCGGAGGTAACATCGTCCGCCAACTCAACCATTTCGTTTGCTGATGCATGCCGCTATGTAATATATTCAAGTCTTATTCCGTAAAAACAATTGCCTGAACCGAACAACTTCGTTCACACGTGGCTTTCTCAAGTTTTATCATGCTCAGCTAGCACAAGAGTTTTGTTCTGCTTGTCTTTTGCTACGTGAGAAAGGTAGCAAAATCCGCTGCATATTGCCTTCGCTAGCCGGATCTGTTTTTCCCGTCGGAATGAATTTTTCACCCTTAAATGGTGATTCAGGATTGATTTTTTTTTACTTTTCAAAATCAATTTTTTCATCATTCTTTGGTAAGTGGTAACCCCCTTCGGCTTCCACCGAAGATGCTGTCACTAACAGTGCTACGTTAATCACTAGATTTTATTTATCTACCAATATCTGTTCATGATTAACTAAAACTGTTGGAATCATTCATGAGCATTGCATCCCCTTCGGTCTATCATATTGGGCTTCGGAATTCTTTTCATTTTTACAATGGAGCTTCGGTCATACTTATATATAATTCTTCTAGAGAATGGGTATATATAACGGCTTTATGCACCCCATTTCACATTCCCTTTATTTAAATTCAGATTAGTTATAATTGCAAATTATGCCTTCGGCGCACTCTCAGAAGTCGACACTTATTCTGAGCACTAATAGTATTCTAATGCATTAATATAAAGCTTGCACAGTTACCGAAGAATTAGTTTCTTATATACATATGGATTTGTCTAACTCTCTTGTTGGGTACCGAAGAGACTATATTGCTACCTTTCGGTTCTCAGCGCTGAAGCGACCTATCCCTCTTGTTCAAAGGAGTGTTGTCATCAGCGGAGGAGCTGAAATGCCCAGAATAAGCAGGCACAGTCCGTCCTCACCTTTATGGCAATGACGACCCGTACCCTGCTTGATGGCTTATGCTTTAACCTTCGACGGGCCTTGGTTAATTATATGTTTATACTAACTCTTCGTTTGCAAGGATACCACATATCTTTCTTACAGGCTCTTCGCCAGGAGATTCTCCTTCGGGTTATTGGTTTTCACCTCGAAGAGACATATATATGAGCCTTCGGTTATCCGAGTGTGACATAACATTCTCCTTCGGGCTATTGGTTTTCACCCCGATGAGAAATATATACGGGGTTTCAGTTATCTATTTTGTATGCAAGATTCTCCTTCGAGCTATTAGTTTTCACCCCGAAGCAAGCTAAGTTATATATGGAATGGTTATACCGGGATCTCGCAGAGGTTCACTAGGCCTTCGGTATTGCTTAATGGCAGTCAACTAATGAGATTTCTATCGGATAACCGAGGGACTCACCCGAAGGTTGGGCCTTATTTATTAGGCCAATCCTTCGCTCTTTACTCATGGCAGCATTCATTCATTCATTCATCTCATATTGCAATCATCGCATCATATTGCACTGCAATACACTACGGCGGGGAGCAAAAATGCCCCAACCATAAAGGAAAGTCCTATCGTGCGGAAAGCCGAAGGCAGAGAAGTCCTTCGGCGAAATGCCGAGGGCAAGGAAAGTCCTATCGTATGAAAAACCGAAGGCAGAGAAGTCCTTCGGTGAAATGCCGAGGGCAATGAAAGTAATGTTGTGCGAAAAGCTGAAGGCAGAGAAGTCCTTCGGCGTGAAATACCGAGGGCAAGGAAAGTCCTGTCGTGCGAAAAGCCGAAGGCAAAGAAGTCCTTTGGTGCAAAATACCGAGGGCAAGGAAAGTCCTATCGTGCGAAAAGCCGAAGGCAGAGAAGTCCTTCGGTGCAAAATGCCGAGGGCAAGGAAAGTCCTGTCGTGCGAAAAGCCGAAGGCAGAGAAGTCCTTCGGCGCGAAATGCCGAGGGCAAGGAAAGTCCTATCGTGCGAAATGTCGAAGGCTAGGTATGACCAACCCGTGCTAAAGAGCCGGAGCCATCCTAAGGAAAGTCATGTCCTGCGAAATCCCGAAGGCTAGGTATGACCAACCCGTGCTAAAGAGCCGGAGGCATCCTAAGGAAAGTCCTGTCGTGCAAAATGCCAAAGGCAAGAAAAGTCATGTCGCGCGTAAAGCAGAAGGAAATGACGGAACCCCTTCGAGCTCGAAAGCCGAAGGCGTTGTAATTAATGAGAAATGAAATGACATGTTTTTGCAGGTAAATTAGCTTCGAAGTGGGGAAATTTTATATCCGATTCCATATTAGCGGTTTTTAACGAGGCAGAACCCTCATGTAACTCCCTTGTGAAATATAAGCATGGCCCCCCCGGGAAAAAAGTATCTCATCAAAACAAGTATGCACCGAAGCATCTATCCCTCTCCGTCGAGCGAAGAGGGGAGTCATCGGTGCATAACAAGCGAAGAAGTAAGCACGGGTCGCATGCCCTGAATGGGTCCCGCCCCCTAAGCTTCACTTCCGGTACATTAGAGTCCTTCCATGCGTAAAGCCGAAGGCAAGAAAGCCATCTCGCGCGAAGAGCATGTTGAGGTGTCTGAACTATTTTGCTGGCTCCGCGCCCATGTCAACATGCTTAAGCTTAGATCTTCGTCCAAAATGGGCTTGACATTTCTATGCTGCCTCCACCACGAACCCCGGACAAGAGGGGCTATAGTGGGGCCAGGGGCCTAGCACCCCTGATGAACAAGTCTTGCCCGGTGCTCGTCATTTCGGCTTCGGCGATGACTACTTCGGATTCACCCTCGTCGACACAGTTTGACTCGAGGGGCCCGCCGTCTACCTTCGGTGATGACTACTTCAGCCTTCGCCCTTGACGACATGGTTTGACTAGAGGGGCTCGCCTTCGACTTCGGCAATGATGACTCCGGCCTTCGCCCTCATCGACACAGTTCGACTGGAGGGGCTCGCCTTCGACTTCAGCGACGACGACTCCGTCCCTCGCCCTCGTCGACACGGTTCGACTAGAAGGGCTCGCCTTCGACTTCGGTGACGATGACTTCGGCCTTCACCCTCATCGACATAGTTCAACTCGAGGGGCCCGCCATCTACCTTCGGTGACAACTACTTTCTCCTTCGCCCTCGTCAACACAGTTTGACTGGAGGGGCTCTCCTTCAACTTCGGCGATGATGACTCCAGCCCTCGCCCTCATCGACATGGTTCGACTGGCGGGGCTCGCCTTCGACTTCGGCGATGATGACCCCGGCCTTCGCCCTTGTCGACACGGTTCGACTGGAGGGGCTCGCCTTCGACTTCGGCGGTGATGACTCCGGCCCTCGCCCTCGTCGACACAGTTCGAATGGAGGGGCACGCCTTTGACTTCGGCGACGATGACTTAGGCCTTGCCCTTGTGGACACGGTTCAACTCGAGGGGCTCGCCTTTGACTTCGGCGATGACTTCGGCCTTCACCCTCGTCAACACAGTTCGACTCGAGGGGCCCACCGTCTACCTTCGGTGACGACTACTTCAGCCTTCACCCTCGTCGACACGATTCAACTGGAGGGGCTCGCCTTCGACTTCGGCGATGAGGACTTCGGCCTTCGCCCTCATCGACACGGTTCGACTGGAGGGGCTCGCCTTTGACTTCGGCAACAACTACTTCGGCCTTCGCCCTCGTTGATACAGTTCAACTCGTGGGGCCCGCCGTCTGCCTTCGGCGATGACTACTTCGGCCTTAGCCCTCATCGATATAGTTCGACTCAAGGGGCTCGCCGTCTACCTTCGGCGACGTCTACTTCAGCTTTCGCCCTCATCGAGGGGCTCACTAGCTGCCTTTACCGAATACCCTCTTCATCATCAAGGTCGAAGTCAGAGACTAACTGGAGTATCATCATCATGTATGAGTAGACCTGCTAGGCGTACGAGCGAGTGGTCAAGGGGACAATCCTCGCGGCCAGGGTCATATATATGCTGGGCCTCTTTTTATGTATCAGCTACTGTGCTTTGTCGTATCGATCAAACCAATGTAGCTGAGGGGCTACTGTTGGGGAATGGGCCAGCCCACGATGTAGATGGGCCTCATATGACGGACCAAGGGCCTATTTGTAATTCTTGTATTTGCCAAGGGGGAGGGGCAAATTGCCACCTCTCTCTCTCCTTCTATATATATGGCTGGCCCAAAGGGTCAAGGGGGCTCTCTCTTGGAGCTCTTAACACATGCTCCGTTTCTGGAGTCTTCGGTGTCCCTCTCTCTCTACTGCTTGGCGGAGTCTTCTCCCCAACAATGTTCATATCTTGTTCTTATTGACCTAGAGTTTGTTTTAGCCCGCTCTACTTTTGTGTGTTGTTCCGTTGCACAAGTTCACTTGTAGGTTACTCTAGGACATATTGAAAAACTTTTGATTCAAACACTTTTTTCAGGTTCATCTGAAATCTTGTACTTCGTTCAAATTCTTAACTCTCGTCGGAACTTCCTACACAGGGTCGGAAGTTCCGACATCCGACAGACTAATCCGCTCCGAAGAATTTTTAAGATTTTTTCAGGTTCGCCTATCCACCCCCCCCCCCTCTAGGCATCACCAAGATCCTTTTAGGAACAAATTTGATCGGATTACACATGTGGGCCAATTTGTTGGGCCAATTTAAACCCAAAACATAAAATCTGGGATAGATGGGGCTTGTGCAATGACTGCACTACCAATCACATGCGTTGCCTGGAACACCGCCCGTAAGGTGGGGGGTTGTGTTTGCGACCGCCAAGGCCAGGGGTCCATGGAGCTATGGGGCCAGGATCATATAGATAATTAGTACATATAATTTTATATTTTATATAATAAACCTTTGAAAGCCCATCACAAATCGGCCTATGAGGCTATGATATACTGTGTAGGAAGTTTTCCAGTCTTATCTTGATTAAGATGTTTTTTCTCTGAGTTAAAAGTGTTGCAAGTATCTTTGACAGAAGAATTAATGTCAGCATGTGAGATTCTTTAGTTTGTTAAAGCTGCAGATTGTTATCCTAATGTCTCCATTGCATATCGGATTCTTTTAACTATCAGTGACAGTAGCATCAGCCGAAAGAAATTTCTCCAAACTGAAACTATGTTACAACAAAGATTGAATGTCATATGTGTAGCATTGAGAAGGATATTTTGTACAACATTAATCTTAATACAGTCTTGAAGATTTTGCACCAAGAAATGTTCGAAAATGTTTTTTACAAAGCACTATAGCATTATATTTTAATTTGGGGTAATCATAATGGCTCTTGTTTTTAGTTTTTTGTTACACTATTGTTATGTTTTATGAACTTTACATATTCGCAAAGTATTTTTAATTATTTGTACTATACACTATAATTTTAATACTAAGAATTAGTTCGACGGCCCATATCATCTTGCTTGCCCAAGGACCTATAAAATTATAGAGCTGGCCCTGAGCCGATGCATCGCAGAAGAGACATTGTGCTAGCTGGAGGTGTTCTTCTTCTTCGCTTGCTCGGTGCCAGAGTTCAAGGATGGGGACTGCTGGGTTCTTAAAATCTTAGGCTTTAGTAAGGTGCGTGAAAGCGATCGGGTGCTCTAGCTTAAGAGGGGGAGGAGGTAAATTAGGCACTCAAAAAAACTTAACCTATGGCTCCAACTAGTTTGTACAAAACTTAATCTAAAATAAGCTATCTAGATGTGGAACTATGGTTCACCTTAGTATAAAACCCTCATCTAAAAAGAGTTTAGCAACCTATTGCCAATCCTATCCAGATACTACTCTATGAAAATAAAGGCACACAAGTTGCAATATGAAATGCGGAAGCTTAAAGAGAGGGATGAGAGGAAGCGAACTCTCGACACGAGGATTTATCCCGTGGTTCGGATTGCCACAAAGGCGTCCCTACGTCCACGTTGTTGAAGCACTCACGAAGATTATCGCTTCAGGCAATCAAGTCTCTTCCGCGAACACAATCACGGTCACAATCCGGCAATCAAGAAGTTTATCAATTGAAGGAGAGTCGGAGTCATCATCACTTACATCGCTATCCATATCTTTGGCCATAAAGCAAGTGTTGGATGATGATCTCATGTGGGTGGTGAATTTCTTATTTGATTCATCACTTGAACTTGCACTTGATTCTTCACCACCGCTTACCCATTTACCAAATATGGCATATGATTCATGCTTGGGCATCTTCTCCTTCTTTTGCTTGTTTTTCTTGAACTTCTTCTCAACTTTCATAAGTTGATGGTGAGGCCCATCTTTGAGGAAGACCATATACCCCATTGAGTTGATGTTCTTCAAGCATTTGTTTATCTTCTTTACTTGCTTGTAGAGATTGGGGTTCATTGGCTCTTTATCATCACTTGAGGAGTTTCTTGCATCCTCTTCTTTCTCATCACTTGAGCTACCTTTGATGGCCATCTTCTTCAACTTCTTGAGTTGCTTGCATGCAATTGCACTATGTGTTGGTGAAGAAGATGGCGCCTTTGTCTTGATGTCATTGCGTAGCTCATGGGCGATCACCTTGTTGAGGACTTGATTTGGTGTCAAGTTGTGCTCTTTCTCATATAGAATTGTGGTCACCAAATCATAGTCCGGCCTTCAGAGTGAGTGAAGGATCTTGCGAATGAGTTCCACATCTTCAATTTTCTTCACACCTAAGGAATTAATCTCGTTCACAAGAGTATTCAATCGTGAGTACATGAATTTGGCATTCTCATCATCAAGTTGCTTAAAGCTATTAAGCTTATCAATGAGAATATGATATCTTTCATTGGCAAGATCCTCCGTGCCGTCATGGTTCTCAATGATAGTCTTCCATAGCTCTTTAGCATTTTCACAAGAATAAACACGATTGAACACATTATCACTAAGAGAAGACAAGGTTATGCATTTAGCGGTGACATCATGTTGCTTCTCTTGTTGACCATTATTTTTTACACCTTCACTCATAACTCTCCAAACATTCAACTCCATTGGTTGGAGATGGGTTTGCATTAAAATTTTCCATCATTGGAAGCCCGTGCCGTCGAACCGTGGAGTGGGTCTAAAAGGATCCATCCTTTCTCTCTAAGAGCTAACTCACTAGGCGGTGAAGCCTACCGATCTAATGAGCCAGTAAACATAAATTTGCCAATGGAATTGGCTTTCTTTGTGAGAGAAGTGAGTCCCGGCTCTGATACCAATTGGAAGCGATCGGGTGCTCTAACCTAAGAGGGGGAGGGGGTGAATTAGGCACTCAAAAAAACTTAACATATGGCTCCAACTAGTTTGCACAAAACTTAATCTAAAATAAGCTATCTAGATGTGCAACTACGGTTCACCTTAGTGTAAAATCCTCATCCCAAAAGAGTTTAGCAACCTATAGCCAATCCTATCAAGATATTACTCTATGAAAGTAAAAGCACACAAGTTGCAATATCAAATACGGAAGCTTAAAGAGAGGGATGAGAGGAAGCAAACTCTCGACACGAGGATTTATCCCGTGATTCGGATTGCCACAAAGGCTCTCCTGCGTCCATGTTGTTGAAGCACTCATAAAGAGTATCGCTTCCGGCAATCAAGTCTCTTCCGTGAACACAATCACGGTCACAATCCGGCAATCAAGAAGTTCATCAATTGAAGGAGAGTCAGAGTCATCATCACTTACATCGCTATCCATATCTTTGGCCATAAAGCAAGTGTTGGATGATGATCCCATGCGGGTGGTGAACTTCTTGTTTGATTCATCACTTGAACTTGCACTTGATTCTTCACCACCGCTTACCCATTTACCAAATATGGCATATGATTCATGCTTGGGCTTCTTCTCCTTCTTTTGCTTGTTCTTCTTGAACTTCTTCTCAACTTTCATAAGTTGATGGTGAGGCCCATCTTTGAGGAAGACCATATACCCCATTGAGTTGATATTTTTCAAGCATTTATTCATCTTTTTTATTTGCTTGTAGTGATTGGGGTTCATTGGCTCTTTATCATCAATTGAGGAGTTTTTTGCATCCTCTTCTTCCTCATCACTTGAGCTACCTTTGATGGCCATCTTTTTCAACTTCTTGAGTTGCTTGCGTGCAAGTGCACTATGTGTTGGTGAAGAAGATGACGCCTTTGTCTTGATGTCATTGCGTAGCTCATGGGCGATCACCTTGTTGAGGACTTGATTTGGTGTCAACGTGTTGAGCTCTTTCTCAAATAGAATTGTGGTCACCAAATTATAGTCTGCCCTTCGGAGTGAGTGAAGAATCTTGCGAATGAGTTCCACATCTTTAATTTGCTTCACACCTAAGAAATTAATCTCGTTCACAAGAGTATTCAATTGTGAGTACATGAATTTGGCATTCTCATCATCAAGTTGCTTAAAGCTATTAAGCTTATCAACGAGAACATGATATCTTTCATTGGCAACATCCTTCATGCCCTCATGGTTCTCAATGATAGTCTTCCATAGCTCTTTAGTATTTTCACAAGAATAAAAATGATTAAATATATTATCACTAAGAGAAGACAAGATTATGCATTTAGCGGTGACATCATGTTGCTTCTCTTGTTGACCATTATTTTTTACACCTTCACTGACAACTCTCCAAACATTCAACCCCGTTGCTTGGAGATGGACTTGCATTAAAATCTTCCATCGTTGGAAGCCCGTGCCGTCGAACCGTGGAGCGGGTCTAAAAGTATCCATCCTTTCCCCCCTAAGAGCTAACTCACTAGGCGGTGAAGCCTACCGATCTAATGAGCTGGTAAACACAAATTTGCCAATAGAATTGGCTTTCTTTATGAGAGAAGTGAGTCCCAGCTTTGATACCAATTGAAAGTGATCAGGTGCTCTAGCCTAAGAGGGGGAGGGGTGAATTAGACACCCAAAAAAACTTAACCTATGGCTCCTACTAGTTTGCACAAAATTTAATCTAAAACAAGCTATCTAGATGTGCAACTACGGTTCACCTTAGTGTAAAATTCTCATCCCAAAAGAGTTTAGCCACTTATAGCCAATCCTATCAAGATACTACTCTATGAAAGTTAAGGCACACAAGTTGCAATATGAAATACGGAAGCTTAAAAAGAGGGATGAGAGGAAGCGAACTCTCGACACGAGGATTTATCCCTTGGTTCGGATTGCCACAAAGGCGTCCCTACGTCCACGTTGTTGAAGCACTCACGAAGAGTATCGCTTCCGGCAATCAAGTCTCTTCCGTGAACACAATCACGGTCACCTTGATCCCGATCTTCACTAAGGGAGATTGCCCACGAAGGAGGGGTCTCCGTCTCCCGCACAAAGTTGTCGACGCCGCTCCACACCAAACCGGAGGGTCGTAGACTTGCCGGCGAGCCACCAAAACTCCAAGGATGGCCGGCGCACCAAGATACAATTTTGGTTCACTCTAAAACCACAGCACAAGGATCTAAACCTTGCTTGATCACTCACTCAAGAGCTAACCTAGCACTAACACTCACAAAGCTTGTGCTAAGGACTAAGGATTTGATCTTTATGCTCTTGGATGGCTTGGAGGTGTTCTTGGATGTGTGTACGATGTCTTGGGACTCCAGCAAAAGCAAAATGGCCGGGGAAACTCATATATATAGGCCTCCAAGTCAAACTAGCCGTTTGTAGCCGTTAGCAGCTTTTCTGCGTGGGCATTGGAACTTCCAGTGCTTCTGCATCGGTTCTTCCGGTCACTCACAAGCTGAAACTAGCCGTTGGCTTCTCTGACACTTCTGCAGCTGAGTTGGCACCCATCGGTTGAACCAATGCAATGGTGTCGGTTCAACCGGTGACTCTTGATAATCTTGTAGCCATTCCCCTTGCTGACGTCATTGCTCCGACGCCTTGCTCCGACGCACCACCGGTTCAACCGGTCCTGAAGACTTCGCTTCTGCTCGCTTGACATCGTCTCTGGACAATGGTACATTGATTGCACCGGTGCCTAACTTGACGCTGTCGGTTCAACCGGTGACCTGGCTATCTTGACTTGGTCTTCGCTTGATCTCTATTTGGTGCTCAGACTTGCACCGATGCCAGGGCGTCGGAACTTCCGACAACCATCAGATGCACCGATGCTTAAGGCATCGGTTCTTCCGGTGCTACTGATTTCAGTAGAACTCGTCCAATTCAGCGTTTCTTTGAGTTCCTTCTTCGTGATTTGCTTTGTATGGCCTTTTTACTTCATCCCTGGAATCTAAAAATGTTCACTCAACAAAACTATTAGTCCCATTGATTGTGTTGTCATACGATCACCAAAATCACTCGAAATGACATAAATTGTGCCATGTTCATTACAGTGCGGGAGGGAGGTTGGGGCAAGGCGGCCATTGTAAGGTGGCCGTTCGATAATCCGCGGGTCACGGATGGGATATATGGTAGTTTGATAACCATTGGGCAAGGAATTGGTGGATTAGCACCTGCTGCCGAAGGCAGGGTGTTAGGGAGGTGGCAGAGGTGGGGGAGGGAGTGGCTTATCTAGAATTTTAAGTTAGGATGATCTAATAGAATAATATTTTTAAAAATTTTAGTAAGACAATCTAATTTTATAAATATACTATTTTCTCACATTTTGTTTTCTCAATTCAATTATCAATTGCTATATACAAGAAAATAATTAATAGCTATTTTTCTAGTATACTAATTAATAAATGAAATATAAAAAGTGGAGAGGTGAAGCTCTTTGTGCCCAATCATAGGCCCCTAATCCGCCCATGCAGGAGGGGGGAGGGAGGGAAGGGCACCGGGGGGGCCACGCCCCCTCCTATGCTCCATGCATGCTAACTCTAATGTGTAAAAAAAGTTGCATGATTAGTTAACTAAAATCGCGCCCAAGCAATTAAGTTGCCAATCTAAATAGGATTTGCGTTTAAAACCTTATTGTATTGTTTGAATGAAACAAATATGCTCTAAGCGAATTAAATTACAATATGTAACTTAAATATTTTATATATTTTTTAAAAAAGTTTAATAGTCCAACACTTCAAGTTGGAATTGCATATAATTTTACTACACTAGTGCATATTTATTTTTTGTCATTTAGGATTTATCGCAGTCTCCTAAGAATTGCATATAGTTGTACTACGCTGCGCGTGGCATCGAAGGCGGCCCACGGGAGGATCCTCGCCTGGAGAGCCGGCCAGGGGCGGGCCCACATTTATTCATGGGTATTCAGTTGAATACCCATTATTTTGGAGAGAAAAAATTAGTATATAGTGTATACTATGTATATATAGGGAAAAACCAAATAGACAAAGCTATATCCAAGCAAATTGGGCCAACTCAGCGTTCCCAGCCGGGCTCCCTGCATCCCTCCCCCCAGCGCGTCCGGCCCACTTGGCGGCCAGCCCATCCCTCCCTCCGGCCTACTGCCTGCATCTCTCCCTCTCCCTCTCCCTCGACTCCCTCACGGGCACGGCCTCACCTCTCACGCGCTCTCACCGCTCACGCCTCACGCTTTCACAGCTCAGGAACCCTAGGTGGCGGCCGGTGGGCCGGCGGCGTCCCTAGGGGGCGGCGCATCCCGGTGAGGCAGCGGTGTCGCGGCGCCGGCGCGGCCGCGCGGGCCTGGGGGGAGGCGGCAGCAAGCGGCGAGGGCCCGGGGCACGGGCGCAGCCGCTGCGGCGCTGCCGCGCTGCGCGGCGGTGAAGTCAGCGATGTCGACGCCGCGACGCGGCTTGGGCCGTCCGGCCGGCCGGCGCCCGGCGGCCGGGGAGGGGGAGCCGTGAGGGCGAACAGCGAACTGATTAGTGAACTCCAGCACAAGCACCGGTTTGAAATTTTCTAATTACTAGAGCAAGAGCACATCAAGGGCTAATTGCTAATTGAGTGATTTCTAATATTTTGCTTTGTGTGCTATTTGTTCAAAGATAGCGGTAAATTTCCTGGTGATGATGATTTTGTTGATCATCTAGTTGGTACATTATTGTTGTGTCAGAATTATTGTTTAGTGTTTGATTTATTGGTCATGAATCCTTAATCTAGGCTGTCAAAAAAAAATTTGTGCCATAGTCAATTTTGGATACCCACCCTCCAAATCCTGGGCCCGCCCCTGGAGCCGGCGAGCGCAAACGAGAGAGACGCAGAGCGCCGACGATGGTAGAATGCAGCAGTCGGATTCGGGAAGAAGACAAGAGACGAGAGGCTTTCAGATAACCCCGCGAGCCCACTGTTCAAATTTCAAACCGGGGGAAGTTGCGCGCCAACTAACCGCTGCTCTGACGGAAGATCCGGTTGCCGTCCTAGCGTTCCGTCAGGCTCGAGAGCCTCTTCCGGGCAGAGACTGCTCCGGGGTTCCTCAAGAATTACTTCGAATTATGTTTTCTCCAAAATCAGGATAAAAAATGACGCTGCAATGGATCCAGGATCAAAGATACCAGAATTCAGAAACATTGGAACTTGGAAGCAACTTCTATTCTACTTTCGTGCTTTGTGGCAGTCCTTGCCCTGCTTATTATGCCAGGTCGAAAAGAACAGCAAAAAGGAACGCTTTGGTTCAGAAATAGTGACACAGATGCGATGATTGTGTTAGGCACACGGCAAACACAACACTAGGTTTAACCTGTTGCACCCTTTAAGCTGCTTTTGCAACACAGTAGAAGAGACACAAAAGTTATGTACAGTGAGGAAAAAAAAGAATCAATGAACAGTTTGGGACAAAACTGAAAAAGCAAAACCAGAAACATGTTTACAGTGTTCTCCAGTTTGTATCTGATAAACATGGATAACCAAACTGGATTCGATCTGTGTGCTCGCCTTCCTGAGGCTGTTAAGTCAGATCCTCGACATCGGATGGATCGTCTTTCGTGAGGTTCACCTCGTGGCGGGACAGCTCCCACAGGAGCTGCTCGATCCCCAGCTTCCTCAGCTCGTGCAGGCCTTGCTCGACTGTAGGAAAATGTGTGTTGAGATTGGGAAAAGCAGAGTGCACAAGGTAAAAGTGAAGCCTAGAAGAAATCACCGGTAAAACCAAGGATGCGGAAATCTGAGGAGCAATGCACAAAAACATACCATCTACAGCATCATGTGAAGTTGGTTGCTGCCCATTTCGGTCAATCCACATCTGCAATCGCTCCTCAGCAATATCTTCTTCCACGTTATGGTTTTTCGCTCTTCTCCAGAAATAGATGAGCCAAGCCTGGGTGCCACCAAAGTTAACGGCCACAGCTTAAAAGCATTAGCATTTATGCAGTCTAGATTAGATATCTGGCATGTCATAATTCTTAGGTATACAACCAAAGTGTATTGCGAAAAAAAATTTGTAAAAAATATTTTGCATCCTCGTGCAGTTCATTATTTATCTGCTCTACGGAACTGATTGTAATTGTGATAAATGACACTTTACTTTTCCTTTTTGTCAAAATACATTTAGGCCTTAGTTCAACAACACAGAACTACTATAAAAAAAACAACACAGAACTGAAAATCAACACAAAATCTGTTCTGGTCAACTGGAAGAGAGAAAACAAATACTTTATATCTACTAAAAGGTGCAACAGAAAAGGAATTAGATGTACAAGAGATGGCACGGTCACAATGAAGCAAAAATGCATTTTGTTGGAAACTTGGCACAAAATTAACCAACTTGCTGATTCAAGTCAGAATCTCAGAAAAAAAGGAATAGGGACGGTACCTGCTTGAACTGTACATCTTCCTCTTCCTCCTTGCTTAAGTCTGCAGAACCAGATTGAGTATTGGTCAAGAATTAAAGTTTCCTAACATAACGAACATGGTATAGGTTGATGCTACAGCCCACAAGTGCTGAAATAACATCATTCTCATATATCTATTAATACGATGGTTAATAGAATAAATGGATAACATTACCGAATGCTTCAGTGAATTTTTCATCACCAGATGATTTGATATCTGCATATGTGAAGCACCGAACCATAAACGTCTCATAAGGGCACTGAAGGAACAATTGATCAATTGATTCTTAACTACATAAAGAACTTTAGTGAAAAATATTCTCCGAGCATTGTAAGTAACAAATAGGAAGACCAATGAAAGTAAAAGACCTGGATCTGCTGGCCCAGCAACATTAGAACGATGATGTTGGGCAAGAGCAAAAAGTACCCCATCCTCAACCTCCAAAATAATTAGGAGTATCAGAAAAGTGAACGACAGAAAAAAAAAGGTAAAAGGAATCAGAAAAGTGAGCAACAGAAAAAAAAGGTAAAAGAAAAATTTTGATCTAGAAAGTCTTCTTTGGAACCAGGCAACCTAAGGTGCTGAGAACTGATGAAAATTAATGCATAACAAATACGGATGAAACCAAGTTAAAAGATAAGCACCTTCAGGAAAGCTAGTTCTTGAAGTCCTTTATCAACAGCAAGCATGGTTTCTACATTGCCTTCCCCTGCTGTGACAGTCAAATCATGAACAAGCTTGTCTACCTCTTCCAAACCATCACTTCCTTTTTCAGATCCATTCTTAGCTCTGTGTCCAGCAGATGTTACATACTCAAACGGAAGAGGCGCAAGCGAAGACCAGTATTCATGTTTTGACATGGAGATATCTGGATAGATGCCTGCAGAATTGCAAGAATTTAATCAAAAATAACAAAGTACCAATCGGTAAAAAAAATGTTAGAAAATAGGGAATAAGGTCACTGCTTTCTAAAAAAAATTTATAAACTAAGGAGACAGCCAATAATGACAGGAATTTTAGGAAACTGATTTTGTAGGTCCCCATATATCACATATAACCAGTGTTCTGTTGAAGTTGTTGCAGAAAGAAAAGGTTGCCATCTTTTGAATTACCATATTTAACAGCCAAGCCCCAATAACGGGCTAGCCAACACCTCTTCATGACAACTTCTTCCTGTACAATAATTATGTTCTTGAAATCACTTCCACGAGAAAATAGACACCAATGCTTTATCGCATCTTTGGATAAAAGGAAAACAGATAAGGAAATTAACCATTTCTTCTTTGCTTAAGATCATCCTGCGTGTCATTGTACGTAAGTCTTTTGTTTCAGTTTCAGCTTCTTGGAGTTTCTTTACAGCAGCAGATGCCTCTTCTCTTGCAGACTAGAACAGAAAACAACAGTTGTGATAACTGATAACTGAACTCATAATATTGCTTACTGTAGGGCATAGGTTAGCACCTTACCTGTAGCTGTTGTTGAAGAATGGCAAGTTCCTCACTTTTACCATTCTTGGATATAAGAGCTTTTCTTATCTCTTGCTGTTTTTATACCAGGAATGTATATGTATCAATATCATATCATTCTGTAATATCTAGGAGGTAAAGAAACTGCCTAGAGTAGCAAATATTCTACCAAAACTCAGATTACTGTGTTATCAGGCCACTTCAGACAATCAAATGAAGGAATTAGTTCCTGCATTACACTTTCAGAATGGAATGTTTTTTTAACAAGTCACAAGTGGAGAACTCAATTTCAGAAAATCCAGATGATCACTGTTAATGTAAATAGATAAACATGCCAAATTAATCATGTACCTCCTTTCTTACAAGCATCTCCTCCCGCCTGCATCCATAAGGGGAAGTCATGGATCAAATGATAGGAAAATCATTGTGCAAGAAATCCAAAATGAGTTATAAATACCTTTTCATAAGCTTTACTTCCATAGACAACCCATCACCAAGATTAGCAACCTGTGCATAAATGTAGACAACAAAGATATAAAATGGATATCATATGTCCGATTCATGATTAAATTATCCAATCACATTGGTCACACTACTTTTTAAGTTCTTATTTACCCTGAAGGGATACAAAAGCAAACAATTCGCTTAGTGAACCCATAAAAGGAAGTGACTATTCTAGTTTAAGCTCAAACCCAGATTGGATGATCTTTCATGTTTGCAGGAATAATTTAAATGCGAGAAAAAGTATACTACATTGTGAGAACAGGCTTATATATCCTCTTGATTATGCCCTTATATTGTGAAGCAATAATATGATGCATGTTGAGAAACTCTTCAAACACATTATTACATCTCAGATTTCTGAAACAAGCTGCATAACTATGAATTACATATATAGAGTTTTACAGTTGAATGACGGAGACTCTGGGATAATTATCAGAAACTTGAAATGCTAAGCAAAATACCTGTTTCTCAAGCTCCAATGTCCGGGCTTCAGATTGTCTAAGTTTCTCTTCTGCTAGGCCAAGCTGAATATGGAAAACAAAGTATTACCACAAGTTTTGTGAGGCGGAGAAACTTCTATTTTCTGATTCATGGAATTCATTACTCCAATACAAACAAGATTCATAGCACACCTTCTCCAAAAGATTAACGTTCTCATCTTTTAGCATTTCAAGCTGAAAAACAAAACCAGCATTTGTCAGATTTCTTCAATGGAAAAAATATCAATATTATTGATGAAAGCCTTGTAACAGTTCACTAATAGTTCACTACAGAATGTAGAAGGTTGACTAGGAAGCTTTGCAACAAACCTCTTCTGTTACTGTTGAACTGTCATGTGAGTCTCGTGACCGTGTGGACTGGGCGAAAGTGGGATCTGGATAAACAGCCCTACAGCACATTTGAAATATCAGACTTTAATCCCAGCTATTTAAAGATGGACTAGATTTGGTTCACTAGTGAAAGAAGCTGGAAGGAAGTCAGACTAATTTCTAATTATGATATCAATAGCAGAAAATATATTTATTTATACTTCAAGGAAAACTGAAAATAAAAAATGTCAGGCATACTTGCCTACGCCAACAAAAAGACATTGAGGCATTGAGGGTGGTGTATGAAAAAATAACACACAAAGCAATATTCAAAAGAGAACATCACTGCAATTTTCTAGGCGCTTAAGAACTGAAGAAAGCATCAATATAGTAGTAGTACAGGCTTTAACTAAGGCTCGTCTCTTGTTGTGCAATGTATGAAAATCAACAATCTACTAAGTTCGCAGACCAAAAATTGTAAGTGTCAACTATGAACTGGGGCAAAAAATTGTTAATAGAATGGCAGTGACATCTGTTTTGGAAACAATTGTCAATATGACAAACACAATAGCAAGAGAATTATCTCAAAAAGCTTCACAATTCACCTTCTATCCCTAGATGTCCCATTGGGCATTTCCACAGCTTGTAGAGGGTTCACATTAACGCCAATTGGTGGTGCAAATGTTGACCTTCCTGTTGATGGTGGACGATTCACTGCAGCCGAGTCCACACCATTCCGACCTAACTAGGTAAAGAGGGACAAAGGAAATAAGGCGCGCCATTTCATAGGACAACTGAAAAATACAAAATCATTCGAGTACGATAGGTTTGCTTCAACATCCGAGGTTGACAGTATTTTGAAAATAAAAGGACAAGTAATTGTATGAACCAAGAATTCAAATCCCCTTCACTTTGGTACCCAACCAAAAAAACCTTTATGTTCAGCGTGATGCATCAAAGATTAAATTCTATCAACAAGAAACATCAAATGCAGCAGCATCGGAGAAAAAGAATGCATAAACAAGAAACATCCAGTGCAGCAACACCATTTTTACATAATAACTACAGCCCGCATTACCAGTAAGGATCCTACCAGTAATAACTGAAAATTGTTGGAGAAGGAAAAACAGCGTAACACCAATGCAATGCAGTCAGTTATCAGCCACCATTAGCATTTAACCGTAAATAAGTTGAGAACAGAGAACAGACCGTAATGACAACTTCAAAACCTACATTCACCAGTGCCTCATGTGCTAGTTTTTTAGTTACAAAAATTAAAGCAAACATTTTCCTAATCTACTCGTTTCAAAACAGAGCATAAAACAGAGCCTACGAAGAGCAAAACAATTTGCATAAATTTCCTAACTTGTTTCTATCTTCGTTGAAGCGAAATTCTTAGTTGTTTCAAACGAATTGCTCGGCACAAAAACCGTAAGAAAGCTATCATCTTTGACATTACTTATCGCGGGCGAGTTGCTCCTGCTCCGGTCTCGGGCCACGATCGTCGCCAACGGCCTGGGCAACGCCACCGCGTCCTCGCCGCCATCCTCGCTCCCCCGGCTGCTCCGCCGCCCAACGCTCTCCACGTCAGAGTCCACGTTCGCCGCCACCTCAGCCACAACTGGCCTCACGCCGACCTCCCGACTCGACCGCCGGCTCGACGGCCTTGTGGCGGCGGGGGCGGTCTCCACCGCTTGCGGTTGCGGCGGAGGCGGCGCGTCCGCGGGCGTCGTCGCGCTCGAGCTCCGCCCGCCGCGCGCCAGCAGCTGCAGCGGCATCTCCTCTTCCCCCTCCTCCTCCTCCTCCTCCGCGACCACGCGTTTCGCCTCAGCGGGCCTCGGGGGAGGCGTCGCGCCGCGGGAGGCCGGCCTCCGCACGCTCCGCGGGCCCGTCAGCCGCACCGGCGCCTCGACCTCTTCCCCCTCCTCACCGCGCTCGCGCGCGGCACCATCCGGCCGCCGCTCCCGTCGCGCGCCGACGTCAGCGCCGCCGCCGCGGCGAGAGACGCCCGCGTCGCCGAGGGCGGCGTCGTGGCCACTCCCGTCGCGGCGCAGGCGCGCGGGGACCAACACCTCGTCGCGCCCTCCGCCAGCGCCGTCCTTCCCGCCGCGGCGGAACGGGGAGGACGAGGCCGGGGGGACGCCCGACGGCGGCGCAGGGTGGCGGCGGTACTGCTGGAGCGACGGGAGCGGCGCGTCGAGGATGATGCTGAACTCGCCCGCGGCGCCCGCGTGCGCGAGCATCATCTCCTCCATGCGCGCCATCGCCTGCTGCGCCGCCGCGCGGCGCTGGTCCGCACCCGCGCCGGAGGGGGCCGCCGGCCGCCGCGCGCCGCCGCGGGGCGCGTCCATCGGCGCCGCGGGGGTGGGTGGGTGGCCGCCGCCGCGTTGACTTTGGTTTGACTTTTGCGTTTCCGATCTCGTGCCTGTTTTCGGCTCCAAGAGAAGCTGCGGATTTGGGCGTTTCGACGAAAGGGGGTGGAGGGGGGAAAGGATGGAAAGGGGCAGGTGTGGATCGGTTTGCACTAAACTCCGGTTAATTTTTGCAATTTACTGCCGAGAGTGATAGTTTTTCATTTAGATTTTTACTATGTAGTTTTTTCTTTTGTTTTGGTGGCATTTGTTTTTGGGTATTCTGCTGTAAAAATGGTATGAATTTGGTGCAATTTATTCTTACCTATCCAAGTGGAATTTGCAAGGCTTTTTTTCAAACACTTGAGTCATCCAAAAACAAGTATTTTGAGAAATGAAGTCAATAAGAAATTTTGGTGGTGAAGAATTGTAAAGTGATGATTTTCCAGAGTTTAAATATTTTATAGGGAGACCAAATCATCAAGAAGTCAGACATTTTTGAAGCATGATGATCGACTCTCTAGGAAGCACAATTCATCAAAGAAATCAAACATCTCGGGAGCATGATGATGTCGATGGATAAGTTTTAAACTAGTGTTTGAGTCTCTATAAGGATTCATTCCCTTCAAAACAAAGCCGTGGTGGGTTAGTAGGGTTACAACAAGGTGAAGTGGTGAGTTTGAAAAACAACAGCGTCAGATGCCATTACCACCTTGTAGGCATTCTTTACATACCCCACCTTCTAGGTGAGTCCTACTTAATTGCTTGGCTAGGCGTTTGTTTGGTTTTCACAGTGAACCTCGATGTGTCGCTCTGTTTGGCTGGCTGTGGCTGGTTGTTGGTGCTGATTTGCTGTGAGAGAAAAGTATTGGTGGCTGGCTGATAGCTGTTAGCTGGTGTTGATTTGGTGTGAGAGAAAAACATTGCTGCTGGTTACCAGCAGAATAGAGTGAATGTGTTAGGATGTGTGTCGCATGTATATAGTGCGCATAGGAATCTATCTTTTCCAATTTTCATCTTTAGGTCACACTAAACGAGTTGCAAAAGCTAGCAAGGCCTTAGGCTAAATGCGCATTTATATAACTTCTTCAAAAAACATAATATTATCACCAAGAATTTGGATGCTAATTAAACTCAGCTCATCGATCAGAAATTGCACGAACATCAGGCACTGCCATGCAAAATGGATGGTTTGAAAACATCGACCCGCACCAAGTCCAGCATGCGTTCGTTCCCCTGGCACGTTACAGCCGCATTTCTGGCCCCACGTGTCAGTGTCCAGGCACCCCACCTCGTGCACGCAACAGGGCTCTGGAGCAACTTGGCCGCTCCGTGGACCCGATCAAATGCCCCCGCCCTGGTCTCGAAAAAAAATATATAACAATTTCGAAGAGCACCTTGTATGCCTCGGTGGAACAAAGGCTCTCGACTTGTCGTTTTTCCCTTGGAAAAACGACATCGCAGTAGTAACTGACGTGGCAGGTCCATTTGCCTAGACGTGCTCTTTGACATTGTTGTGCCCATCACGATCCATAATTACATCAGAAGCAGTGACATTCTTTTTCGGCCCGTTTGGGACGGCGGCTGCGGCGCGTCTGAGTGAAAGAAGCAAAAAAATCCCACAGCGTCTGAGTGAAAGAAGCAAAAAAATCCCGCCGAACGGTCTGCGCCCAACACGCGTTCGCCGGCCGCCCACCACGCTAAACGCGGTCAAATAAACTGTGCGGAGCAAAATCACAGAAGCGGGCTGGGAGCCGCGTTGCGCTTATCGCGGTCGCGCTCATCCTTATCGCGGTCCCAAAGGCCTTCATAGAATGGATGAGATTAGATAACACCGGCAAACTGAGCGTAGCTTATATGGCAATACTCGGATCCATAATCATCGGCGACGACGGCAGTCTACTGGGCCGGAGAAACGGGCCGTTACGCAGTCGCTGGGCAGGTGTGTGGCCCAGGCCGCCGTCGGGGTGCACGAGCGGGAAAACTGGGAAGGGAAGGGAACACACTAACGGGGAGCAGAGGAGATCGTCACGTGCCGCGCGCACGGGGTGGACGTCCGCCCCGATCAGATTCACACCACCAGTCAGTCAGAGCTTCGATTCCTCTGACAAAGGATGGGCCCCCCAGTCCATGTCCAACCCTTCGGATCCCTTCGGGTTGACCAACCGCCGGCCGGATCCACACCTTACTGGCCGCCGGCCGGCCGGCCGGCGGGCGGCGGCACGGCGTGGCCTAACGGCGGACTAAAACAAAGCGGTGACGTCAGAGAAGCGAGAGGGCTCCGGGGGCTAGAGCATTTATGGCTTGGCCGCGTTGACCGTGCCTCGGCCCTCGGGATGCGCGGCGATTTAACTTTTCGGGTGGCCCAAGCTAGCTTGCCGCCCTCGCCGGCCGGGTCGCCCGCGCGTCGGCGCGTCGCCTACCGCGATCGGGCCAGATAAACAGCCTCGCCTTCTGACTCGACCTAATCAGCCGTTCAGCCCTGGTAAACAGATTAATTAATTTCTAGCTACCGCATCGTCACGCGGTAGATCACCTCGATCGGATCCCACAGTAAAAGGTAGCGGTAATTTTGAAGATCACACACACGACGGGCGCATGAAAGGGAAAGAAAGAAAGAAAAAGAAGATATTGATCGTGAAAGCTCCATGTTTTGGCACCTCCGTTATGCTGCTCCAAACGGACGCAAGCAAAAGACGCAAGAGACATGGGAGAAGAGCGCAGGGAGACCAGCAGGGAGTGAGGGAATGATACCTTGGGCAGGGCGAAACCGAGGTACTTGTCCTTCACGCCGCCGCCGCCGGACGCCGCGGCGTGCAGCGGGCTCCGGCCGCCGTACCCGTACGCGCCGCGCAGGGGGCTCCTCCCGCCGCCGTTGCCGTCCGCCGCCCAGGAGTCGTCGGCGTCGTACCCGCCGCCGCCGCCGTCCCGCGCGCCCTGCGGCTGCCGCGACATGGCGTGCGCCATGGCCGCGGCCGCGCGGGCCTTGGACCGCGCCGCGAGCGGGTGCACGGGCGACGCCGCCGGGGCGGGGCCGAGAGGGTGCGCCGGGGACGCCGGGGCCGAGTACATCCCGCCGCCCGGCGACCGCCGCCGACCGTACGTCGGGCTGCCGGCCCGGCGCCAGTCCATGCCCGCGGGCTCGATCTCGCTCTAGGAGGGAGGGAGGGAGGGAGGGGATCGAGCGCGCTCTGCTGCGAGGGCGAGCCCGCGGCGCGTGCGCTCGCTGCAGAGAGGTTGGCACTGGGATTTGCTGGGACTGGAACGGGCCGCACTTTGATGATGCTTTCGCATTAATGTTTGGGCTCAGGGCTCTACTCCTCTCTCCCTTAAAAAGAAAAAGAAAATGTTGGCTCAAGGCTTTAGGTGAATACTAACGTATTTTTTGAAAGGGGTGGTCAACTAATGACTGCTGAGGTAAGCAAAGTGTTCAGTGAGCCCTCGCCGACCAAAATTAGGCTTGTCTTCACCATCAACGCGTTACTCCCCCCATTATAAAATACTAGCATAGTGCCCGTGCATTGCTACGGGATTACATCATCAAACAAAAAAAAACGGTTTGATATGATAAACTATAAAGTAAACCTCCCATTAAGCTAAATAAGTAGCATTTAAGAATTATATTAGCCCTCATTTTTCTGGTCCAATTCACCATGTTGGTCATGAAATCAAAGTTTAATTGAACAATAACCATGTTGGTCATGAAATCAAAGATTAATTGAACGAAGGTAAAATTTAGTTGCAATTACTTCTCATCTTGAATTTGGTATATGAGAACCCAATGATTCCAAGCAGCAGGGGCAAGCTCATCATGGCCACCATGGGTTCCAACCAGCAATGTTCCCAACAGCGCATTGGCATGAGCAATGGCGGAAAGCAGTACACTCATCATAGCCTCTAGACACATCAATTACCTCACCAAGGAAGGCCCGAATTATATTTGCATTGAAGCAACAATGACTATGAGAAAGTAGGCATTCAGTCATGATACAAATGCAACCTTTAGATTGAAGAAAAATAACTTAGCAAAATGGGGACTTCTATGATGGATGGCAAAACTCACGGCTGTCCCAACTTGCTCATGTCCAGTTCAGGTACAATATCTTAACAAAAGATCATTGGGTCATGTTCTCCGATTCATTTTTATAGACCTCAATAAGATTCACCATGAGTTCAAGTTGATTCTTTTGCCCTCATATTCTTATTTGCTTATTTCATCTTTCTTATCCTCCGGCTTTTAACTGAAATTTGGGCTAGATTTTAATATATGATAGTTTATTCTAATTCTTTCTCATTTTGATTTAAAGACATATCCTGCGCAAAGAAAAACAATAGTTGCTGAAGCAAGGCTAAACTGTGACAAACTGAAAAGTCTGAACTTTAGTTCGTTGCAAGATTAATGTTGTTGCAAGATTAATGTTGCTATCACTACTACGAAAAGCATTTGTTGGGCGCGGGTACCACGGCCGTTGCTAGTTCTCGCTGCTAAAAATACTTATTTTTAGGGGCGGGTAACAAAACCACCCCTAAAAATACATTTCTTTGGGCGGGCCACCCCCCCAACCCGCCTGTGACCCGCCACTGAAAATGCATTTCTAGGGGCGGGTGGGGTTGACCCGCCCCTGAAAATGCATTTCCATGGTCGTTTTTAATTTGTTTCGTGGTGTGTTTTAAAATTTGAATTCTCGCTATATATAACTACCAAGTTAGGTCTACGTTGACCCATTCGGATCCAACACTCAAATAACAATGCAATCAAATTTCATAAGATAAAGGAGTAACGGTACAAGCTGTTCAATGATAATAGTAGCGGTACATCCATGCATATTACAAATTTGAAGCTACTGAAATGCTCGCAATCTTAGATATCTAAGATTGTTGGGGTCTCCAATCGTCCATCCTATAACTTCATCAAAATATATTAGAGCACGAGCAAGTGCACTCTCCTCCGCTTCCCAATGCCTACCACATATAGAACTACAAATATCGAACAATGGAGTGTTATGCTGAATTGCCCTGCAAAAGGAGAGCTTTGCTTGGAACCTTAAATCCCTTTTGAAACATGGCTCTCCACCCATGTAAGTCAAACCTAAGTTGTCCATGACTTGATTCAGAATAGCCTGAAAGCTAACTGCCGCAATCGTATATTCACCATCAATGAGATCCTAAAAGGTGATAATGACATTATGAAAGTTGAAAGAATAATGCAACATTAATAAAGTTAACAATGACTAAAAATAAAATCTCATACTCTATCTTGTCGATTAAGTCGATAAAGCCTCTATGTAGTCAGAATAATATTGCATTCTCTAGCCTGTAGCAGTTTAATTCGAAAATATGAAAAGTCGGGCACAAAGTACCCATGATCCTTAAACTGCTGCAGGCATGCCTCCACCACTAGCCTCTCATAAGTTGTCCAAATGGGTGCCTCTCCACCCATTGCGGCAATTGAAACCATGGGCATCGTCGAGGAGGTTGGATCCTCTCCTAGTTCCATCGAGGAGAAATCTACATGTCGAACAGGTACTTGAAAAGAAATATGTATCCTTTTGATATCCGGTTGCCGAACAAGCTCAAGTCGAACCACAGGAGTAGTACCACCCAAACCTTCGACAACATCTTTAAGCCATCTAATAAGGTTGATAAGCTGGATTGTCTGTGAGCAAATTTAGAATTTATTGAAGTGTAGCTAAAACTATATGAAAATAGCAAATGAATCTTACAACATTTGGAATTGATCCGCACGTTCGATCACCCGGTGGCAAAGCATTGGCTTCATAAAAATGTATGCCTGGTTGTTGAGCATCACGATCGTCCATAAGCCCACGACCCCTACCATGACCGCCACCACGACCACAACCACGAAACATCTAACAGTATTCACATTGAGTAATTATGAGTAATGAAATTTGTAGTGTAACAAAAATTCACTAATTCATGTACTTCCATTCACATTGAAATGAAAAAAGTTCTAACCCTAATCCCTAACCCTAACAGGGGATGACAGCAGGGCCCCACATGTTCTAACGCTAACCTTAACCCTAACATGGCCGGCTCGACGTGGGGACAAGGCGCAGCAAGGGGAAGGGGAGGGAGCTCACCACGTCGAAGAGGAGGCGGAGGAGCGGCGCCGGAGGTCGGGGCGGCGGCAGATCCGGGGGGCTGCACCGGAGGTTGGGGGCTTGGGGCCGCCAGCCGAGGCGGAGGAGCGGTGCCGGAGGTCGGGGCGGCGGCGGCAAAAGAGGAGGAGGAGCGGCGTCGGTGGAGGCGGCAGCGCGGAGGATCGGAGGAGGAGGAGGCGGCAGCGGCGCGGAGTAGGAGGAGGACGAGACGGCGGCGGCTGCGGCGCGGAGGAGGGAGGAGGGGGAATAGGTATAGATATACTCTAAGTTTAAGTTAAGTAATCTAAAATTGATCAAATTTATAGAAAAAGTATTAGCATCTAACACATCAAATAAGTAAATTATGAAAATAAATTTCGTAATGGACCTAATTATTCTTATTTGAAATCCAAATATTTTTACACTCTTCTCTAAATTTGGTGAAACTTAAAATAGTTTGATTTATAACAAACAAAAGTGCCTTACATTTTAGGACGTAGAGAGTACGTGGGTGAAATCACGCTCTAAAGGTGTGAGATTGAAAAAATAAATAAAAAGCCAACTCTATACACCATCGGCATGAGTTTACATGGGGAAGGCTTTTGGGCTTTGGAATACGATAGAGGGTCCATATATCAAACAAACGAGGGAGCTGCTAGTGCCTGAACGTCCAATGAGAAATTTTTCATGTGACGCTCCGCTGCAACATCAAAATAAAGTATCTGAAACATAAAAAATATACGAGTGCAACATTAAAAAAATGTGAAAAGAATAGTTCGATCTAAACATCATATTGCGAGGAAAAATTCCCACCGCAACATTGAATGCATGTTTCATGCAACATCCCAAACTAAAATTACCATATGATAGGTCGAGATTGATCACGGTGAAACATAGGAACAAAAATGCTGCAACATCAAATATTAACAGATGAAACACGAAAAGATTGCAACATTCGCAAACATATGTAGTGTTTTGCAACATCCAAAAAATTGGGCTGCAACACTAAAGATTTGTAATGCAACATGGACGTCGAGAAGTATAAAGTCTTTCTTCCAACTCTAGACAACGCCGCTCCTCGTGTGCCGCCTCCTCCCGACCTCCCTTGTCTCCACGGAGCTCCTCCCTGCGGTCCCCGCGCCCCGCCGGCGTGGAGCACAAATTTAGAGTAGGCGAGCTTGTGTGTTGGCCGGGCTGTAGGCTACCATGCAGCTGCCCGCCGATAACAAGGTAGACCCAATCACGAGCAGTAGGAATGACGGCGGCACCTAGCACGACTGCGCGGAACCCGAACCCAACAACTAACGCCCACCAGGGTCCACGGGGAGAATCATGATGGCGGCGAGGAGGGCGGTTGTGAGCACGCGTTGCTGCAGCAGTGCAGGGGTCGGTACAGGGACACGGTGAGGTGGAGCGACAGCGCGAGGAGCCCGGTGGCGGCGCAGGCGAGGAGCAGGTGGAGCGCGAGGATGAGCCTGCGGGGAAGCCGAGGAATGGGTGGAGCCCGAGGGAGCCAACGGTGGGGGCGAATCGCTCGATGCCGGCGAGGAACGGCCCTGCCCCAGCTGGATATGGGCGCTCGAGGCCGCGGTGAGGTCGGAGGGGGACCGAGCCGGGAACAACGGCGGCGGCGATTGTGCAAGGTGGAGAGGGAATCTTAGTGGAGGCGGCATGGTGAGCAACAATGAAGAGGGAGAAAAGAAGGAATGCTGGATGGAAGAATAGACATGGCAACGTTGTGTGGCTGACGATGAACCACATCCAGATATTTCGGCTTCCATCGATTGATGCGTCCCGACGCACGGAGGAAGCATTACCAAACAAACACACTGCGGCACGCCCGCACTCGACCTGGTTGGAAATTCCCTCGCTCCTTGGAAGGGAGAGCGCCGCCAGTCCCCCTCTCGCTGAGGGGATGCTCGGTGGGGCCTCCTTTCTATCTTGTAGAAGATAGATGACCCATGTATCATTAAAGCCTAGTTTGGCCCAATTAGTTGAGGATAAAAATAAATTTAATGTTCACCAGTTTTTTAAACACATTCAATATTTTTATAAACATGTTCAACATTTGATGTTCAAAATGTTAAAATTTGAAAGATGAAATGTTGAAATTGTAAACACCAAATGTTGAAAAGACTATATTGAAAATGTTGAATAAATCTGCTTGGTTTGGATGGATGGGTCTTCTTCTCCGGTGGCCTGGGTTTCATCTTCGGTGCCATGGGCGGCGACGCGTTAAGGGACTGGGGGTGGCATGTCGGCCGGAGGCGGTGCCCGGCGAGGCCAGGGGCGGGGCATCAGCCGGCGACAGCGCGCGACGGAACCGTGGCGGCGCGCGGCGGGCTGGGGAGGCTCGTTGGGCCAGCAGCGGGAACAGTGCGGGGCTGGGGTGCGGCAACCGCGGAGCACGGGTTCAGGGAGGCAGCGGCGCATATGGTGAGGAAGGACCAAGGGGAAGGAGAAGGTTAGGGTTGAGTAGATCCAACGGACGGGATGGTTTGCACGAATCTCAAACATTGGAAGGTAAGTTGCAAAAAATATTTTGGAAATTAGATAGGTTTTCTGCTGCTCGGTCAGGATGCAACTGGGTCGTGAATGGATCAACCAGTTCCATAACCCAATTACCGTCAATCCTAATTTTGGCTTTGGGTTGGCCCGTCAAATCAGAGCGTCTGACCCAACTGACCCAATGGGTTGACACAAAACACTTAGTGCTTAGAGTGCGTTCGTGCCCTTCCTTTGTGGATGCAGCAGGCAGCAGCCACCGTCCTCCATGGACACTTTTATTGTTACGGCTCGCATAGCGAAGCAGATTCAACACATTTACATAGTAAGTTAAACGTCAGTTCAAATCTGAAATCATAGTTAAACAAGCAGGCAAATTAGTCCTACTGACAAGAACAAACGAAAAGCAAAAGAGATCGTACAAATAAGCAAGCTTTTGATTTCTGATAATTTAATCACTAGCGCACAAATCATTGGACTGGGGAAGAACATTGTTGGAAGAGTCCCTATCCGCATCGCTACACGTCTGTCACATGCAACCTGCAGGAGCCTCCATGAAGCACACCCGTACGCTGTAGCGTGAAAGTGATCGGGTGCTCTAGCCTAAGAGGGGGAGGGGGTGAATTAGGCACTAATAAAAACTTAGACCTATGGCTCCAACTAGTTTGCACAAAGCTTAAACTAAAACAAGCTATCTAGATGTGCAACTAGGTTGTTTTAGTGTAAAACCCCTATCCCAAAAGAGTTTAGCAACCTATAGCCTTTCCTATCAAGAAACTATTCTATGAAAGTAAAGGCATACAAATTACTAGAAAGAAATGCGGAAGCTTAAAGAGCGGGATAGGAGATAGCAAACTCTTGACGCGGGTGTTTATCCCGTGGTTCGGTTAGCCACAAAGGCACACCTACATCCACGTTGTTGTAGCACTCACTAAGAGTATTGCTACTCGGCCACCAAGTCTCTTCCGTGAACACAATCACGGTCACCTTGGCCCCGGGTTCCACTAAGGAGCTTCTCCACAAAGGATGGGGGTCTCCACGTCCCCCGCACAAAGGTGTCGTCGCCGCTCCACACCAAGTCGGAGGGTCGATGACGTTGCCGGCGAGCTCCACGCTCCAAGGTGCCGGCGCACCAAGCTCTTGTTTTGGTTCACTAATGAACCACAGCACAAAGGCTCTAAGCCTTGCAAACTCACTCACTAAGAGCTAATCCTTTACACAACACTCTCAAAGTGTGCTAAGGGCTAAGGATATGATCTTGATGCTTTTGTATGGCTTGGAGATGTTCTTGGGTGTGTGTGGGATGTCCAGCAACTCCAGCAATCTTCAAATGGCCGGGGTGAGGCGTATATATAGGCCACCAAGTCTTGTAGCCGTTGCTCCAACGGTTAGCTGAAAATCTGCGTACCACCGGAAGAACCGATGCCTCTTGGCAGGGTAGCGTCGGTTCATCCGGTCACTCATAACACGAAGTAGCCGTTGGACTCCTGATGGCTGACGCAGAGACCACCGGTTGAACCGATGCTTTGCACCGATGCCTCACCGGTTCAACCGGTGCTGAAGGAATCTTCTCCTGGACGCTGACGTCATTACACCGGTGGTATGCACCGATGCACCGTCGGTTGAACCGGTGCTGAAGAAACTTCTTCTGGGCACTTGACATCGTCTCTGGTACAAAGGACGGCCATTGCACCGATGCCCTATTTTAGACCGTCGGTTCAACCGGTGCCTATAGGCTGACTTGGCTTCGATTCCCTTCTGCACCAAAGTATCAAGGCGTCGGTTCTTCCGACTACCATCGGATGCTCCGATGCCCTGGCGTCGGTTCTTCCGGTGCTCCTGAATCGAAGAGCTTTCAGGGCGCTGCCCTGAGACCCGCGAGGGGCGGCTCCCCCTCGACCCCCGTCCGCTAACCGGGTAGCGGAACCCCCGTAGGGGCTGCCCTTCGGGCCTTGCTACGCCTATTTTCTCTTTCTCTTTGTCATCACTTGAACCTAAAAGCCTGAGAATGATCATCTTAACAATCATATTAGTCCAAGTGTTGTGTTGTCATTCGATCACCAAAATCACTCGAAATGGCATAAATGGTGCCATGTTCGTTACATAGCGGCAGCACAAGCATCTCCTGTCATTTGCTCCGCCATCAAGAAGACGGCCGCCAGCACGGCTCCATCCGCTGCTGCAGGCCTGCAGTTTGTAAGCACCTCACTGTCGATGCCACGGTTGTGCACTAGTGCAAATCGATGCATCGATGACGAACGGTATTCGTCACTGTAAAGGCTAAATGCGTCATAAGGAAAGTTTCGTGACGAATTTGTGATGAAATTTGCTATGACACGGAAGCCACGTCAAGTTTGTTCACCATAACGTAAGGCTTATAAACGTCACATAACTATTTTTTCTTGTGACAAAGCAACTTTCATCACCAAACCGTTTTTGCTTTTGCGACGCGTCGCAAAAATGCCACCGGACGTCCGAATCCATGTGTCCACGTCAACACTGTCAACGCCGTCAATGATGTTAGGTGCCATGCCGGCAGCACGTTTCACCGATGGACGGACACGAGGCGGGCTACCTGAAGGCCACGTGTCCATAGGTCAGGAGCCTCCTGGTTCGGCCACGTGCCGCTTTTCTGCTTGTTCACTTTGTCACTTGCGTGTTCGATCACATGTCTCCTTAAGATTATAATATGTGTCATCTTCTTATTTACCCACGTGGCACTATAGTGTTGCCACGTGTCACCGCTTGGTTGTGACACATGGCACCAGACTGCTTGTCCACTGGCCCTATTGTGCTCGGCCTTGTGTCGGTACTGGGTTATGACATGTGTTGTCTCTGTACTTGTCAACGTTCCACTACCATATAAGGCCATGCAACGACACCTGTTTGGGACGCGTGGTGACTCCGTACATGTCCATGTGCCACTTTGTTATTGCACCACATGCCGTCTTCCTATTTGTCCACGTGTCGCTTTTTCGTTCGGCCACGTGCGTCTTTCTAGTTGTGACATGTGGCATCAACGTGGCAGTTTTCTGTTCGGCCTCGTGTCACCTTGAGGTTCTAACATGTGTCATATTTCTATTGGGCCACGTGTCCTGTCTACATGTCTCTATGTGTCGTGTTCGGGTTTGCCCGCGTGGCGTTGGCTCAATTTGTGGAAAAAGATGACATACAGCGGACGACCTACTCCCTGATCCTTCCGCAGCAGCTTCAAGAATTGATCCGCTTGCACCAGTAGCAACACTTTCTTCTCCGGACTTGCACAAAACCACTGACCTGCAGCAAGGCAGCAGCCTTTTGCAGATTGAAATTTGATGGTTCTACTCGGCGAGAGGAGTGGCTCAGCAAATGAAGTGGAAATTGATTCCACTCCAACGTCGCCTTGGACTTGATGAGTCGTGCGACGCTGAACCCTTGATGGAACAACACGTAACATAGAAGCCACCGATAACAGATCGGCTAGGATGGTGGTGCTGCATAGGGATGAAACCCTAATTTTTTAATCAATCTCGTGTACAGCTCTGGTACCACTTGTTAACAATAAGACAAAAATAAGATCGGACATGAGACACGATTTTTACGTGAAAAACCCTTGCCGGGAAAAACCATAGGCGCCAACCGGTGGTCTTCACTATAATGAGAGAGTGACAACGCAGGGAGTACAGTGAGTCGTCAACTCTTCCCGTGCGGCTTAAAAGATGTATATAAAGGTTGGACTAAACTGATTGCAGTCAAACATAAAAACAAATATGCTAATCACATAACCCAAACTATGGGCCCTCCAGGCGTCCCCACAAGACACAAGTTATAATTTGGATCGTATTCAACAACTAAGAAGGATGGATGTGATATGGTAGAACTAGGATAGCACAAAGAACCTATTTGTCACTCTCCCTCTGGAGGCTCTGATTGCTTGCTTGATTTAAATGATCTACTAGGCTCCTCTTATATAGAGTTTGACTCTAACCAAATAACAACCTCCTAACTTAATGGTGGTTAAAGCTAAGTATCAAAAGTAACCAACTGACAAGAGATAGCTAACAAACTAATTGACCAATCCTATCCTCTATATGGCATGCTCCTTGTGACAATCCAAGTTTTAGGGGTTAAAAATAAAATTTTTGTGTTGATTTAAAAATTTAAACCATGATTTCAGAGCAAGGGTATTTTTTTAATTTTTGAAAAGTACAAAGTCCTTTTTACAAAATAGTTTTGCAAAAAACAAAATTTCAAAATTTATGAGGGGTTAAAATGCATATTTTGTTTTTCACTTTTTACCCTCATAAAAAGGTATATTTATGTTTAGGGTTACCCTTGCAATTTTTAAAACTAACCTATGTTCTTTTGCATTTAAAAAGAATTGGCGGATTTCAAAATATTTCAAAATCCTTTAATCTAGTGAAAATTTGCACAACAGGAAAGTTGTCGATCTTAAAAAGTTACACAACTTTCATGTTGAACACTTTTTCATTTGAGTCCTAGATCAACGGAAAATTTTACTTTTCATATAGACCCCTGAAGTTTTCTGTATTTATAAACAGATCCTTCCCACAGTCTTTTTCTTCCTTGCGCTGCAGAAACAGAGGCGCCGCCGCCATTTGGTTACCGCCGTTTTCCCCGCCCCCAGCCTTTTGCGCCGCCTCGGAGCACCATCTCGACGCCACCCCAAACCGACTCTGCCTAACCTCCTTTTCCTCTACTAGCGCCCAGTGCTCGCGCCACGACCGCCGGTCGCCGTTGGTCTACAACCCCGCCGCCGGAATCACCTCGGCAAGCTCATCCCCTAGCTCCTTTCCGTTCCCTCTTGCTTATCCTTCTACTCTCGTGCCTATAAAAGGCAGAGCTGAGCTCCCTTTGCACACATACCAGCCCAGCACGGCCACCGCCCGCCATTGATGCCCAAGCTTTGACCTCGCTGTGGACCCGTCCTTACGCTTCAACCCTGCCCAAATCAAGCAGTCCCCGATCTTGCCCTCACCCCAACAAAGCTTCCAGGCTCGGCCATCTCCTCCTTGCTTCACCAGCGTACCACCGCCACGGCATAGCTCGCCGCTGGTTGCCTGCTCGCCGTGGACAGCCCGCCACAGGCCATTCCAGCCCCACCCAAACCCCTCTACCGGTGCGCCCTAGCCCCCTCTCCATTTCCTCCAAGCTCCCCCTTCCTCTCATGCAGGGGCGAAGCTAGAGCTAATGGGTAGGGGGTGCCCAACTTCATCAAGACTCATATGATATTCTAATAAAGGATAATGTATTCTAATATTGGCAATGCCAATTTAGTCAATAGTCAATACATACGATACGAAAACTAGTAGAGGCTAGGAAACAACACTCACCAGTCACAATCTGTAGTCCGTAGCAAAATAATTAAATAAACACGCCATTGATCACTTTAGCCAAAAACCCAAAACGTTGACAAAAGATGTTCCATATAGCAAAATATATAATCGAACCTAAAGAAAAAAGAACAAATAGGTCAATTATTTAGCAAAGAAAATATAGGATTGTCCATTGAAAGTTAAAGTAGATGCACTATATTACCTCTTAGAGATCATATTTACGCCCTTTTCCTTCCATTGTCATGAAACGATGAACCACAACCTCATTGCTAACTTTCTTCATTTCTTCTTTCTCTATGTAGCAAATAAGTCTATGACTTAGGTGTTCATCACCCATACGATTAGACAAACTTGTTTTCACAATCTTCATGCTGGAAAAACATCTCTCAACTGTTGCTATGGCGACAGGCAATACTAGCACAAGCTTCAAAAGTCGATAGACCAATGGGTACAAACGACATTTCCTTGTCTCAACCATTTTTTGAGAGAGCTCACCAATAGTGTTTATGTTGGAGAATCTGTCATCTGCTCTCACATCAGCAATGTAAAGGCGAAGTTGGTGGCTAAGGTCCCTCAAATCATCATTGCTAAAATCATCAGGATACAGTTTCGCTAAGCCCATCAAATTCTCCCCATTGAAAGCTTGAAATGATTCTCTTGGATTGAAAGCGGCTGAGCAAACAAGCAATTGAGAGGTTGTCTCACTAAATCGACAATCAAGCTCTTGAACTAACCTCACCCATATGTGATCTTAGCCTTTCTTTCCTATGAAAACCATTCCAACCATTAACCACAAATGCAACATATCCTGCATCTTTCTTTTCTCTAAACAAGAAATAATAAAAGCAATATGCTCTCTGCGTTTTCTCACTGTATTCAAGCCAAGGACCAAACTCATCAAACCATTCTCGCATAAATCTCCTTTGCTTATCTTTCTCTCCAATATTTAGAAGAGGGAAATTTATTCCGCGAGGTTGACAAGGTCCATTGTCCAAGTATTTTCTTCTCACATTTTCTCTCAGGTTAGGATGATAAGAATCAATCTTTCCTTAAACCGGGGTCATATTGAATCTGCTCATCCCAATTGATTTCATCTTCAGCCGGATAGCTAGCTTTCCGCTTATAATATCTCTCCATAGTTACCTAAAATTTATTCATTTGCAAAATTAAATTGCAGCTCATAGTCTAACCTAAATACCTAATAAAATCCAAATGGAGAAAGCGATTGAAATTGCATGATTCATGATGGTCACTACTCACCTCTGTTTTGCGGCAGGGACACCTCGAGAGACGATAGCAGCAGAGATGCGCGTTGGGCTGCCGGCCGCCGGCAGCCTCCTGCCTGGGCGCCGCGCGCTCAGGCCTGCTCCTGCTCGCGCAGTCACGCTGGCGGAGGGGCTCAGGGGTGGACTGGCCCTGGGTGCCTCGCGCCTGCTCGCGTGGCGGGCCGGCCGGCCGGGGCTGCGGCGCCGCGCGGCCACCGGCGGGGAGTCGGCGCGACCACGCCCTGCGCCCTGCGTCCTGCGAGGGTTGGGAGTTGGCACTAGGAGTCTTCGAGTCGAAGGAAAGGAAGTGTTGTTGCCTGTTGGGTTTTGCCTTGCTTCTTGGGCTGTTGGGTGGGCCGCGGGTGCCTTGTATTGGGCTTGGGGGTGCCAATAGGGCCAAATTTCAGAGTCTCTAAAAGATTTTTACAAATGGAGGGGGTGCCTGGGCATCCACGGGCCCTTACTGGGCTCCGCCCCTACTCTCATGGCCGTCCCTCGCCGGAACATGGCCGGAACAGAGCTCCCAGGGTCAGCCATGGCGTAGGGACCCAATTGCAACATTTGAAATCTTCTTAAGGTCCTTTTTGTAAAATAATCAGTCCCTTTTCTTTTAAACTTTGTGAACTTTGAAGAATCCTAGAAAATGGTAGAAAAATTTGAAAAATGCCAAATTAATTTTGTTGTGTTCCTCTCAACTAGCTCTATAACTTTGCTTGCTAAAGTTTGTATGGAACTTTATATTGTGTGCTCTAGTTTAATAGTTAGCAAATGAGTAATTTATTTATATCCTTTTAACCATAGCCTTTTTATGCATAATTTTTGAACCATGTAATCTATGTGCCATGTATAGTCTTGTGTGAATTTTGTGACTCAAATACTTGATTTTTTTCTTGTTATTTTATGTGCTTTGTTTATTTCTAGCAAATGCACTTGTTTATTTTGTTAAAGCATGTTTTTGTTAGTTTCTTAGAGTCATCTTTTTACCATGAGCTCTATTAATCATAATTAGCTTATGATAATTTTTGGGATAATTTTTGCTTTGTTTAGCTTGAATTTTCAATTTATTTTTGAGTTCTAGGGTTAATTCATGCCTGCTAGTGTTGTTTCTGTTTCTGTTAGAATAAATTCCATGTTTGGGCTTGATTCATATACATGGTCTTTTCTTTTGGACTTTGAGTTGATGTTTGATGTTTGAACCCTAGTTGTGGATTTTCTTTTGAATTCAAATTTTATATTTGAATTCAACCTACCCCATGTTCCTGATTAGAACTATCCTTGCTTTTCCTTGATTTCAAACCATGCTTTCTTAGTGCAACTAATTTTGTTATTTTATGAAGTTTGTTGTGTTTACTTTTACTCTATAAATAATTGCCCAATAAAGTAACACTTTTAAGCTTGATCTTAAATGTTTACTTTATTGGATAAAAACTCTTTAGTGAAGGTAAGCTATACTTAAGCACTTCACTAATTTCGAGTACTGCATTGCATATAGAAATAATATCGCTAGTCGACGGAATGTACAAATCATCCAGGAACCAGATGAGGATATTTCTGAAGTCCAAGTCAACACTACGGAAGATAACGAAGACCTGAACGTGAACCCGAAGTCCGAGAGTGAACTGCATGAAGTCCAATCAATGTTGCGGAATTAACTGAAGTCCCGAACTTCGATTCGGAAGAGCTGAAGTCTACTAACTTTATAGACTCTACTAAAGGCAAGCCCTGGTGCATATTTCACATTATTTTAAATTATACAACTATTTACTTGTGCATTTAAGTTATTGGAGTTGAATGAAAGCCTTAGATGCATAATCCCAAATTCCTATTGATTGAACACTAGAATTTGAGTTCGAAATAGCTGCTATGCTAATAGAACCGGTAAAAGTCGAGTGATTGCCTGTCACTCGTGAGCTTTATAGGAGTTGATTGTTTACTTTCTGCAATCACTATAAGGACCATGGACGGATTGGGATACAAGTTTCATGGTGGTAATCCGTCTGTGTTGATAAAATTTGATAAGGCCGCAGTGTGTGGTAGTGTTGATTAAGCGTTTGAAAGTACTAGCCACATGCCGTAAATATGGTACGCGGTAAGCCTAGTAACCAATCGGTTCGGCAAGTGGACATACTCCCCCACTCTCTCTTAGAGATAGGAAGTTATTTTATGACGAACGTTTATTATATGTTGCGCAATGATCACGGATGCAGAGAATGGCGGTTCTCTGTAGTCGGAGAGAGTGGCCCTGATCCACGAACCAGAATGAAAGGCAAACAGTTGCTTTGGAGTGACTCAACGGTACTCCAAGCGTGTGTGTTAAGTTTTACCTTGCAAGGATTGAAATTCGGCTCGAACTGTTCCGCCTCTCACGGATAATGAGACTGCTTAATCTCTTTGCCACATAGAGTAAGAATTGAAACAAAGATGGTACTCAATCTTGTTGTATGCAATTAATTTCTCTACATGTTTGAATAGATAGGTGCAAAACTAGAATGGTTAATCCAACTAAAACCTGAAAACTAAAACTTGAAATTAAGGATATACTCTTTATTGCTTTTCCGCAAAAGAAAACCAGAGCCTTCACAAACCTTGCATGTCTAGTTAAAGGGATGTTATATACCCTTAGTCGGGTCAGCCTTGCTGAGTATTAGTATACTCAGTCTTGCTTCTGACTTTGTTTTCAGGTAATCTTGTGAATACTTTGTGAGATTGACGTCATGTATGGGCTTCATCATGATGTCATATATCGACACTAGTTATCATTTTCTTTTCCGCTGTTTATAAACTCTGAAGAACTTATCTACTTTCAAATTTCTGAGGTACCCTATCTGAATTCTCAAACTCAGTTTATAATAACATTTACTATTGAACTTTGTGGTGTAAAATTTATGGTTATTGTAATCTCTGGGCTCACATTCGAGTGAGGTATGTTGTTTCGATCCGAAATTCAGTGATTTTATCGGGATTTTACCCGACAGATTGTCAAATTTCTCCATTTGAAGTGCGTGTTAACCATTTTAGTAGTAATAGTGATGGTTAGCGCATTTAAGACGGATTAATTTTGGCGGTTCTGCCACAGCTGGTATCAGAGCCGTTTTACACACTCGAGGTTACGATAAACTTTAAAACTGCTTTTGAAATAAAAGATGTGCTCAACAAAGTGTTTATAAAAACTACGTTGGACTCGTTAAGGATTGTGCTTAGATCGTAAAGCCCTAGAGTGATCTTATGGGTATTATAAGGTGGCTATGAGTATATATATATATGTACTATATATTTTCTGCAGGTACACTAACTACAGATCGGTTAGGAATTATCGACTCGATACTATAGGGAGATACGTATCTATATTGCCACCGAAACTAACCACATAAGGCCAAAGATATTTGGCAGTTATTTTTTTATTGTGAGGACGATAGAATGTGCATGCATAAAACTTGAATGCTTTAATTCTTGTTTAAGTGAGTAAATGTTTTGAGCATCTTTCTAAGGATCTTTAGAGTGCTTTATCTCGTTTGATTGATTAGTAAGAATTTGGTGAGTGCCTTGTTTTAAAAAAAAACTTCAGGCTCTACCTAAGACAACTAGCCTTTTTAAGTAGTTGTGGACCTTAAATCTTTCTCAGGCTCTACCTAAGTTGTGGACCTTAGGAAAATAAAACTAGTCGTGTTTAGCTACCTTTGGTAGTACCTTTGCATCCTTGATCTTTTGTTCAAGGAGTTTCAAATGATCAACTAGTCTTGTTTGTAGTTTGATCATTTCTGGATTCTTATGAAACCCCATGTTTCAATGAATCATAATCACATCTTTCCTCAGATTTCTTAAAACCATTTTGATAGTCTTTTATCATTATCTCGCCGTTTGATCCTTTGATGTAGATGGCAAAACTTTGTCAAAATTTCTACTCCTTCAAGATGATCCTTGTTACAACATTCATGCCATCCACATATCTATCTTACTGCCTGCATGCATTACCCTTGATAGACCACAAGCATCAAGCAAGTCTGACATTGGCACCCTATCTTCTAGCTCTTTTCTACTCTCGAATCTCGGGACGAGATTCTTTTTAGGGGGGAAGGCTGTGACAATCCAAGTTTTAGGGGTTAAAAATAAATTTTTTGTGTTGATTTAAAAAATTAAACCATGATTTCAGAGCAAGGGTATTTTTGTAATTTTTGAAAAATATAAAGTCCTTTTTACAAAATAGTTTTGCAAAAGGAAAATTTTCAAAATTTATGTGGGATTAAAATGCATATTTTGTTTTTCACTTTTTACCCTCATAAAAAGGTATATTTATGTTTAGGGTTACCTTTGCAATTTTTAAAACTAACCTATGTTCTTTTGCATTTAAAAAGAATTGGCAGATTTCAAAATCCTTTGATCTAGTGAAAATTTGCACAACAGGAAAGTTGTAGATCTTAAAAAGTTACACAACTTTCATGTTGAACACTTTTTCATTTGAGTCCTAGATCAACGGAAAATTTTATTTTTCTGATAGACCCCTGAAGTTTTCTGTATTTATAAACAGATCCTTCCCACAGTCTTCTTCTTCCTTGCACTGCAGAAACAGAGGCGCCACCGCCGTTTGGTCGCCGCCGTTTTCCCCGCCCCCCAGCCTTTTGCTCCGCCTCGGAGCACCATCTCGACGCCCATGTGTCGCACCTGGAGGGCCGCCGCCACCCCAAACCGACTCTGCCTAACCTCCTTTTCCTCTGCTGGCGCCCAGCGCTCGCGCCACGATCGCCGGTCGCCGTTGGACCGCAACCCCGCCGACGGAATCACCTTGGCAAGCTCATCCCCGAGCTCCTTTCCCTTCCCTCTTGCTTATCCTTCTACTCTCGTGCCTATAAAAGGCAGAGCTGAGCTCCCTTTGCACACATACCAGCCCAGCATGGCCACCGCCCGCCATTGATGCCCAAGCTTTGACCTCGCCGTGGACCCGCCCTTCCACTCCAACCCTGCCGAAATCAAGCAGTCCCCGATCTTGCCCTCACCCCAACAAAGCTTCCAGGCTTGGCCATCTCCTCCTTGCTTCACCAGCGCACCGCCGCCATGGCATAGCTCGCCGCTGGTTGCCTGCTCGCCGTGGACAGCCCGCCATAGGCCATTCCAGCCCCACCCAAACCCCTCTACCGGTGCGCCCTAGCCCCTCTCCATTTCCCCCAACCTCCCCCTTCCTCTCATGGCCGTCCCTCGCCGGAACATGGCCGGAACAGAGCTAGGGTCAGCCATGGCCCAGGGACCCAATTGCAACATTTGAAATCTTCTTAAGGTCCTTTTTGTAAAATAATCAGTCCCTTTTCTTTTAAACTTTGTGAACTTTGAAAAATCCTAGAAAATGGTAGAAAATCAGAAAAATGCCAAATTAATTTTGTTGTGTTCCTCTCAACTAGCTCTATAACTTTGTTCCTCTCAACTAAAATTTCTTTTCCACTGTTTATAAACTCTGAAGAACTTATCTACTTTCAATTTTCTGAGGTACCTTATCTGAATTCTCAAACTCAGTTTATAATAACATTTACTATTGAACTTTGTGGTGTAAAATTTATGGTTATTGTAATCTCTGGGCTCACCTTCGAGTGAGGTATGTTGTTTCGATCCGAAATTCAGTGGTTTTATCGGGAGTTTACCCGACAGACTGTCAAATTTCTCTGTTTGAAGTGCGTGTTAACCATTTTAGTAGTAATAGTGATGGTTAGCGCATTTAAGTTTGATTAATTTTGGCAGTTCTGCCACACTCCTGGATCAGCTGAGGCCCATGTCCCATAACATGGCAAGTGCGACATGGTATGTCTTCAGGCTGAAGGATGCCTCGATCTCGTCCATGGCAACGTCTATGGTCCGGTCATGCCTGTGACACCAGGTGTTGTTACTAGTCGATGACTTCATCACTACATGTGGGTGGTCCTCCTAGCTGGGAAAGGCGGCTCGACGGCTTCAATTCATTCTATTCATGTGGTGGCAAAGCAGAGTGCGACAAGCAGCTACGTATTATGCGCACCGACAATGGTCGCGAATTCACCTAAGAAGAGTTTGCACGCCACTATGAGGAGCATGGTGTGCAGTGCCAATTCATTGCGCCGTACAGCCGCAGCAAAATTTCATTGTAGAGAAGCGAAGCTCGACCGTGATGGTGACAGCACATGCACTGCTAAAGTGGCGAAAGCTACTAGCAGAGTTTTGGGGGTAGGCGGTCACGATGGTTGTGTACCTGCTGAATCTTGCTCCCACCAAGAGCCGACAACATGACATTGTAAGAGGAATGCATGGCAGGAAGCCGGCTGTGTAGCACTTGTAGACATTTTGGTGTGTGGTCAACATCAAGGATGTTCTCCCACAACTCCGTAAGCGTAATGACCGCAACACACTATGATCTTCATCAGCTATGACAAGCACGTCAAGTGCTATGTGCCTACGACCCGGTGAACAAACGCATGCATGTGATTTGCGATGCCATCTTCAACGAAGAGGCAAGCTAGGATTGGAAGGCCGGCGATGCTACTCCATCTTGCAGCAACTTCATCATCACAGCTGTCGAACAGGTAATCTCACCTTCACAAGTAGCAATTGAAGAGGGAACGAGATCCATCATATGTACATAAAGTCATTGTTTCTCAATGGAAAGCTAGAGGAGGTCTATGTGATGCAGCCACCTGGGTTCACCATCCCTAGGCAAGAAGGCAATCAAATTACTACGCTAGGCTCCATGTCGAACTCGCCCCCTACGCTTGGAATGTGTGCCTTGACGCTACACTGAAGAACCGAGCATGCTATCTGTGGACACAGCCTGGCGGAGTGTGTCTATTCATTGGCGTCTACGTCGATGATCTGGTGATCACCAGATCCAATGCCGCCGGGATCAACCGCTTTAAAGGATGAGATGAAGGTGCAGTTCCACATAAGCAATCTCTGGCTCCTCTCCTTCTGCTTGGTGATTGAGGTGCGCCAGAATGCCAGAGGAATCGCATTGAATCAAAGGAGTTATGCCGTGGATAAACGGCTGCAATCCCACACCTACACCCATGGAGGAATGACTCACACTGAGTCTTGAAAGCATGTTGGAGGTGGTCGACGTCACAACGTAGTGGCTGATCATCGGGAGTCTGCGTGAAAGCACAGTGGTGGAGCTCGACGCCACAACATACTGACTGATCATCGGGAGTCTGCGGTACCTCATCCACATGAGCTATGCCTACTCAGTGGGATATGTCATCATTCGCTTCATGGAGCGTCCCTCGTGGAGCACATGGGCGCCATGAAGCGTCCACTATGCTACTTGCTGGCATGATTGACTACAACCTCGTCTACCCACGCGATTCAGGAGAGGCCAAATTGGTTGGCTAATCAGATAGCGACCTTGCCGGTGACATCAACCCACGCAAGAGCAGTTCTGGTGCTCTGTTCTTCCTCGGTGCTAGCTTCATTAGCTGCAAATCGATGAAGAAGCAGATCATTGCTCCATCTTCCTATGAAGCAGAGTATGTTGCTGCCACCATGGCGGCAAGCCAAGCTATCTGGCTGCTAGCACGGTTGCTCGGTGACCTCAAAGGGAAGGATGCTAACACCTTAAAGCTAAAGATGGACAACATGTCTGCGCTGGCACTTAGCAAGAACCCGGTCTTCCACGAGCAGAGCAAGCATATCGAGTGTGGTACCACTTCATCCGCAAGTGCTCGGAGATCGAGAGCATCTCTGTTGAATTTGTTAGCACCAAGGACCCACTTGCAGACATCCTAACGAAGGCATTAGGTTGAGTTCTCTTCCATGAGCTCAACTCAAGGACTGGAATGGTCAAAATTCAAGATGGACACAAGTATTAAGGGGACAATGCTAGAAATAATCTTTGTGTTTGCTTATATATCTAGTAATAGTCGATACCCCGCGCGTTGCTGCGGGAATTGTTAAGAATAATAGTTTATGAATACATAATATTTGAAAAGCATATCACATTATGATGAAAACATGATATAAAAGTTCATATCTGATACGATCAAAGAAATTGCCTGTTTGATGACTAAATGGTTGAACAAAGTAAGAAACAACAAACAATTATCTTCAGGCATACATTGGTAGCACATATGAAGCAGAACGCAGGACACATAATAAATATGAAGAAAAAGGAGGATACATAGGAGAATATGGAACAATTATATATGACACTGACATTATGCTTTTTTTTCTACACCTGTATGCAAATGTACTTACGGCTGACCAATAAATGTAGCCAGCATCTTGTGAGAATATAGCTAGAAGCATAAAGGTTAAAGCCAGGGTAACTTAGCAAACAACAAACTTCATTGTCACTTGACTAAGGATGATGTCATAAAAATTATAGATACGATTGAAGTACATGGAGTGCTTAGTGCTTACCTGGGAGATCTCGAGCAAAAATCTGATGAGAGAATTGCCTATTTGACACTGGAAAAAATGAGGTTTGCCCATTTGACATTGAAAACTCAGATGTTACCTATATGTCCACAACTTCAGTTTTGTTTGCCAAAATGACACTGCCGTCACTTCTGTTAGCTACCTCCATTAGATATGGCGGGGCCCACCCATCATCTTTTTTTTTTGAGAAAACCCACCCATCAGCTGTCAGCAGCAGTCCAACATCAGCAGAGGCATTTTGCGGGCTGGGCTGGTGGGCTTGTCCAGGACTATAAGGCCCATAGGCTTTTAGCTGCTCACGGGACAGGGGTAGAGGCAGAGGACGACGACGTCCTCAGGCGGCGCCGCCACCAGCGCACTCAGGGTGCAGCTCGCCGGAGCTTCGCCGGAATCGAGTTACAGTCCACTGTTTTCGGAGCCGAGGGCACGGGGAGAGAGAGAAAGATGAGGGAGTTCCGTTCCGGCCACTCCGGGCATGGGAGAGGGGCTGGAAGATGGTCGGCTCCGGGCGGCCATGGTTGCTGTCCAGGGAGCTCGTGAGGAGCTCTACTCCAGCGGGGAAAGAGAAGGGCGTGGCTTGGGCGTGTAGAGGAGGGTCAGGAGATGCTCACCTTGAAAGCAATTGGACCAAGACGGCTCGATGGAGGAGATCGACGGGGTGGCTCTGTTCTCGGTGAAGAACAGAGAAGGGCGAAATTGGAGCGGAGGAAGGATGAGCGGCGAAGCTGGGCGGCTCGGCGAGCTCGGGACGACGATGGAGAGCGGCCTGGGGTGCCTTTCATAGGCGGCGCAGGCGAGTTCGACCGGCCGTATTGAATGGAGGTGATGTGGCCGTGCGACCACTTGCGAGCTGAGACGACGGCAGCGCTGAGGGTGCGAGCGACGAGGCGGAAAAGCCGGCGAGCAAGGCTGCAGCGGGCTGTGGACGCAGCGATGGGCGGCACAGCGCGGTCGGGTCGTGGGTTCGGGATGTCTCGCGTGATTAGCGAACGCGGGCATGGTTCGTGGGTTCGGGATGTCCGGCGGCAAGCTGGCTCGTGTAGCTGACGGGTGGGCCCCGCCATATCTAACGGAGGTAGCTAACAGAAGGTGACGGGAGTATCATTCTGGCAAACAAAACTGAATTTATGGACATATAGGTAACATCTGAGTTTTCAGTGTTAAATGAGCAAACCTCATTTTTTCCAGTGCCAAATAGGCAATTCTCTCAAATCTGATTGATGATCACTTTCCACATATTAGTGAGGATGCCTTAACTTTGGAGAACTGCATAAGGAGAATTTAATCAACAGACAGAGCTGAATAGATCACTTGGCAATAGGTGCCACCATGATCAATGACATGAAAGAGTATAGAAAAGTAGATATATGTAATAATGGACCGTAAACTATACTACATCCAAACGCTCTCTCAATTTGCTAAGAAACTTCGTATTTGCATGTAGTATTATCATCTGAATAATTATTGGCAAAGAATGTTGAGTGAAGGAGGAAACTATAAAGAAGTTTCTGATTTAGTCCATCTTTTACTGACTGCTTAGGCCAGGTCGTCATGAACATACATCTCGTGATCTCCCTAAAACAAAGGAACAGAAGCATATGTAAAATGGTGACGTAGGAAACGACAGCTCGAATGAGCATTTGTCACAGCCTTTGCGATCCGTCCTGCCGCTTTGCATTTCCATCATTTAATTTCCTGCAAAATAAATATTAATTCTTTATAAGATAGAGCTGTTCCATAAAAGGATCACACAACCAACTCTGCATATAAGACCATCACCCTTGAGGAACCCACTTTATTTGTAGGGTAATAACACATACAGCTAACAGATAATTTACCTTCAGCTCTGATCTGGAGGCCAAGGTGGGTGTTGCATGCTGCCATTTTCTTGGGTGCTCGCAACAATACTTGAGTGGGGAGATGAAGTGCCTGACCATTGGTATTCTAGAACGGATGTCTATGATGTAGTTTGTACTTATGATCAAATGGCTGAAACAAAAAAGGTGACGTGGCTCAATGCGGTTTCATGGGTGCTCGCAACAATGACTTGAGTGGGGAGATGAAGTGCAAGACCATTGGTATTCTAGAAAGGATGTCTAGGATGTAGTTTGTACCTAAGATCGAACGGCTGAAACAAAAAAGGTGACCATTGGAGGCGGGGCGGCTATGCTCGCTATCTCGACGGCAACTTAAGGAATGAGTTCGAGCATGGAGTTGTGGCGGGATTGGCGAGGCCCCCGCGCACGAGAGAGGAGGCGTCCAACGGCGGATGCGGCGAGGCCCCCGCGCGTTTGGTTTGATCGGACTCGGTATTTCTCATCCCGTTGGATAGGTCCTGCTTTGTTGCAACGCCCAATGAAGGCGTCTGCCTCCATTGTTCCTTCACCAGCGCCAGATCACGTCAGAGTCTCGATGACTGCAAGGGTGCGGTACGTGGGTCGGAGATGCAGTTCATTTCTCTCCGCTGTCGTCTTCATGTGTGGGGCTGACGCCGATGGGTGGATATGAGTGGTACCCCGCGTTGATGTCCCAATCCAACCGGGTGAGTATAGTTGTTTTTTCTTTTCTTTTCTTTTCTGTTTCCCTGCCTATGGCCTCCCAGGGCCGTAGTCTTGTATTTTCTGCTATATTAATAGAAACGCACTCGTCGAGTGTCGTTCGTTCAAAAAAAAAGGTGACATGGCTCAATGTGGTTTCAGAGAAATAGCAGTCAATGATCATGAGTGGGGATCATCTTTATAAGAGTTATAGATTAGTCTTGTCCTATTACTGTAAGTTAGCTTCCTGTTTTCCCAATCCCTTGGTCAGCAAGGTAAGTCCTTAGTCAACAAGGTTAGTCCTTGGTCAACAATGTCCTTAGCCAGCAAGTAAGTCTAGCAGCTGCCTTGGACAGCAAGTAGCAGTAGTTTTGTTTTCTCGAATACACAAGAGAGATGTGCATCTTTGTATTAAGAGAGGAAACAATTCCAAATACAACCCCATCACGTTACCTCGGACTACAGTAAGTGATGTAACTGAAACAAGAACCACACTATTACAAACAAATGGTAAAAAGGGACCTGACAAACACTAGACCTCTTCTAATTAGCAACTATAGCACTCCCATGGCTCAGGGCAGTAAGCCCTTTGGCGCCAGAGAATTGCCATAATAAGTGATATTCATCTTTAAAGGTTTGAAGAGCTCCCTGCAAGTAGCAGTAGTCAAGCTGATTTTTCAAGGTGCTAGATAGCAGCAGTAGTGTTAGGCCTCCACTATATATATGTACTTATATGCAACCTAAAGAAGAAAGTTTATGCTTCAAAGACACTAGTCTGTCCTCTCAGCTCTTGTAGTCCCAAAACAGCAAGCAAAACACCTCATACTACACATAGCACTGAATTTTCCCACAAGAATATGAAAAAAAAAACTCACGCCATATGGTGTGATTAGGTGGGTTAAGCTCTAGAGTTAAAAATGGCTATCCCTTTTTTGTATGACTCGTAAGAATAGTCTTGGTGTGCCACAACCTTTTTCCTTAAGAACTGTATGGAATCATAAAGGTTGTTATCTGCAATAGAAAATCCTAAGCTTCCAATGAAATTTTGAAGACCAAGACTTGTCTTCGACTTCAGTAAGTCCTCTCTTGCCTTTTTGTCATCAAAGCACTAAAACACTTCCCTAATGAAATGAATCTTACACTAGCAATAGTCCTGCAGGCTCCCAAAGCAAATTATTGTACCTACAGAAATTGTACAACCAAATATAAGAGTAACAAATTAAACAAACTGCTACATTCACCTTTTTGAATTAAATGCATGCATGTGTATGACTTTTTATTAAAAAACATATATTTAGGATTAATGATAAGAGGATCGGTCAGCTAACCTCATTGCTTCATCACCCTTAGACAATTTCCTAATCAACATGAGGGCTAACTATTTTAATTCCACATTTGGTTGAACATCAAAGCTCATCCAAAGGGTTCTTAAGAATGTAGCAATGGCGGCCCAGTTAGCTAACCATATCTCGATGGCTGTTGACTCTGTTGAAATTTTGATATGAGATATGTTACAAATAAATAAAAGAATTATTTGGCATGTACCCATAGACTCATGTTGTCTAGTAATGGACATTTATTTCCCAAAAAAAGATTTGTACTGGGAAGTCTTGGTAGTATAAACCAATGTTCTAAATAGCCAGCTATAACCACCGCTATAGCTTACTATAGCCTAGAATATCCATCTTTTAGCTCTAAAAGGCTAAATACGCTAACAAGCAGCTATATCCTGCTATAGCTACTAAATTAAGGGTTATTTAGCCGGCTAAGCCACATAATTAGTCTTTATTTATTGTTAGTTTAATATTGAAATCGTTTATAAAACTTAGTATTTCGTCAATGATGTAACAAGGAAATGAAGCCCAGGATGTACTTTAGTACATGAATTTTTCTTGATTTAATGTTTATATTCAAAATTACTCATAGATTTATGCATGAGGTTGAACTAGAAATGCAATTGTGAGAAGCTTCTAGAACTATGGTTACCATGCTTCATGGTGAAATATGGAATACTCTAAAAATTAGATATTTGTATGGTTAGATAAGCATAAGGAAAATTCTAAAGTTAGATATTTTGTAAAAGAGGTGTGAAGAATATGGACACATGACAAAATCATATGATCCATGGAGTCCTATGAATACTGGTGCTCCCCTTCCTTCTTGCCATACCATGGCATAAGAGATCTCAAGTAGGAGATAGCAAGATTTTCATATAGTGTATTAGTGTCATGGTAGGGTAGCCACATAAAGAGTGCAAGAGTCTTGTGTTGTACTAAGTTATAGTCAATAAAGAGTTGAGTTCGCATATAGAGTTGGGCTCTCATATTAGTGTCTAGGTGAAGATTTTCTTGTGTAGTGTGGGTATAGGGTCTATGCAAGAAGTGGTACTGACTTTGGTATCACTTCTCGGAAGTTGGTGCCAAGGTTAGGGGCGTTAATTTCTCAACACATAGTATTCACATAACCATTAAATAGATTAGCTAGGCTAGCCCGCTATAGCTTTTCTTACCCTCTACAAACACCGACCATTAAATACCTTAGCCCGCTATTTTTAATACTGGTATAAACAGATAGATTACCAATATATGTTACACTAGTTTTCTAACTAAACTAAATATTTGCGAATTTATACAGCTATATTTATGACACAATCCTATTTTGATAAACAATTAGAGTAAATAAAATAAAAATATTTCTAACATAATCATGTTGTACTTCTTCATGTATCTAGATTGATGAATGAAAACGCCTAAAAGCCAAATACAAGAACAATTGTTGGAGTAAATAGATTGTATTGATTTTGTGTTAAATATGAATTATAAAAGTGTATTCTATGAAATTTGACATAGTTTTCCACAATTACGTAAAAGATTACATATTTATTATTTCATCCGAATTTGTATCTGAGGGAGATATCTCTTTTTTATTTTTCCCACTCTTGATCTGCCAGTTGATTATAGACAATTCTTTCAAGGTTAAATCTAACTGAGCATAGAGAGAAAGATTCTTTTGGGGTAGAAGTAGATTCTACACTAGGTGTACTAGCAACCTGCCCATACAACCCATTTATATGCCTGACAACACCCAAAACATCACTGTGAAATCGACTGGATGTGCATATTAGCGGGGACATCGACGGTGTGAAAAGAATATGAATCAAACAAGGGATGATCAGTTTACTATGTAACATGTACTCATGATAATAGTTTCTTACCAAAATATTTTGGAGCCTTCACATGTGAGACCATAAGCAGTAGATTGGTTGCCATCCTTCTCCACCAAAAATATATCTTCTCATGGCACATCAATCAGGAAACCATCAATGAGATGAAAGGTAATGAAGGCTTCAATAACCTTCTTTGTATCTCCATCACTCTTTGAATGACACTCCTTAGCAGTCTCAGCCTTCTAGTTCTCATCAACGATTTGCCCCTCAACCTTTTCTTTCCTACCCGATTTCACTTTTGTATCACATATCCACAGACCAAGAGGGTGCAAAATATTGGGGTGCTTACATCGGATCAATCGGTTGTATATGCTCCTTGGTTCATCAGCTTTCTCAAAAGGGCGGGCAATGCAATATTGAATACCTAATTCTTTATAGTTAACTCCAGCATAATGTGACCCTATCCTAGGAAGAATCTTTGCATACATTGTTCATACCTGATACCCCTGCTGAATTTTGATCTACAACATATATCCAAATGAAAGTAAATATTATGGACAGTTAGCTGGACAAAGACATGACTGTCCAATAAGAACATCTAAGAATTCATATTTCATTACCATAACATTGCCATGACACTGCATTGGGAGCAGCCTGTAGTCAAGCAAAAACAAACATCATTTTGTCAGATTCCAAAAAGAGTTCTTTTACGCTAAAAAACAATGAAGAGTGAATTTTGTAAAAAAAAAGGGTAAAAGTCTATTTTTGGTTCTCAAACTATCAGTACTGTGCATTTTACACGCTTGAGTTGATTTGATATATGATTTTTGCCATGTTGCAGCCACACTACTGGAAAATTGAATTTCCCTGAGGGTTACCACACCAACAGGGAAATTGAAAACACTGACAGGATAATGGAAAAACAATTTCCCCGACTGTCCACTGATCGGGGGAATTACCGGCTAATAAGACAGGGGAATACCAATTTGTCTGTCATTTTTTTCCTGTCAGTAACTAAAATATCCCTGTCGATGATAGGCCGTCAGGGATTGTTTCAGTCACCAGGCCTGACCCTTTTCCCCTGTCGATCGGGATGCATGGGGAAATTAGTTTGTACCGACAGGAAAAATGTTTTCCCTGTCAACAGTTTACCGCCAAGAAAAGTACCTTTTCCCTATCGTTTCTTTTGTCGACAGTTTTATTTTGCAAAACCGACAGGGTAATGCATTTGCATGTCAACTGTTTATTTCATTTTCTACCACCATTTAGCCAACAGAGAAATAAATATCATGCCAATTTATATAATGCACCAGCATATAACCAGCTTCAACCATCAGCAAACGAGAACATTGTTCATCAAGAAATCAGAATCGTAATTCGTAACACATATAAAGTCCACATCCACCATTACATAGATATTATAACATCATGTCCAAATGTGGGCATTGATCAGTACATGTTAGCAAAATAAGTTGCCCACTAAACTTATGTCATGGTAGTATCTAGAGCTATACTACCAGCTTTCAAAGTGCGTGCATGCATATATATAGGCACAACACTACAAAATATGAACTGGGAGCTGTCATTCTTATTTCCTAAATGATCAAGCATGAAGCAGCCCCTCCACACAATGCATTGGTCCACTATGATCAAGATGCATCATCACACAATGCATTGTTTGTGCCGCCGAGGCCCTCCCAGTTGTTGGCATTAACATCCTTGTTATTAGCGTGGACTTCGAGCTAACATGAGATGAACCAGTCGCCTGAATTGGAATCAAACTTAGATAAGCTGGTGCTCTTAGGCAAGGTACTATATGGTTGTCTTAGGCAAATAAAATGTACTGCAATACTTGTTTGAATATGCTATGTGAAAAGATAACAGAAATATATATATTTGACCAATACTTGACTTCAAAACATAGATGCAACTATGATTAAAGCCATGAGATCTATCTACCATACCATGATATCAGAAATAATGCAAGTTAAGTCCAGATGCTATGCAAGAATCAACATGAGGCATATACACTCACAATTGCTTAGACAGCTGACAGACGTTGTTGCGCTTCATCTAGTATTTCCTTTCCTAAATCTTGATAAAGTATAGTGAAACCATATATATAATTTAGAGCAAGAAAAAAATCAGTTGTAGAAAATGATAATATGGAATTACTTATATGTACCAATATTAGGTCTGTAGCTACTTTGCTTTGCTCCAATGAAGCATCCTTTGCTCAATTCTCTCTTTCTAGCCTTTCATTTGCATGGCGTAGGCGTGCCATTTCTCGGGCCATGCTTTTGCATATAGATACTGAGTTTGATGGTTGTGCCCTATTTTTCTTCATAGCAGCTCTAACATCAACCGCCCTAACAGCACCATTTCCTATGGGAAAATGAACATGTGGTGTGCCACCATACATGTCATACAATACCTTCCCATTCAATTGTTGTTCCTGCTCCAGCTCCTGCCGTTGCTGCTGCTATTCCCCTTCCTCTTCATCTTTTACTTCAATGCCCTCACAATCTTCATCCTCGTCTTCTGTCCATGCAATCCTCCTAACACCTGCAATGTAGTCATCCTACAAAAATAGGAAGAAATAGAATACATAAAGTAGAGTCACTAGCATTTTTCAATCTGGGCAAAAAGTAGTTGAATCAGTGAAAAATGTACAACTTAACATACATACCACACGTTTTTGTGCTTTGCGGCTCCTAATTGGACCACTACTACCATTGCTATCAACACCCTTTATGCCAGATTGCATCACAATATATACAATAAGAGGAGTAGCCTTCTCTAGTCCAAACCTAGCTTCCTACAAAGACAATAAATAGTAGAATGCAAAGAAAATAAATAGTAGACTGAGATAGGAACAAAGCAATAGTCCTATTTAGTTGTGCATGCAAAATTGACATTACAGAACATACCAAACTTGTTGTGTCTCAGTGAATGGTCTCAAACCTCCATGGTTTTGAGCATCATCTTCACAGCTCAAGCGGCAGTCCTGTCCTCTCTTTCTTTTTTTGAATTCTTCTGAGCACCAATAATGGCAGAGTTTAGGCCATACCTCATCATTGCACAACTTGAGCCAGCCATCCAAGTATTGTTCATACTCAAGCTTTATTGGGTGGGCTAGTGTATCATCAAGTATCTGATCTCGTTTTCCATGATACACCTTTACAGAGTCCACACGTGCTGATACATCACGTCTCTCACCCTTTTCTTCAAATAGGTTTCCATAACACGGTCCGCCTCTTGTTGTTTATCTTCTCCAACCTCAAACAAGCGCTGCATGTGTACCAAAACAGCAGAGAGAGTTCACTAAATTTTGGTAGCAAAGGTGCAGAATTAGCAGTAAAATTGACTTGCAAAGTATAAGTTGCTTAACCAAAATTCAGAAATCACACGATCTCTCCACTTGTCACTCCTAACTCATTGGAGGTACTCAAAAAATAATTAGTCCAATCCAAAGCTCGACGAGAATTCTATGACAATACCATCTTCATCCTTATCTTCAACCAAACCTGGATATTCTCTCTTGAGAATGGCCCCTATCTGAGTAGTGTATGTATAGGCTTGTAGTTGAGATAAGTAAATTGCCTGTATAGAAATAGTGGTTACTTTTATCTATTCACAAATGGAAACTAATTATAAGCCTCAATTACTAATGTACTCACAGGTCATCACTTGGTACACTACAAGGTTTTGGACCTTGTGCCACAGATTTTTTTTGGCAACATGGGATTTTCGTTGCTATACACAGGGGTTAATGCAACAATAGTCGATATTGGTTGCGATAAGGGGGTATGTTGCCACCATTTGTGAAGCGTTACTATTTTAATGCCGTTGGTTGCCATACGTAAGGGTATATCACAATGCATATAGTTTTGTTGTAATTGCGGCGATGATATTGCCATGTTTTTTTCTAATGGTTGCAATAGTTTCCCATGTTACAAGGACTATGACACATTGCTATTAGTGGTATCGTGTGTTGCAAAAGGGTCTTACATATAGCAATGAAAATGCAATTGTTGTGAATGAGATCTTTGATATTGCAACGTGGATCGAAAATGTTGCAAATTGCTCTAAGGTATGATGACGCTAACACGAATCGTTGGAACATGATGTAGATATAGCATCGAAGACCAGAATCGTTGCACTAGAGAAGATGCTATTGCAAAAAAAAATCGTAGTTGCAATGGAAGAAAGATTAGTTGCAATAGATGTGTTTGTTGGTGCCATAGATATTGCAATAGATTTGTTCGGCGAAAGTTAGCCGAACTATGGATGCTCGTGATTGGATCAGAATATGTTTGCTGAGCCACCAACATGCTAGTTGGTGTTAGTGTCTGACCACTGAAATAATGCATCGGCATTCCATATTGTGGTTGGCTCACAGGTAATGTTGCCGATGGTCGAGAGACTGGAATTTCAGTAGAAACAGTAGAAACAAGCGATGTATCATTAGTTATTTCTGGTTGTTTACCGGCTGCTATCAGCTATCTAACACTAATCGGATTAACTAATCGTACACCTCGCTCAACGAACAAATTCTCAACTTGCTCCATAGTAACACTTACAGGGGGTGTTACCTTAGGTGCATCCGTGGAGGCAGAGGGAAAGACAATGTCCGTGACCTTAGTGACTTTGCCACGTCGATCAACTTTAATGATTGCAAGCGCCGCTTTTGGATCCTCTTCATCACACTTCTTCTTACGCTCCTCCAGCATCTGGCGGATGTCCTCGGGAAGATCTTGAACCTTCGCTTCAATGATGTTATCCTCGTCTAGTTCAGTAGTTGAACCCATCTTCTTTAGGGTAGATTAGATCGGTTTTATAACCAAGATCTCTCTGTCCCCAGCGGAGTTGCCAAAATATGTTGGCGCACAATCCAGGCCAACACACGATCGAACTAGCAAGGAGGTTTCTCAAAGAATTTTCCCTAAGGAAGGAAAAACACACGATGAAAACACGCACAAGTTGGATATATAAAAACTAAAATACCACAAAGCAAATATAATTGGAGCCAGTTAATGAACGGTTTAACATCTCTTTACAACACACCCATGTTTAGAAAGTAGTGCTATCAGAAACTTATATCTTTTCAACTTTTAGTATTACTCGTGTGACACACGTAATTTTAAAAACCTAAATAAATTTTAATTCGAAAGTATATTAAATTAAGTGTTAAATAAATTAATATCCAAAATAAGTTTTAAAAAAATATATATCATGATAAATATCGCTACTACCTCGTTGCTTAGGTCGACAAAAATTCAATGCAATAGGAATTGCAACGGATAATTGAGAACAAAGTTATATGCATTCTTATCTTAGAATAGTTTGATACTCTAAAATACTATTACTTACAATCACTTTGCCATTTTCTTTGCTCAAATTGACCGTTTGGAACCATGCCTCCAACTCTGGCTTAGCCAACTTGCCTTTCTACTTAATTTGGATCATGTAGAGAAAATTGGGCTGATAATGATTAATTATCTAGCAGACACCAGAAAAGGATACTAGATAAGAACAACAACTTCACCTTTTACCATAAAAATGTTTTATGCCACCATAAATTGATATTTCCATTCAGGCTAGAAACCCCACCGTGTCATCCAGTGCAATAATAGCAATAACGTCAGATCAAACTCATAAGATAAACTATATTCCAAAAAATGGTTATGTCCTGTACTGCATTGATATGCCTACGGGTGTGCACGTGAGAGGTGGCCATCTTACTCTGTAATTCACAAACACATGCATGCAGGCCCAACTCGCATATCAATCTCTCTCTCTCTCTCTCTCTCTCTCTCTCTCTCTCTCTCTCTCTCTCTCTCTCTCTCTCTCTCTCTCTCTCTCTCTCTCTCTCTCTCTCTCTCTCTCTCTCCTTTCAGAAGTTTCGGAGAACAAACATATCAGAAAAGGCATGCATAAATTATGAAGTTACCATCAGATAGTTGTACTTTGGTCTCCGTTCTTTCACCCACACTGAAAAGATTGTGCCAGTCTCCATCCCCTTGATTTCATCAAGAAGGCTATAACAAATGCTGCCGACCTGGTAAAGTGTTTTGATAAAATTAGTCAAATCAGTGCCACTGGTATGGAAGTTAATAGCTCCAATGAAAATCTATCTATATGTACAACCTACTTTTCCCTGACATGCAATGCACAAGGACACGTGCATTCTCCCCCTCACATTGTTCTGAAATCCAAACGAACGTATCAATTAGTTGTCAACTGTCTTACTGAGAAACAGATTAACCTATGTCCTATGATCTCAAGAGGTAGTGAGAGAGAGCGAGAGAGTAGCATGTATACCTAGAAACTGGATTTCATCATCAAACTGCAGAGTTTTGTCCTCTTGAAGGCAGTGATAAGTGAATGAATTCCGGTACAGGTTCTGGCATAATGGTTTAGTCTGCAGGTAAGGGGGCATAAAGGTCACTGCACATTCAGATATAACAAGCAAGATGCTTCATATGAAATGTCAAAACAATAAAGCATAACCAAGAGATCAGATATTAGTAGAGTGCCCGGACAACGGCGAGGGTGGGGGCCGTGGTGCGCTGCCGCCATCAGGCGGTGGTTCTCGTCCTCCTCGTCTGTCTCCTCTTCAGCCTCGATCTCCTCCCACGCCACGAGATTTTCAAGACTGGATCTCCCGGCGATCCCCCTCCGCGCTCTGCACCTGCGGCACCGCGTGCACAGGGACCCAATCAACCCGCTCCCCTCCTCCTCGGTCCCGCACAGGTCAACAGAGCACAAGAGGGCTCTGAGCTGGTAGAGGAGCCAGCGCAGCACGGAGAGATTGGGTCACCGGCGAGAAGGTCGTCGACGCCAGTCTCGAGCGCAACGAGCACCTGCAGCGCCCGCCTGCAGCCGTCGCTGGCCTCCACCCTCCGAGCGGCGTTGCGCAGCGCTCGTAGAACATTGAGGAATCCTCATGTCTGAGCGGGAGGAGGGGAGGTGGCGGTGGTGCACGGTGACCGAGGAGGCAGTTGTGCGCGGGCGCCATCAGGCGGTGGTGGTGTGCGCACAGCGAGCGTGAGAGGAGAAAGCAGGCGCACGAAGCAGAGGAAACTGAAAAGGAGAAACGCGCGTTGACCGGGTAACCAAACGAACGTGTATGCAAGCGGGCAGGCGAGCCGTCCAGTGACAAAATAATTTAGATTTTGGCAGAAACATCCCCAACGTGTTGTTTCTTTGTTGATGCTTGCTTTTGAACTTATGATATGTTTTAGTTTTATTTTAAAACCACGCTACATATGATGTGTCAGTTGTACTTTTTTAGAGTATGTCCGTGTCAGAAAAAAGACTAGTGAAAATGAAGAATCCACCGCACGTTGGATCTAAACAAAAAAAACATAAACATTTTTTTGGCACAGAGATTTATGGCCCCCTCCTAATTAAAATAGAGGACTTTTTTTATCCTTCTTGGCAAAAAACCAAAGCGAAGCGCCTTGACTTTAGAAAAGAAAATAAAATGAAAAAAAAACAGAAAATGTGACCAAAACGGGATCAACGGACATAAGCGCTGCGGCACGAATCTCCGCGCACGCTCCCTGCCAGAAGCCCACTGGCCCACAAATCCGACACCCTTTCGCTCGCCGTCGTCCCCCCAGCTCGCTCGCGTTCCCACCTCGTCAGATCTCGCGCGCGCCCGCCGCGATGGGCTCCGCGCACTCCTCCCACTCCGTCTCCACCGCCGGCGGCGAAGACGACGACGACGAGGAGCCCTCCGCTGCGGCCGCCCCCTCCTCCGCGGGCCCGCCGGCGCCGCGGCGGCCCGCGCTCGCGCCGGCGCCAGTGCGCGTGCCCCCGGCGGCGTCCACGTCCAAGGTGCTGGAGCAGGAGCCCGAGGTGCTGCCGTGCCTCGCCGCGGACTCGCCGCTCTCGCCGCAGCCCTCGGCGGCGGGGACCCCGCGCCTGCTCGCGGGCCCCGGCATTAAGGTCTGGGACCCATGCCACGTCCTCCTCCCGCCCCCGCCCGCGGCGCACGCGGGCAGGCACGCCGACGCCGCCGCCGCGGCAGTGGAGGTCGTGGTGGTCAGCCACGGGGAGTGCGCCGCCGCGATGCGCCCGGACCTCGTCGGCGGCCGGTGGCCGGCCGCAGCCCTCACGGCGCGTGGGGAGCGCCAGGCGCGCGCTCTCGCCGTGTTCCTGCGCTCCCGCGGCGCGAGGCTCACCGCTGCGTTCGCGTCCCCGCTCGACCGCGCCCGCGCCACCGCGGCGCTCATCTGCAGGGTGAGCACTTCCTTGCTCTTCTCTCCTGATAGCACATTGTGATTGGGTTGCTGCTAATGCGCTTTTGCCTTGGAGTGCGCCTGAATTGACTTTGAAAACTTGTAGATTGTACATCGTAAGGACAAACTATGTGGAACTATGCAACCAACATTCGTCTTTTTGCTTGTGCATTCTGCATTGTACTGGTGGTAGTGGAACTATGAAACCAATATTAGTCTTTTTGCTTGTGCATTTGCTTTTGTACCATTCTTCTCGCCTTGTCTTGGAATTTTCCTTATTGTTCTAAATGAATAATCTTATCAAGAAATGTTGACCTCTTGTGATAGACTGTGACATTTTTGTGTCCTGTGTTTGTTCTCTGGGATCGTGCCTTATAATTCTGCTGAAAGCCTGAAATCAGTCACTAAAACACTGATATAGCATATGGGTGGTGGATCTTTGATTCGTCCCTATTATTGTAGTTCAGGAGGTTCTTTTTCTGTTTTTTTAAGTTCAGGAGTGCATTAGTGTTTATGGAACTGCTGTTGAATGTACTTCATATGCAAGGGTTCGATTCCCTTTGGAAATGCAACCCTTCGACTTTTGCACTGATAATGCACGCTAGTTCTCTTATTGTGTTTTGCAACTGATTGGCATAGGTTCTTATGTGATTCTTTTTTTTTTTAGCAAGCTGCTGTGCTATCTTTCAAGCTCTGAAGGTTTCTTTCCATTTTATTTCACTCTTTAAATGATGTTTTTTTCTTTTTATGTTATATATGAATGTTATTTAGTTCACTTAAATGGTAAGATAGCGGTTACTGGTAACTTTGAGAGTCTTCCACGTTCCTATTTTGAAGCTGTATTTGCTTTTATGGCAAGGTCAGCTTTTTGTCGAGAGTCTTCTAGCAAGCTGTGGTGAAACTAATGCTGTTATATGTTATATTGTTCTTAATAGTGATAAATAGCAATTAAACCCACATCTCGCATTAGTGCTCACCTTAGAGCTCTAAATAGTACACTATGTACTTATTTCAATGCATAGCAGTTTCACATGGAGTACCAATAGGGAGTAAGGAAAACATATAGATAGAAATATATTAGAAGGGACCGAGAGGGAATCCCTTGTTTTTTTTTTAACCTTGTATGTGCTATTAGCCTGACAGGAATGGCTGTGCTTGTTTGGAGCAGACTGCATCATTCAAATGACACTAGTATAAATTAGAGCTAGATGACAATATTTTGTACTGCACACATAGTAACCTGACACTGATTGTTGTTAGGAAAGTTTTGTCAGCTTTTATTGTTGCCTTTATGTAGCATACTGGTAGGTTTTTCAATATTTACACGTTTCCTGCTTGACAATATCTGCAATTTTTTATTGGCATTAATGTCGTTTGAGCACGTTACACATTAGGAATTACAGGAATGGCTATGGCAAATGAAAACACTTGACGTAAATGAATATTTAAATTGCTTAAAAAATAATGTTGCGGAAATTTACTGGAATTGTAGATTGAATGCTTTGGTGAGATTTTGGTGGGTTTGGTAAAAACTAGTACTGGTAAATGTGGGGTTTCATGAGGGTACTACACTGCAACTGAACCTAACTGAGATGATGGTGTCAGCAGCTTTACTTCTGCAATCTGCATATTATGTTCTTCTTGGAGAGTTGATTTCTGTTTATGCATTCATGTTTATTTCAATTATTTGTGCATTTGAAACATTTACTCTTTACTCTCTGAACTAACTTCTTTTGGGGGGATTGACTCTTCTTGTTGTGGACTTAAATTTATTGAAGAATGGTCCTTTAGGATTTGAATGAAGGGTCATGCGCTGTACATTTATGATAGGACGTAGTACTTCTGAAATATCAAAACAGTAACTTGTTCCTTTACAGTGTATTCCCTTATTTCAGAAGCCTACAGCCATTTGGGTTATCTGTGACGGGGAACTGGTGACATTCCCCAACTTAGCATGCAAGTCACTGCAATCAAAATATTTCCATTTTTGGAACAGTGAACTTAAAAATCATAAGATTTCTATCCTCTAAGAGTATCTTTTTGTTACAGATTACATTGAACAACTGGCCTGGTTCATGGCAATCTATTGCAACTAATAAACTAAAAATTCACCAGTTCTCCTGTAACCTTTTATGGAAACTTTTGCCTCTAAATTTGATTCAAACTGTACCACAGTTTTGTAGAACAGATGATACCTTATACCTTAAAATGACATTCCTCAAATGCAGACATACCGAAGTGTATATCGGATTCTATGATGTGTTGCTGTTTTGCTTCAAAGTTGTTCGAAACATCGGATGCTGGTAATGTTGGACTCTTTAAACATCAAAACATTATTTTGAGACTTTTGACTCTGGCTTGATATGTTATGTGCTGAATATGTTGCTTGTTTCACGGTTAAATCATTTTTTTACAAACTTTTAATGATCTATTATTTGTTTTCTGTGATATTTAAATAATATCTTGTATCTGTGTTAGCATCTCTCTTAAACTGTCAATGTCCCTTTTCTTCTATTAACCAATGAGTTCTGACTGTTACACCATAAAGCCTTTCATCTTATGATAGCAACTCCTTGGATCTGGGTGTAAAGTTCACTGTTTTTAGACATGTCTTAAGTCCGCGTCAGTAAATGAATAAATGAGAGCTTTCCTGAAATAGACTTTGTTATAATATGGAATTGAACTGGGACCGTTGCAGATTTTTATGCAATACCCTAGTGCACTTTAATCAGCTTGTTATAATATTATGCAAATGACAGTTGCTTACTATTTCTGGGACAACAAAATTGTTGCATATAACTTCTGCATAGGCACAGTTGTTTCCTCCCTTAGACAACACACGTTTCTTTTTACTTTTATTTTGACTGGTTTGCAGTTTGTAATATTTTTTATGTTAATCTGCAGGAACTTGATTTCCCGGAGGAGCAGATTCAATTATCAGATTCTCTGACTGAGATGAGCCAAGGTCAGTGGGAGGGCTGCCCAAAGTCAGAAATTTATACTCCAGAAATGGTCAATCTGATGGAGAGTTCCCAACCTGATTTCTCAGCACCATCTGGTGAGTCCCTCAGGCAGGTACAGTTTCGGATGATGGAATTCCTCAACCGGACCATCCTAAGGCTACCAGAAAAGGTAGCAATGGGGGACACACTATCACAACAAAATGAACCCAAAGGGTTATCTCGGCAGAGCTCCAGCAATTCTGTCCAAGATGGTCCTCCTTGGGATCTGCTATACAGGCTCAACCGACATAGCCTCCAAAAAAAGAAATCTGGGAAGAGCCGGCTCCACTTTGTCACTTCAGGGGACAATGATCCTGAGGATGACTTCTCCCCTAAAGATATAAACCAGAGGCATCTCCTTCATGAAGGAAGCTTAGGGAGTTCTGTAGCCACCTCCATTGCAATTTTCAGCCATGCGACCCCCATTCGTTGTCTGATTGCAGGTCTACTGGATTGCAATCCTACGATGTCACAGAGAATATGTATAGATGATTCCTCGGTTACAGTTCTTGAGCATTCATCGAGAACAGGATGGCAAATAAAAAGGCTGAACGATACTGCACATCTCAGGCTTCTCTAGGTGCAAGATGCCACGATGTTCAGTGAGAACATAACTGACACGTGTATCAGTGCAAAAATTTATCGAAGACATTCTGCAAATCAGATGCTCATGCCCCTTGCTGCATGCATGTGCTGTACCGCCATCAGAAGTGGTCTCGTCACTGTATTTCATTTGTATCTATTGCAATATCTTTGCCAGGAAGAGAGGTTGGCCTGTAATGGTGTTGTGCTATATTTGTTATTCTTTTTTCTAATTATTTATCAAGTGTAATTTCCAGCTGAATCTATCCCCATTTTTTTGGGTGGGTTATTAGTGGGGGCATATTTCAATGCATTATTCTTTTTGGGCCAAATATTTCCGGAGTTTCACATATTGTGTATCCTTGAGGCTAGGATGGTATGCAAAAAGCAGTACATCGAATTTGTGGTGTAACTGCCAATGGCATAATGAGTTGTATTTTGCAATTTGTTTTCTACGAATTTCAACATTACTAGTGGAGATGCATGTGTTAAAAGAACAATAATATTTAAAAATATTTGGATTGCACTGAACGACTATTAAATTTAAATTTATTTATTAATATCATAGCAATCCAATCTCATCTAATATAAATTTAGATAATAAATCATATCATTATTAATTAGTTACCATGTATATCATATAAGAATACATTTTCATAAGCTAGTTTGAAAAAATATACCTTCAACTCCAAGCATCGGATCATCTAGTTCCCATAAACCCGAGTCAAACTGGTCTTTCGATCAATATTTCTAGTGTGCGCCCTAGTTAATCGACCAGACTGTTGTTGCGTCAATACAGATTGTAAGGTCCCAGTAAAAAAATATATATCAAAAGTTGAATGAGAAAAATATCTTACCTCTAGCAATTTTAGCAAAGAGCTCGACCTTCCATTGATACGGTAGTGAGAAGCACGTTAGGGGCGCATAGGGTGACCTCCACGGACATAAAGGGCCCTGATGACGATGACTGTGTAATGTGTGATGTTAGGCTGGGAGAATGTCGGGATGCCGGCGACTAGGGAAACACAACGTTCTAATGGAATGAAGAACAATATCTTTAATAGCGACAAAACAATATGGGACACCGGTGGTCAGCAGATCAACAGCGCGCCGGTGGACAGGGGCGTCGGTGGCTACAACAAAAACAGGCGCCGGTGGCAGGGACAGCTGAGTCAAGGAGACGTGTGCGCTGGTGGCCTGGGGTTCGGGTGGAGAGGCCTGGATGCTGGTGGCACGGACAATGGACGCCGGTGGCATGGAAAATGGAGGCAGGAGACAATGTATTGTTCCAAAAAAAAAAGCTAAATCATGTGCCTGTGCATAAGAAATGAAAGAAAATAATATATTTTCCTTCCAAATACAAACCTTGTGCGTGTGCATAAGGAAAGAAAAAATAAACCGTGTGCGTGTGCATAAGGAAATAAGCAAAGGAAAGAAACAAAAGAATATGTTCCTTCCAAACGTATTTTTTCCTTCCTCACATTTATGTGAATTATGGGAATTGAATGGCCGGCCACCGGGAATTGAATGGCCGGCCATGCATGGTGGTTTGTTTTGCCATGCATGCTCCCGGCGTGTCATATCAAAGGAAAGTAAACTGCGGGTAGAACAGGTGGGTAAAACTTTTGGTGAAAAAAAAGCCTTTTAGGTGGAAACATTTTCCCGTCTAGCAAAAAATGAGACTTCACCCCCTTTCATCAAACCTCTGGACCTGACAAGTGGGACCTACATGAGGGGTATGGTGGGCTAATTTTGGTGAGAAAGGTTTTCAGTTGCTTCAACTTTTATAGTATACATACAACTTCTCCATAGCAGAGTTTTCTTCTAATTTTGATTTCTAATCCTTGAGTAAATATTCTTTGCAACCTTTCTTTTTTTTCTCCTTTTGTTTTATTTTCTTTCTCTATTCTTTACCTTATTTGTTTATCTAGATCTTCGATTAATCAAGACTTCTGCGTCAGCTTGGCTGCCGACTGCTGTGTGAGCTTGTTGTCCAATATCTGATTTTTTTTTTTTTTGGCGTAGTTTAGTTCACGTAAGCGATTGATACTACCACTTGTCAAAACCATACAATTTCTCGCTAACAAGGCAGGCAGATAAGATTCCCAATTTCTTTTTGAACCAAAATAAGATTCCCAATTTCAGAGCAAGTGCTGCAAACATAAATTTCATTTCTTAAATAGTACATTTCTAGCCTCGCTGCAAGGAATATTACGGTGTCTGCTTATCGCAACGTAATGCTTGGTCCAGTTTGCAATCTCTAGTTATCACTAAAGTTTGATTTTCAATCTTCAATTACCATATCTCCATGCCCCCTTTGCCTCCGTCACGTGTCCACCCCTTCCTTCTCTTACATTCTTTTCTATTCAATGATGCTTGTCCATGAAACTATTTATGCTCTTCATATTACCTCTATTTCAAGAACCGATTACACCATTGTGCTCTACGCGGTGAGATGAACAAAACTAGACCCCACTTGCATATGTTTTAACGATGTTTGTAAACTAGTAATAACTTATGTTATGATTTTCTCTCTTTCTGTAGCAACTTATATATATATCGGCTTGGTGTAGTAATAATTTATATTCTTAACAACTTTGCGTTTGTATCAACTTATATGTATGAGTGTATAATAGATTTAGTTTTTGGCAACTTTTGCTTAAATGTGCGATAACTTTTATTTTTATGATAATTTATATATAAACTCGACAACTTACTCTTTTTTCTACAAATATTTATGACATCTTGTGTTTGTGACAACTTACGTACATAAGAGATTCTTTTTTTTACAACTTATACTTATAACAAATTATGATTTTGTGGCAACTTTGTTAGCATGATAACTTACAAATATTTTTTTGACAATTTTATATGTGTGGCAACTTATATATGTACATTGTAGCAACTCCTTCTATAATATCAAACTCAAATTTGCATATAAATTGCCACTAGTGCAAAATGTTTTCAAAATATATGCAAGCGGGATCTAGTTTTGTGTGTCTCGTCACGTAGAATACAATGGTGCAATCAGTATTCAAAATAGACATCATATAAAAGAGATAAAATAGTTTTTGTAAACCAACTGCATGTTAAAAAAGTTTCCATGGGCATGCTATACAGGTGGGAGAGAGAAAGCAAAACTTGGGAAAAATGTGCCAGACGGAGAGGTTGCACATAGTTCCATACAAAGAGGACCAGAGTGAAGAGGTCGCGCGCTCCACGTTAGCGAAGAGGTCGCGCGCTCCACGTTAGCGCGACCTGTCGCGCATTAACATGGTCCTTTCCATTTAGCCGTTGACCGCCCAATCCCACTTGTCAGGTGCTCCAGTGCACCTTTCCCCCTTCCTCCAGCCTCACACCGTGCTGCTCTTGCCTGCTCCCGCCTGTCTAGCGCGCATCCTCCTAGTCGCGGGGAAGAAGACAAGCAAATGCTGGTCACAGCCTGTCGCCCCCCGCCTCACCACCAGCCGTGCGCGCCCTGCCCCTGCCTCACCACGCGCGCTAGCCGCCAAACGAGCATAGCCACCTACGACGAACCCTAGCTCACCACCCCGGATGCCAACGACATGGGTGCAGCCAAGACGTCGAGGACCGCCGCGACCTGAAAACCCTAATGCTACCCCTACAAAGCCTTCTAGCTCCCAAGTTCGCAAACCCTAGCCGACCCCAGGCTTTTCCCCCTTGCCGCTGCCGCAATCTGAGGAGCCGCTCGAGCCGAGGACACCACTACAAGGCTTCACCAACCCAACAACGATCAACGACATCGACATTGCCACGCTTTCTGCATGGCTTCAACTCATTAGAGCACGCTTCCTAGCTGCCTCACCTTCTTCTCGAGCCACCTATTAGTGCCACCGCCATCCCTGCCACCCTCGTGCTGCCGGTGAGCTATGGCCACCAATGAACCCTCTTTAGAGCAACCCTAGGACCTTCCCGTCCTCTATGCTTGGCCATTGATCCATTTTTTTGCAGGAGCCATGCCATCGCCCCACTCCACGTCCAATAGCTCGGCGCCAATGCGGTCCGGCTCTGCCAGAGTGCCGTGGGCATCACACTCATGCCGCGGCCTAGGCTACGCCATCGCCCAAGCATGCGCTCACCCAAGCCTCCGACTGGCTGCAAGGTCAATGCTTTGGCCTTACCATGCGACGCTACTACCCCTACCTCATCACCGTCGAGCCACGCCACCGCCACACCGCGGCCCTAGAATCCAAGGAACCTACACCCCTGCTGCATCGGCTGCTAGGCCACACCTCTAAAATGCATTTTTAGAGACATGTGAGGCCATCACCCGCCCCTAGAAATACCACCATTTTCAGGGGCGGGTTATGACGTCATCCGCCTCTGAAAATGTTCCTTTTAGGGTGGGTGACGCCATCGCCCGCCCCTAAAACTGTGACTCATTTGTAGGGGCAGGTGATGGGTGATGATGTCACCCGCCCCTAAAAATGCATTTATAGAGGTGAATTAAAAGCTATAGTGATCTCACTGTATCCGTAGGAACGAGTTATTTTTTTGACTCGCCCCTAAAAAAAATAGGGTGTTGCTAACCCTGAGGCGCAGATCCAGGTGGGGAGGCTTCACAGTCCCGGGGTTAACCTCTTGCGGGAGGATGTGCCCAAGACCCGAGAAAGCCGGATGGTGCCATAACCATTAGTGTATGACTGGTGTCGTGTCGTTTAGGCGGTAGACAGATTGTCTGACTTGACTTTGAGTGGTCCAGGTGTACGACCTCTGCGGAGTTAAATGTATAGTTGCGCCCACAGTCATGGACAACCCTACATTCTGTTACTCTTACTAGAATAGTGTTACTTGATTTCTACCTCTTCTTGTGGTTACTTCCTGTCTGGGGTCATAGAGGTGTGAGGAACGGGAGTTTTCACACCGACTTGGTGGTTTTGAAGGTGTGTGCAGACCGGGAACTCGGGATGCCAAGACAGCCCGAGTTTTGAGATTGGATGATGACTTACTTATATTGTTGCTTGTGCATAGGAACCCACGACTTTATTTCTTAAAATTACTAAATTACTAGAATAGGCCACCTTAAAGCTTGCATACGAATTCTGATGTAAACCTATTCCATTCTTTAGGAATAGTTTGGTTAGATGCAGGATCCGACCCGGAGTTCGACCCTAACGATGATTGATTGTATGACTGAGACTCGTGCTTCGCTCAAGTCTGCCTGTGGAGAAATATCCCCAAGATGAAGGATGGCCCTGAAGCCTTTCTTCATGTTCGATTTTAGCCGGAGGGGCTTGTAATGGAACCGTGCTGCAATCCTTCGAATTATATAATAATTAAACCTGTGTATTGATTTAGTGTGTTGTATGATTGTGATATATTTTTAAAATGAGATCCGTACGTGGTACTGACTGATCCAGGCACTATCACGAAGGTATAGGGAGTCAGATTCTCGTTTCGAGAATCTAGTTAGATAGAGTACAAGTTCATATGATGGTGACGTAAAAAAAATGTTCTTGATATGATGTGAAATGGTACCAAATTTAGTGACATGTTTTTTTAGAAAATAATGATTTTACTCTTTCTATCAGCTATCTAGATGAAACATATAAGATATGAATGGATATATACAGGAACAAATACAAATAATTATCTTTTTTTATCTAGGATCCTATTTGACAAATAGTGTTAGCAGCATTGGATATCAAACATACGACTCTAAATATCCGATACGATAGGAAACTTGAATATATACACAGATTTTCATCCCTAATTTCATCCAACTGTAGATTCTCATGTTTTCTTTCTCTTAAAGTTCAGAAGGGCTCGGTTCAAGATAGGAATAATACCCATATATTTTCATCCCTAATTTCATCCAACTATAAAATCTCTTCTTTTCTTTGTTTAGGGCAAGTATATATTGGACATGTCTAATAGGCGATCTAATGCAATTACACATCATCATAAGACGATTAAATAGACGACCTCTATAAGATGTTATCGTAGCAGTACTATATTCCCAAATTTGCAAAATGAAAAAAAATATTATGATTAGCATGCCAACTAATCGTACAATGGTGAGTAAGCGGTCTCATTATTCTTAATTTTAATATATGAGTTGGTTGTTTTGGGAAGCAACCACCTCATTCTCCCTCCCTCTCTTCTCTGCATCATAAAAATTCTACATGAAGTGGATATATGAGCCAACCTATAAAATTGCTAACGTGTAGCAATATAGTCGCCCTTTGGGAGTGTTCAAAAGGGCATATCTTTTCTTATGCAATTTTAGCTCTTCCTAAAACGTGCTCATACAAAACATAAAATGTCATAATTTTTCATCAACGTTCAAAGAGTATTACTGTCTACTTCTTCTCTACATAACGTTTATGACTTTTCAAAAATGTCAACAATGTTATTTTCCACATATAAATATAAAGTTTTTTTAAAAAAACTTTTAAAAGCGTGTATACATGTACGTAAGCATCTACACCTAGTCACCTATAGTACGTGGACTCCAGGCCAAAGAAGACTCCAAAGACCGGCAGCACTTTCACCCGGAAGGAGAAAAAAAAACTAGTCAGGTACGGGGAAATCTTAACGATTTTTTGGTTTTAACCCTAAAGATTGCATACACTTTGGGTAACACCCGGTCACGCTTTTCTTTTTTTTTCAATATAATCTTTCACATGTAATAACATGTAACCAACCGATCACATTCGCAGCCACCTCCCAATTCTCCATACCCTTTATCCGGACCCACTAAACCAGCCAACGAGCCGCCCCTGTTGTCACTGTCCACGTGCCTTTTTCAGCGTTTACCCAAAGAGGTTACCCCAAGACATACATGCACAAACTTCCTTATTCAAAATTGCTGCCGCCCTTGTGAGTTCAACTGCCACTTCTATGGGTGACCCACACGGCGGCTACCAAAATATCCCATTTTTGTGGTGGCATCTGAACCTACGATTCCTACCAAAATTGCATAATTTTACATGTTATACAAAGGGCACGTGGTGAGCGCACAATGGACTTCCCTTTGGCGCACATTCGGCTCTTTTCTGAGATACTTCTGAACCAAGTGACTCACCACCTCTGATAATGACATCGGCCGCTTCTCCCAGACCCCTCTTTTCCGGCTTTTCATAAATCATTTTTTTTGTTACCAGTTGTATTAAAGCCTGGAATTCTGTTGGAGGTCGCGATTTATGGATCCGGTCTTAGTGTGTTAGTTTTTTTTTATCATGTTATGTTTGCATGACCGGATCCCAACCCGAGAAGAATAATTCTAATAATTCTTCCCCGGGGCCTATGGAGAACTGGGCCTCAGCAGGTTGTTTGGACGGCAAAATCAAGCTCATTTGCGCGCCGGTACAGCAGAGCTGAAGCTTCTACCCTGTTGATGGCAAACATGTTACAGAATTTCAATCATGTGATGGGTTATCTCGACAAGTTAGAAAACAAGGTTATGTATGTAGTAGAAAAAAAGGTTTAAGCAAATGAGAGTAGTAATATTCCTCACCATCCTGGGTGCACCACGAATCTGCCAGTGGATAGTGCCCAGTTCACCTTGTCTGTCCCGAGGGAGTTGGCAACAACATGAGTGACCCGATCATCAATCTGGTTCGTGCAGACTGCACCAAACTGCTCTGCAGTCTGCCACAGAGGATGCACGTGGGGTTTGGTATCCCCAATCGGGAAAACCCGGCTAAAGAGAATACGACAGCCAGCAAGGATCCTCTGCTGCTCAGCTGCTAGTATGCTTCGCACATCAGCCTCATTGAGGTTAGGATGAGAAAAGAAGTTGCGGTGAATCCGCTCAATGACCTACTCCCAGAGAGCACAATAACTCTGTTAGAACAATCAAAGATGGACTTCAGCCCAACGTAAGCTCAATTGTGGAGAAACAAGTGTGTACCGCCAGTGAAGAAGCAAGGGTACCATCCTCTGGCCTCTCATCTCTGTCTATCTCGAGAAGCGATGGTCCAGGAAGGCCAAATTGACGTCTGCTGCAGGGGAAATATGTGTATCTGCAGAAAATCTCATGGAAAGTGTTCAGTCAAATGTAGCTGCCATCAGTTCGTGTAGGTAGAATAAAAATAAACAGTGACACAAACCTCTCTACAACTATCAAATTATGTCTGTTGTGAGGCCACACTCTCACAGAATCATCTATGATTACCACTGCAGATTCCATCCCCAACACACCGTCCAGATCTTTACTCTTGGGCACTCGATCGTCACTGTCAAATGGATCACCATCATCACCTCTTGAGATGACTCGCCCCGCAAACAAGGTCCCAGTAGGGTCAAGAACCTTGGCCATCTCAGTAGCGTAGAGTTTGTTTCCCATGGTATACAGATGCAGCTCAAAGAGCTTACTCGCCTATAGCAAGGCAACAGACACGTCAAAAAATAACATCAGCGCAGAGACACTAAAGTCTCCATCTTTTTCCTTGAAAAAAATACACAACAAACCTTCTCAAGGAAGTTCCATATTCCTGGTCTCAGTTTCGTCCACATATTCATATGATGAAGACGATAGAGATGGCGTTCTGGCAATGACCTGTCCTGTTCCTCTTTCTGCCGTAAGATCTCTTCATATATAGAGTCCACTTCTATAAACTGAAGAAGTATGCAAAACATTAATGAGAAAACAATTAAACTTAGAACTCAAAGGCTAAAGCGTCTAATACCTTTGCAGAATTAAGTAGAGTGTGATCCAGATCAAGCACCAGGCATAGCTTCCGCGCTGAAAACATTTTTTGCTGTTCTGTGATCCGTCTTGCCCTTTCCTTCTGTATGAGAGCTTTCTGTTGTTCATCATAACCATCAAGGAGATGATCAACATCACCCCATGGGCTAACTGGCTGCACAGCTTCAAGTGGTATTGCAGGAGCATTTGCTGCATCAGCATTATGACCATTCTGTTCAACTGCTAGCCTCGGATCTGCCCTATTTATGCTGCCTGAGGTTTGTACCATGGAAGCCATAAGAGCTGTAGCAGCTAACTGTGAATTTGAGACAGGATCGACATGCTTTGTGCCCATGGTGAACGGCCGTGCAATGCTAGGCAGCAATGCTGGTTGAGAAACCATTGAAGTAGTCTGATCTTTGGTTCCCTGAGAATCTGGCTTAGTAGTTCCATTAGATTTGACTTGCTCCAAGCCCACTGCATCAGTTTTCTGGGCTACGTTACTATGAAGGATCCTCCTGGGATCACGGGGCTTCATACGTAGTACACCGGCATCGTTTTGTGAGTTCTACATAAATAAACTTAATGTTAGTAAAATATTCTAACAGAGAAAAGAGTTGGCATTAAATGAATATAGAGTACACCTTCGACTAATAACATATAAAAAAAGTAAATCAAGGTAAACAGTATGTACAGAAGACCATAATAAAGTATTACAAGCTTTACCAAAGGTGGTGTCTGCATAGGAACCTGTGGCCTAATGGAGGGAACTTGTGCAGCTTCTGTGGTCTTTGGAGCAGTGCCAGGTGGTAAAACCATGCCAGCAGTTCCAATACTGGTCATACCACTAGAGATGGCACTGGCAGTAGCTACCTGCTGAGGTTCCGATGCTGACATCTTCTGCTGTTCCATTTTAATCCAATTCATCAGCACTGTTGGGTTCACAGCAATATCCTTTAATAGAGAAGGCGGCAATGAAACAGCAGGAGGTGCACTGATTTGTGCAGAACTTTGATGGGGTTGCAAAAATGATGTATTTGTTCCACTGCTATTTGGCAGAGCCCTCATGTTGGTCATAAGCTGATTCGGATTCCCTGTTGGCACCAGCATGTTTCTTGGATCCCCGGAACCATTCCTAAATCTTTTTAACAAGTTTTCATCCACCTGAGGTTCATCCGCTGCCTTGTGTTTACGGTTAATAATTGGAACTCCAACACCCAAATTCCCATCCTTCACACGCTGATTCACATCTGTGGCACCAGCAGAATCACGGTTCAAAAACCTGAGCCTTGGATCTCTACTTTTGGATGTAGTCTTTAGTGCATGATTTGGACCAGCAGCCAACTGCTCAGCTTGTTTACCATAGCCAGGTGGACCACCTGCATAACTAACATTGCTGCTGCTGACTGTGTTAGGTTGGGAGGCAGGCATCTGACTTGTACTTGGCAGTGCAGTCTTCTTTGGAGCTGGGATGCTGGAAACTTCACCAAATATATCAGCTCCTTTGTCTGCAGATTTACCCTCATCACCAGAAGGAGTTGGACTTGGCAGATCATCACTTGGAAAGACAGATTTCTGCCCGTACTTCTGCTGATATGATGAAACAGCCTTCAGAGGATCATTTAAGGATGGATATATCGAATTCCTTCCAGGCTCAGCTCTCTCTGGGAAAGATGGACGCTCAGGTACCATTGGAAATGATCCAAACCCAACAGGCTTTGGCACAGGAAAAGGAGGTGCATTATCCCGTGTGGGCGAAGGTAAGCTGTTCTCGTCATAGTCTGCATGAAGATCCAACAAGGGACTAATCCTTTTTGCAGGTACTTCCAACCTCAGCAAGCTAGAGGCACTTAATGGATTTGCTGCTCCAGATTCAAATGGCAATCTCCCTGATGAAATCTGACCAGATGTATCCGGTACATTTGTCACTTTTGTGCCAGCACTGGTACTTGGGTCACTGACGTTGTCTTTTTCCTCGAAAACTAACTGCCTCACACGGCTGTCCAGCTGATGCACAGGAACAGGACAGAAAATTGAGGTTGCAACTTCAGAATTCAGCTCGCAAGTAGCAGAACAGAAACATTACTGACCTCATCTCTCTGGTCGGGTGTCAGCATGCATGAATATCTGTTCTTGATGTGAAACAACAACCTACATCATTCAGAGGAAATCATTTCAGTCACACAAAATGTGGCAGTTTTCTTCTGTAATTAGCTGAAGATGAGTCGTGTACTTCAAAAGCATTGTCTTATTATGCTCCCTCCTCGGCAAGTTGAACGACTTCGCCACCTGCAGCAATGCAATGTGAAGGGTCAGCCTTGTAGTCAAGGAAGGGAACCAACCTACACTTGGTCCAGGCCTTACAGTGGTGAGTGTGTCAATTCCAATGAACGCTTGGTGCACTAGGGGATCAAGAATTTGCACTGGGCTCCCATTCTCCGGGTACAGCGGCTTCAGGTTCTCAAAGCATGTACGCAGACGTGCGCACGTGCCCTCGAACGACCTGCAACACATCAGCACGAAAACTGGTTTTTCTCAGAGTTCAAAATTGACGTTGAAGCCACACTTCAACAAAAACATGAAGCATCCATCCGTACTTCTCAGCTTCCTCAATGGAGATCATCTCGAGCTCCTCCAGGATACTCCCCACGCGCTGGTCATAGTCCACCTCCACCTCCTGGGCGGCCGTAGCAGGCGCCGCGCCGCCGCACCCCTCTGCAACCACCGACTCCGACTTCTCATCGGAGTCCAAATCGATGGTCTCGGGAGGCGGTCGCGGGGGCGAGGACGAGCCCTCCACAGCCTCCCCCTCCTCAATCTCGCCCTCCTCCTTCTCCCCGTCCGAGGCGTCGTCCACGGCGTGCTCCACCTCGTCCTCGTCCACCTCCTCCTCCGGGGCCGGGCGCGCCACGAGCGGCTTCTTCTGCACGGCCTGCAGCCACGCGAAGCTGTGGAACGCCTGCCCGTAGCTCCGCGCCATGTACCCCATGGCCGGCGGGCCCGTCCAAGACCTAGATCTCAGCGGCGCCGAAGCACCGGCCCCCAACGCGCCGCCGGACGACGAGTCCTTCCTGAAGTCGTCGGCGGTGATCTCCTGTATCGACCCCGACGAGTCCCCGTCCGACCCCTCGCCACCGCCGGGGGCGGTCACCAAATCCCCGCCCGCCGTCACCACCGCCGACCGCGGCCGCTCCCGCGCCATCAAGCCGACCAGCCGCTCCTCGTCCTTGGGCGTGACCGTCACGCGCATATGCAACCCCACCTCCTACTACTACTTCCCTCCACCAACAGCCGCCCAAAAGTCCGTCACAAACTCCGGCGCACCGCCGCCTAGGTCTCGTCCGCGGCGCCCGAATCCGCCGACCCGGGCCTCGATCCGCAGCCCGCGCCGGCAACGAGCGCTCCCGCACCACAGCAGCAGCGCCAATCGACGGCCACGCACGCGCGGGGGGGGGGGGGGGGGGGGGGGGGGGGGCTGGTCGGGGGCAGCACGCGAGATTTGGGGAGAAAAAAAGGCTTCGAGGAAGAGGGGCGGGGGAAGGGGGGTGACGAGACGGAGGTGTAGAGCACGCCGGGCGGGATCCGACCGTCGGGGTTTGAGTTGGACGGTGCAAGATGCGGACACGTCTGCTACGGCGGGGAGGAAGCAGATGGCGGCGCGGCGACACGCTGACGTCATGCTCAGGATTGTTCCTTCTCTCGCTGCTTGAATTAAGGGTTTTTTTATCCATACCATTATAATTTCCTAACTTCTGAGATACGCCATTACAATTCACCTATTTTGAAATTTGCCATTACAATTCTTCATTTCTTTAAATCGTGCCATTTTATATGTCTTTGATGTCCTTGGACCCACCTGCAGACTCTCGTATTTTAGTATGGCCCAAAATACCCCTGCAGCTTCCCTGCCTGCACTCACTGACGTGTGGGGCCCACACGTCAGCTTCTTCTTCAACCTTCTTCCTCTTTTCCACCATGCGCTACTCACCTCCGCCCCCCTGCCGCCGCAGGACTGCTCCCCGCCGGGAGAGCCCCTCCACGGCCCGCCGTCGTGGCTGCATCCCACCAGGGACGCCGCCGCCCTCGCGTGGGCCCGTCGCCGTGGCCGCCTCCCTGCCAGGGACGCCGCGCGAACCACCTGCTCCCCACCCACGCCGCCGCCGCCCGCATCCCCGCCTTCGTGTCCCACGCCCTCGCCAGGCACCCGGACCCCTTCCGCCGCGTCCACCTCATGGCCACCCCCATGGCCACGCACCGGGACGAGCTCCCGCGCTGCCTGCAGCTCCTTGCCGCCCAGGGCGCCCAGGATCTCGTCCTCGTGAACCGCCCGACCCCGATCCAGGCGCACCTGCAGCTCCCTGGCGCCCTCCTCGCGTGCGCGGCCTTCCTCACGCCGGAGGGGGAGGGCGGAGTGGAGCAGGCCGCCGGTGGCGGCAAGCCCGCGCAACTGGCCTCCTCGCGCGGCGTCGGCAAGCCCGCCCGAGGGCGCGGCGGCGGCCAGCCCGGGCAAGGGCGCGGCGGCGGCCTGCCCGCGCGAAGCCAGGCGGGGGAGGAGCTCGCCCTAGGGGGAGCAGGCCGCCAGCGGCGGGAGGAGCTCGCTGGGGAGGGGGCGGTGAGGGCGGAGGGGAGCAGGCCGCCGGCAGTGGCGGGGGAGGGCTGAAGTGAGCCGTGTGGGGTGGAGGCCAGAGGTTGAAGAAGAAACTGACGTGTGGGGCCCACACGTCAGTGAGTTGAAGGGAGAGAAGCAGTAGGGGCATTTTAGGCCATACGAAAATACGCAGGTCTGCGAGTGAGTCCAAGGGCATCAAAGACGTATAAAATGGCACGGTTCAAAGAAACGAAGAATTGTAATGGCAAGTTTCAAAATAGGTGAATTGTAATGGCGTATCTCAGAAGTTAGAAAATTGTAATGGCATAGATCAAAAAAACCCTTGAATTAAACGCTGAGGTAGAACTGAGAGAAGAGTCGAAAAAGTACGGATGGATTGAAACTTTGCAGCCAACTTTAACATAAAAATAAAAAAAAAATAAAAGAAATATGTGAATCTTATATTGTAACGAATATGGCACCATTTATGCCATTTCGAGTGATTTTGGTGATCAAATGAAAAATCAATCAATGGGACTAATGATTTTGTTAAGAGAACATTTATAGTCTCATGGATGAAGTAAAAAGGTCATGCCAAGCAAAACACGAAGAAAGAACTCAAAGAAACGCTGAATTGGACGAGTTCTACCGAAACCAGTAGCACCGGAAGAACCGATGCCCTAGCATCGATGCATCCGACGCCCTATTGGGTGGCACAAGTCTATGCGCCTCTGGACATCAAGTGAAGCACCGGATGAACCAATGGTGTCAAGAGAAGCATCGGTGCATTGGACGTACTGTGTTCCAGAGACGATGCAAGTCGCGTAAGAGCCAAGTCTTTAGCACCGGTTGAACCGGTGAAGCATCGGTGCATACCATCGATGCAATGACGCCAGCAGAAGAGAAGAGGGCCAACGGCTAGTTGAGTGTTGTGAGTGACCAGTTTAACCGACGGCTAAGCATCGGTTCAACCGGTGGTCACTGTGTCAGCTGTCAGGAGTTCAACGGCTACTTCGGGTCTTAGAGTGACCGGATGAACCGACGCTACCCCAGCCAGAGGCATCGGTTCATCCGATGATACGCAGATTTTCTGCTGACCGTTGGAGCAACGGCTACAAGACTTGATGGCCTATATATACGCCTCACCCCGGTCATTTGAAGTTTGCTGGAGTTGCTAGAAGTCACACACACACACCCAAGATCATCTCCAAGCCATACAAGAGCCCATTGATCATATCCTTATCCTTGAGCACTAACCTTATAAAGTGTGAGTGCTAGATTAGCTCTTAGTGAGTGAGATTGCAAGGCCTTGAGCCTTTGTGCTGTGGTTCTTTAGTGAACCAAAAGAAGAGCTTGGTGCGCCGGCCCCTTAGAGCTGTGAAGCTCGCCGGCATCGTCATCGACCCTCCGACTTGGTGTGGAGCGGCGACGACACTTTGTGCGGGGGGACGTGGAGACCCCATCCTTTGTGGAGAAGCTCCTTAGTGGAACTCGGGGCCAAGGTGACCGTGATTGTGTTCACGGAAGAGATTTGGTGGCCGAGTAGCAATACTCTTAGTGAGTGCTACAACAACGTGGATGTAGGTGTGCCTTTGTGGCTAACCGAACCACGGGATAAACACCCGCGTCAAGAGTTTGCTATCTCCTATCCCGCTCATTAAGCTTCCGCATTTCATACTAGCAATTTATATGCATTTACTTTCATAAAATAGTTTCTTGATAGGAAAGGCTATAGGTTGCTAAATTCTTTTGGGATAGGGGTTTCACACTAGAACAACCATAGTTGCACATCTATAGAGTTTGTTTTAGTTTAAGTTTTGTGCAAACTAGTTGGAGCCATAGGTCTAAGTTTTGAGAGTGCCTAATTCACCCCCCCTCTTAGGCTAGAGCACCCGATCCCTTTCAAGTGGTATAAGAGCCATGACTCACTCCTCTCACAAAGGAAGCCAATTCTATTGGCAATTTGTATTTACCGGCTCACTTGATCGGTTAGGCTTCACCGCCTAGTGAGTTAGCTCTTTTAGGGGAAGGGATAGATTCTCTAGAATCTCCTCCACGTTTCGATGGCACGGGCTTCCAACGGTGGAAGATCTTGATGCAATCACACCTCCAAGCAAAGGGCCTAAATGTTTGGAGAGTAACGAGTGAAGGAACTAAGAGTAATAGTCAATAAGAGAAGCAATATGATGCTATAGCCAAGTGTGCTATTTTAAACTCTCTTAGTGAAAATGTGTTCAACCGTGTGTTTGCTTGCGAAAATGCTAATGACTTATAGAAAACTATTAGTGAGAACCATGAAGGCACAAAAGATGTTGAAAATGAAAAATATCATGTTCTCATTGATAAACTTAATAGCTTCAAACAACTTGATCATGAAAATGCTGAAGCTATGTACTCACGGTTGAATATTCTTGTGAATGAGATTAATTCTTTAGATGTGAAGAAAATTGAAGATTTGGAACTCATTCGCAAGATCCTTCACTCACTCCGAAGGCCGGACTATGATTTGGTGACAACAATTTTATATGAAAAAGATCTCAACACAATGACACCAAACAAAGTCCTAAACAAGGTGATCACCCATGAGCTACGTCATGATATCAAGCCAGGAGCGCCACCTTCTTCACCAACACATAGTGCACTTGCATGCAAGTAAGTCAAAAAGTTGAAGAAGATGGCCATCAAAGGTAGCTCAAGTGAAGAGGAAGAAGAGGAGGCATGCCAAAGCTCCTCAAGTGATGATCAAGAGCCAATGAACCCCTACCTTTACAAGCAAGTAAAGAAGATGAATAAATGCTTGAAGGAAATCAACTCCATGGGGTACTCCGGTACTGGTTGCTGGAGGCACAGGAGGAACAGCTGCATTATTTGGAATGTCTACTGCATTCACACCATAATGAAGTAAAATATTGGCTAAGTGAATTAGAAATATTCATATGAAAGTGGAAACGTGAATTGGAATCAAGAGTGTAAAAGACCACTCGACTTACTTGGATGGTTCTGACTCAAAGGAATCTCATGAGCAGTCGTTACAACATCATGATTACGACAATGTGCGGCGGGATCAGGAAAATTGCCATCCAAATTAGGGCCGGATTCTGCATTAGAGACCAAAACCGTATCTTGCACATTTCTCGGACGGTTTTGTATTGGAGGGTCAGGAGGTCCGGCAAACTCTTGTTCCCGCGATAACCCACGAGCGTGGAGAGGGGCGTGAATGGCAATATTACGAGGGGGAGAATGCATACGAGGGCTTGAATCACTTGACAACTTGCGCACTAGCAAATCCATTACTGGAATTTCATTATTCATGACACCATTTATGTAATTCTCCCAATCATCCTGGCATGCAATTGTGAGCAGCCGACTATGGTAAGTTAAGTCTGATTTAACATAGTGAAGTACCCCTTCAACTTTGAGTTCACCCTCATTTGAATTGCAATGAATCTGATCAAGAGCCCTTGCAAGCACCTCAGCAAACAACGGACGTCTAACGAACAAGAAAGGGATCCTTTGCATTCCAACAAATCTAATATTTCCAAAAATCATCTTACTCGACACTTCCTCCATGATAAACGGTGACTACATTGTCCATCTACTTGTATGCAGAACACGAGAGTAATTATAGATACAATGTAGATAAATGAAATGGTTCATATATGGAGACTTGCTAATTAATTTCTAACTAATTCCAACCTCAAAATATCTCAAGTTATTGACGCTTGCTTACTAATTTCTAACTAATGTCGAACTAAATTCATTGTTCGCAGAAACTTACTAAATATTTGCTGAATTCATTACAAAAGTACTAGCTAAATTGCTTGCTACATTACTACCTAAATTGCTAAATTACTAACTAAATTACAAAATCAAGTATAAACTAAATTTCTATATACAATTTTGCTAATTAATTACTAACCATTTGTAACTTTAAGCTGAACTAGCATATTTAAATTGATGAACAAATATCTCACCTTGACGCTAGGGCAGGGCGTCTGTGGGCCGCGGGGCAGGGCGGTGAGCCGGAGGCCGGAGCTGCTGCGGCCGCCCCCACGCCGGCGAGCCGAGGCGGGCCTCCGCTGCCCGCTTGGCCGGGCCAAGCCTCGCCGCCGCGGCGGCAGGGCATGCCGCGGCCGACCTCACCGAGCCGCGGTGGGCGTCGTGCCCACCCAAGCCGAGCCTGGGCTGCCGCGCTGAGCCTCGGCAAGGCCAACCACAACGGCGGGCGGGGGCTGCGGCGGCGCAGAAGGGGAGTGACCGAGCGAGGTGAGCGTCCGAGAGAGGGAGAAGAGAGAGGCGGGTCGGCTCGGAAGGGAGGAACGTCTGCTCTTTATTGCTCCCGCTCGGCGCCAAGATTACGGCGTCAAGATCTACGGCGCCGACCTCGGCCACGTCAGCTGCCACGTCGGTGTACATGTGGCGTGAAAGGTCGGTGCCACGACCTGTGGCGCTGACCTCCTGGATACAAAAACAGAAATCATTTTACCATGGGTCTATTTGTGAAAATCTTTTGTGAAAAGGGTCAACAAGCAAAAAAAGGCGCCCCCACCCTGCTATAAGGGATGATGATGGATCGGAGTCGGTGTAATCGTATTGTTGTGTAGGATATATGGGCATGTGCCCCCCCCCCCCACCCCCCCACGAGAGTAATTACAGATACAATGTAGATAAATGAAATGGTTCATATATGGAGACTTGCTAATTAATTTCTAACTAATTCCAACCTCAAAATATCTCAAGTTATTGACGCTTGCTTACTAATTTCTAACTAATGTCGAACTAAATTCATTGTTCGCAGAAACTTACTAAATATTTGCTGAATTCATTACAAAAGTACTAGCTAAATTGCTAGCTACATTACTACCTAAATTGCTAAATTACTAACTAAATTACAAAATCAAGTATAAACTAAATTTCTATATACAATTTTGCTAATTAATTACTAACCATTTGTAACTTTAAGCTGAACTAGCATATTTAAATTGATGAACAAATATCTCACCTTGACGCTAGGGCAGGGCGTCTGTGGGCCGCGGGGCAGGGCGGTGAGCCGGAGGCCGGAGCTGCTGCGGCCGCCCCCACGCCGGCGAGCCAAGGCGGGCCTCCGCTGCTCGCTTGGCCGGGCCAAGCCTCGCCGCCGCCGCGGCAGGGCGTGCCGTGGCCGACCTCACCGAGCCGCGGTGGGCGTCGTGCCCACCCAAGCCGAGCCTGGGCTGCCGCGCTGAGCCTCGGCAAGGCCATCCACAACGGCGGGCGGGGGCTGCGGCGGCGCAGAAGGGGAGTGACCGAGCGAGGTGAGCGTCCGAGAGAGGGAGAAGAGAGAGGCGGGTCGGCTCGGAAGGGAGGAACGTCTGCTCTTTATTGCTCCCACTCGGCGCCAAGATTATGGCGTCAAGATCTACGGCGCCGACCTCGGCCACGTCAACTGCCACGTCGGTGTACATGTGGCGTGAAAGGTCGGTGCCACGACATGTGGCGCTGACCTCCTGGATACAAAAACAGAAATCATTTTATCATGGGTCTATTTGTGAAAATCTTTTGTGAAAAGGGTCAACAAGCAAAAAAAAAAAGGCGCCCCCCACCCTGCTATAAGGGATGATGATGGATCGGAGTCGGTGTAATCGTATTGTTGTGTAGGATATATGGGCATGTGCCCCCCCCCCCCCCCCCCACCCCGCTCGAATAGTGTACAAGCAGAGCATTGCTCTGCCCTGGACCGGCCCTCTAGTAGCTAGTATAGTAGCTTCATACCGCCTGGTCCGTGCTTCGATTCAGTGGAGATGAACAAATGAGCGAGTCTGTGAATTAGTAATCCTAACCATAACGCAGTAGTATGCATATTATTTATTTAAAAAACACTTCATCACGTGTGGTCGCTGGTCGGTGCTTTGATTCTATGAAGATAGATGAGCAGAGAGGTGAGTGAGTAATCCTAACCATAATGCACGAGTTAAAAATAGAGGTCTTTTACGATGCACAATACTACCACTTGATAGTATGTAGTATAAAAAAGATCCAACTGCTTATTAGAAGGGTTAGTGTAGCGAAAATGGTCTCTCATGCCATATTTCAATATAATGTTTTGGTGATTGATATAGACAACACAACACTTGGACTAATATGATTATTAAGATGACCATTCTCAGGCTTTTAGATTCAAGTGATGACAAAGAGAAGATAGGCGTAACTAGGCCCGAATTGAAGAGACCGTGATGACAAATGATAAGAATTGAAGAGACCGTGAAGAAATCCAAGTCAAAGAAATCAAGACAGAGATACTTTAGTATCACCGGTTGAACCGGCGCTGAAAAAATGACATGTCGGTGCATTGACTTGGAGCACACCAGGAATTTTGGTTTCACCGGTTGAACCGACGTTAGGAAAGTTGAAAACGTCGGTGCAATGGACCCAGAAGCTGAGGCAAGGTCTATACACAGGATGAACCGACGATCGGGTCTTGGTGAACGTCGGTGCAATTGTCCAAAGAGTTTGTTTTTCAGAGTTCACAGGACAACTACACTCACCGGTTAAACCGACGCAGCATCGGTTGATTGCCCGTACACGTAACGGCTAGTTTTTGAGGCGGGCTGTTTAGTATCAACGGTTGAACCGACGATGGCTATTGGAGGTGTGTCGGATTAACCGGCGTTAAGTATTTTTTTGACAGCTTTTCTCCAACGGCTATATTTGCTTGTGCTGCCTATATATACCCCCAAGGCCAGGTCATTTGAGGTTGTTGGAGACTGGAAGTTCTATTGAAGATCAACATCAACTCCATCCACCATATTGAGCTTAGTGCCACATTCAAACTTAGAATAGCTTAGTGCAAGTGTGAGCTTGAAAAGCTTAGTGCTTGGGAGGACTTGATCTTGCGAGATCAACCTTGAGCAAAGTCTTGCTGCGGCAAGCAATCATTGTATTCGTCGTGTGACCCTCCGACTTGGTGTAGAGCGGCAACGACACTTTGTGCGGGTAAGGAGACCCTTCTTGGTGAGAAGCTCCGATAGTGAAGACGGTGCCGTTGGTGACGCTTTGAGAGAGACGGTGGCGGTGGCCTTGTCTTGGTGACTTGGGGTCACTTAGGCTTTGCTTGTCGGGAGCCTTGGTGGCGAACGCAAGACGGTGATCAAGCGAAGAGACTCGGCATCACACTTGTTTGTGTTGGACAAGTGGCCGTGGACGTAGGGAGGGACTTGGTGTCCTAACCGAACCACATTAAATCATGTGTCTTGGTGTTTTCACGGGAGTTTGCATATTCTCTTCCTTAACTCTTTACTTACCGTGTTACGTTTCCATATTTACTCTATCTTGCGTGCATTTACTTTCCTAGTTAGTTTGATTAGGATTGGTTATAGGTTGCAAGTCTTTTAGGGATAAGTAGAGAGTAGTATAGATAAACCTTAGTCATAACTAGTATGCGTAGGACGTGTTAGGTTTATCCTATGCAAATAGATTGAGGCCTAGGATAGAAAGCGATTAGCGACCCTATTCACCCCCTCCCCCTCTAGGGTGGGACACCCCGGTGATCCTTACCGTTAGGATTGTCATTATTAGCTTAATATAAATTGGGAAGAATTTTTTTTTTTTACAATTTAGCCCCATCAATCCATCTGCTCTCTCGTTCGTACCAGGCCGCCAGTCGCCGCCGCCCGCCCGCCCGCCCTTCCCGTGCGTCGTGAATCTCACGATCGCCGGGCCGTCAATCGTGCCCCCTCCTCCTCCCTTCCAGGTCGTCGGCCCTCATCGGACGCTAATCGTGGTGGCGCCCCTGACCGGCCACAGCCTCCTCCCCGACCCTATGACTGCGTGCGTCGGGCATCATCGTCGTTGGCGGCTAGAAGATCGGGTTCCCGCCCCTGGACAGGCGCTGGTGGCCCTTGCCACGCGCAAGGCCGTTGGCGACGCCGGCCCTATCTGGTAGAGCTCTTTTACGGTGCAGTTGCACTGTAAAAGTCCTCTAAAAATAATTTATTTTCTTTCTTTGTAGGACAACACAATGTCGTATATTTATTTATTTGTTTAAAAATTGCAAGGGGCTAGTGTCGAAATTACTTGAATATATATAGCTTGGCAAAATTAGTTACATACATGATGGAACACATACAAATGCGTAACGCCTTTCTCTTCCGTGATACTGTATGATTTATTTTTCTCTCTCTCTTAATTTGGGTCCAATCTGATGCCCTGGCCTGAATTTTGATACTTGTTTGGTATGAAATTTCATTTGCGCTTTTATGACCCGTGCAAAGACGCATGCATTTAGGTTCAGATGAGTACACATGACCGATGGAAGTACAGCAAACCAACATATGGATTGGAACGAAGCTGATTTCGTTCGCTATTACTCTGTTCGGCTGGCTGTGGCGGGTAGCTGGTGGTGCTGATTTGCTGTGAAAGAAAAATATTGCTAGCTAGCTGGTGGCCGGTGCTGATTTGGTGTGAGAGAAAAGCACTGCTGCTAGTTGCCAGCAGAACAGAATGATATATATGTTCAACATTCATGTGGCCACGGAATGTGCTTGATGGCAGTGCTAACTATTCCTGTTCTCTTTTCCACAGTATGTATGCATGTTTATATCTTTTTGGAGTCAATAATGTAATCGGTAAAGAATTAACCCATGTAATATAATTGGATTAGATCACTGGAGTAAAAAGGAAAACTGGAACAAGACAATCATATGGGATCTTTTTTCGGATAATTTCAAAACAAAGGTATGGATGGACTAACTAGGTGATGATCTGTACCAATCCACAGCATATATAGCAATATAGCATGAATTCCGAATCAAGCAACAATTTTCCACTATATCAGTTTGGCACACAGAGAGTTCAAACAAATCTTGTGAAAATGATATTCCAATGCCTCGTCAATGATTGTACTGACAATTCACAAGTGCGTCGGTGCAGGAACATGGTGATGAATCCTAACATGAAGAATCTTTCAAAAAGACGCAGCCACGTCACGTACAGCTAAAAATTGGCGGGAACAAGAGCTGGGGATCGGAGCCCAAACAAATAAAGTAAAGACGTACGCTAGGCTGGAAAGGAGCTAAGAGGAAGAAGAAGAAAATCGATCCTGGCCAACCAACAACGTTCATCATTCTTCCAACAAAAATAAAATAAAATGATGGAATCATCCGACGAGCTTGTCGATGAGTTCGGCGGCGTCCTGGATGGTGGTGATGTTCTGGGCGTTGTCCTCCTCGACGGTGATCTTGAACTCCTCCTCGAGCGCCATGACGATCTCCACGGTGTCGAGCGAGTCGGCGCCGAGGTCCGTGAACTTGGACTCGGGCGTCAGCGCCGCCGCCGCGTCCGCGCCCAGCGCCAGCCGCTGCTTCACGATGTCCATCACCTTGCTCACCGTCTCCGGCTTGGCCTGCAGCAGCAGGTGTCGCTTCCCAGTTCAGATAGATCGAAACTGTTGGGGGGGGAAATTTAAAATTTGCAAGCACCGCCGCTGGACGTTACCGCGTAGACGCGGAAGCGAGGTGTTCGCAGGGAGACGAGGCGGCTTCTCGTCGCCCCCATGGAGATGAGGCTCCGGCCTGAAACCCTGCTTCCCTGAAAGTTTCAGTGGCACAGTCAGATTATTCAGAGGAGAGGTGAAAACGTAGGGTAGTTTTTGTTTGTTTTGACAGATAAAAAAACATAGGGGTGCAAAGTGATATCTTTTAGGTGCACCTCCAACCCTCTTTAATTCAAAATTTTGTGTTGGAGGTGCATCTAAGGATCACCTCTTTACACCCCTAAAAAAACATGTATGGAGCATAGTTGGCTCTCTCTGCAACAAAATGCCTTGGGAGGTGAGATCTTGAAGCAGGCAGAGTAACTTACTGTAGGAGGATTTTACAATTTTGTTCCCTATCAAAAACCATGTTCAACCCAATTATCCAAAATTCCAAATCAGGAAACTCCGTTATGGTCTAGCTGGTACACCCCCAAATGAGAGGGGGAAAAAAGTTTGTATCACATCCTGTTGAGCGGCCGGCACCTGGGCCGGATTAGCCGCTGGTGTTTATTTCTTTTTTCCTTCATTATTAGGAAAAAAAACTCTAAACACACTCGCCATTACTCTGAATTTGCTTGAGGCAACAAGTACTCTACTTTGGGAAAAAACGATTGAGAAAAAACAATTGAAAAAGCAGGCAAGCCACGAACCATCGAGGACGAGGAGAAAGAAAGAAACAGCTAAGACAAGCTACTATAGTATTTCACTTGGGCTGAAATTACTGAATTGTGGTGTGCTAGTAATTACTAAGCACAAACTGGAAAAAACAATTGGGCGAAGAAATAAATAAATGCATGCTACCGAGCACAGACAGAGCCGTCCGAATCCACACTCCCGGCGCTTTACCTTCCAGCTCAGGGTGGTCGCCGTCGCCGCACCGAAGCCGCCGGCAATGGCGGAGACGGCCGATAAGGTGGCCATGTATGGTAGCGCCGCCGACGGGAAGGGCAACACGGCCTGCCGGGAGGGAGGCTGGACGGAGGAACAGGGGAAACTAGCGGTAGGGGGGGGGGGGGGGGGGGGGGGGGGCCACCACCGTGTTGTGTTATCGCTGCGCGGTGGGTCCAGCAGCCAGCGTTTCTTGCTGTTGTTTCTTTTTAGGAAAGGAGGGCCCACCTAGTCTAGAACCCTATTGGCGCATGAGGCAGTCTCAACCCAGACTCTACTATGGAGTCTAAACCTCATATTTATTGTGTTTTGCTGATGTGCCAGTATATTTATGAAAGAGAGAGGGAGAGAAATCAAGACTCCAAGTCTTCACGCAAATCAAGAATGAATGTGAGAGAGACAAGTGAGTCATATAAATTAAAATAACACACTTTACATTGAAAAGTATAGTTTCTTGTGATGGAGTCTTTGAGACTTAGGCCGTGTTTGGTTGCAAAATTTCAAATTCCAAATTTTTTTTTCCGGCACCTGCATGGAGACTTAAATCTAGACGAAATAAAAAACGCATTGCGACTGCTGTCTGTAAATGGCGAGACGAATCTAATAAACCTAATTAGGCTGTAATTAGATGCTAAATTGCTACAGTAATACTACAGTAAACAACATCTAAAGACGGATTAATTAGGCTCATTAGATTCGTCTCGCGATTTACAGACGAGTTCTGTAATTATTTTTGTGATTAGTCTATGTTTAGTACTTCAAATGTAGAAAGATGACTTTTCAAAAACTTTACATGAGGCAATCAAACACGGCCTTAAACTCTATGAGTGGAGTCTGCATTGGACTACCCTGATCCGAGTGAGTGATGAGGATGCTCTTTATTTCCTTTCAGACAGACAGGCGGACACAAAACTCGTGTTTCCCTCTCCCTGCATTGTGAACCGGGGCAGCAAAGATCAGCCGATAGTTGTTTCAAATAAAAAAATCTGTCGAGAAACGAACGACATGAGAGCTTTAAGTTATTTTCGCAATTACACGTTTATTCTTCCTCGAGATGCGTTCTTAGTGAAACCACTCGTTCAGACATGATCGTGTAGCATTGACCTCGGACTGCTCCTCGGGCCTTGCCGTTGAAGAAACATGCACGACCATGGCTAGGGCTGGCTTGGTCAGGCCACCACGCCAGGACGGAGCTCCATTTGTCCAAAATAAGGTTCTAAAGTAGTATAAATATTTAAATTAAAGAGAATTAAAGGTGTAACTAAATGTTATCAATTTGCATATTAAGCGAGCGTATGTTGCCTCGCAGTTAACTTTAGATTTTAGCCTAATTTCAATATTGTATAAAGCTTGAACACCGCATAATACAAAGTGTGGAGTTTTACTGTTGGAGAGTTGAAAACTTGAATTCCTTCGGCCGAAGTTAAACTGTCCGTCAGGTATAGCGTTGACTGCCGTATCATACAAGTAGGACTTGTCCAATTTGACTAGAAATGTGGACCGTTTTGAATTTCAATGAAACTCAAATTATTTTATTTTAGCCTCGGAATAACTAAATATAGTTTTGGGAATAACTAATAATAATATTTTCGAAATTTGAAATTTTCATAAAGGTCGACATGTGTGATGCATTTGTTTGTTTTGAAACTACGACCAATCTACTATTCCAATTTGGATTTAAACCAAATTTGAATAATTTATCCTCGTCAGAAATACCTGAAGTATTTTCTAAACCTATGGCACTTTAATCAAACCAATAAAGTCCAAGCAAGCTCAACAATCTCTCTTTGAGACTTTTACCTGTTTATCCTTATGTTAAGTGTTCTTGACCTTCATATCCCTATTTTTTTCAGTCGCACCTGTATGTCCTACTACCAACTTATCTTTACCCCTATACCCTTCCGTCCATGTGCCGTTAGAAGATAACGGAAGCAATGCCCTGACAGGTGGGACTCAACACTGGAAATGACCTATTGCCCCTGGGTATCCCTTTACTCATATTCCCAAGTCAAAAAAAAGAAGCCCCCCCTCCCCCGATCAGATCGGATCGGGAGGCACGCGCCGACGCCCCTGCCGTCGCTGGCCGCGGCCTCCGGCCAGCGCCCCTCTCCGGCTGAATGTGGCAGAACCACCTGAATTATCCTGGCTCAAGTGCGCTGGAGATCACCATAAAGGCAACACCGACTCAACGCACTTCAAACAGAACAATTCTTGGTCTGTCGGGTAACGTCCCGATACAACCACTGGATCTCGGATCGAACAAGCATACCCCGCACGAAGGCGAGTCCAGAGATATCACAACCATATATTTTACAACACATGCATATCAGTTATTACAACAAGTTCAAAGTATTATTACAAACATAAACTCAGTAAAACATTATACAAAATATAAGTTTAAAGTTCAGAGTTAAGCAGCGGAGAGAAAACACGACGGGTACAACACGTCGCAAAAGTATACCAAGCTAACCCAAGCAATATATCACTCGTCAGGGTCATTGCCGGCCGAAGACGGATCCCACTCTACGGACCAGCCAGGGGGCAAAGAATAGGGCCAAGTCAGACTAGCGGTCTGGTCCTCAAAACTCATACCTGAAATAGGATTCAACAGCAAGACTGAGTATACTAATACTCAGCAAGACTTAACCGTCAACGGATATACTTAGTCCACTTAGCTAGACTATGCAGGGTTCTGTGAGGTTTTGGTTTTTTTTTTGCTGAAAAGCAATAAAGAGTATGTCCTTAATTTCACATTTTAGCTTTCAACATTCTAGTTGATTAACCATTCTATGTAAGCAACTAATTCTAATCAACCATGGTAGAACTTTAGTCAAACATCAAGATTGATCATCATAACATTGCTCTTATTACTCTGTGTGGCAAAGAGATCAAGTAGTCTCAATATCTGCGAGAGACGGACGATTCGAATCGGATTTCCAACCTTGCAAGGTAAACCTAACACACATGTTTGGAACACCGTCGGGTCGTTCCCAAACAACCGTTGATCTTTCATTCCGGCCTGTGGATAGGGTCACTCTCCCTGACTACAGGGCACCAATTTCCTCCCTGCACCCGTGGTGTTGCGTAACATAAACATAAATAAAAATCTATCTCTAAGAGAGAGTGAAAGGTATATCCACTCACCGGTCCGATCAGCTACTAGGCTTACCGCGTACCATATTTACGGCATGTGGCTAGTATGTTCAAACACTTAACCACCGCTACCACACACCGCAACCTTAACAGATTTCATCAACACAGACGGGGTCTCACCCAAGGTCATGATATCGAACACGACCCCGTCCGTCGTCCTTATAGTTATTGCAGAAAGTAAACAAGCAACTCCTATAGAGCTCGCGAGTAACAGGCAATCACTCGACTTTTACCGGTCCTATTAGTATAGCAATTAATCGAACTCAAGTCTAGTGTTCAACACATAGGTTCCTAGGATCATGCATCTAGGGTTTCAATTCAAATCCTAAGAACTGTAAATGCACAAGTAAGTAGTATAAAAAGTGCATAATTTGAAATACTGAGTTTATGTCCGGGGCTTGCCTTCGCGGTAGTCACTAGCTAAAACAGCCTTGGGCTCTTCCGGACTTTGGTCCGGGTCTTCAGTCAGTACAGTGGCGTTCAGCTAGGCTTCTTGATCACCTTCTTCGAAATCCGGGATCAGCTCGTATGTCATGTCCGATAAAACAGTCGTATCTATATGTGATACAAGAAACGATATTACAAACACATACATTTCACGATAAAATTGTAGTCTAACAAATAGCAATCATACTTAGCATATGGGCAATTGTTTATAGAGTAGTTGCTTAACAAGTCTTACTACACCAAACAACATGATTAACCTCACAAACTAAGTTTTAGTTAACTCATATAGCATGTAAATCATGGTTTGCTAAGAATTAAATAACTCAGCACACAAGCAGCATTTAAATTCAGAAACATTACTGCAAACAGGAGGTACAGAGAGCAATCTATCCTGTAAATTTATACCAAATTATGCAGCCAATTATTCAGAATAAAATATTTATTCAGATAGCACCTAGAAAAAAAAATTAAATTCTATAGAACAAACTACAACACTTATGAAGCTCAACATTTCTCAGAACATGCTTCATATGTTTATGAACATCATATAAATTTTTCTGAATTTATCTAGGCATAAAAAATAAGTAATAATTTTGGCAAAATTAAACCACATAGGGTAAAACTAATTATTACAGAAAGTTCTATATTATTTCTGGTTCTCAAATTTTACAGGCATGAATATATGACCAAAATAGAGTTCTATAAATTTTCTCAGATTTTTCTAAGCAAGGAAACTATTTATCACAATTGAAGCCTACTTAACCAGCATTAATTCAACGATGTAGTTAAACAGATCTAAAATTTCTCAAACTTGTGCAACAACAAGGCTTTAGTAACATACAACCATGGAAAAAGTTTCACACTCAGAACTATAATATTTTTACCAGCACGAATACATTAGTAAAACTAGTAGATCTAGGAATCTTGAAACTTTGACCTAGTTAAACATGTCAAAAAGGGTTCAAAATTTTACCAGGCACTAGTAGCACTGCAAGACACTTGGTAGCCAAAAACCACATAAAAGTACTGAGTACAACTCCTAGAACAATTAAAGCCTATTTATTCTATTCTTTTTCTTGGATTAAAAAGCAGACCTAAACTGAAGATGTGCATGTAACAAAAGTTGTAGGCCTTATAACAAGGATTCCAAAACATTTGGATTTGAATCTTTCTGATTTTTCTACGAATTTCTAGGCATTATCAAATTTCAGCCTAGAAACAAAAAGAAAAGGATTGAAATCTTGCAGCTAGGCCCCTAGAAAGAAAAAGATGCTTGCAGAAAGGCCCTTGGCCGGAGTCAGAGCAGGGGGAGGGATTTGACCGGCCGATTCCGGCGGCTCTGGTCGCCGGCGGCGAGGGTGGAGGGGCTGTGGAGCTTCAGGGCGCCAAGCGCTACCTTCTGGTGGGTTTGGGTCGAGGAGGAGGCGGCCAGAAGGAGGTCGTCGACGGAGAGCAGCGGCGGTCGGTGCACGGGATCGGCGGCGAGGGTGTTCTGGTGGAGGATAGGCGACGAGGAGCGGTCGGTGAGCTGCGCGAGAGCGAGGCGAAGCTATTGGCGGGGTCTGCGTGGGCGGAGCGGGTCTAGAGAGGCGGGGCGACGGTGAGCTCGAGCTCGCCGGCGTGCGGGCGGACGACGACGGTGTTCTGGGGGTTCGGGGTGGGGAGTTGGCGAATGAGTGAGGGGAATGCGTTGCGGGGTGTCCCCTGGTGCTGAGGCGCGCGAGAGATGGGGAGCTGGGGCTCTATCCCGAGCTTGCCACGACGGCGGCGAGGTGGCGGCCACGAAGCTCGACGGGGCGGCGTGGCGAGGGGAGGAGGGATCCAGCGCGGAGGGGAGTGGGGCCAAGGGGTCGCGGAGGTGCCGCGTGGGGCGGTGGGGAAGCAGGAGCTGGCCTGCGGCCCTCCTCGGCGACCGGCGGCGCCGCTCTGCGCCAGCGGCAGAGGAAGCAGGGAGGGAGGGAGGTGGAAGATGAAGGGTGGACTTAGTTGCAAATCCTGAAAAGTTCAGGGGTCCTACTGTAAAACAAAAATAACTCCTAAACTAGGACTCAAATGAAAAAGTTTCCAACATAAAAGTTGTTCAACTTTTCAAGATCTACAACTTTGATGTTGTGCAAAAAATTGATTTGACCAAAGGTTGGAGAGTTATTTTGAAAACATAGAAGGGAATTTGAATTTATGGACTTTTGTCTTTTTTAAAGCAAATTCACCTTAATTTTAGACTAAAAAGTAAAACTTTCTGCCAAGTAATAATTACACTGAATTTTGCAAATAAACCCTCCACAAAAGCAACATTTGCACATCCTATTCAAATTTATTTATAGGAAAGACCATGTATTAATTCATATTTACACAATTAACCTTATATTTTTAAAATAATACCCTTGTTCAAGCAATTAAGCACATGGTGCATAAAATAAATACAGTTTTACTGTGCAGACACCTAGGGTGTCACACCGAACCCCTCCGGCCCGCCCCGCTCCGGCCGCCCCCCTCCCCATCCCCTTTGCCGTGAGGCCCCGCAGGTCCACCGTGTTGGCCACCACCAGCTCGTGGTCGTCGTTGATATGATGATGGATGCAAGCAGCAGCAAGCAACAAGCAAAAGATGATATGGATGGACAGCCGACCATATGAGCAGGTGAGCAGAGCAGCACAGCTGCGCACACAGACAGATAGCAGCAGCATGCATATGCAAATGATGGATAGAAGTGGCCTAGCAGACTTGGATTGGCGTGGATGCAGATGCAAGTGCAATGAAGCAAAGCAATACTACCAACAAGATCAATTTCAGAACGGGCCACCAGCAGCAGCAAGTAGCAGAACAGAGCACCGCAGAACAGAAGACAATTGCAGCACAGAGTAACAAGGCACGGACAGACTGAAGACGGGCGGAAACAGATAAACCTGCTACTCACGAGTGGAAGATGCAGGTGAACAAGCAATGGCGACCTCCTCTGCGATGATGGGCGGTAGGATGACGGAGAATATGGCCGGCCGTGATTTGAAGGAGCCAAAGATGAGTAAGCCTCTGCTGCTCCAATCCCGGCCGCAGAGCCGCACGGGCAGCAGCATCCTGGCGAGATCCGCAACAGGCGGACGACAGGAAGGCTGCGATGGGGCGGACGAGGCGCTGCAGAGGACGACCGACGACTGGATGGCTGCGACAGCGCAGGAGGCGGCGGATGGCGGCCAGGCATAGACGGAGCGGACGTCGGCCACGCGATGGGCACGACAGACGGGCTCCGCATGACAGACGTGCGGGCGGAGTGGGTGGCAGCGCAGACGCGAGGACGAGCCGGCGGGGACGGGCGCCGCAGACGGGTGGTGAAGAGGAGGAGAGCCGCGACGACGGCAAGACAAGCGGCGGCGCGCGATGACGGCGGCTGGCTGGGACGGAGGTCTCGGCCATCGGATCCCTAATCCCTCCTCGAGTCCTCGTTCCTCGGTTGCTGTTGCTGTTCCTCCTCCATATAAGGGCAAAATTGTCTTTTTCCATCTCCGTTAGGTGCTGTTAGTGCTCATTCCGTCCGAAAGGGTATATGAGTAAAGATAAGTTGGCGGTAGGAAATACAGGTGCAACGGAAAAAAAATAGAGATACGAAGGTCATGAGCAAACATAAGGATGCAGAGGTAAAAATCTCACAATCTTTTTCCATTTCGTTCTTTTCCTGCTGGGCTTAAACTCCAAAAACCAACTCACTTCCTTTCCTCTTTCCATCCCGACACCGGCCCATCATTTTTTGTCTTGGCCCACGACAGCCAAAGGCCGCGCATTCCCTGCGTTTATGATGCGTGCTGTGTATAACAAAGCTTCAAAGGCAGTGCAAAGCCCACCCGTATCAAGAAAGCTTCAAAGGCACTACAAAGCATGTTTTGTCATCCAAAACTAGTGTCCAACAGGCACCTTTCACTTAAAACTATGACCACCACAAATCCTTTTCAAATTTGGATTTAAAAAAATTCGAATAATTTATCCTCTTGAAAATACCCAAAACATTTTCTGAACCTATCACAACTTTGAGCCAAAAGTCCAAGCTAGCTCAAGAATCCTTTTCCTTTTCATTCTTTTCTCCCAATTTTCACCGGAATTCCTGCCCGGGTTGAAAGTTGAAACTCCAAAACCATCCCACTGGCCACCTCCATTCCTCTTTCCTAGCCGTCACTGGCCCGTGATTTTGTTTTGGCCCACGCCAGCCCAAAGCCTGGCATTTAAGCATTCTTGTGCCTATGCATTCATTTCCTTATATCTGCTTTTCTATTAGGTCTCTTTTGGAACTTTGGAATTGAGTTAGATTCTAATAATTATAATTTAGACACAAATCTATTAAAGTAATATGATTATATACGTGATATATTTGTCATCCAAAACTAGTGTCCAACATGAACACTTTCAATTATATGTGCTTTAAAACTATGACCAACACAATCCTTTTCAAATTTGGATTTAAACAAAATTCGAATAATTTGTCCTCTTGAAAATACCCAAAACATTTTCTGAACCTATCACGACTTTGAGCCAAAAGTCCAAGCCAACTCAAGAATCCTTTTCCTTTTCATTCTTTTCTCCCAATTTTCACGGGAATTCCTGCCCTGGTTGAAAGTTGAAACTCCAAAACCATCATCCCACTAGCCACCTACATTTCTCTTTCCTAGCCGTCACCGGCCTGTGATTTTGTTTTGGCCCACGCCAGCCCAAAGCTGCGTATTGCCTTTCTTCTGGCATTTAAGCATTCTTGTGCCTACGCATTCATTTCCTTATATCTGCTTTTCTATTAGGTCTCGTTTGGAACTTTGGAATTGGATTACATTCTAATTATCATAATTTATACACAATTTCATTAAGCTAATATGATTATATATGTGATATATTTGTATACTATTGTTGGCCATATGAGTGAGATATCTATGTGCTATATATTTGTACTATAGAGGAGTGAGGCAAAGAGCGTGCTATAAATTACGGAATAGAAACGTAGCTTGGTGGTGTATAGAATCAATTTCCATCCTCCACCCTATGAATTTAGGTTAGGCTTATACCTAAATTTTGGAAATTGGTGGGATATCAAATTCTAAGCCAAATAGCCTAATTTATTGTGAGAAATACAAACTATTGAAACACCTTGTTACAGTTGTTACAGGAAGCTAGTAGACCGAAAGGATGAATTGAGCCACTGGGTGCCAGAATATAGATCAGTTAACTGATTGTGTCTGATGCATATACACGGAAAAAGAAAATAATTATATATATAGTAATAAGAATAATAATTATAATATTAATAAAACAAAGGGGTGCGGTGCAACAAAGCCTCAAAGGCACCACAAAGCATGGTTGGCATACAAAACTAGTGTCCAATAATCTAACCTCAAAAGGAGCCACTGTCCATTTACACGCGAGGAGAAACACTGGAATGAGGAAAAACATGGAAAAAGATTAAAAATTCAGATGACCAATAAGTTGTATTAGGCAAACCAACAAACCACACAAATAATATGAATGGCTTGCGCGAAACATTCAAGTTGTGAGGTCTTACCAACGATAGCATAATATCCGCTCTAATAAGCGTTAGAGAAGACACATCAGCCAGATCTCCATGAATCACCATGCTTCAATTGACCAGGTACATAGATGAAGTAAGAATTAGTATAACTCTGGGTGCACTACAAAAGATTAAATAAAAAGTCTATCTGTGCTGATTTAAGGGTTGAATTACCTTCTCCAACTCAAGTCTGGGTTTATTGGGATTCAAGTCGAGTGCTTTCTTTATTGAGGCCTCTGCTTCCTGCACCTCTCCAAGCTCCGCATAGTAACAGTTGATGTGAACAATGACACGCTCGAGGGAAGGGAGGTTCTCCAGGCTGAAGTCGAAATTACCAAACTGATCCATGGTGTGCCGCACATGGAAGTCCAGATGAAGGGTTTGGAGCTTTGGCATGGCTCCTGGTGCGAACTCCACCTCCATGGCACCACGCCCAATTCGGAACCGTGCTAGGCATCGGAATGGGTAGTCACTGCCAATTACCAACCTTTCATGCCTGTCTTTCCTGTGCTCTTTCACCCATACGTAGAGGTTACGAAGAGACGGCACACTCCCAAGGATTTGAAGGTCCACCTCTTGTAGTGCTAGTAATGTGATATCGAGGGCTGACAGGGCTGAGAGTGATGACATCCATCTTGGCACCCTATTGATCGTGCCGGGTCCTATGTTAATGGACCGGAGCTTTTGAGGACCTGGAGTTAAAATGCCAATGCTGGAACCTAGGCCATTGTGACAATCAAATATCTGCATGGACTCAAGATTGACCAGGTTGGATAGGCATTGAACAAAAGGTTCGTCATAGCTCTCGTCGCATTCATCGAAGCGGACAAACAAACGCCTCAGCTCGGAGAGCCTGCCCAAATCATGCAGCATGGTTGGAGACCTGATTGTTATATGTGGTGATAACTTCTGCAGAGACTTTAGGTTCCCCAAGCATTCTGGTAATCTAGTCTGGTTATCAAGAGACAAGTATTCTAGATGACTAAGTTGAACAAAGGTTGATGGGAGCTGTTTTATTTTAGTCATATATAAGTCTAGAAACTGCAAAAGCTGCAGATTGCCAATCTCGTTCGGTATCTCAGTTATAGATGTCCCAGATAGCCTCAGATATCTCAAGTGAAACAAATTGCAGATCTGCTTGCAGTGATTGTCATCCACTTGACTACAACCATGTAAATCCAACACACGTATGACCGGAAAGCAGGAAAGGGCTGGCAACAAATAAGTGAATGCTTCTGGTGACACAGTAAGTGATCTCAAATGAGACAAGTTCATGGTGGCCAACTGCTTGCTGTCTTCGGCATTGATGTTTTGGAGGGACAGTCGGCGGATCGTACTTTGCACAGAAATTGGCTGCAAACCACTTAATACTTTTAGAAAATTCTCCTCCTCGGAGATGGAAGTGAGTAGATCAAGCATCATATCATGCACGCAACAAGATCATACCGTATTACCATGGTTATATAACTGTGGTTGGATCATACTTTTACTGATGAGATCTTCAAAGTACTCCTCTCCTACTTCATATAATGTTTTGCCATGTTTTTTCTGGATAAAACCTTCACAAACCCATCTGCATATTACCTGTTCTCTCATTATACCATAATCCTCAGTTGGATATAAAGTTAGGTACAATAAGCAAGTCTTCAGATGTGGGGGAAGAGCATAGTAACTGATAGATAATATCCTTCTCATGTCCTTCACAACTGTGCTTTCCTCTACTCCAGAACCCATGGATTGATATACTTGATACCAGTACTTCTCTGCATTTTCCTTTCTCCTTTTACTTGCTAATAGACTAGCTATTGTAATCACAGCTAAAGGTACACCGCCACACTTCTTTAAAATATTCTCAGATACTTCAGCTAATTGATTTGGAGGACATTTGTCTTCCATGCCAAATGTTCTATGGTAGAATAACTTTCTTGAATAAGCAAGAGATAGAGGTTTTAGTTGATAGACTATACCAGAGGCTTGTTTCGCGACATCAAGAATGCGAGTAGTTGTGATTATTCTGCTTCCACGTCCATTCTCAATCAAAGCATATTTGACTGTGTCCCACACTGAAGAGCTCCATATGTCATCAAGAACAATCAAGTACCTGTTTGATTGAACCAAAGGACTATGTTAGTATAGGGATCACTGTGAATTATCTGTCATGAGAACGATCAAGCTATCCAAGTGAAAACAAAGGTATTGTATAGCCTGGAAAGATTGATTTCTACCTAGTTGGGAAGGAAATGCTGAATAACCATTTCACAGAGGTAATGCATGTACCTCTTGTTTTGAAGGAATTCTCTTAGCTTATCAATGATCCGTGCTTCGCCACCGCAAGTTGCATCGTTGGAATCACATCCATTGCCGAGTTGACAGAGCATGTTCCTGAGCACCTTCTCCATGTTAGGATTCAGAGAGGCGGTAACGAAAGCCGCGCAATCAAAGTGCCCTTTCAGCTTCTCGTACACTAGCTTAGCAAGAGTGGTCTTGCCCAATCCTCCAAAACCAGCCACCGAAACCACCTTCAACTGCCGGCTCGACGCCTCATCGCCCTCCATCAGCATCCTGACCAGCTCGTCACTCCTCTCTCCGGTGCCGACGAGCTCTGCCGCCTTCGGGTACAGCGCTGGCAACTGGAGGCTGTCGACGGTCGGGACATCAGGCTTGGCAGCCACACCATCAACCTTGTACCTGACGCGGCGCTCGCTGACCTCGACGACGCGCCTCTTGATGTCCCTGACCTCGGCGCCCATGTCGCGGCGAGCCTTGGCCCTCCGGAGCAGGCTGAGCCCTCTGTGGACGAAGCCCCTGAGGCCGGCCTGCAGGCCGTTGCTGGGCGGCGGCGCGTGGTGGCGGTGGCCCAGGCGCACGAGGAAGGCCTCGACGCAGTCCTCGGCGTCGTAGGTGAGCTCCCGGAGCTCCCGCGCCCAGAGCCTGTCCTGGGCGCCGGGCGGCCGGTCGACCGGCGCCTCGGCGATCCGGAGGAGCGCCGCCTCCATGCTCTCCAGCTCGGCCCGGAGGAACGCGACGTCGCCGCGGACGCCCGCCTGCAGCTGGTACTCCGACGCGAGCAGGTCGCCCAGCTTGGCCAGGAGCGTGGTCATCGCCCCCGTCACGACGTCGTCCATGGCTGGGCTGGGCACCCCGAACCTGAGGATTCCGGCCAAGGAGGTAAGAACCGAGACCGAGACAGAAATAATCGCAGCACCAGAGGTAGGAATCCAGTCTTGGGACGGTCCGGCTGAGGAAGAAGAAAAAGTCTGAAGATTGGGGGAGGAAAACATAGAGAGAAGCCAAGCGAAGCGACGCGTCCACTGATTGGCTCGACAACGCAGCGACCGGTCACCCTAGCCCCTCGCTGCCATGCTCCACCACTGGCGAAGAGATCTCGACCATCTCAGGATACTAGTGGTGATGTGATTAATCTGTACTGTGTTCTCTTTGGAAAGCAAAGGGAAAAAAGAAGAAGAAGAATTACTGGATTGGCGCGGTTAGTTCGTGGATGATTTGTATTGATCCGCGTGGCCTGGAGAGCGACTGATGTACCCTGCCGCAAGGGGACGAGATTCATCCGCAGTACTGCTGTCACTAACGTGTAGGGGTCGGATCAGTGGAAGTTTTATGTACACAGATATTTAGATTGAGAATTAAATAATCGTGTCAGATGAGTTTTATGGTGATAAAACTCTCCTCACATCCCATGAAACTCCATCCTTCTCTTTCCTTACCATATCAGCAAAATTGATGGTATTTAATATCATGAAATTTTTCATGAAACCCTCACTGAGACTGGCCTTAGTCGCTACAGAGGATCCGAGGTCGGCGCCCCAAGGAGCTAGCATGATGGTGATGGGGCTGGGAAAATCTATACCTATATCTATATCTATTATTAAAACGAGTAAGGTTTCCACCTAAATTTTTGGTTTCGAAATCCTAATCGGAATCCAAATAAATCAATCGGAATCATAATAGGAACCCGAACAAATCAATACAAATACCAATACAATCGAAAACCGGACAATTAATACCTCACGCAGTCACGGTATATGTTGTATATGGAGTTTCCACAAAAAAAATTATTAAGCTCATATATTTATGGATAAAATTTATATTATTCATAGCAACGCACGGGCAAAATACTAGTATAATTAGACTGCTTACAAAGAGCGGACCATTTACGCGGTATCGTTGATTTTGGTTCGCCCTGACAGGTGGGCCCCACTCGCAGTCAAACAGACAACACTTTTCTTCGTCGAGTCAGGCCCGCCTGCCTCGCGTCGTTTCTTTTCTGCGACCCCGACCTCCACCCGCGATTCGCCGCCGACGGCCGCCCGCGAACCAGCCCCGCGCACCTGCGAGTCGCCGTTCTCCCGTAGCAGCCCCGGCCCCTGCCTCCGTCGCGGTAGCCTTCGCCGCCGAGCCTGGCCGCGGCAGCCTCCGCCGCCGAGCCCGAGCCCGCCCTCCGCTCGCGATTCGCCGCCGACCTCGCCCGCGATTCGCCGCCGACCTCGCCCGCGATTCGCCGCCGACGGCCGCCCGCGAAACAGCCCCACGCGCCTGCGAGTCGCCATTCTCCCGCAGCAGCCCTGGCCCCTGCCTCCGTCGTGGCAGCCTTCGCTGCCGAGCCTGGCCGTGGCAGCCTCCGCCGCCGAACCCGGCCGCAGCAGCCTCCATTGACCTCCGCGTGACGCCATTCTCCAGGCCTGCCGCACTGGCCTCCTCGTGCCGACCTGCGCCCAGCCCTGCCTTTGCCTCTGTCGCCGGTCAGAAGATGGTCTTCACTTCTCTGCTACTGCACAGTCAGATAAGAGGCATTTGGGAGCTGCTGCTGAAGATTGAAGATGTTGACAGGAATCTGCTGCTGCTGTCGTAGCATGTTTTCTGTGTTGTTTTATGTCCTAGCAAGAGATGTAAAATTCTGTGATTTGAGTTATCTGTGAGCAGCTCTGTGAACGTGAATGTTGTTATCTGTGAACTTCTTGTGAATGGGCATGATCTGAATTCAGTAATATTGTACGACCTGTTGCCTTAGCTCGGAATGCTTTTGTATTGGATGAAATTGAACGCAGCAGTACTGCTACAAAGGTTTCCCAGCGCCCGATCGCATGGCCCATTTCATATGGCATATGATCTGGCAAGCAGAAGTACACAACACTATGTTACAGTTTATTCAGGCTAAGCTGAGCTATCGTTTGAACAAGCAAAATGAGGGCATCAGGAGGCACGCAGAGCTCTGTCAAATGAGAACAACTGATGAAAAGGGGTGACTGCGAAAGGGATCAATCTGGGGGTTTTCCAAGGTCCACTCACTCATATGGTATCCCATCCAAGTTCAAATATGCAACAGCAAGCTGCAGATTTAAGTAACACAGGCCTAACAGATAGGCTTGTTTTTTCAGATTTAAACTGAAAGGGATTCTTTTCGGATTAGAGAACTACAATTTCAACAAGGCAGTTAGCAGTATATACTAGCTAATACAGTATAACAGAGCTATGATACTCTGATGCAATCAGTACAAGGCTAGCAGCTGTTTACAAAAAAAAAATGTGTTCAGTACAAGACTAGCATCAGTACAGTGCAATCAGTAGAGATAGCTACTACAGTACAACAGTAAAAAAGTGTTTACAGGCAACGGCATATGACACACGTCGATTTTTTTTAGGGAAAATATATGGCTGAGAAGATTACTGGGGTTTATGGTTTTCTACTTGACTAGATGGATTATCCGGATAATGTTGGTATTAATTTAATATACCATTTTATTACTTATAACATTGAACAATCATTAATTTTATTTCCTGCAGAAGACTAAGTTTTTAGCCATACCAAGGCCCCGTTTGTTTTCGCTTAGTTTATAATTTAAGCGGGGCCGAGAGAAATGAAGATTTTTTTCACTTCTCGATTTTCGTAGTTCAAATCTCTGAAGCGAATTACCACAGAAGCGAGAATAAGCGAGGCGTTTAGTGGAATTCTCGCATATTTCCACCGATAAGCCAATTGTAATCGGAAACAAACTGGACCTAAATAGAAAAGATGTTGAAGGAGTTTTTTTTCTCCCGTTGCAACACACGGGCATTTTGCTAGTTTAATAAAAAATCGAGAACTGAACCGAACTAACCGAGAATCGGTACCGAAGGAACCGGAACCGGGAAATTCGGTTCCTATATCTCAGGAACCAAATTTTCTCGGTTAATTCGGTTCCGTTCTCTGTTAACCGAAAAGAACCGAAATATTGAGCCTACTACCCTCGATGTAAGCATTGAGCTCAATAGCCTACTAACAAAACCCTAGGGAGCTCCCACCCAGCCTCCACGCCGCATCCGCCGCCCCACACTCTCGTCCGCCACCCCTAGTGGCCAAAGCCCCAGACCCTGCCCGCTCCGCTCCGCTCGCCCACTTGGCACTCGCCAGACGGTTGGAACCGCGACCCCAGACCCTGCCGCGCCGCCAGCCGCCAACACCTAGTGCTGGTACGCTCGGCTCGACGACGCCAAGTCGCCATCTGCGCCCCCGGTGGCCTGGTCCACCGCCCCCAGCCCTTGGACCTGCGCCCCTGGCCATGGATCGACGGCAGCGGCCACGGATCGACGCGGGAGGGCACGATGGTGGTGGATCGACGGCGCGCGTCCATGGATCGACGCGGGAGGGCACGACGGCGGTGGATCGATGGCGGCGGCCCGCCGGACAGCGCGGCGGCGGCCGATGGACGACGTGCGGCCAAACCGAGCATGGGGCACGCTGCTGCAGTGTAGTCGCCCACCCGCCAGATCTGTGCATCCTAAAATTTTTTGGTTCTCTCGATTAGAATCAGAACCGAACTAAAAAAACCAAAACCAAAATTCGTCGGTTCCTACATCTGAACCGAACCGTTTGGTTTCTCCTGAATGCCCAACCCGAGATGGTGACGCCACAATGTGGAGGGGAGCTAGCATCGACGATATCAAACGATGTACAGGAACGGACGTATCTGGAATCACATTTCTTTGACCTCACTTCGTTTCTCATCTCATCAACCATTACAATAATCTTAGAATTGAGGGAACGGGCGAAATCTTGATTTTTAACTAAAATCTTGGATCACTAAATACCTGACCACCGATCATATGTTCCCAATCTTTGATTCTCATATCGTTTCACTTGCATTTTCTTACCTTTAGTCTCACTCTCATTCATGAGTAGAACCGAACCACTAAATCCTTTTGGTTTCTCTCCTTTTCCTTTTGGTTACAATGCTTTAAACAAAAAGTTATTTTTCATAGTCATTATTTAACATTTTGCATAAATTTAATTTAAACAAATATTTTTGAAAAAAGTTGTTTAATTATTTTTTAAGAAAAGTTGTTTAAACAATTTTTTAGAATGTTGTTTAAATAACTTTCTCTAAAAAGGGGAAACACGATAGCTGATCTAGAACGCACAAACTACACTTTGCTATTTCTTATAAAAAAAAACACTTTGCTATCTGGGGCTGACATTTGGACATTGGGAAATGTCTGAAGGCGAAAGCAGGATGGGAGGAAGGAGAAGACGGCCGTGCGTTCAAGAATCAATAGTTTTATAAAGGAAAAAAAAATCTAAGCTTGGTCCGGGGATCGAGTGCCGAAAGAGATTTGAATCGAGTGCCGTGCGTTCAAGATTAGTTGCTCACAAAGTGACAATTAAATCGATGCATTGAAGTCGTCCCCTTGTAACTCGCAAAAGATTACTCATCAAGTTTGCATTTGTTGCATTCAACATGTAAATGACAAGATGAACTCAACCAAATTAACGAAAGATGTGTGAGATGATCCGCCTTCACTCACACCTTTGCCTGCCATGTTGGTCAAATATTTCATTCTCTCTCTAACCTCTTTGCCTTCGTCATTATCAGCCATGAGTTTGTCAATGGCCAGTTGGAGTTTCCCCCATTCTAGCTGAGTTTCCACCTCAACCTCCATTCCCACTCTCCACGCGTTGCACACATACCTGGCAGTTCCCAGCTGGTCACCCACAAGAGGCCTGCATATCATTGGGACACCTCCCGATATGGCCTCGACCGTCGAGTTCCACCCGTTGTGCGTCACGAAGGCGCAGATCGCAGGATGAGCTAGTACCTCCTCCTGCGGCGCCCAGTGGACGATCCGGCCTCGATCACGAATCTCCTCTTCAAGCCCGTCAGGCAGCTCGCCTGACTCGAAGCCACGAACGAGCCCCCGTCTGACGACCCAGATGAACGGGCGCTTGCTGTTAGCGAGGCCCCAGGCCAGCTCCGTGAACTCATCGGCGTCGATGGGGACAAGGCTCCCAAAACTCACGTACAGCACGGAGCCCGGCTCCTGCGTGTCGAGCCAGTTGAGGCACCCGCGGTCTTGCGGCAGGCTTGATCTGACCGACGGCGAGAGCGCGTTGAGCGGGCCTATGGCGAACACAGGGATGGACAAGTCCTGGCGGATCTTGTCGACGTCTGCGGCCTCGATGGCGTCGAAGGTGTTGAGTATGAGGCCGCAGGACCGCCGTGCTTCGGCGACGATGCGCTCGAGCTGGCTGGCGAATTCAGCGAGGATGCTCTTGTCGATGCGCTGCAGATCTCTCACACGGAACGGTGGCAGCTCGTGTACTGGATCGTCCTTGTGCCCCTCTTCATGCAGTAGAAAATATATAGCAAATAAACGAAGATACTCTTGTTGTATCTAGTTGACAGACACTCTATTACCTTCAGATCGATCTACACGTACGGTGGTTCTTTAGTTAGTTACCTTGGACAGGCAAGTAGCCCTTATCAATCAGCGTGGGGTAGGCCATGAACGTCCGGAAGCTCGCCGCGCTGCTGGTCATGAGCCCCAGCGTCGGCACGCCGAGCTTCCTCGCCGCCGCCAGCGCCGAGTACCATTGAACGTCGGCGATCACACAACAGATACCTCCGGCATCCTGCTCGGCAAGCAGCGCCACCAGCCGGTCTCCGAAAGGCACCGCCAAGATGGCGTCCAGCTCCGTCAAGAGCCTGGCCACGTCCTCGGAGGACAGAAGCCCCGCCGGCACGTCGGCCGGCAAGGGCACAAAGCGGTAGTCAGCAGGGTGGTCGGCTGGGTCCGGTGCGTGGTGCTCGGCGTGCACCACCGTGATCGCCAGGCCACGAGCGTGCAGAGCCGCCGCGAGGCGCAGCATGGGGTTGAGGTGACCCTGGTACGGGAACGGGAAGAGCACCACGCGGTGGCCGGCTCCTCCGCTGTTTGAGGCCATCGCTGCCTTGTCGAGGCAAACTACTCTAGACTACTACTTGGCTTTGGTTTATTAGGACTTTGTGGTTGAACTTCAAAGAGGGACACGAACTGAATGAGATGAGTTAAATAGACCGCGAGATGGCCCACTAAGTTAGCTGGACTTGATAATAACATGTTAATTTACATTATCGGCGAGTGCGCATCTCCGATAACATTCGTGGCGGGGGGAGGCGCGTGGGCAGCCCGGACACGTCAGCTGAAAATCTATTGCCCTGCGATCTTGATCGGCCGGCTCACGGCAGTCAAGTAAATTTTTTCGCAGCTGCGCGGTGTGAGTCGTCGGTTGACCACCGAACAGTGCCTTCAGTTGCCACGTGCCCCACTTGAGCTGCCTCTGTGTTGCGTCCTGATTGGTTTCGTGCTCGCGCTTGGATAAGTCCTACTTGAGCTGCTCCTCTGTGTTGCGTCCCGGTTTGTGGCGTGCTCGCACTTGGATGGAGTAAGTCCTGCGGCTGCGTGTTACCTGCTCTTCTTTTCCTCCTCCTTTTCCTTCGTCTCGCTTTCTGAGTTTGTTACCTCCGCTGGTTCCTTTCTTCACCATTGCTTTCGCCACTGGCTTCGAGCTTCGCTGCTTTTGCTCCTTTGGTTCTCGCCATGTAACTTTTGTGTGGTTAGTTCTGATACTTCCACTGCCAGAAAACGGCTCATTCGTCCCTGCACGTTAGTACCGGTCGCATTTTAGTCCGGACGTGGTGACCGGTACTAAATATCGGAGGAGCGTTACCGGGCGGAAAACCGGTACTAACCGGGAGTTCCCGCCCGGTACTAATGTAAGTTTTTCTAGCAGTGTTCGTTTGCTTAGGATATTGTCTGTCCTTCGCTACCTATATGGCTTTTATATTTTGAAACTAAATATGTTTTCAAAACTGACGGGGGGCAGCAGCCCAGGATGATCCATCGTCCTCACATCAGGCTTTATGGTGGAAAGCTCTATGTCAACCGCAAGTTCCTCCCAAGGTGCGTATTTTTCGGTGGCGTGCTATCGATAACTATCTGCCAATTAAAGCTGAACTGAAAGGGTGGCACATTGAAGGAGAGTTTCGACCCTGCTTGTGGTCATCCGGTGGAAGATCTATATCACATTGCTGTGCAGTGCCCTCCCGCGAAGCAATTAATTCTGGAAGGCGGCAAATACAATCACAGGATGTAAGCTACCCGACCTGCGCCCAGTATCATGGACTAGTGATCTTCTCTCAGCAAATGTGTGCTCCCAGGCTGATGCAGCTCTCATCATTTGTGGAACTTAGTCACTGTGGAATGGAAGAAACTACAGGAAGCATGGACGCCAAAGCTGGAACCCCGCAGCGGCCGCCCATCATATTTCTCAGATGGTTGAGGCCCTAATGTGTCTAGATGTGCATCCTTCTATGGTGAAGGTTGCCCGGGGAATGGAACGCTGGAAACCGCCTAGTGAAGGATGGGTCAGGTAAACACAGATGGCTCATTTCATGCTGATTGTGTCGATGATTACTCAAGATACACTTGGGTATTCTTTCTAAATGATAAGGGCGACACATATGACATTATCAAAAAATTCTTGACAAGGGCTGAAAATGAATTTGATCTCAAAGTGAAGAAAGTGAGAAGTCATAATGGAAGTGAATTTAGAAATACAAGAGTTGAAGAGTTGTGTGATGACAAAGGAATCAAGCATGAGTTCTCATCCAAATACACACCGAAACAAAATGGTCTTGTTGAGAGGAAAAATAGAACCTTGATTGATATGGCAAAATCAATGCTCTCCTAGTATAATATTTCGGACAGTTTTTCAGCTGAGACAATTAACACCGCTTGTCATGCTTCAAATAGGCTATATTGTCATAGATTTCACAACAAAACACCATATGAACTGCTGATTGGAAGGAAGCCAAAAATATCATATTTTCGGGTTTTTGGTTGGAAGTGCTATATTCTTAGAAAAAGAACTCGGTTATCAAAATCCCTAAGCAAAGTTGATGAAGGATTCTGTCGGCGTTTAACCGCCAAGCTCTCCGAGGTATACCCGAGGAGATTGATTGTAGGCAGGGACTCGCCAAGATCAGAACGCGATGGTGCAAGGAACACAAAGATTTAGACAGGTTTAGGCCACCAGAGCGTAATACCCTACGTTCTGTGTGTGATTTATATTCCCTTAGGTGTTGTTCGATGTTTTGGAGGGGTCCCTGCCCGCCCTTATATAGTTAGAAGGGACAGAGTTACATAGAAAGTCCTAGCTGAGTACTATTGGAGTCCTACTCCAACGTTGTCGGGTAGTTTCCTTGTACATCAACTAGTTCTACTGTTGTACGAGTAGTTACAAAAGAGGTAAGGTACACCCATGCGCTATCCCTTACTCTAGAATATTCCACGCCTGCGAGCAGTCCCGCTGCCCCGGTGCTTCGAGTAGTCTTGCGAGTACTTCCTTGGCTGCATCGAGGCTATGAGGTGCTCTGGCCCCGAATCTTTTTCTATATATGGTGCGCGATGTACTCGCGCTCCATATGGAGTAGTCCCCGAGGCTTAGGTTGAATCACATAATCAGGCTGAGGGTCAATTCTGTCTTCAAAAAATCTTTCAAATCTTCATTTGAAATTCAAATTGCCTTTGAAAAATATGGCATTTATGACATATATCCAGTAGCCCCCGAGCCTTGAATCTAAATCCCATGATTTGGAATTAAGGATCCAAAGTCATGGCATACTAGTGCAGAGATTGTAACTTGCAATAGATTTGGAATTTATAAGATATCCCGAATTTTACTGCTTAAAATGGACCGTAACTAGTGCGTGACTTTTGAACTTCACAATATTTTCGAAATTGCCACTGACCAAGTTATTTAAGTGCGACGAACCAATCTAGGGTTCCCCCCTTGCTCTAGCCATCTCCGATTTGAATCGCCGTTGCGAATTTCCTTGAAATACTCCATCTTCTTTCGATTCTTTGATCCCAAATCAATCCATCAGCCCCCGATCATATGCGAGAGAAGAAACTCATGACATTCCGGATGGCGCCCAAGAGATCAGGCAAAACCACTAAGGAGGTGACTATGGCTAACGACTGGAAGAAAAGTAAGTTGTCAGAATCTGAAATCTCCTCCCTTGTCAACCAACACATGCTGCAGTCTAGGGCAATAATCCAATGGCAATTAGCAGAAGGTCACAATAGGCCTTATGAGAAGGTTGTAGAGATGGTCTTGTTTAAGTCTTTTGTAGAGCAGGGTCTTGCAATTCCAATTCGATTGCAAGACTTTCTGTGGGGTTTGATCTTTCATTGGGGGATTCAACTTTATCATCCTACTCTTAATTCCATTCTTCACATTTTGATTTTTGTTCATCTGTGCGAAGCTTTTCTTGGAATCCATCCCCATGTTGATCTTTTCAAAAGTCTCTTTTCCTTGAGCCCCCATCCAAATGCCAAAAACATTGCCAGAGTTGGGGGTGCCGAATTGCAACTGTGCCAAAAAATGGCAGAAAAGTGTATCCCATATACTCCCCGTCGCCAAATTGGAGAATGGAGAGCCGAGTGGTTCTATATAGATAACCACGCTCCTGCCCTCCCTGGACCTCTCCAAGTATGTAGCGAGTGGTTTGTTCATAGTCAAATCAAGGAACAAGAAGATGAACTATTGAAGCGAATTGCCCGTCTGAGGGAAAACAAAGTGACTGGCGCGACGATGATGGTGTCTTGGATCAGGAGGCAAATTCAGCCATTACAGAATTGCTGTCATCTTTGTTTTGAATATGCTGGTCTGACAGATCCATCTCATTTTTCTTCGGAAAGGATTTATGAGGATGAAGCAATGGAACATATTCATAATGTGTTTGAAGGAGTAAATGTTGTTCCGAAAATCTCTCAGTTGTATCATGTAAAGAATCCTCCAAATCAGGTGATAATCTGTTGCATCGAGTAGTTATATTGAGTTGTAACTGTTGTCATGAGCTGATGTTTGTTATCTATCTTGCATATTGATTTGATAGTGTTTCGGAGTGATCCTCCGCTGCCTGAAGTCTTTTGGCCATGACATCTGATGCCTAGTGCTCATCAGCCATAACGTGTTCTTCGACCCAACATATATCCTGTTGTTACAGAAGATTTATTGGATTCTGATTCCGATGATCATACTACCCTTGGAGACATTATGAAGGGTAAAACAGGTGTTGATTCCAACACACGCAGCGGGTCACCTGACGAGGAAGCTGCGACTAGTTGTCCTAAGAAGCCGAGGACAACTGTACGCAAGAGAAAAGCCAGTACCGTTGCCAGGTAAGTAGTCGATTTGTGTATTCTTTAACCATGGAGACGGTAAGTCTCTGACGCTTGTAACTGCTTTTTGTTAGTCCTGATGAATCTCATAATCGGAAACGACGGGCCGAGGAAAAAGCTGAAGTGGCTACTGGAGGATTGTCGTCACAAGAAATCCCCACTGGTGATCCCATCATGCCACCATATAATGGTTCTATCAAACTGCCAGTTGCTTGCTTCCTTTATGCGGATGAACCAACAGGTGCTCCAGAAGGAAACACGGGGGAGGGAGAGTCAGATGATGACTTAGTGGAAGAAATTCAAGCATCTCCTCCCCCTTGTGTGTATAATCATGATGAAGACCTTGAAGATGATCCGCAGCTAACTCTTGAGAATTTGAAGAAATTCTAAGCAAACATCCTAAAGTTCTCCAAGTCTACTGTGGTAAGAAACCAGTTGATTTCTGTCTTCATTTGTATATGGATGATTGGGTTTGATGACTGTTTTTGTTTTGCAGCAAATGGCCAATCGATCATATTTGAAGTCACAGAAACTGAAGGAGACTTCTGCTGATCGGCAGAAACTTCTACTGCTCAAAAAGAAGAATGATGTCCTGAAAAAGGAAAAAAATATCTCTCGAGCAGACCAGGAAAAGCTGACAAAGAGTGTGGAACAGTGCAAAGCTGTTTCTGCTGAAAGGGATCTCCTGAAGGAAGAGCTGTCAGAGCTCAAGACAGCTGCACAGGCTGTGGTTAATTTGATAGATCCAGTCAAGGAGATTGCATCGACTAGCAAGACTTTGGCAGAGTGTCTGCGTGGAGCTCCTCAAAGAACTGCAAGCTACCTAACTGAGAACTCCAAAGGGTATATTGCGCAGGTCCTAGGACTCGTCAAGTCCTATTGGCCATCAGCAAGAATAGCTCTTCTTGGAGATGGCATGTCCGTCAAATGTGATGACGACAAATTTGCCAAGTATGTCGAAGAAGCTGAGCCTATAGCCGAACAAATTGTAAAGATGTTAGAGCAATAACTAGAAGCCGGAGGATGAACAGTGTGCCCATTATCTTTGTTATTTGAATGTTTTATGTAAATATGTCTTTCTTGTGATGTATAACATGGTTACTTTGAAAAAAGTGTCATGTGTGTTATCACATGCTATGTGAGACGAATAGTATTCATTATTGTTGATGCGATATCAACATAGAGACTCGGTAATCGAGTACTATCTATTGGGACCCATGCCTTTGACCTTGCGATACAAGGAAAGGTTGGCAGATGGCTTGTAGAGAAATTATCTCTTAGGCGTCGGAAAGTACAGTTCCTAGCCCTAACTACTCGATAAACCTGTGCCTTTGACTTTGATTTAACAAAGAAAGGTTAGTATTCGAAGTAGTTTGTGGAGTTAAGACTCCAACGTAGGTGGTAGAGAACTCGTCTCTTAGGCATCGGAGAGCAGAGCTCCTACCCTTAACTACTCGATAAACCCGTGCCTTTGACCCTGAGCTAACAAGGAAAGGTTGGTACTCGAGGTAGTTATTAGAGTAGAGACCCCGAAGTAGTTAGTAGAGAACTCATCTCCTAGGCGTCGGAGAGCGCTGCTCCTAGCCTTAACTACTCGATAAACCAGTGCCTTTGAATTTGAGTTAACAAAGAAAGATTGGTACTCGAGGTAGTTAAGCTGATTGAATTGCTGACCATATAAAAGTAGTGGATTCACTTGAAAAATATAACACTTTATTATATCGACTTGCAAAACAAATGTCATTCAGATACTGAATCAAGGGTAAAACTTGCGTAGGTGCTTGATATTCCATGAGTTGGGAACCTCTTGACCATCCGGAAATATTAATCGATAAGAACTAGGTCCTATAACTTTAGAGACGATGAAGGGACCTTCCCATCTAGAGTTGAACTTGTGTAGTCCTGCCTTATCTTGAATGCGGCGAAGAACCATATCTCCAACATTAAAAGACCTTTCCTGGATGTTTTGGTCATGGTAGCGTCTCATACTCTGTAGATATCGAGTAGATCGAAGTAAAGCGATGCACCTTATCTCGTCTAATGAGTTAAGTTCCAATTGTTGAGTACCATCAACAGCTATTTCGTCATACATTTCTAGTCGAGGTGACTTTCACATAATGTCTGCTGGTAGGATTGCCTCTGATCCATAAACTAAGAAAGATGGAGTCTGTCCAGTAGCTTTACTTGGTTGAGTGCGCAGCCTCCAGACTACCAGCGGAAGTTTGGTTAGCCATTTTCCACCTTTCTTACTTGTTTCGTCGAAAATCCTTTTCTTGAGTCCATCAATGATCAGTCCGTTGATACGCTCTACCTAACCATTAGCCCTAGGATGTGCGAATGATACATACTTAACATCAATGCAGGAATTCTCGCAATAATCCCAGAAAGATTGTGAAGTGAAGTTGGAGCCCAGATCTGTGATAATGGTATTGGTAAATCCAAACCTATGAAGGATATCATTGATGAAGTCCACCGCACGATCTGATGATATCTTCGCGATTGGTTTCACCTCGATCCATTTTGTAAACTTGTCGACTGCCACTAAGATGTGTGTATAACCACCTTGCGCTATTGGGAGTGGCCCAATCACATCCAAACTCCAGCATACAAACGACCATGATGGTGGTATGGTGATGAGATTATGAGCTGGTAAGTGATTCTGTTTGGCAAAATACTGGCATCCTGGGCACCGGCGTATGTGTCCTTCTGCATCGGACAAAGCTGTGGGCCAGTAAAAATCCTGATCCGAAAACCTTGCCAACCAATGTTCTTGAAGCTGCATGGTTGCCGCAAGTTCCTTCATGAGCCTCTTGGAGAATGTCTCTTCCTTCTTCTGATGTAACACATTTCATGAGTATCCCAGTTCCTGCTCCTCGTTTGTAGAGCTTGTCGATGGTAAGGACATAGTTCTTGCTACGTCGCATAATGCGTGCGGCTTCGGCATCTCTTTTCTTGATACCAAGTGGGAGTACTTGTTCTTTGATGAAGTCGATGAAGGGGATTTGCCAATCGATTTCTGTCATCAAGACTTCTCGACTTGGATCCGAAGAACCCGAGTCGGTGTTCATTGGAACGGAAGTAATGTAGGATGGATGATGTAGTTCATGAACAAAAATTCTGGGAGGAACTTCTGCTCGATCAGAGCCTAGCTTTGACAAGACATCGGCTGCTACATTGTTGTCACGTATGACATGGTGAATCTCCAGTTTTTTGATTTCTACGACGTAAGCATCCATAGTTTCTTTGTTGATATCCCACTCCTTGTTTACTTGTTGGACAACAAGAAGGGAGTCGCCGTAGACGAGGAGTCGCTTGATGCCGATTGAAAGCTAGTCGAAGACCACGTAGCAGTGCTACATATTCAGCTTCATTGTTGGAGACTTCGAAGAAGATTTGGAAAATGTATTTGAGTTGTTCGCCTTTGGAGGAAATAAAGAGCACACCGATTCCACCTACACCCAGTTTAAGGGAACTACCAAAGTACATGATCCAATGCTCCGAGATGTTGGCAGGTACTGGAATTTGATTTTCCCTCCACTCAGCCAAAAAGTCAACAAAGCTTGTGACTTGATAGCTGTTCTTGGCTTGAAGCGTAGTTCAAGTGCTCCCAGTTCGACTGCCCATTTAGAGATGCGACCAGTCGAGTCCTGATTGTGAAGGATGTCCGCCAGTGGGAAATCGGTGACAACTGAGATCTTGTACTCATCGAAGTAGTGATGAAACTTCCTCGATGTGATGAGGATTGCATATAAGAGTTTCTGAATCGATGGATATCGAACCTTTGATTCAGAAAGAACTTCACTAACGAAGTAAACAGGGCGTTGAATGCCGAAAGCGTGCCCTTCCTCGAATCATTCTAGCACGATGGCTATGCTGAAGACGTGGGTAGTAGCTACGATGTAGAGGAGTAACTCCTCATCGGGCAATGGAGCTGTGAGGATGGGAGGTAACTGAAGGTGCTGCTTAATCTCCTCGAGTGCTTGCGCTGCTTCTGGACTCCACTGGAATTTGTCTTGACGCTTCAATAGTTTGAAGAAAGAAAGACCACGTTCTCCCAACTGTGAAAGGAATCTATTTAGGGCCGCCATGCAACCCGTGAGCTTTTGGACGTCCTTGACGGTTGCTGGAGCTTCCATCTCCATGATAGAATTGATCTTCTCAGGATTTGCTTCAATTCCTCTGTGGCTGGCGATGAAACCGAGTAGTTTCCCAGATGGTACGCCAAAGACGCATTTGGTGGGATTGAGTTTCCACCTGAAGCTGCATAGACTATTGAAAGTCTCTTCAAGGTCAGGGATAAATGAGTCATACTCCCTTGTCTTGACGACTACATCATCAACGTAAGCTTTGTATTGCGATGTAGTTGATTAGCAAAGCAGAGCTGGATAGCTTGCTGGTAAGTTGCTCCTGCGTTCTTCAAGCCAAAAGACATGGCCTTGTTGGCATATGCTCCGAACGAAGTGATGAGCGCTGTTTTGATTTGGTATTCTTTCTTGAGGGCTATTTGATGGTAGCCCGAGTAGCAATCAAGAAAGGAGAGTAAAACACAGCCGGCAGTAGGGTCGATGGCTTGATCGATGCGTGGGAGCCCGAAAGGATCCTTTGGGCAATGTTTGTAGAAGTCTGTGTAGTCGACATACATCCTCCACTCATTGTTATTCTTATTGGGGACGAGGATAGGGTTGGCCAGCCACTCGGGGTGATAAACCTCCTTGATGAACCCAACCGGGAGTAGTTTGGCGAGTTCTTTTTTGATGGCCTCCCTTTTCTCTGCTGAGAATCTGCGTAGACGTTGCTTCTTAGGCGCGTTGACATTTAAGGAATGCTCGATCAAATCCTTGGGCACGCCAGGCATGTCGGCTGGTTTCCAAGCAAACACGTCCCGGTTAGCCCTAAGAAAGTTGACGAGCGCGCTATCCTATTTTTCAGTTAGCCCTGTGCCAATCAAGGCGGTCTTGGATGAGTCGCCTTCCAAAAGTTGGATCGCCTTTACGCCCACATTGTCGGGTGGTTTTGGAGCAGATTGATTCACATTTTTAGTCGGAATCTCCATTCCCGACTGAGAGAGTTGCTTTGCTACCGTGAATACTTCTCCTGAAGTGCCTGGCAAGCAATTAGTGGAAGCATAGGTGATGGCCTCCTTCTCACACTCAAAGGACTTCTGAAGGTCTCCCCTGAATGTGAGGACTCCTGTCTTACCCGGCATTTTGAGTAGCAGGTAGACATAGTACGGGACAGCCTTGAATTTGGCCAAGGTAGGCCGTCCCAATATGGCATGGTATGATGATTCGAAATTTGCTATTTCGAATTTGACAAGCTCCGTTCGGTAGTTGTCCGGGGTGCCAAAAGTGACCCGAAGGGTGACAGTGCCGATTGGAGTAGATGCATTGCCTCGGATGATACTGTAGAACAGGACCTTGCTTGGGGTCATTTTGTCGGAGATATCAAACCCCATCTTGGAGATAGTACTCGCGAATAGGAGGTTAAGGCCACTACCTCCGTCGATAAGTACTCGAGTTAGGTAGGAACCTGCCACCACAAGGTCCAAGACGAGCGGGAACTTTCCCGGCTCAGAAAAGCTGGTCCATTGATCCTCTCGGGAGAAAGTTATCGGGACCTCGCTGTGCTTCAATAGTTTCTGGATAGTAGGCTCCAAGTTCAGGATTTCACGCTAGACGAGTTTCTAGGTGCATTTGTTGAACGTAGAATCTCCTTCGTAGATGACATTGACTGTGTTGGAGGGTTTCTGAAAAACCTGAGGACCGTCTTCCTCGTTGTCGTTGTCATTCTGCTAGCCCTTCTTTTTCTTGTCTTCCTCGAGTGCATGTTCTTGGAAGGACTTGTGCAGGTTGATGCACTTGAGGATCGAGTGCTTTGATTTAGGATGCTGAGGGCGTGGCCTGTTGAGCAGCTTCTGGAAGTCGTCTTGCTGGCTTCCTTTTTTACTGTGCTGGCCTCGATCAACAGTTGCGACAGTATCATCTAGCCTGCGCTTCTTGTCCCCATTGCGCGGGTTCTTGTCATGGCGTGAATCGCCACTGCGCTTGGAGTTGTTGTCATCGCGACGAGGGAATCAGTCGCGCTCTTGCTCCTCTTGATCAGCCCATTCCAACATCATATCATGAAGGGCCACGACCGATCGAGGGCAGTTTCGACCGAAGTTGCGGTACAGCTGCTGGGTGGCGAGGCCGTTGTTGAAGCAGTTGATGATGTCATCATCGGCGATGTTGGCGATGGTGGAGCGGGTGTCGAAGAAATGCTTGAGGTATGATCTCAAGGCGTCACCCCGCTCCTATTTGCATAGTCGCAGATCATGTCGAGTAGCAGGGCCATGGATGGATCCTTGGAAGTTGTCGACGAAGAGCTTCTTCAAATCCTCCCATGAGTGGATCGAGTCGCGTTTTAAGTTCTCGAGCCACGTGAGGGGTGTTGATTCCAAGGCCATCAGGAAGTCGATCGCCTTTATGGAGTTGGTTCCTCCTGCAACCTCAATAGCAGTTCAATATATATGAAGCCATTGATGAGGGTCTTGCTTACCGTCGTACTTCTGCAAGTTCTGCAGATTGGCAGGGTTGAAGCCAGCCGGGTACTCGGCGTAGTTAATGTTCTGACTGAACGTAGGAAAATGGTCTGTTTCGTCCGCCGGTCGCCCATTATGTCTGGCGTTGATGATTTCGCGAGCATCACGAAAGTTACCACGGCCATAGTTTCGTCCTCTTGGGGGACCTGCATAGTAGCTTTCGTCTTGATATCAGCCTCTTGGTCTCCTTGCGGTCCAGCTGGGGTGCGACTATTTCTGGAGCCTGAAGAAGCTGGGTTTTGCTTATCGATCTGGTACAAAGCTCTCCTTGTAAGGTGCTGCATCCGTCGGTTCTCCGGTGTGTCTGGTAAGTTCTGCATTAGGATGGCTGCTTCTGCTAAATTGACCACCAGGTTATTAAAAGCTGGACCGCCTACTGCGCCGAACTCATCCTGTAGGTTGCGCAGGTCGACTGGAGGTCCAGGAGTGCGCTGAGCCCGTGTAGTGGCGTTCCTCCTCCGGACATTGTGCCGATGATTCCGCCGATGTCGATCATCTTTTTGTCTTGTTGAGTTTCCCCTTGAGGAGCGTTTACCGAGAGTTCATCATCAGATATTTGGTCCAAGAGTTCATTGGCATATCGGTCGGCTTGTGAGTCAAGAATGCTATCGTCTCCGTGGATTGAGACATACACCTGACGGTCAGGTGACGAATCATGGGTAGTGCTGTAGTCGACTAGTGCTGTGTCTCCAATTCCTTCTCCTTCGACTGGAGCAAGAGGTCTACCATGTTGGTAGGGAAGATCATTGACATAACCCACCAATCGGGCAGTATCGAGTAGTTCTGCAGGCACAGAGTCCTGCCAGTACACGAACCGGCCTTGAGAAGTAGCGATGATTGTTAAGTTCGGGATGTTGATGAGGCCTGGGAGGGACTCGTCATCCGAATCAGGATAGGAATCGAAGATCGGTGCCTACCGACAAGCGGTGGCCTCCCACTCTGCGATCCTTAGGCTTGGCCTGGAGTGCAGGATTGCTCAGTAAGACGCGGCCGTGTTGCGCAACCCCATGGGAAGCCGGCAACGGGGGAACACGGAGTAGATCACATCTAATCCGAGTGGAGGGGAGGGAGTCAAAGTTGTGTCTGAGATGGACAGCTTTTCGACCTCGCTGACGAGTTCTAGGAGCAAGAACTTGTCGGAATTTTTAATGATTCCGGTGAGTTCATCGTGTCGAGACGCTGTTGACACCGTTTTTTGACACATGTCAAGGAAGGTGATTTTTTTGAAAAGGAAGGTGGCCGATTTGGAAGAAAACAAAAGATGCACAGAGTTGGAATCAGCCGATGGAGTCCGTCCGATGGACCAGAGGAATATTCTGCGAAGGTGCTAATTCGTCCGTTCTGGTGCTCGGCCGATGGGGAGTTGCCGATGAAGTCAAGGATGGAGAAGAGGATCCGGTCTCTACGAGAATCTTGATGATTCGGTTGTAATATTTTGAGTAATTTATCTTTAGGTAGTCTTTTCTTTTAAGTCAAGTAATATTCGCCGTAATCGGCTAGGACTCGGTAGCGTTAGGCTATAAATATAGTTGTAAGGGACCGAAGTAAACTTGATACACATCCAATACAACAAAATTTTACAATTCCTTTGCACTTTTTCGGCAACTTCGGCTTTTCTTTTCCTTTTCGACGAGTTCTTTCAAGTTGATCAAGGACGCCTCACATTCGAGCGACTTGGTTTGCTGGTGAGTTTTCGTTTTACCGAGTATATTTGAGCTTTAGCTACCGAGCGCATCACTGTGGCTTCGTTCAAATCTATTCAAAAGTTATCGAGTTCATCTAGGCTTTGACTTCCGGGCGCATCGCTGTCGTCTCGTCTAGATTTATTCATCAATTATCGATATCGGCTAGATCTATAGGTTTTCCTATGCTTTTTGGACATTATCAAATCTATCTTCTAAAAACATGATAGATCGGCTTTAGATTTTTGCAGTAACACTCGTGTTATCTCAAGAGCCGGTTTAGATTTGTTTTTAGTTTGCATCATCTAAGTTGTACATTTGCAGCTTAGATCTTGTTATATACACGCAAATCGGCTACCCAAAGCCTATTTTGTCGTTTAGTGCATCGGCTGATCCTGCCGACGCGCTTATTTATCATACGCTTGCATTCAATATCTTTTTACCGTCTACTGTATTGGCAGAGCTTGCCGATACGCTTGTCTTAGAGATATTCGGAATCCCAGCCGATACGCTCTCGAATTTGACCTTGTTTTCTCCCTTGTCAATTTTAGGTCAAATTGACTGACACGCTTGGTTGACTTTCCGTGCTTGGCGAACATTTGCCTTCGGATTCCAGTGTGTTGATTTTTGCGTCAACACATCTTTTGGCACGCCCGGTGGGACACGAAAGCTTCAACATGGTGGACATCACAGATAAATCTGCGGTCAGTGAAGAAAACCAGATTCCTGTTCCTGAAGACAAGCTCAAAGAAGAACAAAAGAAGGAATATGAAGTCATGAAGAGCTGGTGGAGAAATTCAAACGTGAATACCTCAGGTCGTATAGCGTCAACAGATCTGGTGAGGTGATCAAAAAGTTTAATCTTCCATCTTTCCAGCCATTGATAGAGGCTCAACGTGAAAACAAGATGGTGGACGCACTTAGCCAAGCTATGGCACAAGCCTTCATCAAAAGTGCAACAGTCATGGGCAACACAGTACACAACGCGGTGGTCAAGACTTTTGCTGAAGGCATGTTTCCAGGGTGCATGGGTCCTTGCTACATACAGCCAGATCAGATGCAATATGTTCCCTTGGAAGTATCCATGGCAGTAGCTCTGTCGGCTCAAAATAGCTAGGCAGGAACAAACAACAGTCAAGCATCACCACAAGCTACCACTACTACAGCGTCGGCGGTAACAGCAGATCATATCTACTCGACTACGCCGCCTATTGTTACATCTGTGCAAGATGGATCTGCATCCGTGTTTCCAAAAGGATGGAATCCTACTACGGGGTATGGTATCCATCCAGATTTCTTCGCTACACCACCTAAGATGCAGTTTAATGCATCGGCTTCTCAGCCGATGACCCCTCAACCTGATCCATCGGCCACCCGGCCGAGGGGTACTCAGCAGGATGCATCGGCAATACAGCCGAATGCGTAAGTTACATGGAGTCCACAGATGGCTGCACAAGTTAATACATTGGCGCCAGCGCCGATGACCCCACAGCAGCGCCTTGCAATCGTGCTCCAACCCCAGTCTCCTACGGAAATCCTTCTGTCATAGTCCCCTCACCAGAAAGGAGTCAATTGGGTTTTCCATGATCAAGCGACTGGGTAATTGCGATATGTCAACATGCCGTACATAGATACTACTGGTCAACAGTCAGCTGGTCCATCAGTTCCACAGCCGACGATGACTCAGCAGACACCCAATCGGGTAGCTTAGAAGACACATCAGATGCAATCGGCTGGACAGCCGATGAATCATACAGCTCAGCAACTTGCAATGATGACGAATACGGTGAACATGGCTTCTCCTCAGCAGATGCCAATAGCCGAACCACAAGTTGATTGGGGCGCAAAGATAACTGAAGTGATGAGGGAGCAGTTTGGTTTGAGGCCAAAGCAGCAGTCTGTTATGTACAAGACTCCCTATCCTCCGGCTTACAATCAGATTCCTCTCCCACACAAATACAAGATGCCTGATTTTACAAAGTTCTCAGGGCAGGAAGAAGTATCTATGATGGAACATGTTAACATGTCCCTTCTACAGTTGGGAGAGGCGGGCAACCATGATGCACTTAGAGTCCTTTTGTTCTCCTTGTCTTTGTCTGGATCGGCCTTTGCTTGGTTCACCACTTTGCCAGCAAATTCCATATTATATTGGGGCAATCTGGAGAGACAGTTTCATTAGTTATTCTACTTTGGGATTACTGAGTTGAAGTTGACCGATTTGACTGATTTGAGGCAAAGGAACGATGAAGCGGTCGCTGCTTTCATTCAAAGGTTCAGAGATGTCAAGAACCGTTGCTACAGTCTAGTTCTGTCCAATCAGCAGTTGACAGAAGTAGCATTCAATGGGCTCTTACCGCACATCAAAGATAAGTATGCGTCTCAAGAATTTGAGAGCATTAGCCAGATTGCAGCCAGTATGTCAGGCGAGACTCGATCCTATGAGTCTAAGAAGCCTTTTCAGAAGAAGATAAACTTTGTGGAGTATTTTGCTAATGATGATTCTGAAGAGGAGCAGGAAACGGTCGCATCGGCTGAGTGGATACAGAACAACAAGAAGCCGGTGACGTGTCCGTTTGTGAAGAAAGAGCCGGAGTCATACGGGTTCGACATCACCAAAGCCGACAAGATCTTCGACTTGTTATTGTCGGAAGGGTTGATCAAGTTGAAGCCATATTACAAGATCCCATCCGAGGATGAGCTCAAGAATAGGAAGTACTGCAAGTGGCACAACGCCACATCGCATGATACAAATGAGTGCAAGGTCTTCCGACAGCAGATTCAGATGGCTTTCGAGCAAGGAAGGTTGAAATATGAAACTCCCAAGAAAATGATGAAGATCGATGGGCATCCTTTCACCACGAACATGGTTGATGTGGCTAGAGATGAAAACTCTTCTCAAGCCAAGATTCTGACGTCATCATCGGCTAAGAGATCTGGAGCTATTGATCCTAGAGCGCAGATAGCGGCCGATGAGGCCAAAGAAAAGAGTCCGATGGAGGATGCTGGACGTTCATCGGCGCCACGTAGACGTGTTACGTCTCAAATGCTATTGAACAAGTTTCAGCGTGATCGTGAAAGGCGACAACATAGAGAAGAGGAGGAACGGCGCGAGCAAGATCACTGGAGGTGTCCTTTCTTTGTCTACTGCTAGGAAGATGGGTTGACATTGCCATCAACATATGATTGTCCCGAGTGCAATGGTCAAGGCAGCCGATCATATGAAAGGCCACGTCATGAGCCCTATCGACGTGAATGCACTCCTGTGCATGATTGGCTAGGAAAAAGGGTATAAGTGCATGATCGACTGGGGGGCAGGACCATGCTACGTGATCCTACTGGAAGAAGAGTACCTGCACGCGATCGGCTAGAACAGATGGCCGATGAAAGAGTGCAAGACGATCAGCCAATGCGAAGAGATCTAGAGCGTGAGCCTGATCGCACGGATCAATCTCAATGGTGTCTAGGAGGTTTGACTAGGTCTCAGAAGTGACATGTTCAGAGGCTATGCCAGCTGGAGATCATCGAAGATGAGCAAGAATAGACTTTGCGCAAAAAAGAAGTCCAATCACAAGTCTGGCGTGTTAAAACTAAGACCGGTGATGAATCGGCTAGTAACAGTTCCACACCGATCCAAGCAGTCGGTTCTTCAGAAAGTTCTTAATGGATGAGTTTCTAGAAGAAGAAGGGAAATTGGGGTAGGGATTTACGTTGGCCGATTTGTTAGAAGAAATTGATATCGGAGATGGTGATAGGCCAAGGCCGACGTTTATTAGTGCCAATCTAGATCCCAAATACAAGCAAGAGTTGAAGAGTCTACTAAAGGAATACAAAGATTGCTTTGCTTGGGAATACTATGAGATGCCTGGCTTGGATAGATCTATTGTGGAACATCGCTTACCTATTAAACCGGGGTATCAGCCATATCAACAAAAAGCAAGACGATGCAATCCTAAGATTTTGCCAGATATAAAGGCCGACATTACACGGTTAATTGAAGATAATTTTATTCGGCAGTGTCGTTATGCCGAATGGATTTCTAATGTGGTTCCTGTTTACAAGAAGAATGTTAAATTACGAGTGTGCATTGATTTCAGGGATCTCAACAAGGCTACGCCGATGGATGGTTACCCTATGCCGATAGCTGATATATTGGTAGATGCTACTTCTGGGCACAAGGTGATCAGTTTTATGGATGGTAATGCTGGATACAATCAAATTTTTATGGCAGAAGAAGACATCCACAAGACTGCGTTCAGATGTCCGGGGCATCTTGGTTTATTCGAGTGGGTAGTCATGACCTTCGGTCTGAAAAATGCCGGTGCTACGTATCAAAGAGCTATGAATTATATCTTTCATGAACTCATCGGCAAGATTGTGGAAATATATATTGATGATGTGGTTGTGAAGTCGAAGGGGCACCAAGAACATTTGGCCGATCTGCGAAAGGCTTTGGAATGCACAAGAAGGCATGGTTTGAAGATGAATCCGAATAAATGTGCCTTTGGTGTATCAGCAGGCCAATTCTTGGGTTTTATGGTACATGAGCGAGGGATTGAAATTAGTCAGAAGACTATATCAGTCATCGACAAAGTTGAAGCCCCTATGACAAAAGTTGAACTTCAGTCATTGATCGGCAAGATTAATTTTATTCGAAGATTTATATCCAATCTGTCTGGTTAAATTCAGCCGTTCAGTTCTTTACTAAAGTTGAAGGCCGATCAGGAGTTTGTATGGGGAGAGGAGCATCAGAAGGCATTAGATGAGATCAAATATTATTTGGGGAATCCTCCAGTGTTAGTTCCTCCCCAAAAGCACAAGCCGTTTAAATTATATTGAGCGACTGATGAGCATGCTATCGGATCGGCCCTTATTCAAGAATTTGAAGGAAAATAGAGAGCTATCTATTTTGTGAGCAGGAAGTTGTTGGATGCTGAAACTAGGTATTCTCCTGTTGAGAGGTTGTGTCTTTGCTTATATTTTTCTTGTACTAAGCTTAGACATTATTTATTATCGACTGAGTGTGTTGTCGCGAGTAAGGATGATGTTGTCAAATACATGCTCTCGTTGCCGATTTTAAATGGGAGAATAGGAAAGTGGATTTTGGCATTGTTAGAATTTGATTTGAGATATGAATCGGTTAAAGCAGTTAAAGGTCAAGCCGTAGCCGATTTTATTGTACAACATTGTGGGTCAGAGCTAAGCATGGTAGATCTTGTTCCTTGGACTTTATTTTTTGATGGATCTTCATGTGGAAATGGTTATGGAATTGGTGTGGTGCTGATTTCCCCTCGGGGATCAAATTTTGAGTTTTTATTTCCAATTGAAGCATCTGCAACCAATAATCAAGCTGAGTATCGTGCTATTCTCAAAGGAATTCAATTACTTCGAGAAATCAAAGCCGATGCTGTTGAGATTTTTGGAGATTCTATGCTGGTGATCAATCAGTTAGTTGGAGAGTATGAAAGCAAAGATGATATTTTGCGACTAAATCATGAAGAATGTCTCCGGCTGCTGAAAGTGTTCAAAAAAGTAACCATTAAGCATATTCCCAAATTTCATAATAGTGATGCAAATCGGCTGGCTCAGTATGCTTCAGGGTATCGGTCGATGGAGGGAGCGATGACTTTAGAGTTAATGGCCGATGACTGGAGAAAGGAGATTGTTGATTATCTGAAAGATCCATCCAAGAAAGTAAACAGAAAAATCAGATTCCAGGCAATCAAGTATGTGCTGCTGGAAGAAGATTTGTATTATCGGACGATTGATGGAGTTTTACACAAATGCATCGATAAGGAGGAGGCAAAGGTGTAAATGGGAGAAATTCATGAAGGAGTCTGTGGGTCCCATCAATCGGCCTATAAGATGAAATGGGTGATTAGAAGGAATGGATATTTTTGGCCCACAATGTTGAAAGATTGTTTCACATATTACAGAGGTTGCCAAGAATGCTAGAAGTTTGGGAGTGTGCAAAGAGTTCATGCGTCAGCTATGAATCCCATAATCAAGCCGTGGCCATTCAGAGGATGGGGAATTGAATTGATAGGTCAGATATATCCACCATCTAGCAAGAATCATAAGTTCATTTTGGTGGCCACTGATTATTTTACCAAATGGGTTGAGGTGATTCCTCTGAAAAATGTTACGTCGAAGGAAATGATTGAATTTGTCAAGGAACATATTATCTATCGGTTTGGTATTCCACAGACCATTACGACTGATCAGGGTACTATGTTTACATCAGATGAATTTGAGGAATTTGCTACTAGAATGGGGATTAAATTGCTGAATTCTTCTCCATATTATGCTCAAGCTAATGATCAGGCAGAAGCATCTAATAAAGGGGTTATCAAATTGATCAAGAGGAAGATTGATGAATATCCTAGAAAATGGCATACTGTGCTTCATGAAGCTTTATGGGCATATAGGATGGCCTGTCATGGTGCTACGAAGGTGTCTCCATATCATTTGGTATATGAACATGAAGCCATCCTGCCTTGGGAGTTAAAGCTTGATTCACGACGTGTCACGTTTCAGGATCGGTTAATGTCTGATGAGTATTCTGCTTTGATGAAAGATGAATTGGAAGATTTGGCCGGCCATTGGCTGAAAGCTCTCGTGAATGTTGAAATGAACAAAGCTCGCATTGGCTGATGGTATGACAAGAAGGTAAAAGCCAAAACCTTTGAGCAAGGAGAATTAGTTTGGAAATTGGTTTTGCCGATCGGAACAAAAAGTTCGAAATTCGGCAAATGGTCTCCAACATGGGAAGGGCCCTTCAAAGTAAGTAGATGCATTCCTGGTAATGCTTACATTCTGAAAACACTCGAAGGGGAAGAGTATTCTAGAGCTCGTAATGGAAAATATTTGAAGAAGTACTACCCTAGCGTTTAAATGGATGCATAGCCGATTAATGGAGTTATCTATTAAATTGTTATGGCCGATATGACATGTATTGCCCTTAGTGCAAAAAATCTACACAATTCAGACTATTTAGATTCGGGTCGGAGTTGATTTTTTTGCAATACCGGTTGGAAAGTTGCAATGGAAATTAGTAACAGGAAAAGGAAATACTTCATTAATAGTATTGTTTACAAAAGGGGCGATCGGAGGATCTGGCCAGTACAACAAAAGATTGTTTCTAGGAAGATGCTACTCCTAGAAATCTAATCATCGGCAAAGACATTGCCGATGACCGCCTCTATACTGATATCTTCAGAGATGGCGGCGGCTGCCTTCTCCATGTCGTCGGCGAGCTCCTCAAAGACCCACTAGTCCTCGCTGCCCAGCGGAAGGTGGACCGGTTCGACCTACAGGAGGTCGTGACCAGTCTGGAACTGGGTGGTGGCGAGGGCTACAGCAGTGCCGCGGCGGACCCCATGTCCAGCGATCTCCCGGACACGGTTGGGGATGTCCTGCAGGCGAGCGGCGACGGTGTTGCCACGAGCATTCACCGACCCGGTGGCGGCGGCTGCTGCGGCGTGGAGGGCTTGGATCTGTGACTCCAGGATTGAAGCAAAGAGATCAGAGATAAAGGTTTGAGAAAGGAAAAGGCAATGCTTCGGAGGAAACGACTTACAAGCGACCCTGGAGTCAACGGCAGTGAGTTGGGCCCGAATGATGGCACGGTCAGCTTGTGCTGCCTCCAATTCGGAGGCGAGGCTCTGGGACCTGATGGTCTCCTGGGAATAGTTCTCTCGAGCCTCATCCTTCTCTCGGAGGAGTTGGCGGATGTATTCCACGGTGCGTTCATCGGCATCGGGGAAGGGACCGTCCGAATTGGAGGAGTCAGAAGAGGAAGGGACGTTGTTGCTGTGTGAAAACTGGAGATTAGAATCGAGTCAGAACATAGTGATTGGGGTAAAGAGGAAAAGCTTACCCCAAGCGGCGGCGGATCACCGGAGGTGTGTCAGAAGGACCCTCGTCGGAGCGCTTGATGCCCGCCATTGCTACAGGAAGACCTAGGGTTTTTTGCTGAAGAAGGAAGAAAGGAGGTGCTGTAGCCAATAGAGGTTTGTTGCCGATGTAAAACCAAGGGGTAATATTTATGGCCCAATCTGGGTACGCGAAACGACAGAAGGTGAATCGGCGCATTGGGTTTGTGCGAACGGAAGGCAAAAGGCCAAGGGCAAAGAAGAGTTTTACCCGGTTGTACGGAGTATGCCGTATGCACAGGGTGCGAGGAATGGCTTTGAATGCTGTTTGGAGATAGTTTCGGAACAAAATAAATTATTCCGAAACTGGGGGGCATGTGTTGACACCGTTTTTTGACACGTGTCAAGGAAGGTGATTTTTGTGAAAAGGAAGGTGGCCGATTTGGAAGAAAACAAAAGATGCACATAGTTGGAATCGGCCGATGGAGTCCATCCGATGGACCAGAGGAATATTATGCGAAGGTGCTAATTCGTCCGTTCTGGTGCTCGGCCGATGGGGAGTTGCCGATGAAGTCAATGAAGGAGAAGAGGATCCGGACTCTACGAGAATCTTGTTGATTCGGTTGTAATATTTAGAGTAATTTATCTTTAGGTAGTCTTTTCTTTTAAGTCAAGTAATATTCGCCGTAATCAGCTAGGACTCGGTAGCATTAGGCTATAAATATAAGTTGTAAGGGACCGGAGAAAACTTGATACACATCCAATACAACAAAATTTTACAATTGCTTTGCACTTTTTTGGCGACTTTGCCTTTTCTTTTCCTTTTCGACGAGTTCTTTCAAGTTGATCAAGGACGCCTCACATTAGAGCGACTTGGTTTGCTGGTGAGTTTTCGTTTTACCGAGTATATTTGAGTTTTAGCTACCGGGCGCATCGCTGTGGCTTCGTTCAAATCTATTCAAAAGTTATCGAGTTCATCTAGGCTTTGACTTCCGGGCGCATCGCTGTCATCTCGTCTAGATTTATTCACCAATTATCGATATCGGCTAGATCTATAGGTTTTCCTATGCTTTTTGGCCATTATCAGATCTATCTTCTAAAAACATAATAGATCGGCTTTAGATTTTTGCAGTAACACTCGTGTTATCTCAAGAGCCGGTTTATATTTGTTTTTAGTTTGCATCATCTAAGTTGTACATTCACAACTTAGATGTTTTTATATACACGCAAATCGGCTACCCAAAGCCTGTTTTGTCGTTTAGTGCATCGGCTGATCCTGACGACACGCTAATTTATCATACGCTTGCATTCAATATCTTTTTGTCGTCTACTGTATCTGCAGAGCTTGCCGATACGCTTGTCTGAGAGATATTCGGAATCCCAGCCGATACGCTCTCGAATTTGACCTTGTTTTCTCCCTTGTCAATTTCATGTCAAATTGACTGGCACGCTTGGTTGACTTTCCGTGCTTGGCGAACACTTGCCTTCGGATTCCAATGTGTTGATTTTTGCGTCAACAGATGCCTCCAGGTTCATGGTGTTGATTAGGTGGCTTTCGAAACCACCCGATCTATCGGAGATGTAGACCCACGAACCGAAGACGAAGGTGGTACCTGCATTGATTGCAGGGAAGTCGAAGTTGAAGGTGGCCATCGGGTTCTTCCGATGATCATCGCCGAAGTCCCCTACCTGGCGCGCCAACTATCGGTGTTTAACCTCCAAGCTCTCCGAGGTATACCCCAAGGTGATTGATTGGAGGTAGGGACACGCCGAGATCAGAACGCGATGGTGCAAGGAACACAAAGATTTAGACAGGTTCAGACCGCCGGAGCGTAATACCCTACGTCATGTGTGTGATTTGTATTCCCTTAGGTGTTGTTCGATGTTTTGGAGGGGTCCCTGCCCACCCTTATATAGTCTAGGGGGATAGAGTTATACAGAAAGTCCTAGCCGAGTACTATTAGAGTCCTACTCCAACGTAGTCGGGTAGTTTCCTTGTACATCAATTAGTTCTATTGTTGTACGAGTAGTTACAAAAGAGGTAAGGCACACCCATGTGCTATCCCTTACTCTAGAATATTCCACGCCTGTGAGCAGTCCCGCTGCCCTGGGTCTGACATGCCCCTGAGCTCTTCGTAGTCGAGCCTTGTAGGCATTGAGTGCTTTTGAAGGCTTCTTCGAGTGCTTCGACTATTTCTGTATTCGTCACCCAATCTTGAAGTCCATCGAGTGGTTCGAGTAGTCTTGCGAGTACTTTCTTGGTTGCATCGAGGCTGTGAGGTGCTCAGGCCCCGAATCTATTGGAAAAGACTTATTTGTTTGTCAAATTTATGTTAATGATATTATCTTTGGTTCTACAAACCCGAGCTTTTGTGAGGAATTTGGTGAAATGATGTCTAGAGAATTTGATATGTCCATGATTGGTGAATTGAGTTTCTTTCTCAGACTTCAAATCAAGCAACTCAAGGAAGGCACATTTATGTGCCAATCTAAATATGTGAGGGATATCTTGAAGAAATTTGGTATGGAGACCTATCAAGACACCTATGACTACAAATGGACATCTTGATCTTGATGAGCGAGGCAATCTGGTTGACCAAAAGCTCTATAGATCCTTGATAGGGAGTTTCCTTTACTTGACCGTATCTAGACCCGACATCATGTTTAGTGTTTGCATGTGCAAGATTTCAAGCTGTCTATAGAGAATGCCATTTGACCGCTGTCAAGTGTATCTTGTGATATTTCAAGTTCACTCCAAACATTGGATTATGGTATCCTAAGGTTCCTCATTTTGATTTGGTTGGTTATTCGGATTTGGATTATGCCAGCTGCATAGTTGATAGAAAAAGTACTTCCGGTGGTTGTCTTTTGTTTCTTGGTCTTCAAAGAAACAAAATTCAGTTGCTCTCTCAACCGCCGAAGCAGAATATATTTTAGACGGAAGTTGTTGTGTTCAATTATTGTGGATGAAGCAAATTCTTTTTGACTTTGTTGTGAAATTTGAGGAAATTCTCTTATTATGTGACAATGAATGTGCTGTGAAGATTGCAACAAATCCGGTTCAACATTCAAGAACAAAGCATATTGATATTCGGCATCATTTTCTTAGAGATCATATGAACAAGGGGGATATTAAATTGGATGGAATTGACACGGATGATCAATTAGCGGACATATTCATCAAGCCTTTGGATGAAAATCGGTTTTGCAAGTTGAGAAATGAGCTAAATGTCATTGACTTCTCAAATGTGGCTTGAAATCCAGTGCATGTGCTATTTGGATCTCTTATGCATCTTTTGTTTACATTTCTAGCATTTTTGGTGCATTTTTGGGCTATTTTTTATTTTTCCTTGATTTTGTAAGTTTTATCCAATACTCTTTATCCAATATGTTTCAATTAGCGGACATATTCACCAAGCCTTTGGATGAAAATTGGTTTTGCAAGTTGAGAAATGAGCTAAATGTCATTGACTTCTTAAATGTGGCTTGAAATCCAGTGCATGTGCTATTTGGCTCTCTTATGCATCTTTTGTTTACATTTCTAGCATTTTTGTGCTATTTTTGATTTTTCCTTGATCTTGCAAGTTTTATCCAATTCTCTTTATCCAATATGTTTATATTGCTTTATGGATGGTTTTTGTACTGGTTTTGCAAGTTTTGAAAATTTTTATGAGCAATGATCCCAAATTTAATTTCAATTTGTGGATTTTCACTGGAATTTTGTCAAGTCTGGATAGTGTGCAGCGGAGAGTCCGCTAAGACATAGCGGACAGTCCGCAGGCTTTGGGATGAAGTGAACTAGAAACATGGTAGTTCTATTTGGGGCGAAAATTTTCAACGGCGAACGGTCCGCCTGAACTTAGCAGACGGTCCACCCCAGCGGGTTTCAGATGGATCGAGGCAGCCAAAGGTCTTATGAATACTGTCCCTTTCTCCCTCCTCACATCCGGCCGCCAAGCCCCCCCCCCCAAAACTACTCTCCTTGTCTCTTGCACGTGGAAAGGAACCTCCAAGGGGAAGGGCATTTGGCGTTGTTCCCGGACAGTCCGAGTGCATCCCCGGACTCTCCACAAGCTCCTCCACCATGTTCTCTCGGTATTTCATCAAATCCCTTTCTCACATTCTTTGATTTCATCAATGGAATAAGTTAGGGTTTGAGACCACGATCTGTTTTTGGGCCATGGATTCATGAAATTGGTCGGTGGAATTGGTTGCTAGTATTGAGGATATGCCTATGTTAAAAGTTTGAATGGTTGATTTGGGGGCAAAACTCGTTATATTGATGGATCAAAGCTGCAGCTGCCCCTGTTTGCTCGCGCACGAACAGTCGCGGCGGACAGTCCGCCCCTCCCTGGCGGACCGTCCGCCCGTGGCTATTTGCTGCAGTTCTGCTGTGTCACTTGGTTACTTGATGCACTTCATACATATGATGATTCTTATGACTGATACTTGATCTCAGGCCTGCCAGAAAGTGTTGAAGACCAACAATTAAAGATCAAAAAGGCCGGCTCATCAAAACGACAAAGAGATGAGGATGATCCAAATGATGAGGATTATGCTCCCAATCCTAGTGAGCTAGCTGCAGAGTCCTCAGTTGCTGGTGCTGTTGATGATTCCTCTATGGAAGAGGATAATGCAAGTGATGAGGATGGAATTATTGATGTGCAAGCCCTGACCTTCACTGGAAGAGCTTGGACTGCTGAGAGATATTCAAATGCAAGATCTGTGAATCAATTCCATCAAGACCAAGACACAAATGTGCTGTTCTTCTACACTCAGGTACAGCAAGACACACTTTTTGGTCATATGGTCAAGAAAACAGTGTTCAAACATCAAACCATTGACCTAACTTATATGAGCACTCATGCTGTGATGGCTGATTTAGTAGCTCCATTTGCAAATATGGGCTTATCTGATTTCCTTCAGCATAAATGTGATTGTATTGAAACTATTATTTGTCAGTTCTATGCAACCCTAGAAATTGATTTAGTTGAAGAGAAATTATGGTGGATGACAGGAAATAGGATATATTATGCTACGTTTGCTGACTTTGCTGCAGCTAATCAGTTAAACTATGAATTTCTCAATGATGAGCAAAATGTGAATATTGTGATAGAAAACCCACTAGATGAAAATGATTATCCTGCTTATTATGAGCCTGCTCATCTTGGTATTCCTCGGGTCTTTGGTGGCATACAAGGACTTAGGCATCACCCTGCAGTCATAAACAAAATTGCTAGAGTCACTTTCATGTCTAAGAGTGGTAACAAGGACAAGGTTAGAGGCCTTTATTGGAACCTGATTTCACATGTGATGCATGGTAACAAAGCAGATATTGTTGCTCTCATTATGGATCAATTAGCAGATTTGAGGATCAACCTTGAGATGAACTTGTATTTTGCTCCATATATCATGTCATTAATCAAGGCTAAGACTAGTTTTGAGGATCCTTGTGATTGCAAGCACCTACTCCCTCCTTCCCTGTTTATAAGGCATACACGTATATCAAGATTCAAACCTTGTCATCTTTGACCAATAATTTGACTATTAAATTTTTATTTTTATAATGCAAATTTCATATGATTGGATTCATAATCAAATATATTTTACAATGATTATAAGTTTATAATCAAAAGTGATATAATATATGATAAATAAATGGTCAAAGTGTTGTTTAGAAGACCGTGTCATGTTCCACCATGCCTTATAAACGGGGAAGGAGGGAGTATCTTTTAGGCCCTTTAATAATGAATTTGCATTTCTTCAACGGCCTTTGACTCCATTTCCTGATGTTGAAGTTGAAGGGGCAGACAATCCATCCACTAAAGCACCAATGCAAATTTTGCTATAGCCACCCAGTAATCTGTCCCCCACTGAGAGAACCAATCCAGGCGTACCAAGGAAAATATACCCCAAAAAATCCACACATTGAAACAAACGGTGTAGATTAGAGCCCTCCCAGATCCGACGGCCCATAACGCGAGTCTTCAACGCGCCCGCCTGCTCGCCTGCCGCCGCTTCGTCTTCCCGAATCCCGCCTTCTCACCCCGTGCCACCCGTGGCCTAGCCCCCGCCGCCGCTCGCCCGCGCATGCCACTGCCGCTCATCCGCCCCGGCAGCCGCGCGCGTGCTCCGGTCCCCGCCACGCGCTCTGGCCTGCGCCGCTCGCCCACGCCCGCTGCTGCCAGGGCCGGGAAGGTTGGCACGTGACCACGGAGTCCATCGGCTGTCTCGACGGCCGCAGTCATCGACGAGGAGAATGAGCTGGAGTCATCGACAGATGGGGACGGCGGCGTGGGCTTGGTGGCAGGCGAGTCTCCGTGTGGTCCACATCCCGTCCTCCTCGACTAGCTCGATGCGTTGAAGAGCAGCGGCGGTAGGTTCACTTCTTTCCTGCGGAATGCCGAAATCATTGAATTTGCTCGCCACATCCCCCTTCCAATCCCGTTTGTCTGCAATGGAATTGCATTTGCAAAGTTCGTCCTCAGTAGCGCCAGCTCCCTAGCCCTCCCCTTCGCCGTGGATTTCTTCATATTAATGAGATCTGATTCTTCCCCCAGCGCAAGGTGCCCTCTGTTCCCTTCGTTGGTGCCGATAATTTGTGTATGTAGTAGAGCATCGTTGGCTGTAGTAGATTGTTGCAATCTCATAGTAGCCTGATTCTTTTCCATGTTTCCTGTCTGATTACTTAGCGTCAGATTTTTTCCATGTTCTTTAGGAGAGTTGGTTTCTGGATTATCTTGATGATCAGTCCCAGTCCATGAATTCATTTATGTGTTTAAGAGAAGCTGTAGAAATATCTTATGGGTGGACACTGCACAAGAGCTGTTAGTTCCACTCTTTTTGGTCCTGTAATCAGTATGTCAGATTACAGTTTTACCTAAATCTGTTTGTTGCTTGTCGTCACTAGGATCAATTTTTACACCCTTGTCTATTCCAGTTACTTTTATCACCTGAAAATGTTGGTAAAACATTTTTTGCGTTGTCCTTGTCAAGCACTTAAGTTATTTTAAGCTTAGGTAAGTCAATTGATGGAAATTTGAAGTCCATTTTTTAATTAGAAACCAGATACTATTTTTGCTGAGGGAACATTGCGAAACTGAATGCATGGCTGATCTCAGAAACTAAGTCCATCTTTTATTTGTTGACACTAAAAATTGGCATGACCTGAAGTAGGCAAAATAAAGGCCAAAATAGCCAATTCAATATTAACTCTTATTATTTTATAAGTTTGGCATATATGACCATTGTGCAGGATATGGAGATCGTTTTGGGATATTCTGGATATGATTTCATTAATGAGACAAAGATGGGCACAAAAAGGCATCAAGATGAGGTCAAATCATGGGTTCTAATGCACCAAGATGAAGCCCTCGTCGAGGAGATCGAAACGGACATATGGATCGCCTAATTCGGAGTCCGGGTGTAGGAGTTATGGCTCCAGGAAGTTCGCCTATCTAGGCAAAACCGGTCTGACCGGATTTGGGGACAGGTCTCACCGGTTTTGGCTGCTGTGCAGCACGAGGAGTCTGGTCTGACTGGATTTAGTGACCGGTCTGATCGGTTTTTAGCAGATTAGTCCGAATTAGAGTTGTAATTTGATTCTATGTCGGTTTGTAACAAATTTTTGACCTCCCACGGGTACAGACCTACCCACCCTATAAATATAAAGGGTTATGGATGATTGAGACACACCCAATCGAACAAAACATTATGCATCTACTTTTTACCTCTAAACCCTAGTCTTTTCCAATCTCTCTTGCTGTCCATCATGATCTCCACGGCCATTGATGGCGTTCTAAGCTCGCTGGTCGACCTAGAGCACGTCCGGCGATGTTCACGCCCTGACGGGGTCCCTCCCGGACGAGAGCTTCGACGGCCTTTGCTAGTTTGCTTGTAAACTAGTCATTCTTCGTCACGTAAGCGCGTTGGTTATCCTTTGCTGGTTTGCTCGTAAACCTTGCTGCTCTTCACCACATAAGTGTGATACTTATCCCTCGAGACGACCGATTCCAGCGAAACCCTAGAAACCGGTCTGACCGGTTTGCTCAACCGGTCTAACCGGTCCGTGTGGCCTTGCCGCTCTTCGGTCCGTTTGCGAGCGACTCGCACGTTCGAGTGCTCTCGCGTGTTGACCGAGATTTGTGTCAACATTATTAAGTTGAATTTGTCCCCAACTCAAGTTTCATTTTTTTGGATTACGCTAGAAAAATAGTGCTTAACTGATGGCCTATGGTTTTAATAAAAAAGACATCAGCAATGCGAATGGCTTGACTCTTGAGCCATGGTTTTGATTCACGTCCTGTAGTTACCTGCATTTTGAGCGTTGCAAATCAATATGCATCACAAAAATATACACGCTCTTACTGTATTTTCATTCCCCTACGTCTTGTATATGTGTTGGTTTTTTTTATCTGTAGCGTTAGCATGGGCTAACTTACTAGTGAGGGTGAAAATGTTGGTGCTGCTGGAGATCAAGCTCCAAATGTTGAGCAGCAAGCTAAGCCACCTCGTCCACATCCTATGCAGCCACAGTGGGTGCCTCCAGCTGGCTATTTTGATCCATACTTTGCAAGCATGCAGCAAAATATGAATACTCAAGTTGAGGGGCTTGCAACTCAAATGCAGCAGCAAATGACTTTGGGTTTTCAAAATGTGCAAGAGCATTTTCAGAGTCAAATGAATGATGGATTTCAAGCATTTGGGCAGCATCTTCATGAGAACATGTATCAGCCTATCATGACTCGCCTGTAGAATGTTCAAGAGGGGTTACACACTGATATTGCAGCTTTGGACTCTCATTTTGATGACTTGCCATCTTGTGAGGCTCACCAGCAGCTTGTGGAGCAGCTGCAGAAACTGCTGTAGGACTTTGACAGTTTCAACACCACATTCACGGGTTTTACAGATCACTTCTACTCAGTGTATCCAACTTCAGTGCCTCCACCACAGTTTTGTCCGTATCGGCCTTTCTACCCTCCACTACCGCCTCCGCCGCTGATGGATGGCTGATATTTTTGGAAATTGATGCCAAAGGGGGAGAAGGACGGATCTAGGGGGAGCTCATGATGTTATCTTTGTTGGATTTGTGTTGAACTTGTTTGGTTGGATCTTCTGCATTGCATGTTTATCATTTTTGCTTGCATAAACTTGTGTTGAACCTGGAATTCGGCTTGTAATGTGTGATGCACTGTGTTGATTTGTGTTTATCTCTAAATCTTGTGGTTGTTCCAGTTCTAGTGGTGATTTGAGGTTGTGCTAACAATGTTGAGCTCAAATTCTATATTATCTTGTATACTTGTGTGCCTCGATTTCCACTTGTAGGGGAAACTCCGTCAAAATTTTAAATTCATGGATATGTGCTATTTGTCTTCATTAAAATTCATATGCACATATCAGGGGGTGGGGGGTTCTCTCTACTCATCGAACTTGGGTGTAATTTACCCATATCATATTCTGAAAATTTCAAGAAAAATGGATAAGTTCTACCAAAGTTCAATTTCAAGTCTATCTTATGCCTTGTGTATAAAGTTGACTTGATCCTTTTTATTCACTCCTTTGAAAGTGTTTTCATCAATTACCAAAAAGGGGGAGATTGAAAGCATCTAGGCCCCTAATTGAGTTTTGGTAATTAATGACAACATTTATGGACTGACGATTTCTTGAGAGAAAAATGAGTATAGATTGGTCCATGGATGATTGAGCATACATTGATATCACAAAGACGATTTAGAGATGATGTTCAAGGCATTGGCTCAAGCCAAAGGTATAAAATAGGGCTTTTTCCTTTTACCGATCATAAGGTGATTAGAGAATAAAAAATGACCAGATTAATATGTTAAATAGCCGTACTATCAAGAGGGGTCGTTGCGCCTTTGCTTGACCGTTCTGTAGTGCCATTTTGCCCCAATTTCAGTGTTGCATGCACGAGGGCTAACAACATTTGAAAATGGCAAACTCTGTTTTGAAAAAAGTGTGCTGATTGCCTGGAGCGGACGGTTGGGCCCGATGGCGTGGACGGCCCACCCCTCCTCTAAAAATAGTGGGCAGAAACTCTGAGTTTCTGTTTTTGGCGAAACCGGACAACGGCGGGTAGTCCAGCCTCGGGGGGGGGGTGGATGGTCCGCCGGCTAATCTCTTGGATGTGGACAGAAACAAAATGTTTCTGGTTGTGAGCTAAGTCGAAGGGGCGGACGGTCCGGCACTGTATGGCGGACGGTCCGCCACATAACTTTTGGGTTTACTCAGAGACTTCGGTGTTCTGGACGTGATGTAACTTTGAACAGCGGACGGTCCGCCTCTAGGGCGCGGATAGTCCGCGAGAACTGTAACGGTCGACTCTGACACACATTTATTGCACCCTTAGCCATTGGATTTGAATGGCAGACAGTCCAGTTTCTCTGAGGCGAACAGTCCGCGAAAGTTCTGTGTTCACGGGTTTTGAACGGCTAGATTTCGAGGGGAGGCCTATTTACATCCCATGCCCAGCCATGAGAGGGCTCTCTTGGCCACTTTGAAAGCATTCTTGACATATTTGAGCTGGTTTCCTTCTCTCTCTCACTCTTTGCTTAGATATTGCATTCTTTGTGAGTATGAGAGCATTCTAGTGCATTGCATCAAGAGTTTGAGCTTTGTGGCACTAGAGAGTCTTCAAGCAAGCATCGTCGACTTGTTACTCTTGGGTGTTGCTGCTCCCTAAACGGCTTGGAGAAGGTGATTTCGTGGAGCCCTTCAAAAAAATTGTGGAGGAGCCCCGAAATTGGTTGTGAGAGGTCTTCTGCTCATCTCGCCGGAGTGGTGAAGAGCAACTCTAATGGAATCAAGGTTTGAAGAGGCTCATTGATTCAAGCCAGCTCAAAGATCAAGAGGAGTCCTGATATAAGAGCGGTTGATTCTATGAATCCACCTCAACATGGATTAGAGGTGACCGGCAAGTCATCGACACCACGGAAAAAAATCTTATCTCGTGCCTGGTTATTTCTTTGCTCATTTCAATTCTTGCAATTTGCTTTCGTAGAGCTTGAATTGCCTCTTGTTACCCTAGGTTGCAAACCTCACTAGTGATAGGGTTTGCTAGAGATAGAATATGATAGAGTTTGCTAGAGATAGAATATCTCTTGTGTTACTAATTAAATTTCTCTAATATTTGTGATTTTAATTAAAACCGCCTATTCACCTCTGGTCGGTGTCCTCGATCTTACTCCTGAAAGCCGTTGTTGGGCAGCGCGTGGTGGCAGTCGCCCAGGCGCACGAGGAAGGCCTCGACGCAGTCCTCGGCGCCGTAGGTGAGCTACCGGAGCTCCCGCGCCCAGAGCCGCACCGGGCTGCCGGTCGACCGGCACCTCGGAGATCCGGAGGAGCGCCGCCTCGATGCTCTCCAGCTCGGCCCGAAGGAACGCGACGTCGCCACGGACGCCGCCTGCAGTTGGTACTCCGCCGCGAGCAGGTCGCCCAGCTTGGCCAGGAGCGTGGTCATCGCCCCCGTCACGACGTCCATGGCTGGGCACCCGAACCTGCGGATTTCGGCCATGGAGGCAAGAACCGAGGCGGAAATAAAAGCCACAGCTAGCAGAGATAGGAATCTAGAGCATCATGTCCTGGGAGCACGACGCGACCTGATGGTGCGGCCACCGCGGACGGCGAGAGTCAGAGATGTGAAGGCGACGACGGCGAAGAAGAAAAGGTCTGAAGATTGGGGGAGGAAAACTGAGAAGCCAAGCGAAGCGACGCGTCCATTGATTGGCTCGACAACGCAGCGACCCATCACCCTCGCCCCTCGCTACCACGGACCGAGTCAAGCTGTCATGCTCCACCACCGACGAAGCGATCTCGATCATCATCATCGCAGGACATTAGTGGTGATGTGATTGACCTGTACTGTGTTCCCTTTGAAAAGCAGAGAAAAAAGAAAGAAGAAGAATTGGATTGGCATGGTTGGTTCGTGGATGATTTGTACTGATCCACGTGCCCTGGAGAGCGGCTGACGTACCTTGCCGCAGGGAGGTCAACACCGGCGCCGTGAAGAGCTACACAGACGGTGCATTCTCAACATGTTCTTTCTACGTCACTTTTTTGCTCTAGCTATCTATTTAACCGATTTTGTTCTACAAGAGTGATCAGAGCATGTACGAATTTTCGGTATGTGTGAGTGCGTGGGCCGGTTAAGCGCAGGAGAGCTATATATCGCGTGTGCGCCCGCCATCACCCAAGAAGTAACGTGGCCCGTTTAGCTTTCGGTCCATGCGAGCGAAGACACATGGTTAAATTGAATTCAGCATATTAGTAGATTTTTATTTTTGTGCTTATGGTGAGGGACGTAGCCTGGTTCCAGCCCATCTGGACAATTTTTGTTTCCATTTCCTTTTTCTTATCCTCTTGGCTTCTGCATTACCTTTTCATTCTTTCTAATTTGTTATTATATTTGCATCTCCTTTATTTTTTACTCCTCTCTTTTAGTTTTTCTTCTCTCTTTTTATTTTGTTTTTTGTTTTACTCTAATATAATTCCTTTTTATATGACTTGTTTTTTTTCTATTTTTAATATTTCTTATTTACATTCATTTGGTTATTTTACATTTTATTTTTCCTTTCTTTCTTGTAACAATTTTGTAACTTTTTTCTTTTCGTTTATTTTCTATTTTTGTTGATACTGAATTTCCTCTATTTTTATTATATTTTTATCTTTTTTTGGTGATACTAATTTTATTATTATTAGTTATTTTTATTTACTTTATTTGTAACTTTTTTATTTCTTCTCACTTTTAGTTCCTTTCTTTTCTTTTCTTTTGTATACTACCTGCTTTATTACATTTTGGTTTTGTATTTTTATATACATTTTTACTTTTATTTATTTTTCATAAATATTTTTTACATTTTTAATTTTTGCTAATTTTTATTTTCTTCTGTGCGTGTACAAGAATTATTTGTTCATATGTAAGGATAATTTGTTTGTGTTGTGGACACATTTGTTCTCCATGTAAAAATTATATTATTTTATTTATTTTATAGACTAATATGTTCGTGATACTAAATTATTCATTTAATTTTTAGACTAAATTATTCCGTGATGCTGATGGGAACTCATTTGCTCGTGATATTTAGTTTTTAAATGTTTGCAATGTGCAATCTTTTTTTGTCATCTTGTTTAATAATTTTATTGGTATAAAGCAATTTTTTGTTGTTCACGGAGTACATCCAGACAAGTTAGGGTTTGTTTGGTAGAGCTCCATCTGATTTTAATTCTCTATGGGAGCTGATTCTCTAAGAGAAGTGATTCTATGGATGAAAGTGTCGATGTTTAGCCGCCAAGCTCTTCGAGTGGTTCCCCGAGGACATTAAATGTAGGCAGGGACTTGCCGAGATAAGAAATACGATGGTGCAAGGAACATAAAGATTTAGATAGGTTCAGGCCGCCGGAGCGTAATACCCTATGTCATGTTTGGTTGTTTGTATTGCCTTTAAGATTGATTGTGTTGCATATGTTTTGGAGGGATCCCTGCCCGCCCTTATATAGTCTTAGGGGGACAGGGTTACATGAAAAATCTTAGTCGAGTACTACAGGAGTCCTTCCCAATTCCTATCGGGTAGTTGCCTTCTATTTGACTAGTCCTACTTCTGTACGAGTAGTTACAATAAGTTAAGGTATATCCCATGCGCTATCCCTGACTCTAGAACATTCTACGCCTGTGAGCAATCCCGCTGCCCCGAATCTGACAAGCCCCCAAGCTCTTCGTAGCCGAGTCCTGCAGGCGTCGAGTACTTCCGAAGACATCATCGAGTGCTTCGAGTGCTTCTAGAATCCTTCAATGCTCCATCGAGTGCTTCGAGTAGTCTTCCGGTACTTCTTTGGATGCACCGAGGCTATAAGGCGCTCAAGCCCCGAATCTTCTTTTATATGGTGCGTGTAACATCCTGTAATTTTACGAAATTTTATATTCTTCAAAAATACGAGTTTTCAAAAACTTTTTGTGTGGAAGTGCTAGTAGATAGGATCACTTAATGAATAATGCTATTCTTCCTCACATTCCTGGAATTTTAATTTATAATCCTAACACAACGACCTAAATGCTAGTATGAATTATTTGGGTTTTATTTGGAGTTTATTTGGCTTGAACTTGTTTCAAATGGTTTGGATGATTTTTGATTGAAATTGGGTGGTATTTAATTTGAATAGGCCATTCAAATTAAGTACAAAAGCTAACCCTAACCCCTGAACCCATCTGGGCCGAAACCCAGCCAACCCACCGGCACAACCGCCTTTTCCCTTCCAGCCTGAAGTCACGCAGCCGGCCCGCTCTGCACGCGCGCTAGTGGTCGCGTGCGAGGGCGCACACATGGCCCACACGGCCCAACAACGCCACGCCGGCCTGCTTCCCCCGTGCCCACGCCCACGCGTCGCCTTGGGTCACTGACAGGCGGGATTTCCCTTCCTCCTCCAACCACCCGCTCCTCCTCTGCTTTTTGCCGCGGCACTCCGCGACAACGCGCGGAGCGCGTCTCCCGCCAGTCGCCTGGCGCTGCTGACGCCTGCGCCTGCCCCCGCGGTCGGCCACGACCCCCCGCCGCGCGCGCGCAATCCGCCCGGGCCCTCCAAACCCTAGTCGCAGCACTGTGGATGGCCGCCACGTTTCCAAGCCCCGCGGCCATCACATCGCCGCCGTCCTTTCTTGGCGTCCGGGCCAGAACCCTAGCGCCCCGCCTACATAAACCCCGTGGCCGTCTCTGCAAAACCCTAGAGCCCAGGGGACTTCCCCTTCCGCCGCCACCACAGAGGAAGGAAGGAGGAGCTGTCGCCGCCGAAGAACTTCCCCACGCCGGCGCCCGAACCTCTACGCCGCTGTAGTAGCGCTGCACGGCACTTCCTCGGCCCGCCTGGACCGAATCACCACGGCTGCGAGCCCCTCGACCCCGGGCCCGACGGTGAGTGTCGCCATCCCGCCTCGCCTACCTTTTCTTGAGCCGGCGTGCCTTTGGCCGCCGATGATCCAACCCTAGGAAGCCCTCGCCCTTTGTGTGTGTACCCTGCAGGAGACAACGAGCCTCGCCATCGTGAACCATAGTCGCCGCCATCCTTTCCCTCGCCTAGTGCCGCCATGCCTTGCACGGCCATGCCGCGGCTCTGGTGAACCTGATGCCCGTGCGCATGCGCACAGCCATGGCCAGGCCACCAAGGCGACGCCGTTGCTTGCCTTGGCTGGACCCTCGCCGATCCGTTCCACTGGGGTGTCTTGTTGCCGTCGCGGATGCCGTTCGTTTTGCCGAGCCTTGCTTGCCTAGGCGCCGAGGCTGGCCACTATCGCCGCGCCCGCCGCCAGGGCTCCGCCGTGGCTGCGCCACGCTGGAGCCAAGTGCACACGCGCCCTGGGCCCCAAGGTCGGGTCTTTGCCCTTCCATGCGGTAGGGGGCCGAGCCGCCGCCCTCGAACGTTGCCGCCATCGCCGCGTCGTCATCGCGCCGTCGCCGCGCCCACGCCGCGACGTCGCGTTCGCGGTGTGGCGAGCTCGGCATGGCCATGCACGCACACACGCTCACGATCCGCACCGAATCTAGAGGACGCCACACGGGATCCCAGAGAGACTGACGAGTGGGACCAAGGTGTCAGCCGTAGCGGGAAAAGAGGAGAAGAAAAGCAAAAAGGAGGAGAAGAATTGGGCTAGATTCGGCCCATCAGCCCAGAAGAAGAAGGAGGCCCAGGAAGACTTTCGGCCCGTTTCATGTTTTCCTATTTCTTTTTCTTTTACACAGCGCTGACACACGGGCCCCACTAGTCGGTGAGACCCGCCGACCGACCAGTGGGCCCCCTGGACCCTGACCCGTTGACCGTTCACCAGGTCAACGTTGACCTGGTCAACACTGATGTCAGCATGGGCCACGACCCCCTGGATGATGTCATGCTGACATCATGCTGATGTCAGCATGCCACGTGGCAAGCCCAGAGGCCACCACGCGTCACTGATTTCTTTTCTGTTTTCCGAAATCCTTTTTATTAATTTTAGAAATGCTTTAAAGCTTAGAAAAATCATAATAAATCAACCATAACTCCAAAAATTACGAAACTAGTTTTATAATTCTTCTAATGACCTACACGTTAGAGTAGGAGTTACCTTATTTTGGATCTTCTTTTGGGGAGTTTGGTGCATCTTTACACTTTGGTCCTTATGTTCTCCATAGTTACAAATAGGATCTGACGCCGAGGAGCTGACGACGAGGAGTCACCAGGTTCACGCCCATCCTTGTTATGAATACCAATTAGGCATTGCTTCCTAGATACGCTACGCTCCTAAATTTAGTGATGAGATGAGCTTGCATGGCCATTTACTTACCGTATTCCTTGTTTCCCATACTTATCATTGATTGATACATGCTATTGCTACTATGAGTGAGATTTGGGGTATGAGAATATATGATATGATAGTCCTTGCTTGCTGGAAGTTGCCTCCATATATATAGGAGTTGGTGATTAGGTTACGGCGGGGGCGAGCAGACCTTTTCTCCGATCTTCGGATCGGGAGCCGGGGATTGTGCGTTGGGCGCAATCCTGAGCAGCACCTATAATGGGTGAAGAGCACCTGTGGCGGGTGCAAGACCGTTCCCGTGAGAACATTAGTAGAGGAGTAGTAGAGGAGGCGATACCTGTGATGGGTATCGATTGCAAACCGTGTTGACAGAACGCTACTTTGGACGAAGACGCTCGCCTCGGCCGGATTATGGACTTGATTTTGTGGCCCTAGTGATGGAACTATATCAAATGTGCACACCACTTATCCTTTATGAGGGAGGACCCAGCCCGAGCTAGCTACGCGTGGCATCATACCTGTAGGAGGATAGAGTATCCGTGTCAGGGGGAATGGGCGAGTCCCTGAGCCCTCGATCGCAGGATCTATGAGGATTCCATTCTAGATTGCTTCACAGCCCCGGGCAACCTTTTGCGGGAGGACGCACCCCAAACTGGGAGCAGGATGGTGCCGTAGCCGTTAGTTCCGTTGACTGTTGCCTCGGAGATAGTGGGAGTTGCTTGCCGTCTGGATTCGTGGTGAGTGGGTACATGTGTACAACCCCTGCAGGGTGGAAACTATACGTATAGCCGCATACTCGGTCATATATAACTCTAGATCTGGCCCCACAAATTTAGTTAGATCCATATATATTTTTCTACCTTCCTGTAGCCGCGTACTCGGATTGCAGCTGACGTACGGGGAGAGGGAGTTCCCGCACCGAATTGGGGTAGTATACTTTGTAGCAGAAGATAGGAGATCGGGAGTCCGGAATGCCGGAGCTGCCCGCGTCAGAAGGTGAATTGGATGACTTGTCTATATTTGCTTGCATAGGAAACCTTAGTCTATCCTTGGCTTTACTTTATACCTTATTGCATCCTCATATACGATTCATGCGGATGGTGACGTGGACCTATCCCGTCCTTGGGGATAGCTTGGGTAGATGCAGGATCCGACCCAGAGTACGACATCAACAACAATGGGTGGTACGACTGAAGCTGTGCTACACTCAAGTCTGCCTGTGGAGAAGGAGGTTCCAGAAGGAGTCCGGCCTGAAGCTTAGCTACCATTTCGCTTTCTGTTTGTGTCACTTTTGGCCTAGCGGGCTTGTACTCGGAGATTCATCCTGTATGTCCCCGAATGCTGTAATAAATTAAACCCGTGAATGTACTATTTATCATTGGTATGACTGTGATCACTGCCTGAAATGTAATCTGTATGTGATAGCGACTGATCCAGGGACTATCACGACGATACAGGGAGTCAGGTTGCCCTTTCGGGAATCCGGTTCGTTTCAGTGCGCGATAAACTCACGCTCCATATGGAGTAGCCCCCGAGCCTTAGGTTGAATCGTAGAATCAGGCTGAGGGTCAAATCAGTCTTCAATCTTCTGGTCTTTATGTTCCAAGAATTTGAAAAATACACCATCGATGACATGTATCCCGCAGCCCCGAGCCTTGAATCCAAATTCCAAAAATTTAGAATTAAGGATCAAAGTCGTGGCAATAATTTTGTATATTGATTTTTACCATCTGAAAACTCATTTTTTGGAACGAATCCCAGAAAAAGTGAATGAACAGATAACAATATCAAGAATCCCCGAATTACCGCTCAAAAATAAATCAAAACGCGAGATACCGCTTCATCTTCTGATAATTTACCCTATTGCCACCGCCACTAGTTATTTAACCGTGTGGTAATTTAGGGTTAACCACTCACTACCTTGACCACCATTTCGCTTTCTTGCTCTCGCCGCCACCAACAACATATCAAATCTTGAATCCTTCCTTGCTCACAAACCCCCAAAATCTTCATCTCCTAGCTTTCTTGCTCGTCCTGATCTGTGAAGCCCCTGAGTGTATGCGCACAAAGCGACTCGTGGGATTCTAGATGGCTCCCAAGAGATCTAGCGGAAAGGGAAAAGAGAAGGAAGGAGCCAGCATCGCCCCAACTCTGGATGATGGATGGTTAGCAAGTAAGTGTACTGAATCCGACATCCTTTCCCTTGTCGATGAGTGTCTGCTGCAGCCTCATTCTATCATCAAGTGGCGGCCTAAGTTAGGTCATAGTCGCCCATTTGAAGGGACGAATGCAATAGTTATTTTTTTCCTCCTTTGTCTAGCGCGGATTTGGGATTCCCACTTTTGATTTTTCTTTCTCGGACTTCTTTTTCATTGGGGTATTCAAGCACATCACTTGAACCCTAACTCCATCTTCGTGCATCTGTGCGAAGCATTTCTAGGCATCGAGCCCCATTTCGATCTTTTCAGCACTTGTTCCATCGCAAGCCTCAGCCCAGTAGCGAGGGTCAATATGTTGTTGGTGGTGCCGGTCTTCAACTATGCCATGGGATGGAAAAAACTCTATATCCCTTACAAGTTGTCTAGCAAGGTAATTGACTGGAAATCCAAGTGGTTTTATGTCAAGAACCATGCTCCTCCACTACCGAGTAGGATACCCGGTGTTCCCCAATACCGTGGCGAATGGACTACAAAGCCTCAGAGCCTGTTCCAACTAAACGATCTGCTGGATTGGATTAAGGATTTAAAGAAGGAACATCTGATTGGAGCTTCAGTTGTGATGTCTTGGATGAGCCGTCGGATCCAGCCATTGCAGCAACGAAGCCATTTTGGATTCTACTATATATAGGCGTAACTGATCCTTCCCGCTTCACTTCGGAGAAGATTTCTGAAAAGGAAATGGTGCGTCGAGTGCGTCGAGTACTCGATGGAGTGCTTGGTGTCCCAGTAGTACCAGACGTCTTTAACATAAAGGATCCTCCCAAAAAGGTATGTGAGAGTAGTCAAATGCATTGAATTGAGTACTTGTAGTTGTATGTCTTGTAAACTGAAGTGTATGCCATTTGCAGGAGGATATAAATGTGTATGGGAGTAGCCCACCGGTGCCAGAGGTTTGGCGTCCTGAGCATCTTCTCCCAAGTGCACATACACCAAACCCACTTCCATCAGAAGGAGATATTGAAGAATCGAGGATGACGTCGAGCTCTGAATTTGATTAGAGTTTCTCCTCTGCAGACTCTAAAGAAGGAACTGGAGTGGGTGGCATGGACAGGAGTCCCAGTATGGAGAGGTACTCAAGCACGGGTCACCCCAAAGCACTAAGGACGACAACGGTCAAGCGTAGGGCCGCAACCTCAGTTAGAGAAACTAGGTATATATAATGATACCTTGCTTTTCTCTTTCAGTCATGTGTGTCCCTTCGTCTTTCGTTGATTATCTGTTTCTTCTTGATTTCTCGTTCTAGCCCAAAGCATTCAGAGCTGAGGGTTGAGGCAACCAGGGATGATTTGGGGCAGATATAGATGCATCACTTGCCTCAGCAGACTTGTCGAGTGATGCCGGGGCCACTCTGCCGGAGCAATTGATGCCGGCAAGTGGTTCTGAAGAAAAAACACCTCCAGAGCCAGCTGCTGTGCATGGTAAAGAGGCTCTCTCTGCCCAGCAAGATATTCCTACGGGTGGGGAGGAGAGTGTGAGCCCCCGGCAGGTGCTACTGCCCTCTGCATCGAGTGCTTTGGTGATCATGCCGGTCCCAAAGCTGTTCAGGGCAAGGAAGCTTCCAATCAACAAGTCGACCTAGTGAGTATTTTTAGTGGTCTACCATCTTCTGTATGTTCGGATTTCCACCATCTTCTTTTATGTGTACTCCATCTACTTATTGTGTATGCAGCAAGGCAACCGATTTGGGCATCGGGGATGCTGACCATGGCATTTCGATGCCTGCTTCTAAGCCCATCCCAATGACTGTGTTGCCATTGCCAGCCACACTGCCAGTGGACGCGGAAGCTGCTGCAGAGGAGGCAACTGCCAAGGGAGTAGATGTCCCAGCTGCTGAGGAGCCAGCATCGCTTGAAGTAAGCGACGCCCTTCTGCAGCTGGAAGCTCCAGATCTCCCTGCCAGTAAACCGATCGCACCTCCTCCAGTAGATTGCAACCAATTTCCTATTGCTCGGTTGTTTCATCTGGTCGGGACAATAGGTCTAGGACCTCAGTGTTGGGTAGCTGAGGAATGAGAGGTCATGGAAGTTGGAGCCGAAAGGGAGGTTGCTCCTCCACCGACCAGAGAGGATTCACCTGCAGCAGTTCCTAATCAAAAGGTCTCCCATTGACGGGGGACAAAATTAAGTTAATGCAACAGAATATGGCTGAATGCCAGAAGTTTTTGACTGTAAGTATCTTCTTGTCGAGTACTTATCTTGGCAACTAGCTAGTCGATTGACGTGTTCCATTGATTGTAGGAACTAGCCGGTTATGAGGCTGCAAAGTCTCAGGAGCTGGAGAGGTTCAAAGCTGTGCAGGGCCGAGAGAACCAGCTCCTGAAGGAACAAATAACGAAGCTTGTAGAGGACAAGAAGACTCTCGAGGAGAGAAATAAGTCACTGTAAGAGAGGAACAAGTTTATCTCCAAGAACCACAAAGGTGAGTGGTTTGGCTTGTTGTTCCCTGAGTTGCGGTAATCGGATAGCTCCACTTCTATTGCCTTGATTGCTTATAGTCTTTGTATTCACGCAGAACTCAAAAAGTTGTTAGTAACTAAGGAAGAGCAGATGACTGACTTAAAGAACCTTGTGTATTGTTACACAGATGATTTGGAGATATTCAACAAGATGTTGAAAGATGGGGACAACCAGCTCCTTGAAGCGCTATGCAGCAAATCAAAGAGATGGCCAAACAAAAAGATCTTCGGGAGAAAGAGCTCGAGGAGCTAAAGACTGCTGCACAGGCCGTGGTTGATATGGTGGATCCACCCAAGGAGGGAACTGTACAAGACAAGACTCTGTTGGAGCGTCTGCAAGGAGCTCCGCAGAAGATCGTCAAGTACCTCTCAGACACCAGCCGGCAGTGCGTGTCTCATGTACTCGGCTTGGTGAAATTCTATTGGCCAAAGACGAATCTGATCCCTCTCGGAGAAGGCATGTCTGTGGAATGAACAGAGCAGAAATTTGACGACTTTGTGGAGGAAGTGAAGCCAATAGCTGACAGGAACGTGGATGTCTTGGAGCAAGAGCTTGATGCAGAGTCTTAGTCCATCACGTAGAGTAAAACTTTGTGTAAGCCTTGATACAATACTGATCTGTATGATGTAATTGCGAGAACATAATGTTTGCGATGTGGTGTACAGCTTGTGTTTGTCGTAGGATGTGGATATCCTTTGTGACTAAACATTTTGTTTTTCAATACGCCCTATTGCGTGTTTATGCATGGGAATGCGGCATGCGATGTTGGGCCGTATGGGAGTAATTGAACTCATGGTTTTTTACTTGGTTCAGTAAAAATGAACGAGTAGAGAGTTGTAATAAAATGTCGTATGTGTAGATTGTTGACGGCCATTATTTCCGATTTTGGTCGTCAACTTCTCGGGAATAACATGAGCTTTATACCATGTTCCATGCATATTTTGCTTATTTCTAACAAGTGCAACAAGTTTTGGGTGAGTTGTGATTGCAGGAACTAATGTACCAAAAAAATGAGCCAAAACCGGGAAAAAACCAGGCCGACCGGCGTCACCTCACCTAGGCCGGCCGGCGTGGCACCTCAAGTTACCATGCCACGAAACTTTGCTAGAGTGATCATGAGCACAAATCCAAGCCAATCCAATTTGGTTCTGTCCAAAATTCACAAACAAAGACCGAAAGGCTTGAGCAATGGAAGGTTGGGTCCACTTTCAGTGTCCAAATGCAGTTTCAAGACCCAAACCGCCTTGAGCAAGAATGTGCACCTGTTGATTAGCAAGCCAGTGAAACGGAGGGCTGAGATGTGCCAACTCTAGGCCGGCCGGCCTAGGGGAGGCCGGCCGGCCTACAAATTTCAGCGTTGAACCAACGCAACCTCCACCGCCATCTAGACAAGATCAGGAGCGTCCACAAGAAGGTAGGTGCCAAACGGAGAAAATCCCAGGCCGTCTCAGCGTTGAACCAACGCACCCTCCACCACCATTTAAACAAGATTAGGAGCGTCCACGAGAAGGTCGGCACCAAATGGAGAAAATCCCAGGCCAGCCTGCCTAGGGGAGGCCGGCCGGCCCCACTTTGCTGTGTCTCAAGCTCATCTTCACGTGGAAGCTACGACAACCGACCCTCTTGCTTACAAATGACGCCCCGGCCAAACACCGACCTCTAGCATCTATAAATAGAGAGCAACACCCTCACTCTCAACACACACAAAAGGAGTTCTCTTCTCTCATCTTTAGTTTCTAGAGTAGGTTAGGTAGTCTGGGAGTTAGAGTCGAGTCGAGCTTGTCTCGGGATTCCGAAGTCATCATCGGAAGTCGGTATAAGCTCTTGTATCTTTTCCTTTGATATTTATCAATATAGTTATCTTCTTTATCTTTTCGAGTCAGCTTTACTTTCCGCATTATTTATCTACCCTCTCAAGTTATGTTGCTTGTGTGCGGAAGTAAGTTCCTCTAGCTTAGGCTTTGTTATCTTTTTTTTTATCGGGATCTTACCTTGCGGGTTTTCTCGCCCGGACTAGGGAACTCAAGTTAGGTCCCTAGGTTGAGGGGGATTTCTATTGTTCGCGACAAGAGAAATCCTAACACCGAGTACGGACGTGGTGTCTGAGCTTAGTGTTAGCTAAAAAGTGTGTTCCACCCCACGGAACCGTTGTGGTAGGCGGCAGGTGATGACAACCCTGTCCGTCCCTAGTAGTCCACCACATTCAGGTGTATTCATAGCAGTAGTTGCAGGTTGCCGTTGGATTCCCCTCTCATCCCTTTCTGAAGTCTTTCCTCTTCCAGCCATCGAAGTAAGCTCTAGGTTCCCGATAACTAGTTAGAAGCAAGATTTAGTTTAGAGAGGCTAGCTCTATAGTTTAGAAGTGTTTTAGGAGTCTTTCTCGCTTGTTGTCCTCCCTGCTACTTACCTCTCTAAGGATTAGAGTCTCCTGTGTCAGACGGTCATTGCTTGGCCATTATCTTATCTATCTATCAGGCTTACCCCCACAAAGTTAGTCGGTTGATATCTCTAGTAAAGTTTGTCATTCGATTTCTCTATACTCTTTATCCATAGTGCTTCCCTGAGGAAAATTATGATACCCTGGAATACACCAAGGTGAAGTGTTACAGCGGTGATTCTGTGCGCTTGCGGAATCTATATTCTATTGAGCATAAGAAACACCAACAAGTATTTCTGGCGCCATTGCCGGGAAAGCAATTGGCTAAAGATATCGATGAATAGTTTGATAAAATTTAATAATTTATCACCGCCAATTTTAGTGGGATTACCATTGCTCTCGGTATCTTTGTGATTTCTGCAGAGCAATGCAGGACCATTTTCAATCTACCATTGTTGACACCGGTTTTTGACATGTGTCAAAGAAGGTGATTTTAGTAAAGAGAAGGTGGCCGATTTGGAAGAAACCAAAAGATGCACAGGGTTAGAATCGATCGATGGGGTCCGTCCGATAGACCAGAGGAATATGCTTTGAAGATGCTAATTTGCCCGCTCTGGTGCTCGGCCGATGGAGAGTTGCCGATGAAGTCAGGAAAGGAGATGAGGATCCGGACTCTACGAAAATTTTGACGATTCAGTTGTAATATTTAAAGTAGTTTATCTTTAGCAAGTTTTTTCTTTATAGTCAAGTAATGTTTGCCGTAATCGGCTAGGACTCGGTAGCACTAGGCTATAAATATCAGTTGTAAGGGACCGAAAAAATTTGATAGACATCCAATACAACAAACACTTTACAATTCCTTTGCACTTTTTTGGTGACTTTGCCTTTTCTTTTCTCTTTTTGACGAGTTCTTTCAAGTTGATCAAGGACGCCTCACATTCGAGCGACTTGGTTTGCTGGTGTGTTTTTGTTTTACCGAATATATTTGAGCTTTAGCTACCGGGCGTATTGCTGTGGCTTCATTCAGATCTATTCAAAAGTTATTGAGTTCATCTAGGCTTTGACTTCTGGGTGTATCGCTACCGTCTCGTTTAGATTTATTCACAATTTACCGATATCAGCTAGGTTTGTAAGTTTTCCTAAGCTTTTTGGCCATTATCACATCTATTCGCTAGAAACATATTAGATCGGCTTTAGGTTTTGGATTAACATCTTGTTATCTTAAGAGCCGGTTTAAATCTGTTTCAAGCATTACATTATCCGAGTTGCACATTCGTTGCTTAGATTTTGTTATACACGTCCAATCGGCAATCTCAAGCTGGTTTTGTCATCTAGTGTATCGGCTGATTCTGCCGACACACTCGTTCATTACACATTCACATTTAATATCCTTTTTGTCGTCTACTGTATCAGCAAAGCTTGCCGATAAGCCTGTGTGAGAGTTATTCGGAATCCCAGCCGATACGTTCTCGAATTTGATTTCGTTTTCTCCCTTGTCAATTTCAGGTCAAATTGACTAGCACGCTTGGTTGACTTTTTAGGGTTTGGCGAACACTTGCCCTCGGATTCCAGTGTGTTGATTTTTACGTCAACACATCTTTTGGCACGCCCGGTGGGACCGGAAGTTTCAACATGGTGGAAGTTACTGAAAAATCTGATGTCAGTGAAGAAAATTACGTTTCTGTTCCTGAAGATAAACTCAAAGAAGATCAAAGGAAGGAATATGAAGAGAGGGTGGAGAATTTTAAACGCAAATGTCTCAAGTCATACAGCGTCACCAGATCTGGTGATGTGATTAAGAAGTTTAATCGCCCATCCTTCCAGCCGTTGACAGAAGCGCAGCGTGAGAACAAGATGATAAATGCAATTGGTTAAGCTGTAGCACAGGCATTTATCAAGAGTGTAACAGTCATGGGGAATATGGTACACAACGCGGTGGTCAAGACTTTTACTGAAGGCACGTTTCCAGGTTGTGTGGGTCCTTGTTACTTGCAGCCGAGTCAGATGCAGTATACGCCATTGGAAGTGTCTATGACAGCAGCTTGGTCGGCTCCAAATAGCCAGGCAGGGGCAAGTAATAGTCAAGCACCACCACAAGTTACTACCGCAGCATCAGTAGCTACAGCAAATCCTATCTACTCAACTACTCCACCTATTACCACATCTGTGCAAGATGGATCTGCGTCTGTGTTTCCAAAAGGATGGAATCCTGCCACTGGGCATGGCACGCCTCCTGATTTCTTCTCTACGCCGCCCAAGATTGAGTCAAATGCATCGGCTACTCAGCCGATGACTCCTCGGAATGATCCATCGGCCACCCAGCCGATGGGATCCCAGCAGAATGCATCGGCGCCACTGCCGTTGACTCCGCAGTAGCGTCTCGCAATTATGCTCCAGCCCCAGTCTCCTACAGAAATTCTGCTTTCACAGTCCCCTCACCAGAAAGGAGTCAACTGGGTTTTCCATGATCAGGCAACTAGACAATTGCGATATGTCAATGTGCCGTACATGGATACTACTGGTAAACAATTGGCTAGCCCATCGGCTCCACAGCCAACGATGACTCAGCAGACGCCCAATCGGGTAGCTCAACAGGCACATCAGATGCAATTGGCTGAACAGCCGATGAATCATATAGCTCAACAGCTTGCAATAATGACAAATACAGCGAACATGGCTACTCCTCAGCAGATGCCAGTGGTTGATCAGCAAGTTGATTGGAACACTAAGATAGCTGAAGTGATGAGGGAGCAGTTTGGCTTGAGGCCGAAGCAATAATCTGTTATGTACAAGACTCCTTATCCTCCGGCTTACAATTAGATTCCTCTCCCACACAAGTACAAGATGTCTGACTTCACGAAGTTCTCAGGGCAGGGAGAAGTTTCTACGATGGAGCATGTCAACAGGTTTCTTCTACAGTTGGGAGAAGCGGGCAACCATGATGCACTCAGAGTCCGTTTATTCTCCTTATCTTTGTTTGGATCGGCCTTTGCTTGGTTCACCACTTTGCCAACAAACTCCATATTATACTGGGCCGATCTAGAGAGATAGTTTCATTAGTTCTTCTACTCTGGGATTACTGAATTGAAGTTGACCGATTTGACTGGCTTAAGGCAGAGAAACGATGAATTGGTTGCTGCTTTCATTCAAAGGTTTAGAGATGTTAAGAACAGAGGCTACAGTCTGGTTTTGTCCGATCAACAGTTGGCAGAAGTAGCATCTCAAGAGTTTGAGAGCATTAGCCAGATTGCAGCCAGGACGTCAGAAGAGACTCGATCCTATGAGTCCAAGAAGCCTTTTCAGAAGAAGATAAACTATGTGGAATATTCTGCTAATGATGATTCTGAAAAGGAGCAAGAGACGGTCACATCGTCTGAGTGGATACAAAACATCAAGAAGCCGGTGACGTGTCCGTTTGGGAAAAAAGAGCCTGAGTCGGGTTTGACATCACCAAAGCTGACAAAATCTTCGACTTGTTATTATCGGAAGGTTTGATCAAGCTAAAGCCATATCACAAGATCTCGTCGGAGGACGAGCTCAAGAATATGAAGTACTGCAAGTGGCACAATGCTACGTCGCATGATACAAATGAATGCAAGGTCTTTCGGCAGCAGATTCAAATGGCTTTCAAGCAAGGGAAGTTAAAGTTTGAGACTCCCAAGAAGACGATGAAGATCGACAGACATCCATTCGCTACAAATATGGTGGATGTAGCCAGAGACAAAGGTCCTTCTCAAGCCAAGATTCTGACATCGTCATCGACCAAGAAATTTGGAGTTGTCGATCCTAAAGCACAGATAGTGGCTGATGAGGTCAAAGGAAAGAGTCTACACGACGAGGCTAAACATTCATCGGCACCGCGTAGACGTGTCACACTTCAAATGCTGTTGAAAAAGTTTCAACGTGATCGTGAAAGGCAGCAACGTAGAGAAGAGGAAGAACGTCATGAGAAGGAACATTAGAGATGTCGTTTCTTTGTCTACTACTGGGAAGAAGGGTTGACATTGCCATCGCCATATGATTGTCCCGAATGCAATGGTCATGGCAGCCGATCATATAAAAGGCCACATCATATTAATGAACCCTATCGACGTGAGCGCACTCCTATGCATGATCGGCTAGAAAAAAGGTATCGGTGCATGATCGACTAGGGGGCAGGACCATGCTACGTGATCCTGTTGGAAGAATAGTGCCTGCACATGATCGGCTAGAACAAATGGCCGATGACAGAGTGCAAGATGATCAGCCGATGCGGAGAGATCCAGAGCATGAGCCTGATCATGCGGATCAACCTCAGTGGTGTCCGGGAGGTTTGTCCAAATCTCTAAAGTGACGTGTTCAAAGGCTACGCCAGCTGGAGATTATGGAGGAAGAGCAAGAGCAGACTCTAAACAAGAAGGGAGTCAAGACACAAGTCTGGCGTGTTAAGGCTAAGGCTGATGGTGAATCGGCCGGTAATAGTTCCACCCCGATCCAAGCAGTTGGTTCTTCAGAAAGTTCCTAATGGATGAGTTCCTAGAATAAGAAGGAAAGTTGGGGCATGGATTTATGTCGGCCGATTTACTGGAAGAAATTGATATCGGAGATGGTGATAGACCAAGACCGACGTTTATTAGTGTTAATCTGGATCCCGAATACAAGCAGGAATTGAAGAGTTTGTTGAAGGAATACAAAGATTGCTTTGCTTGGGAATATTATGGGATGCCTGGCTTGGATAGGTCTATTGTGGAGCATCGTTTACCCATAAAACCGGGATATCGGCCATATCAGCAAGGAGCAAGACGGTGGAATCCTAATATTTTGCCAGATATAAAGGCCGAGATTACACGGTTAATTGGAGCTAATTTTATTCGGCAGTGTCGTTATGCCGAATGGATTTCTAATGTGGTTCCTATTTACAAGAAGAATGACAAATTACGAGTGTGTATTGATTTTATAGATGGTTACCCCATGCCGATAGCCGATATGTTGGTAGACGCTGCTGCTGGACACAAGGTGATCAATTTTATGGATGGCAATGCTGGGTACAATCAGATCTTTATGGCAGAAGAAGATATCTACAAAACTGCATTCAGATGTCCAGGACATCTTGGTTTGTTCTTGGTTTGTTCGAATGGGTAGTCATGACCTTCGGATTGAAAAATGCCGGTGCTACATATCAAAGAGCCATGAATTATGCTTTTCATGAACTCATCGGCAACATTGTGGAAATATATATTGACGACGTAGTTGTGAAGTCAAAGGGGCACCAAAAGCATTTGGCTGATCTGCGTAGAGCTTTAGAGTGCACGAGAAGGCATGGTTTAAAGATGAATCCAAATAAGTGTGCCTTTGGTGTGTCGGCTGGTCAATTCTTGGGTTTTATGGTACATGAACGAGGGATCGAGATTAGTCAGAAGACTATATCAGCCATCGACAAGGTTGAAGCCCCAACGACAAAAGTTGAACTTCAGTCATTGATGGGCAAGATTAATTTTATTCGGAGGTTTATATCTAATTTGTCCGGAAAAATTCAGTCGTTCAGTTCATTACTGAAGTTGAAGGCTCATCAGGAAATCGTATGGGGAGGGGAACATCAGAAGGCATTGAATGAAATCAAATGTTATTTGGTGAATCTGCCAGTATTGGTTCCCCCCCCAAAAGCACAAGCCGTTTAAATTATATTTATCGGCTGATGAACGTGCTATCGGATCGGCCCTTATTCAAGAATTTGAAGGAAAAGAGAGGGTTATATATTTTGTGAGTAGAAGATTGCTGGATACCGAAACCAGGTATTCTCCGGTCAAAAGACTTTGTCTTTGCTTATATTTTTCTTGTGCCAAGCTTAGACATTATTTATTATTGGCTAAATGTATTGTCATGAGCAAAGATGATGTCATTAGATATATGCTTTCGCTGCCGATCTTAAATGGAAGAATAGGAAAGTGAATTCTAGCTTTATCAGAATTTGATTTGAGGTATGAGTCGGCTAAAGCAGTTAAAGGCCAAGACATAGCCGATTTTGTTGTGCAACATTATGGACCAGAGCTGAGCATGGTAGATCTTGTTCTCTGGACTTTATTCTTTGATGGATCTTCATGTGAGAATGGTTTTGGAATTAGTGTGGTGCTAATTTCCCCTCAGGGGGCAAATTTTGAGTTTTCATTTCCAATTGAGGCATCCACAACCAATAATCAAGTTGAATATCGTGCTATTCTCAAAGGAATTCAATTACTTCGAGAAATCAAAGCCGATGCTGTTGAGATTTTTGGAAATTCTATGCTGGTAATTAATCAGTTAATTAGAGAATATGAATGCAAAGATGATATTTTACGATTATATCATGAAGAATGTCTCCGATTGTTGAAAGAGTTCAAGAAGGTAACCATTGAGCATATTCCAAAATGTTATAATAGTTATGCAAATCGACTAGCTCAGCATGCTTCAGGGTATTGGCTGATGGAAGGGGTGATGGCCTTGGAATTAACAGCCGATGACTGGAGAAAGGAGATTGTTGATTGCTTGAAGGATCCTTCCAAGAAAGTAGATAGAAAAATCAGATTCCAAGCAATCAAATATGTGTTCTTGGAAGAGGATTTGTATTATCGGATGATTGATGGAGTTTTGCTCAAATGTATCGACAAATAAGAAGCAAAAGTATTGATGGGTGAAATTCACGAAGGTGTCTGTGGGTCCCATCAATCGTCCTATAAAATGAAATGGGTAATTAGGAGAATCGGGTATTTTTGGCCAACTATACCAGAAGATTATTTCATGTATTATAAAGGTTGCCAAGAGTGCCAGAAGTTTGGGAGCATACAAAGGGCTCCTGCGTCGGCCATGAATCCCATAATCAAGCCATGGCCGTTCAGAGGATGGGGAATTGATTTGATCGGCCAAATATACCCCCCATCCAACAAAAATCATAAGTTTATATTAGTGGCCACCGATTATTTCACCAAGTGGGTTGAAGCAATTCCTCTAAAAAATATTACATCAAAGGAGATGATTGAATTTGTCACGGAACATATTATCTATCGGTTTGGTATTCCACAGACCATTACGACCGATCAGGGTACTATGTTTACATCAGATGAGTTTGAGGAATTTGCTACTGGAATGGGAATTAAATTGTTGAATTCTTCTCCATATTATGCCCAAGCTAATGGCCAAGTAGAAGCATCTAATAAAGGAGTCATTAAGTTGATCAAGAGGAAAATTGATGAATGTCCTAGAAAGTGGCATACTGTGCTTAATGAGGCTTTGTGGGCATATAGGATGGCCTGTCATGGTGCTACAAAGATATCTCCATATCATTTGGTATACAGACATGAAGCTGTTCTGCCATGGGAGTTAAAGCTTGATTCACGACGTGTCACGTTTCAGGATCAGTTAACAGCCGATGAGTATTCTGCTCTAATGAAAGATGAATTGGAAGATTTGGCTGGCCATCGGCTGAAGGCTCTTGTGAATGTTGAAGCGAACAAAGCCAGAATTGGCCGATGGTATGACAAAAAAGTGAAAGCCAAGACTTTTGAGCAAGGAGAATTAGTTTGGAAATTGATTATGCCGATAGGAACAAAAAGTTCGAAATTCGGCAAATGGTCGCCAACATGGGAGGGGCCATTCAGAGTGAGCAGATGCGTTCCTGGTAATGCTTACATTCTGGAAACGCTTGAAGGGGAAGAGTATTCTAGAGCTCTTAATGGAAAATATTTGAAGAAATATTTTGCTAGTGTTTGGGTGGATGCATAACCGATTAATTAATTTATCGGTTGAATTGTTATGGCCGATATGACATATATCGCCCTTAGTGCAAAAAATCTACACAATCTAGATTGTTCAAGTTTAGGTCAAAGTTGATTTTTTGCATTGTCAGTTGAAAAGTTGCAATGGACGTTAACAAGAGAAGGAAATACTTCATTAATAGTATTGTTTACAAAAGGGTCGATCAGGTGATCTGGCCGATACAGCAAAAAACTATTTCTAGGAAGATGCTACTCCTAGAAATCTAGTCATCGGCAAAGACATTGCCGATGACCGCCTCTATGCCAACATCTTCGGAGATGGCGGCGGCTGCCATCTCCATGTCGTCGGCGAGCTCCCCGAAAGCCCACCAGTCTTCGCTGCCCAGCGGGAGGTGGACTGGCTCGACCTGCAGGAAGTCATGACCGGAGTGGAACTGAGCTGTGGCGAGGGCTACAGCGGCGCCACGATGGACCCCATGTCTGGTGACCTCCCGGACGCGGTTGGGGATGTCCCGTAGGCGAGCGGTGACGGTGTTGCCGCGAGCGTTCACCGATCCAGTTGCGGTGGCAGTTGCGGCGTGGAGGGTTTGGACCTGTGACTCCAAAACTAAAGCAAAGTATTAGAAAAGAAGTCGGAAAAATGAAGAGGGACAATGCTTTGGAAGGAGTGATTTACAGGCGACCCTGGAGTCGGCAGCGGTGAGTTGGGCCCGTACAATGGCCCAGTCGGCTTGTGCCGCCTCCAGTTCGGAGGCGAGATGCTGAGACCTGATGGTCTCTTCAGGGTAATTCTGCCAAGCTTCATCCTTCTCACGAAGAAGCTGGCGAATAAACTCTTTGGTGCTTTCCGAGATGTCGGAGAAAGGGGGGCCCTCCGAGTTAGAGGAACTAGAAGAAGTGTCGTCACTTCATGGAAAAGAGGCAGAGAAATTAAAGATTGAAGTTGAACAAAAGAATGGCAATCCGAGATGGAAGAGGAGGGCTTACTCCAAACAGCGGCGGATCACTGGCGGGGTGTTAGAGGGACCCTCATCAGAGAGCTTGAAGCCCGCCATTGCTACAGGAAGACCTAGGGTTTTTACTAAAGGAGGAAGAAAGAAGGTGCTATAGCTAATGGAGGCTTGTTGCCGATACAAGGCCGAAGGGTGATATTTATGGACCAGTCTGGGTAGGTGAAAAGACGGAAGGCGAATTAGTGCGTTGGATTTGCGCGGACGGAAGGCAAAGGGCCAGGGGCAAAGAAGAGTTTTACCCGGTTGTACGGAGTAAGCCGTGTGCACGGGGTACAAGGAATGACTCTAAGTGCTGGTTAGAGCAGAAGGACGATCGTGGGTTGGGATAATTTTGGAACAAAATAAATTATTCCGAAACTGGGGGGCATGTGTCGACACTGGTTTTTGACACGTGTCAAAGAAGGTGATTTTAGTAGAGGGAAGGTGTCCGATTTGAAAGAAACCAAAAGATGCACAGGGTTAGAATCGGCCGATGGGGTCCGTCCGATAGACCAGAGGAATATGCTTTGAAGATGCTGATTTGCCCGCTCTGGTGCTCAGTTGATGGAGAGTTGCCGATGAAGTCAGGAAAGGAGAAGAGGATCCGGAGTCTACAAAATTTTTGACGATTCGGTTGTAATATTTAAAGTAGTTTACCTTTAGCAAGTTTTTTCTTTATAGTCAAGTAATGTTTGCTGTAATCGGCTAGGACTCGGTAGCACTAGGCTATAAATATCAGTTGTAAGGGACCGAAAAAATGTGATACACATCCAATACAACGAACACTTTACAATTCCTTTGCACTTTTTCGGCACTTGGGATGCATGCTCCAATGCTTTTCTGGTTAAGTACTTTCCGGTGGGCAAAACCAATGCCCTACGAAAAAGAATTTCTAGTTTTGAACAACTCAAGGATGAGACAATTCCGAAAGCCTGGGAATGTCTTCAGGAATACATTGCAGCATGCCCACACCATGGCATGGAAGAATGACTCATCATTCAGAACTTCTTCTATGGCCTGAACTAGTGATCGCAAGATCACATGGATGCAGCAGTGGGAGGAGCATTCCTCTCCCTTGATTTACAGGAGCTAGAGTGCTCATCGGCAAGGTTGCTTCCATCCAGAGTTGGAAGGCAGATAGGCAGTTGGCCCATGCAAAAGGAATACATGAAATCGACAGTGTCGATAGGATGGTAGCCAAGATGGATCTTCTCATGAAAAAGCTGGAATTTCCACACTAGGAGGTTAACCAGACTGAGTCTCGGATGACATGTGAGAAATGTGGCAATATTGGACACTCGGGCAAATCCTTCCCGTTCACTCAAGAGGATGAGAACTCCATTGGGAACGACACTCCCAATGACTTAGACTGCCATCCTCAGCAAGGTTGGAATTCTAAGCCCAACCTCCCCTTCGGCCAACAGCAAGGTAATAATTTTAATAACAGTTTTCAGCCCTCGCTTAAAGACTTCATATACGGCCAAAAGCAAATGAATGACAACATTAGTAAGAAATTTCTCGCTAATGGTAAAACTCTTAAGTCTTTGGCTATGCAACTAGAGGGGTTTAACTCTGTTGTTAAAAATCAGTTGAGTTTTAATAAATTGATAGAAACTAAAGTAACTCAGCTGGCCTCATCTTGTCATAACCATAATATGGGAGAGCTACCCGAGCAATCGGGAGTGAACCCGAAAGAAAGTGTGAATGCGGTAACTGTGCGGGCAAGACAATCTGCACAGAGACCACATCTTCCGCAGGATGCAGGTACACAGTGAAAGACCGTAACAACCAAGAATACCGATGCTGAAGACGGGGTGCTGGAGGAGGCCGAAGAATCCAACAACATTGCTACACAGGAAGACACCGAGGAAGCCCCAAGAGCTTCCCAAAAGTACCACGATATGACTGCCTTACCATTTCTAGAGCGGAGAAGGAGGCCAGTGGCTGATGAGCAATTCAGCAAGTTTGTTGAGGTAATTAAGAAGCTTTATGGCAACATACCACTTCTTGATACAATGCAGGCTCCCACGTACGCCAAGTATTTCTAGGATATCCTTGGCAACAAGAGGGTCCTGCTGGCCACCGAGGTCGTGCAGCTTACAGGTGAGTGTAGCACAGCTATACTCAACCCTCTCCTGGAGAAGAAGCAGAAACCAGGATGCCCCACCATCACATGATCCATCTGAGCTCAACACTTTAAGCACGCTCTTTGCGATCTGCGAGCAAGCATCAGCGTTATGCCAAAGGTAATTTATGATAAACTTAACCATTATGCGCTTGCTCCTACTGCCATGTGTTTGCAGCTAGCAGACCAATCGGTTCGTCATCCCGTGGGGATCGTCAAGGATATTCCGGTGAAAATACGGAATTTCTTTGTTCCCGTTGATTTTGCCATCCTCAACATGGAAGTCGACATTCAGATCCCTCTCATATTGGGAAGATCATTCTTGAGTATGACAAATGCACACATTTATGCGGGAGTTGGAGTAATCCAACTCAACACCAATGGGCAGAAGTAGAGATTTGGCTTCAGACCGAAGGATGAACAATGCTCACAGATCAAAAGTTTCAACCGGAAGGAATCCGTGAAAGAGCAGGAGAAGCCATATACCCCATCCAACTCTACCCTCATCGAATTCATGGAGAATCTTCAAACTCGGGAGGAGATCAAGGTGTATAACCAACGGAACGCGAAGCGGAATATCCAACATAAGAAATTTTTGGAATTTGGGAAGAAAGATATCGAAGTAACTATGCCTATGGTGGAAGAAAGCGTAGCCACCAACATCTCCATTAGGTGATGACGACCGAACCCAAGGTATGGATAGTCTCGCTCTGGACGAGAAAGTCGAGCCCTTGCCATGAGGTACGTGGTAGTTATCCATTCTTGCATTTGCATACAGGATAGTTTATCTTCTTGCATAGTTTTTCCTTTCACATCATGGCATGTTTAAATTTTCGCAAATGCATTCTTTTCATTTCACATTACATAAAAAAAATCGGCCAAGATGGCAGACCTACTGAGCTTCACTCAAGCTTCGGGGAGGTGCCAATGTATCCAGGTAAGTCATCCGACCTGTCCTTCATCTTGTGTCCTAGAAAAAAATACTTAGTTTGAGTTTTTCAAAAAAAAGAGTAAAATAAAATAAAAAACAAAAACAAAATAAATTAATTAATTAAAACACAAAAATGTTTCATGCTTTGAATAAAACTCCTAACTCATATGTGTGGAAATCCGTGTAAGCTCTTATCATGGAGATGATGAATAGTTGCTCTGTTCATGCTTTGCAAGTACCTCTACAACTTTTTACTCTCCTAGTACTTGAAATGTTGGCTCATGAAAATATCTCTAAAATTCTGGTTTGAGTGGGAGCATGATCTTGATTTCCAAGTCTAAGTTGTTGTGAGATTTGAGATAGCCCAGACCGGAATAAAACTGTATGCTCTAGTAGGGAACCTCTAGGAATTTCTTTAAAATAAAACATGGTAAATTTTTCCCCTTTGGTTTACATGTCCTATCCAGAGCCATACTGTTTTATCATATGAACCGATACAAGCTATCTTGAGTTATTTTGAGCTTTGCCGAATGGTGAGTCTGTTCAAGGAAGGTACTTGTTATCTACCGATCTTTCTCCTTTGCATACCCATTATTTTGCTAGAATCAAATGTCTGACATGTCAATTACCTACTCCGGGTGTTGGTATCCACCTTCGCCAGGCAATTCTCCTCACAACAAAACCCAGAATCTAGACAGTGAGCCTATCCATCTCAAATGGTCTATCCAAGCAATTCTCCCTTCCAAAAACTCTATCATTATGGAGTGTGGGTCATCTTCCTTCAAAAAAAACTAGAGCAGAAGCAATGAAAAAAAGGGGAGACAAGACCCTTACCTCCACCCAAAAGAGTTGAAATAAGGAGTTCAAATAAAAAGACCAGAACTATTTTCTAAGTGTGAGTCCATTTCCTCCCACTCCCCTGAATATTTTACCTTCCATAAGATCGGGATTTGATCGAGTACCAACCTCTTGCGGACCACTCTTCTGCTCGGCAACACAGGTAACCAAGGTATGCTACACTCTTCCTACCCAAAACTCCCCATATCAGTCTTAGAGTAGGAAGAAGATGGTCAAAATTTCCAACCATGGTGAGGATCATATACCTTGAGCAATTTGAGAGTACCATTGGGGAATCTTAAACCACTTCTTGAAAACTTGCAAAATATTCAGAGATAGGAACCTGAACAGGAAGCAGAAAATATTTCGGTAAAGGTTGTTCAATCTTTCAACCGCCCAAGATGAGGGATGAAATGCCAATAAGCACCATCTACTAGAAACCAAGGTATGAGCCAACTTATTCAAAGTACATATGGGTTAGAGTAATATGTTGTGCACAATGTATCTATAGGGTATGAGCATTGATGCAACTCCTGATCCACCGAGCCTCGGCTTTAGCTTTGCTCGAGGACGAGCAAAAGTTTAAGCTTGGGGGGGGGGGGTGTTGATGGCCATTATTTTTCATTTTGGTCATCAACTTCTCGGGAATAACATGAGCTTTACACCATGTTCCATGTATATTTTGCTTATTTCTAACAAGTGCAACAACTTTTGGATGAGTTGTAGTTGCAGGAACTAATGTACCAAAAAAAATGAGCCAAAACCGGGAAAAACCCAGGCCGGCCGGCCTCACCTAGGCCGGCCGGCCTGGCACCTCCACATACCATGCCTCGAAACTTTGCCAGAGTGATCATGAGCACAAATCCAAGCCAATCCAATTTGGTTCCGTCCAAAATTCACAAACAAAGACTGAATGGCTTGAGCAATGGAAGGTTGGGTCCACTTTCAGTGTCCAAACGCAGTTTCAAGACCCAAACCGCCTTGAGCAAGAATGTGCACCCATTGATTAGCAAGCCAGTGAAACGGAGGGCTGAGATGTGCCAACTCTAGGCCGGCCGGCCTACAAATTTCAGCGTTGAACCAACGCTGCCTCCACCGCCATCTAGACAAGATCAGGAGCGTCCACGAGAAGGTCGGCGCCAAACGGAGAAAATCCCAGGCCAGCCGGCCTAGGGGAGGCCGGCCGGCCCCAGTTTGCTGCGTCTCGAGCTCATCTTCGCGTGGAAGCTACGTCAACCGATCCTCTTGCTTACAAATGACGCCCCAGCCAAACACCGACCTCTAACATCTATAAATAGAGAGCAACACCCTCACTCTCAACACACACACAAAAGGAGTTCTCTTCTCTCATCTTTAGTTTCTAGAGTAGGTTAGGTAGTCTGGGAGTTAGAGTTGAGTCGAGCTTGTCTCGGGATTTCGGAGTCATCATCGGAAGTCGGTATAAGCCCTTGTATCTTTTCCTTTGACATTTATCAATATAGTTATCTTCTTTATCTTTTCGAGTCAACTTTACTTTCCGCATTATTTATCTACCCTCTCAAGTTATCTTGCTTGTGTGCGGAAGTAAGTTCTCTAGCTTAGGCTTTGTTATCTTTCTTTTTATCGGGATCTTACATTGCGGGTTTTCTTGCCCGGACTAGGGAACTCAAGTTAGGTCCCTAGGTTGAGGGGGATTTCTCTTGTTCGCGACAAGAGAAATCCTAACACCGAGTACGGACGTGGTGTCTAAGCATAGTGTTAGCTAGAAAGTGTGTTCCACCCCACGGAACCGTTGTGGTAGGTGGTAGGTGGTGACAGCCCTGTCCATCCCTTGTAGTCCACCACGTTCGGGTGTTTTCATTGCAGTAGTTGCAGGTTGCCGTTGGACTCCCCTCTCATCCCTTTCTGAAGTCCTTCCTCTTCCAGTCGCCGAAGTAAGCTCTAGGTTCCCGATAACTAGTTAGAAGCAAGGTTTAGTTTAGAGAGGCTAGCTCTATAGTTTAGAAGTATTTTAGGAGTCTTTCTTAGTCGTTGTCCTCCCAGCTACTTACCTCTCTAAGGATTAGAGTCTCCTGTGTCAGACAGTCATTGCTTGGTGTTGGCATTTCTTAGCGTCATCACTAGGAGTGGTTAGTTCCTAGCAACGGCACCTCGAAAATGCCATGTGGTATGCCTTAACGTTTACAGAAGGATTCGCAAGCGCACGGATATACCGTTGTAGCATTTCACCTAGAAGTATTCAGGGTATCGTTATTTATATTTTCCTAACGGATGGCTAGGTTGTGTAAAGTGTATTTACTAAGTTACATAATCATGACACGTATGAGCAAGATGAAGACCACTGACTATACAGGGGTAAGTGATATGTGATAAAGATAATCAGGGGTAATGTGACACACACAGAACATCCAACTCTCATGAATAAAGAAATAACAAGCAATCCTAAGGTTAGTGGGAGCATAGGCAAAAATTCCTGTTATACTAATCATGTTAATGTGACACACACAGAACCGTCATATCCGAAGGATCCCGCATACCCGGGCACCAAGCCCGCATATGAGGTCACTACCCTAGCACCCCCAGGTCCCCCACCCTTCGGATGGACAGGTAAGATGCTAAGGCAAGCCCGAAAGCACAACAAACCGATATCCTTACCTAGATTATCTGGTCTAAGCATGCAACTAATATAACTTTATAAAGCATTGATCAAAGCTAAGTAAGCTACGAACATAGCAAGATAACCAAGAACGAACTCTGAATGATTAATATAAAGAAAGTTGGAATACAAAGCCATACCAGAGGCCGAGGATTGCTCGCCGACCCCGAGGACGACTAGATTCGCTAAGCAGATGAAGTACTAGCCTAGCTCCACTACCCTAAGGAGTACAAGTCACAAGAGAGTGTAGAGAGAGAGGCTTCCAAGTGGTGTGTGTTGAGAGAATGGTGGGAGGCCCCTTTTATAGCTTGAGAGGTCGGTTCCCGCCATCTCTATAAATGGAAACATGCCTAACCGACCTCAGGAGGATAAGATCGAGCTTCCCGCCAAAACTCAGCCTCAGAGGCTGCCAGGTGGGGTCGGCCAACCCCCCCCCTTGGCGCCATTTCCACCGACCTTCGCTGGTTCACTGCTCTGTGGGTCCTGATGTCAGATGGTCGGTGCCGGGGCTTGGTTGGTCGGTTTGCTCTGGTTTGTGGGCCTCCTTTGGTCATGTTACGCAGGACACGATCGTCTGTGACTTCTGTCTGCGTATTCATCGTGTTTTCGTCTTTTTCCGGACTTGTGCTCTTGAAATCATAAATTCTCGAAAACAACTGTGAAGCTAGGTTAGTGATACAAATATGCGAGTAAGAGGTATAGTTTTCCTTCTTAAATGAGTATAGTTGTGTTATCGCCATAAATTAACAGGATTAATTTATGGGCCGAAATCAAGATGGGCTTAAAGCAGAAGACTGAAGAAGACTTGTAAATCGGCTCCTGCGTGAGCATCTGGGCCACATGTGCCATGTATCTTTAGATTTAGTTCAAGGTTAGAGATAGAGTCCGATCGGGACAAGATTAGTTTAGATTGTTTCCCAAGTCTCCGGACTACAAATATGTATCCTTTGTTATTCGTAAAGGAGAGCGTCATCACGTCTCGCAAACAACAACTCTCGGCGCATCGCCACACCTAATCCTAGGGTTTCATCCAAGTAAGTGCCATGCTACCCTGATCGCTTCTTGCGATCAGGGCAGTATTGGTCTTGCTTTTACCTTGGTATTACTCGTACTGAAGCGTTTTTTATGGCGAGTAGTACTAGTTATCCTGATGTTCGTAGCATGGCTTTTAGTAGATCTGTTATGCTTCGTTGCTTATCATCTACGAATATCATGTTGTCTCTGTGCAGTCACGTTTCAATCTCATGCTAGTTCTTGTCGCATAGAATTAGTTGCACAGAGTCAACACCCTGCTTCTTTTATGTCTAGTAGATCTGATCTGTTATGGTTTGCTCTTATCTTAAGAGTTGGCATAATATCTGCTAGGTTAGGCCTTGCAAACGGATTGGATGATCCGGTGGTGTAATAGATGCTTTATCTTAGCCTTGATAGGGATTGTTCCGGGAATCGGCTCTTGCTAGTTCTTAGGCCTCTGTTTTGGGTTGTGGTTTAGTTGTCTGTTGTGTTCATTAGGCCTAGTCACGTGTAGGATGTTCCGATCTAGCAGTGAAGCTGTTACCATCGTGGATTAGATCAATTAGATTTAATCGAAGAAGTTTTATAGTTATTTGCTTTATTTATCATATCTGGATACAATCAGATCCCATCTGACACCGGGACTTGATCGGCTCTTTAAAGCCGATGCAAGAGTCGTCCCGGGGAGCCGACCACGGCTCGGACTTACATTTACACGTGTCTTTGTATGCAGGAAACTGTTTGGAGCACGTTCGCACTCTCCTGATCGGGTATAGGTCAGGTGGCACGCCCGGTTTTCACACATCCTCCGGGCGCGTGACGGAATTGCGGGCCGTTGACGAGGCAGCAGTGCTTGCCAGTGCCCCAGCAACCTCCCGGCTCTTCGTGTTGCCCGTCGCTGCTCGCCGGTGGGTTTTGACTGACAACACCTTCTGGCACACCCGGTGGGACACTCGTCAACAACAACGCCCACCGTAGAGATGACTGGAGCTCAAGATCAAGAACCCGCTCCCAAGCCCGTCACGTATGAAGAGCTTCCTCCTGAACACAAGAAGAAGTATGATGAGATCAAAGCTTTGCTGGAAGCCGATCTCATCGGCTCTTTTGAGAAGACTCGCAACCATGGCATCAGGTGGAAGGGGTTCTCACCAGAAGGTGCTCTTGACAATGTAGATCTGTCTGTACCATCTGAAGAGCGCACCAGAGCCCTGTGTCAGGAGATGAACTACATGGTGGCCCATGCGCTTCATCGGCACTCTCAGAGCCTGATGAACGAACTCGAGCGCATGGCGCATCGCGTCATCCAGGAGATAATCAAGAACCAGTACTCTCCATCGGGGCCAACCCTGGGGAGTCACACAGAGGAAGCTGCACTGCATTCTAGGCCGCAACTGCCATTCTCATTTGCAGCTCCCAGATCACAGAGCTCGCCGATCTACGTTGTCCACAAGATCGGCGGTGATCCTGGAGAAGGCCAGTTCCTCACCGAGCCACCCAAGGAGATTTCGCACGGCTACACGTGCGCCTATATTCCTGACAGCGTCAGTCCAGCACGCTCGGTGCAGATGATGAACCCAGGAGCTTCTGGAGCAGACGCAGAAAAACAAGCGTGGCTAGCAAAGTACGCTACTGGGCCGAGTACTGAGCCATCGGCCCCAGGAGTTCTTAGTGTGGAGCAGGTCAGTGCGATACTGAGAGACCAGTTCGGCATCCTGTCCAAGAGGAAAGCGATCGGCTATTCCAAGCTATATCCAAGCGACTATGACTTGATCCCACCGCCACCCAAGTATCGGCTTCCTGAGTTCATCAAGTTCAACGGGTCGGAGGGAGCCAGCTCCATCGAGCATGTGAGCCGATACTTAACGCAGCTCGGGATGATCTCGGTGTCGGATCCGTTGAGGGTCCGGTTCTTCGGCCAATCCCTTACAGGCCCAGCTTTTGGATGGTATGCATCACGGGCTCCGGATTCGATTCGGACTTGGAGGCAGCTTGAAGATCAATTCCATACCCAGTACCATTCGGAGGCTGCTGAAGCTGGAATTGCCGACCTCGCCCAGGTCAGGCAAAAGCGAGGGGAGACTGTGTTGGAGTATATACAGCGCTTCAGAGAAGTCAAGAACCGATGCTACTCGTCGCGCATCACAGAGAAGGAGGCAGTCGATCTGGCTGTCCTCGGGCTTGCTAAGCCGATCAAGGATGCGGCTTTTCAGTTGGAGTTCACATCTCTGGCGCACCTAGTGCATAAGCTTACGGCATACGAGCATTATCATCCTGAGCTGTACCAGGACAAGTTCAAGCGCCATGTAAACATGGCCCAGGCGGATGAATCTGATGACTCTGGTGAAGAACAAGAAGTGGCCGTGGCAGAGTGGACTCGGGGGGCAAACCCTGTCCCGTGCAAGTGGGTCAAACAGCAGGGGCTTGTGAAGGGCTTCGACTTCGACGTGACCAAGGTAGAGCAGATATTTGATCTGCTCCTCATAGAAAAACAGCTGAAGCTCCCGGAAAATCACAAGCTACCAACGCCGCAAGAGTTGCAAGGAAGACTGTATTGTAAATGGCACCACTCGTTCACTCATTCCACGGGTGAATGCAAGGAGTTGTAGCGCAAGGCTGATTAATTCTGGCTCAACATACGATGAAGGTCGACACGAAGCCTTTCCCACAAGCCAATGTTGTAGAGTTGTCAGACTTCACTCCTACGGGTCAGAATTTTTCATTCCAGATCAACATGGTGGGACCCACGCGCCGCCATGACAAGCAGAGGAGAGAGGCCGCTTCTGGCAAATGACCGCAGGATGAACGTGAGCTGGAACAGCGACATGTAACTGAAGAGCAAGTGCGTCACATCCGCAACCAGCTTCCAGCTTCTAATCGGCTTCTGGAAAAGTACCAGTACTAGTACAAGTTGCAGCGCTGATATGAATCGGAAGAAGACGAGTATGAGCACTGCTCAGGAAGGACATTGGGAAGACGCCAGGCTATACGCGACCACTGGCATTGCCCGTTCTTCAGGTACTGTTGGAATTCCGGCATGAGCCGATTGCCTACTATAGATGATTGCTTGGAGTGCAGGCCTCGAGGACGCCAGCAGGACGAGACATCGGTGTTCCGGTGCTTGGGACCCGGAACGCGTCAGGATGACCACGTGAGGCGCCCAACCAGGGGTGATTCCGAGCCAGAGGAAGAAGACAGGTACCATCGCCCACGGTGGTGTCCTGATGGGCTCAATCGCTCGCAGAAGCGCAGGGTGCAGCGCTTGCGCAATCTGGAAGAGGCAGAAGGGAGGAAAGACGCCCTCCGAGAAAAGAGTGGCGCCCCAAGCAGACAAAAGCCAATGAGAAGCCATCGGCTGATGTGAACATGGTGTTCGTGCTCCCATCGGAGTTTCGAGCACCCCAACCGGAGGAATTGGCCATCGCGCAGCTGGATCTCGGCCCACGGCCAGTCATTTTCGAGAAGCCCAAGGAGAAGAGCTACAAGCACCTGAAGGGGTTATATCTCAAGGGCTTCATCAACGGCAAGCCTGTGAACAGGATGTTGGTCGACACTGGTGCCGCAGTCAACCTGATGCCATACTCTGTGCTGCGCCGATTGGGTCGTTCTTCTGCCGATCTGATCAAGACCAATGTGATGCTTAATGACTTTAATGGACAGCCATCAGAGGCGATGGGGGTTCTTAATGTGGAACTGACAGTGGGCCGCAAGACTGTACCAACATTGTTCTTCATCGTTAACAGCAAGAGTACATACACAGTGCTGCTCGGGAGGGACTGGATTCATGCCAACTGTTGTATCCCTTCCACAATGCATCAGTACCTCGTCCAATGGAATGGCGATGAAGTAGAAGTGGTCCCTGCAGACGATTCCAGCGAGGTCTCGGTCGCAGATATGAACACCTGGGATGCGAAAGGACAAGAGCCGATCTCAGGGATCGCCCTGGAAGACTGTGATCGGATCGAGGCGACAAAAAACGGACTGAGGCTGGTCTTATCCACTGGCCTCACAGAATATATGCATCCTGGCAAGCCACGGGGTGTAATAGAAATAGAGAGGCCGGTCCCAGCGATCGGCCCCAAAAAATAGAAAAATTCTGTTTGTGGTCGGAATTGTTACATCATGTACACATGATGGCCTGCTCTGGCAGTCGGCCACTCATTGACTATTTGGCTCTGAGTGATAGTAGAAGTATATAAGCGGCCAGCCCGTGCGGTTGGCCAAATAGTTTTTCTTGTCATCTCCCTGTGTTTGCCGCTGATCTCGTGGATAGTGAAGACTCGCTTGCGTTCGCAGCTGATTTTTTAGACGACGGCAAACTCGGATACGGGTTCACATCAGCTGATGATTTGGAAGAGGTTGACATCGGTCCTGGGGATAAGCCACGGCCGACATTTATCAGCAAGAAGTTGGATCCGGCTTCGCGAGAGGAGATGATTGCACTGCTAGAAGAATACCAGGATTGCTTTGCATGGGACTACACCGAGATGCCCGGACTGGATAGAAGCATAGTCGAGCATCAGCTCCCGCTCAAGAAAGGGTTTCGGCCGTTTCAGCAACGAGCACATCAGATGAAGGCCGAAGTCCTAGAAGAAGTTAAGAAAGAGGTGGAGAAGATGCTGGATGCTGGGTTCATCAGGCCATGCCGATATGCAGAATGGATCTCTAGCGTGGTACCAGTACAAAAGAAGGATGGCCGATGGCGTGTTTGCGTCGATTTTAGAGATCTCAACAGAGCAACACCAAAGGACGAATACCCGATGCCTGTTGCAGAAACATTGATCAACGCAGCTGCTGGCCACAAAATGATGAGTTTTATGGATGGCAATGCTGGTTACAACTAGATCTTCGTGGCCCCAGAGGACGTGAACAAGACTGCGTTCAGAGTACCAGGTGCAGTTGGCTTGTTCGAGTACTTGGTTATGACCTTCGGGCTGAAAAATGCCGGTGCAACGTACCAACGTGCTATGAATTACATTTTTCATGATCTCATCAGCAAGCTGGTAGAGATTTGTATTGATGATGTCGTGGTCAAGTCCAAATCAGCTGTGGGGCATTTAGAAGATCTGCGTCAAGTTTTGGAGCGGACTCGGAGGTTAGGGCTCAAAATGAACCCAAAGAAGTGCGCTTTCGGTGTGTCGGCCGGTCAGTTTCTGGGATTCCTGGTGCATGAACGGGGAATCGAGATCAGCCTAAAGAGTCAAGAAGCTGTAAAGACGATGAAGCCACCTACTACAAAGAAGGAGTTGCAGAAACTCATTGGTAAAATTAATTTTGTCAGGCGATTTATTTCTAATCTGTCCAGACGCATTGAGCCGTTTATGGGGTTAGTAAAGATCAAATCCGATGATGAGTTTCGCTGGGGGGCAGAACAGCAACAAGCTTTTGATGAAATCAAGGAATATTTGTCAAAGCCTCCAGTATTGGTTCCTCCTCAGCAAGATAGGTCGTTCTATGTGTACCTATCCATGGGTGACACTTCCATTGCTTCGGTGCTAGTCCAGAAGCATGATGGCCAAGAGAGGGTGGTTTTCTACCTCAGCAGATGCATGTTATACGCCGAGACCAGGTATCCTGAAATCGAGAAGCTTTGTCTTTGCTTATACTTTACATGTACGAAGCTTCTCCATATTTTGCTCTCGGCGGAAACAATTGTCATATGCAAATCGGATGTCATAAAGCATATGTTGTCGGCCCCTGTCCTTAAAGGCCGACTTGGAAAATGGATGTTTGCATTGTCAGAATTCGATATCCGGTACCAGCCTGCAAAAGCAGTCAAAGGACAAGCACTGGCGGATCTTGTTGCGGATAGGATCAGCACTGATATTGCTGCATTATTTATTCGTGCTTGGGCTATGTTCTTTGACGGATCAGCTTGTGATGATGGGTGCGGTGTGGGAATTCTGTTGGTGTCGCCTCGTGGGGCGACTTACTCCTTCTCCATCAGAATGACTGCCCCGTGCACCAATAATCTGGTGGAATATGAAGCCGTTCGCAAAGGGATGGAATTGCTTCTCGAAGCCGGTGCAGAAGCGGTGGAGATTTTTGGAGATTCGAAGCTGGTGATTTCTCAGCTCACGGAGGAATATAGGTGTGAGAGCGAGGCTCTTTTCCCGATATGGATGCAGTGCCGTGAGCTGATGTCACGATTCAGGTACATCAATTTCCACTGGATACGCAGGACTCTGAACAATGAAGCCAATGATTTGGCACAGATGGCTTCTGGTTACAAGGAGACAGCCGATGGAGTCGAGGTGGAGGTTTAGTTTCTAGAACCCGGAGACTGGAGAGCCGATATCTTCAATTACTTGAAGGATTCGGCTCGGGGGGCACCCAGAAGGATAAGACTCAAGGCCATGAAGTATGTTATGATAGGGGATGACATGTTCTACTGGACCTTGGAAGGACTACTACTTAAATGTCTAGGACCTTCAGAGTCAAATCGGCTCTTGCATGAGGTTCATGAAGGAACCTGCGGTACTCACCAATCGGCTCATAAGATGAAGTGGCTGATTAGGTGATCGGGTTATTACTGGCCCAGTATGCTGGAAGATTGTTTCAAATATTATAAAGGATGTCAGGCATGTCAGAAGTTTGGCAAAATTCAGATAGTGCCGGCGTCAGTGATGAATTCGATCATCAAACCGTGGCCATTTAGAGGTTGGGGCATGGACATGATCGGACAAATCAACCCGTCGTCCAGCAAGGGTCACCAATGGATTTTAGCTGCCACAGATTATTTCACAAAGTGGGTAGAGGCAGTGCCCATAAGGTCGGTAGCATCGAGAGATGTGATCAGCTTTGTCAAAGAGCACATCATTCACAGATTTGGGATCCCTCAGACCATTACGACCGATGGAGGATCGGTCTTTATATCAGAGGAATTCAGAAAGTTTGCCGATGACATGGGGATTAAGCTGATCAGATCATCTCCATATTATGCCCAAGCTAATGGACAGGCTGAAGCATCCAACCAGAGCCTCATCAAGCTCATAAAAAGAAAGATCGATGAATATCCTAGGCGCTGGCATGAGGTGTTGTCAGAAGCTTTGTGGGCATACCGTATTTCGTGTCATGGGTCCACCAAGACGTCGCCGTACCATCTAGTCTACGGCTAGGATGTTGTGCTATCATGGGAGATCACGGCCGGATCAAGGCGTGTTGAGTTTCAGAATGGTCTATCTGCTAAACAGTATGCAGCCTTGATGAATGACAACGTGGAGGACCTAACGGAACTAAGACTTTGGTCATTGGAAAAGATCAAAGAAAATAAGGCTAAAGGCGCCCGTGCATACAACAAGAAGGTCAAGCCTAAGGATTTCCAGGTGGGAGACTTGGTTTGGGAGGCAGTATTGCCGTTGGGAACTAAAGATAAAAAGTTCGGTAAATGGTCTCCAACTTGGCATGGGCCGTACAAGGTTGATCAGGTTTTGCCTGGGAATGCGTACATGCTCGAGGAATTGGACGGCGTCAAGTTTCGTGTTGCTGTCAATGGGTAGCATCTGAAGAAGTATTTCCCGAGCATGTGGAAAGGCGAGTAACGAAAAGCCGATGAGATCCATCTGGCTGCAGTGTAATAAGCCAACACGTTGAGTTGGCCGGTAAAAAAAAAACAAAAAGCCGATGAGATCCATCTGGCTGCAGTGTAATAGGCCAACACGTTGAGTTGGCCGGTAAAAAAAATAAAATATATGATGATGACAGGCCAACACGTTGAGTTGGCCGGTAAAATATATATATATATATATATATATATATATATATATATGATGATGATGACAGGCCAACACGTTGAGTTGGCCGGTAAAAAAAAATATGATGATGACAGGCCAACACGTTGAGTTGGCCGGTAAAAAAAAATTTGATGATAGGCCAACACATTGAGTTGGCCGGTAAAAAAAATGCATATGAGAAGTAAGATAGCCGATGTATAACCATCGACTTAAGATGTTTTTAAATAAGTACAAGTTTCAGGTTAACAGGCAGTACTGATTGTCTCTTGAGCTTATCTACTGGTTCAGGAATTCTTCTATGGCATGGATGGCTTCAGTACGGACGGCATCTGCTCGTGCTACAATCGCTTCGTCATCCTTGTCATTGCCTGAAACTATCTGCCGACTCAAGGTGCTGATCTCTGCAAACTCTGTTTGTAACTGCTCAGATATTTTCTGGGTTTCTTGTTTGGAGTTTGCAATGGAAGTTTCCTCAGCCTGGATGAGTTCCTTGGTAGTGCGGACCTTTTCTTCGAGTTCCGACAGTTCTTTCTTCAGGAGGTCGAGTCGATTCATGTTGGCAGACACATCAGCTTTGATATCTAGAGTTGCTTTCTTCTGGTTAAGGGCTTTGCACTTTTGGGTAATGTCAGCTTTCAGAGAAGCTTGGGAGCGACGTGCTACCATTCTTTGTTGTGCTTTACTCACTTCTATCTCAAAGAATGAAAGGTTGCTGGCTGACCAGAGCTTGATTTGCAATGGCTCCGGGAGTTGGGATTCTATTTGCTCGAAGATGTTCTTTGTCTTGCTAGAGTCGTTAACTAGAGCAGTGATCGGAGCAGATAGAAGATCCTTGATAAGTTGAAGCTGATGTGCCAAGTTAGCCGATTGTTGCAGAGAAGATGTTTCTGCTCCAGGGGTAGTCAGGCCCATTGATTCAGGGTCAAAGGAAAGCAAACCTGAAATATCGAAACTCTATGGGCATATCTGGAGTTAGTGCAAGATGCATTTATGGAGTTATCGGCTGGTTCAGAATTGGTTTTGTAATGTTACCTGTTCTGAAGAAGAAGTGTTGGGCGGTTCAGGAGCAATCGTCCTATCAGAGCTGGTGTTGACGTCAAGAGCATCTACTACATCGGCTTGTTCCTCACTTGCGTCCGACAGGGCATCAGGAGTTGCAGCCATCTCATGTTGATCCGGGCTTTCTACATTGGGGATGTCTTCAGCTGCATCCTAAACATAGAACTACAGTCAACCGGAGTATGCGTATACGAAATAAAAAAGGGGTTTTAAAAAGATGAGTTACCTGGTTGGTGTTGGATTCTGATGGACTTGGGGATGCTGGTGCTGGTTTCTTGATCACTCGCCTTATGATCATCTTCCTTTTCTTGGTCAAGACTCGGGGGGCAACGATTGTAGAAGTGGGAGCATAAGGATAAAGAAATAACAAGCAATCCTAAGGATAGTGGGAGCATAGGCAAAGATTCCTGTTATACTAATCATGTTAGTGTTAGCTGCGTTGCTTAGAGCTGCAGGTGCAGGGAAATTAGGGACATCGGGGAGAATGACCCGCACTGGAGAACATCCAGTCCCGTTTCATCTTTGCATGAACTCCTACACCGTACCCGAACGTCGGGGAGTACGCTAACCGAGAAGCAGCTTCCCGGCGGACCGACAGGGCTGTCACCACCTGCAGTCTACCCCAGTCACACCGTGGAGCACCACCATATCCGAAGGATCCCGCATGCCCGGGCACCATGCCCGCATATGAGGTCACTACCCTAGCACCCCCGGGTCCCCCACCCTTCGGATGGACAGGTAAGATGCTAAGGCAAGCCTGAAAGCACAACGAACTGATATCCTTACCCAGATCATCTGGTCTAAGCATGCAACTAATATAACTTGATAAAGCATTGATCAAGGCTAAGCAATCTACAAACATAGCAAGATAACCAAGAACGAACTCTGAATGATTAATATAAAGAAAGTCGGAATACAAAGCCATACCAGAGGCCGAGGATTGCTCGCCAACCCCGAGGACAACTAGATTCGCTAAGGAGATGAAGTACTAGCCTAGCTCCACTACCCTAAGGAGTACAAATCACAAGAGAGTGTAGAGAGAGAGGCTTCCAAGTGGTGTGTGTTGAGAGAGTGGTGGGAGGCCCCTTTTATAGCTTGAGAGGTCAGTTCCCACCATCTCTATACATGGAAACATACCTAACCGACCTTAGGAGGATAAGATCGAGCTTCCCGCCAAAACTCAGCCTCGGAGGCTGCCAGGTGGGATCGGCCGACCCCCCCCCCCTTGGCGCCATTTTCCACCAACCTTCGCTAGTTCACTGCTCTGTGGGTCCTAATATCTTATGGTCGGTGCCGGGGCTTGGTTGGTCGGTTTGCTCTAGTTTGTGAGCCTCCTTTGCTCATGTTACACAGGACACAATCATCTGTGACTTCTGTCTGCGTATTCGTTGTGTTTTCGTCTTATTCCGGACTTGTGCTCCTGAAATCATAAATTCTCGAAAACAACTGTGGAGCTAGGTTAGTGATACAAATATGCGAGTAAGAGGTATAGTTTTCCTTCTTAAATGAGTATAGTTGACGGTCATATTTCGCACTTAACGACTGTCAACACTTGGCCATTATCTTATCTATCTATCAGGCTTACCCCCACAAAGTTAGTCAGTTGATATCTCTAGTAAAGTTTTTCATTCGATTCCTCGATACTCTTTATCCATAGTGCTTCCCTGAGGAAAATTATGATACCCTAGAATATTCCAAGGTGAAGTGTTACAGCATTGATTCTGTGCGCTTGCTGAATCTATATTCTATTGAGCATAAGAAACACCATGAGTAGATCCCTCGGGATCGAGTAGGTGTAAAGGCCCGTGATTACTCGATTAGTCCTGAATCGTGCTCGTTTGAGGGAGAAGTCAGGGACTTGAGTAATGTATCTTGTGTTTGAACAAGAATAGTTTTTTGTTGTGTGGGCCTGAGAACCTGCAACTACTCGATTGTTCCTATACCTTTACTTTTGAAGACAAAGAAAGGTAAGGAGCGAGTAAGATGTCCTTTATGGAGATAGATCCCTCTGGATCGGGCAGGCATGGTAGCCTACGACTACTTGAATGTTCCTATTCCTTACTTTGCAGGGCAAACAAAGGGAAGGAACGAGTAAGATGTCCTTTAGAAGGACAGAGTTGGATCCCTCAGGATCATGTAGCCGCGTGGGCCGTTTAACTACTCGGACTTATCTGAATCCTTTCTTTTGAAAGGTTGGATATACAGGTAGAGAGTCCTTTACAAGGACAAAGTTGGATCCCTCAGGATCATGTAGGTGTGAGGGCCTTTTAACTACTCGGACTTATCCGAATCCTTTCCCTTGAAAGGTTGGATATACGAGTAGAGAGTCCTTTACAAGGACAAAGTTGGATCCCTCGGGGTCATGTAGGCGCGAGGGCCTTTTAAGTACTCGGACTTATCCGAACCCTTTCCTTTGAAAGGTTGGATATACGGGTAGAGAGTCCTTTACAAGGACAAGATTGGATCCCTCATGATCATGTAGGCTCAACGGCCTTTTAACTACTTCGACTTATTCGAATCATTTACTTAGAAAGGTTGGATATACGGGTAGAGAGTCCTTTACAAGGACAAGGTTGGATCCCTAAGGATCATGTCGGTGAGAGGGCCTTTTAACTTCTCAAACTTATCCGAATCCTTTCCTTTGAAAGGTTGGATATACGGGTGGAGAGTCCTTTACAAGGACAAGGTTGGATCCCTCAGGATCATGTAGGCGCGAGGGCCTTTTAACTAGTCGGAATTATCCGAATCCTTTCCTTTGAAAGGTTGGATATATAGGTAGAGAGTCCTTTACAAGGATAAGGTTGGATCCCTCAGGATCATGTAGGCGCGAGGGCCTTTTAACTACTCAGACTCATTCGAATCCTTTCCTTTGACAGGCTGGATATACGGGTAGAGAGTCCTTTACAAGAACAAGGTTGGATCCCTCATGATCATGTAGGCCGAGGGCCTTTTAACTACACGGACTTATCTGAATCCTTTCCTTTGTATGGTTGGATATACGGGTAGACACTATGAGGCAAGCGTAGGTTGCGTTAAAAGAAAAGACAATATTCAATTTGTAAGGAAATCAATTGTATATTGCAATTGGTTCGAGTACAAGATGGTAACAGAAGTTGTTCTTGTGACTTGAACAAAAATACTCTTAATTAAGACCTACCCCTTGCTCAGAGTGATTTGCACTGAGCAATGGTGAAAGAAATGTATGGTAAATAGTAATGCTGAGTGGAACCGCTCTTATGTGATGGGGCTTTTTAGAGAGGCGGTGCCCCTAAAGCCTTGCGGAGAGTTCGGCATTCATATGTCGATCGAGTGGTTGCTCTTAGGATGCTACTTACACCGTCCGTGAAGGGACTGGTAGAAGCGCTCCTGAGCTAGAGCATCTTTTTCTTGCTGCCGTTTGTGTAGATTTTCCCGTGAGATTGCTTCATGGTCGTCATGGAGGTGTTGACGTTTACGTGGCCTCGGGTAGTCGTCTGGGATGCGGTAGTTAGATGTGGGGCTATAAGCCTCCACCTCCTCATGTTCTTGTCTTCTGGAGATGATAACATTACGGGCATCACAACCAATGTTGATCATGCTGCGGAGGTCGCTATTGGAGTAGTCAAATGAAACACCGCGGCGTTGTGTAGTCAAGCATTTGCGACGTAGAGCCCTTTTCTGGTTAAGGATCCTGCGGCGCTTGTAGAGATCCATCTCCTTTTGCTCATCTTCCAATTTGAAGGTAGTTGGTGGAACAAAAGGAGGATCATGGCTGATGCTGGTCTTGATTTTGGTCGTCGCTACTGGGCTTGAATCCATGTAGTCAGAGAGGTACTCATCAAAGTCGTTGGAGTTGTAGTTGCTGAGGATGACTCGCTCCGAGGAATCATCTTCTTGATCAGGAATTTTCGAGATACGCACTGTGATTATCTTTCTATAGAGGTCTTCATTGTCTTGTGGGTCATGGTCTTCAGATGGGGCAATCGGTGTGCCTTCTTGGAATGGGAGCTCGTCGATCTGAGGGTAGAGTGCCTCTACAGAACGATGGAGCCCCAGCTCTTCCCAATGCATCGTCCTATCTTGTGGTGTTACTCTTATAACTAGGGTGGAATTCGAGTCCTGGGAGAAGTAGGTCTCCTTGTTTGAGTTGGAATTGACTTGACTTGGATCCGGAAGCAATTGATTTTTCGGCTGCTCCTCCGACTCGAACGAGAGTCTTGATGCATCTGTATTGGGGGTTGGTGAATCTAGAAGGGGGGTTACCCAGCCATTCCATCAGTTCATGTAGTCATCAATTGAGATGGAGTCATCCAACTGATCACTCAAAAAGGATCGCCCAATCGAACAAGTCGCTGGTTGTTCCCCTCAGATGTCCGATCAGTTTTGGTTTGTTTTTTTGAGTTTGAGTCCGTCAAGGCGGGAACATGGACCTCTTGCGAGGTCTCTTCAATGTTTGTTGAGATCTTTTCGTCTGGATCAAAGTCGAAGCCTTAATAGGGGGTAGCCCCAATGTCTATCGAAGAAGCTTTTCATCATATGGCAGGGTATCTGGGAGTGGCCATCCTCCTTCTACTTGGAAGGTGATGTCATTCAAGTACTCTCTGTACTTCTGTAGGTTTTCATGTTCTTCAGGCGAGTAAAGAGAATCCTCCTCGTCTGAAGCTTCACGTTGATGAGTCTAACTGAATGCACTATCATTGTCAGTCTGATCTCCGCCTGAGAAGGTGCTGCCCTGCGGAGAATGGCACGGGGTATGCTTCTCAGGTGTTTCAGAGCTTGATAAAAATTATCCCATAGTTTTTTGTCCTTTGATTGTTGCCAAAGTTCTTCTATCTTGTCAGAATTGTGGAATCCTTCCATAACTAGATCAATGTCATCTGACCATTTATCGAGGTCATCAGGAGTTTCTAGCTCTTCCAGAAAGTTGGCAAATCGCAGTTCTAGCGTTGGATCCGGAATTTCTGGGATGATTTCTTAGGAGATGGTATCAGCCGGACCATCACTATTGGTTTTAGGAAAGATGTCACCGGCCTGATCAAGTTGTGGTTTCGTTTCTTTGGAGCTGATGAGGCTTCCTGCTCGGAGAGTTTCTTCTGCTAACCCAATGCAATCGGCGAGCTTTGCATCGACCCGATCGATGTCGTGGGCTAGTCCTTTCAGGCATATGGTGGGTCTTACTGCTGCGGCGCCAGAGAGTCGATTCAGCGAGTTCAATGCATCCGGCGATCTTCTGGGAAATCCGATCTGCCCCGTCGAGTGGATCAGTGTTGGTGATCCTTGGGCGTTTGATGGATTTGAGGTCTTGGACGTAATTTCTGATTAAATCAGAAAATTGAGGGTTGTTGTCGAGGATGGGTGATTCCTGGTTGGCGGTGGCTTCCTGCTCCTCGAGCTCGAGTAATTGATGCAAATCCTCTTTGAGTTGGGAGAGGGATTTGGGTTGAATAGTGTTCTCGACGTGAATCGAAAGTGGTATCTCGTCGAGTTGGTCAACGAAGTCGCGAACATTGTCAAGTCGAGGGGTCGGACGTGTCTCTGGCTCCTTCGGGTTGATCAGGTGGCTATCGAAACCACCCGATCCGTTGGTGATTGTTAATGCTCACTAATGACCATTTCTAGGCATCAACTTGATCAGAAAATCATGAGAGTTTGCATTTCTTACACGCATCTTTATTCAAATAAATCTCTAAACCACACTTTACCTTTAGAAATATGCAAGACTTGTTTTTGAATTAATATGCAGGTTGCAAGCACACTTTGTCCTGGCAGAAAATCACAGAAAATATCAAAGCACAGATTCAGACTCAAATGGACCAAGTGAAGCCCAAAGACCAACCCAAACCGAATTAGGACAGACCATACCTCAGTGTTCAGACAAGGGGAGGCCCAGACAAGCCCACCAGGAGGAAGTTGGAGGTGGTTGGCGCCACTGGGTGGCCAGCCAACCACCTGGTCGGCCAACGGCCTAGTGGGCCCCACCGCCTTAGCTCAGCCACGTGGAGGCGTCTCACTGGCTCCCCATGTCGGTACTGCGAGGAATGGCTGCATCTTGGCCGTGGCTCCCTCCTATAAATACAAGGGAAGGGGTAAGGTATGAACACACACACACTACACCTCACCTCACTTACCTCAAGTGCAATCTTGCTTAGCCTATAGGTTTAGTGGAGTTTAGGAGAGGTCTAGGAGTTATCGAGTTCCCGGAGTTGCTCGGGAGTTCTGGTATGGGTTCATCTCTAGTTCTCTCTTATAATATTCGGTCGTTTGTAATATAATTAGACTATAGTTACCGATATCTGCTTGAAGTATGTTCTGAGTTATCGGATATATGGTTCGTGATATGGTTGCATTATCATTCGATGCTTGCATTACATGATCGCCCTGTGCTTGCGATGGTTAACATATTGGTCTTAGAACTCTGTCAACTGTTCTAGTATTCGTATGTTTGCTCTAGTGTGATGTCTGTCCATCCGGAGGGTGGGGGCTCCGCGCGGGATGCTAAAGTATTGCTTACTAATGTAGACGTGGTGTCTAGACTAGATAAGTGTTGCTGGATGTCACCCTTTTCCACGGATTGTGAGGTAGCCGGCAGGTGGTGACAGCTATGTCCGAGCCCTAGTAATCCTCCACGCTCGGATTGGGGGTAGGAGGTACATAAAGCCGCCAAGGTGAACGGGCTTCTCCCGTTAGCTAGAGAAGCGGTCTCCCTATTGTACTAGTTTAATCTTTGACAATCTAACCATAAGATAGCATAGATATAGCAAGCCTAGCACATCTGACTCGAGCTCTAACTCTGTCTTTCTCCCTGCCTATAGCATCTTTTGTTTATTTATCTTTGAGGGTAGTTTGTGTGTCACACTACCTCCTACCATGTTATCTATCTTACCCCTGTTTATGCAATTGAATATCCAATCTAGATCAGTTCATTAACTAGCCTATGTACTTCCATTCACCTCCTTCCCTGTGGAAATATAAATGATACCCCGGTATACTTCCGGGTAAAATGCTACAGTGGTATTCCGTGCACTTGCGGATTTATTTGTGGTTCATGAAATACCTGCCACCTCCTTGGCGTCTGCGAACGTCATCGCTGACATTCAGTGGTGACGTTGGTAGGCTCCAATAGCGGTGCAGACCCAGGAACCAAAGACGACAGTTGTGCCTGCCGGCACAGAGTTGGGGTCGTCGGAATTGGCTATCGAGTTCACCGGGTGATCTCCAGCAAACTCCCCTACCTGGCATGCCAGCTGTCGGTGTTTAGCCGCCAAGCTCTCCGAGGGGTTTCCCGAGGAGATTAATTGTAGGTAGGGACTCGCCGAGATTAGAAACACGATGGTGCAAGGAACATAAAAGATTCAGGCAGGATCAGGCCGTCAGAGCGTAATACTCTACATCCTGTGTGGTTGTTTGTATTGCCTTCAAGATTGATTGTGTTGCGTATGTTTTGGAGGGGGTCCCTGCCCGCCCTTATATAGTCTGGGGGGACAACGTTACGTGGAAAATCCTAGTCGGGAACTACAGGAGTCCTTCCCATGCCTATCAGGTAGTTTTCTTCTATTCGACTAGTCCTACTTCTGTATGAGTAGTTACAATAAGGTAAGGTATATTCCATGCGCTATCCCTTACTCTACAACATTCTATGCCTATGAGCAGTCCCGCTGCCCTGGGTCTGATAGAAAGTGATTCGCTTTGATTTTCTAGCATATATAAACTCTTAAAATGAAGATGGAGAGTCACTTCACGAAATCAGGAGAAGCTACTTTTTTTTAACTCCGATGTATTTCAGAGAATCAGCGGAGACTCACCTTTTTCTAAAAAAAATGTTTGGCAGAGTTCCTAATGGTCTTGATTTAGCAGAGAAATTAGCTCTAGGAGCTCTGCCAAACACATCCTTAGTGTTAACTAACTCTAAAAGGTTCATGTTGTTCAAGTTACTGCAATAATCATTAAACCGAAATATAAGAGTGGGGAAGAACTTAAATTATTTTATTGAAATTTTGTGCAAAAGGAAAATTCATTGATTTCTTATCAAAAAAAGATTGGCGAAAAAATATATATACTAATAACTCTCTTCCCTTCTATAAGGCGCCCATGTGAAACTTTCTAATTTTTCATCCAACGGAATGGATCGATGGCTATGAAGGTGGTTGAATTGAACTTTTTCAAGTTTCTAAAACAAGAAAAACAACATTAGCCTATAGTTCTACGTATTGCCAATCTACAAGTCCAAATCTAGTTGCAATGCTCATTAGCAGGAACAAACCTGGATATTGGTAAGCACACTAGTATGATCATCATCATTCTAGGCAAGATATTACACTACTAAGGACCCTAGGACAACAACTTGTAAGAAACTAAAAATGCACACATAAATGACTCAAGATACGTGTGCAACAAAAAGATCAAGGACATTTCGCCGTTTGTTTTTTTCCCAACTTCAACTCTTTACAGCTTTTTCAAGCACATTTGATTCTACTTGCACTAGTGATTCCTCTATCGCCGATCTATTTCTGCCTACTGTGTTTTTCTTGGTAGTTCCCTCAATGCTGGGAACACTAAGTAGACAACAATTTCTCGTTCATGCAAGCTATGGCTCTTTTGACCTCAGAGATTAGGGATGAAAACAAAAATGGTAGTTTCCGATGTTGTTTTCGAGATTTTACCTACTTTTAAGGCTAAACAAAAATGAAAACAATTATCAAATAAATGAAAATGGTAAAGGAATATGAAAATCAAAACGAAAGTGATTTGAGCATCTTCTGACCGTTTTCGAGAAATATCATATTTTTGCGGTATTCTACCATATTTTACAGTTAGAAATACTGTATTCACATACAATGCCAGCACACCCTGCTATCTATACTTTTAGAATATCATATCTATATTTTTTGTTAGTCGTGACTCATTTATCCTAACCCTAAATCACAACCTAGCGACGTGAATTCATGGGACTATGTATAGTTTCATGGATGACGGGATTAATGTCTAAAATTTTAGTATTATGAAATGAGATACATGTCATGGATGGACTGACACTTGGACTAATATCTTAACAATTAGTACTTGTGTATGAAATATGTCAAATCATATGGTCAGTGTTGTGCTCTATGGTTTCGATTGTTTTCGATGTGTCCTCGACTGTATATTTTCGTTTCCAAAATTACCGCATTACCGATGTCGTTTTCATTTCCGATAATATTGTATTGTTTTCATTTCGGATGAAAAAAATGTGAAAGTGAAAGTGGTTGAGCCTTTCGTCGATCGTTTCCAACCAGTTTCATCCCTATCAGGGATTGCCTAGTATGGTGGTTGCTTGAGGATTTTAGTGTTTGTTTTATGTGTCAACTCCTCTTTTGTCAGACTGTTATTGTCAACATTCCTCATCCCGTGAAGCTTCAACTCGCTAAGCATATTGCTGTTGATGTTTCTCGCACATGAGCAAGGTACAAGATGATGATATTACGTTACTCTTCAACCTTGAGAGCTTTAGTTAGCAGACTTTTCAAAGGCAAGATGAGAGCTCATCATTGGTTGTATGTCTCCGAAGTCCGAACTTAATTAGTGTTCATGATCCGCCATGAGCTTGAATGGGGGATTGTTAGATGTCTGTGAACCTTTCTATATCTACTCCATTGTACGAGGGGTTTTGTGTATATTTAATCTTCCTCTATATTTGCCCCAGAGCATATATGTTGATTTCTTTAGATAAAGGATAGAGTGTCTATCCGGCTTCATTCATCTCAAGAGACGAAATCAGGCCATATTATTACAAGACTCAAGTTCTCGTCATGGCACATACGCCATAGACCACAAGACCACAAGTCGTAGCACAAAGCAAACCAACAAGCAGACTAGTTCACATCTTTGAGAAAGTAAATCAAGCCGACAAAATCCTAAAAGAGGAAAACCATTCGGACAACGCGAACAACTGAAGACTCGAAATCTCGAGGAAACGACAAGTGTTCTCTAACTCTTGTCTTCGCTCTTCAAGCTGTTGTAGTTGCACCCACAGGTTCCCTGGAACAGTACCTGCAAAAATGATTTGGGCTTACATTTATCAAACAGTATTTCATTCTTTGTTATCCACAGAGACCAACATAATGTTGATGCCGCAATCAATAAACTTGAATTGTATTCAGAACTGCCCCTTTTAGACCAACAATCAAACATATCGCTGATATCTGTCGGCCTAGGGATTCCAAATAGCATATGTACCGCAGTCCATAAAAATCTAGCATAGGCGCACTTACAAAATAAATGATGGATTGTTTCCTGTAAGCTACAGAAAGAGCGATTCTTACTACCTCACCAATTTCTTGTTTGGCTAAATTATCTTTTGTCAGAATGACCTCCCTATTCAAGTGCCACATAAATACCTTTATTTTCATTGGAAGTTCCGCCTGCCAAATGTCTTGTGAAACCTGGATACCATTATTTATTAGAAAAGCATATATTGATCTAACTGTGAACACTTCTTTTGAATCTAAGGACCAAATAAACTTGTCAGGTTGCTCTCCTAGATTATATCAACAATAGTAGCAACAATTCTACGCCAGCATTGCAAATTGTTCCCAACTAAAGACCTCCTAAAAGATATATTTAATGGATTTGCTGATAAGACTTGAGTCACTGTTGCATGTTTCTTACGCACAATATTTTATATAAGCATGGAAACTTATTTTGGAGGGAAGTATTCCCAATCCAAATGTCTTCCCAGAAATGTGTCTGTGCACCATTATTAACTTTAAATCTACCCAATTGCATCATTTGATCCTTAATATTCATAAGACTCTTCCAAAAGTGAGAATCTGTTGCCCTTTTTGTCACTTCACCAATCGGTTTATGTTTAAGTATTTATTCCTAAGTAATTGTTGCCAGATGCCATCTTCATTACATAATTTAACCAACCACTTTGTCAAACAATGCCCCATGTTCTTTAGACTGACAAACAATGCCCCACTTTACTAACCGGTATTTGATCTTTTCTTGATCATTTTGCCAAAAAAAATCTTGATTGGAAATAGTCTATTTTCTTTAAGACCCCTTTTAGAACTTCAAAAAAGGACATCACAAACATTGGGAGACTTAATAATACCGAATTAATCAATACTAACCGAACCCCAACAGTTAATAGCTTACTCTAGCCACTTAATTTTTTCTCAAATCTTTCCTCTACTACCTTCCAATCCTTATTACTTAGTTTCCTAAAATGCATAGGGATTCCCAAATATCTAAAGAGGTAAGAGCCTAATGCACAACCAAATATTTGGGCATATTGCATTTCTGATTCTTTTGCTTCACCAAAGCAAAATATTTCACTTTTACGAAAATTTATTTTTAGACCCGACAATTGTTCGAAGAAGAATAAAAGTAATTTCATATATGTTGATGAGCTTGGAAAAGGGTCCAACACTTTTCTCGTCATCAATGGGTAGTTCGTTAGGTTGACCAAATGTTCACCAACAAGCTTGTTCACGGGTATCCACCCAACCAATCCAGAAACCATTTTCTGAATTCAAGCGGCCTGCGAACAGTATACATCCACAACTAGAGGTACTGCAAAAATTTTCCCAACCAAATGGATTGCCCATCGATCCGTGCATCCTCCCGAGAGTATAACTGCGTCCAGTAAATCGTTGCATGCGATCGTGTGCTAGCTTCTTCTCGATTGCATTGCTTAGCCTACGACCTAGCTATTGACCACTGCCATGGCGGCTGCTGCAGCTCGGGACGCCAAGCTCTCGTGCCCGACACTTTTGAGCTTGCTCCTGCTGCTCCGGATGCTCGTCGTGGAGCCGGCGGCGGCGTGCTCCGTGGACGCGATCTACAGCTTCGGCGACTCGATCGCGGACACGGGCAACCTGCTGCGCGAGGGCCCCGTGGGTTTCTTCGCCTCCATCGGCAGCTACCCGTACGGGCAGACAATCCGGAAGCCCACCGGCCGGTGCTCCGACGGCCTCCTCATCATCGACTACTTCGGTTGGTATCGTATACGCCCATTTCCGGCGTCAACGATGAGCTTGCGTTGCAACTAGTTACTCAGGCGATGGCTTTTTTTTATTACTTTATTTGCAGCGATGGCGCTGAATTTGTCTCTGGTGAGCCCGTACATGGACAAGGACGCCGACTTCGCCAGCGGCGTCAACTTCGCGGTGGCTGGCGCCACGGCGCTAGACCGGGCCGTCCTGCTGCAGGGCGGCGTCATGATGCCGCCGGCGAGCGTGCCGCTCAGCACTCAGCTCGGCTGGTTCAGGTCGCACCTCAACGCCACCTGCGGCTCACAAGAAGGTAAGTCGTCATGGAGCTGAGCGTGCCATCGGGCATTGGGCAGGTTTCAGATTCTTGGAATTCTTTTGTTAAAATTCTTGCTCCAATATTGAAATGTGTCTGCAAATTTATTGAGCGTGATCAGATTGCGGGAAGAAGCTCGCCGGAGCGCTGTTCCTGGTAGGGGAGATTGGGGGAAACGACTACAACTACGGCTTCTTCCAGGGGATAAGGTCCATCGAGACCATGAAGACCTACGTGCCTCAGGTCATCAAGACCATAATGGACGTCGCCAAGGCAAGTTATCTTCTTGTTTATTTTTTTTTAAAAAGAATAGTTCCGACCTGTGCGACCCACATTGTCTTCTTGTTTATTGGAATGTAGTTTATCTTGTGCAGAATCCTTCTAGTACTCCATCCATCCACTAATATTGTTGAACTAACGAATGTACTATATAATGGAGGTAGTATTTCATAATTAAGGAACCCTGAGATAATTTTTAGTTAGTCATGTCTCTTGAAACAATGGAGTTCGTGTAGTTTCTCACAGTTTCGACTGTCTTTCATTATACCCAGTTATTTTCACACTAATTCACCGAAAAAGTGTTTGAAATCCTTCAAATGTTTTTGGGCCAGTCGTTACCGCTAGTCACTAGACGTCAACGTTTGGGCTCTGCGTAGTACTCTAGTGTCTGAGACTGCTACTTTAGGGGACTGCTAAAATTTTTTGAAACGCCGATCAGAGTTCGTAGTAGTAGTAGGTTGGTAGGTGGCGGATTAATGATATGTCCAAGCTATTCTTTGTTGTTTAATGAACCTGCAGGAGGTGATTGAGTTAGGAGCAACCCAGATCATCATCCCGGGGAACTTCCCGATCGGGTGCTCGCCGAGCTACCTCTCCCTCTTCTCACTGTCCGGCACCGGTGACTTTGACGACAGGGGCTGCCTCAAGAGCTACAACGCCTTCGCCCAGCACCACAATGAGCAGCTCCAGGCAGGCATAGATGATCTGAGGAAGGCCAACACTGATGTCACCATCATCTACGCCGACTACTATGGCGCCTTCATGCACCTGCTTGATCATGCTTCCATCCTAGGTAGGTGGACAACCAGCAACCCAGCACGAATTCATGGCTCAGATCTCCTGTGCCCGAATCTCAAAGCGGCCTGCACAGGTGTGTCTAATCAGAGGCGGTAACACGTGTCCTCGGTCGCAGGGTTCGAGCAAGACTCACTTCTCCGGGCATGCTGCGGAGCAGGAGTGGGGTACAACTTCAACATGAACTTGATGTGCGGCGTGGCAGGCACGAGCGTGTGCGCGAACCCGGCGGGCCGCGTCAGCTGGGATGGCATCCACCTCATCCAGCAGGCATACAGAGCCATCGCGCTGTCCCTCCTCGTGGAAGGGTTCGCCCAACCGGCTGATGCCGTGCAAGAGATCTGGAGTTGCTAACAGAGAGCGTGCCATTCATCCATGCACCATGCTTAGCTTGCACCTCTCCTAGAGTTCCATTTTGGGCTTCTTGTACGTTAGATAGGTGAATGTTTTCTCTGAGTCTAGAATTTGTGTTAGAATTTATGTGTTTAATGTGCCATCGCGCTGCAAAATCGTCTACATATTTGTACTGTTCATGACAAAAGCAAGTGTGAGAAACATCCCTTGTCATAGTAATTCAAGTCATGAATTTATCAGTCCGTTGTTATCTTTGGTCCTGTGGCTTAGCGTTTACATCCTCTGTCTTCATCATTTCGCCTTATTTACCTAATTTTACCACCTTACCATGAGGCACATGGATTGTACCTCCTGGAGTTCCATTGGGCCTGTACTTTCAATGTGTGAAAATTTTCACAGAGAGTCAAGCATTCACTACCGGAAATCGCTAGAATGCCGTGTGCCTCTCTCTTTGCCGTGTGCTTTTTGTCGGGCACACGGCAAAGAGCCTCTTTACCGTGTGCCACAGCGAAAACGCACGGGCAAAAAAAAAACACACGGCAAAATCCATGCTTTGCCGTGTGCTGACACACAGCAAAGACTTTGTCGTGTGCTTTTTTTTGCACACGGCAAAGTAAATAATTCACCGTGTGTTATTTTTGACACACAGCAAAGTTATAATTTTTTTCTCTTCTCACCTCGAAACTTTTTCTACCCACCACATACAACATGTAGTACCCCAAGTTAAAATTGGGTACATTTTTAATTTTTTTTGCTATATATAACTAATTAATTGCATTTCGAGCAATTTTTTGTATCAAGTCATGTTTGACCTGCAAGTGATTCAAATAATAGAATAAAATGAGTAAAAAATAATATTCATGTTATTTAGCCCAGTTTGAGGCCATACACGTGAAATGAAAAGAAATTCTCAACATCTTGTCTAGAAAACATGGCCACGAACATGTGTTCGAATGATTTTAAAATTAAAAAAAAAAGCAAATGAAGTCTGAAAATTATGAGATTTGTCAATACCTCGTTATATCACATGTGGAGGTAGTGGTAAAAAGTTGAGTAGGTTTCGTAATTTTTTCACGTACGATGCTTATAAATGAAAACATCTCCGAAGAAAACTCGGAGATTTGAGAAGGATGCAGTTAGGTTTGGAGTAAAAGTGACGGTCGAATTTGAGTTCGACTTCGAAAGTTTTTCTACTCTTCACATACAACATGTGGTACTTCATATTAAAATTTGGTATATTTTTGTATTTATTTGCTATATTTAATTAAATAAATATATTTCAAATAATTTTGGAAAAATAGAACTTTGCCGTGGGCTGGAATTGGGCACACGGCAAAAATGCCATGTCATGAATCCATCCCTTCAAATGGGCTCTCTCCCCCCCCCCTCCCTCCCTCCCTCCCTCTCTCTCTCCCTCTCTCTCCCCGCTACCTTTTATCCTCCGCCTCGACACCATCGCAGACATCGCAGCCGCGGCATCCGCGAGCCTCGCCGTGCCGCCCTCCCGCTCCCGCCCCTCCCCTCCTGCTCCGGCCGCCGCGCGAGGCGCGTTCGCTCCGGATCTGGCGGCAGTGTGGGCCTCGAGCTCGACCAACGCTCGGAGAGGCTGGATCCAGCCCTAGCACGGGCGGATCCGGTGGCGGAGTGGGGGCGCGGTGGCGGCCCGGAGCAAGATCCACGGCGTCCTCCTGCGGTTGTGGCGGTGCTCCGCCCACGGGGGCGCGAGCCTGCGCCGGCGGCGCTCCGCCCGAGGGGGTGCGGGCCTGCGGCAGCTGAGCACGCAGGGGCGCTGGCCGGTGGCGGCGCCCACGGCCCGCGGGGACGGTGCCCGGCGGCGGGGGTGGCACGGCGATGGGCTTGGCAGGCCCAGGTTGGGCCTTCGGTGTCACCGTAGACGAGGAGGCGCTTGTCCCCCTCGTGCATCGCCAGCGCGGCGAGGAGGCCGAGGTGCCCCTGCTGCGGCTCGCCCCAGTCGGGGCTCCCGGCCAACAGGGGCCGCCAGCGGCGGCCATCCCTCCCCCTCCGGCGCCGCCGCGGACCAGGAGGCACCGCTGCGGATCACGACGGCGGTGGTGGGGACCAAGAGCGCGGTGGCGACGGCTCCTCCAAGCGGCGATGGCGGGGACCATGACGGCGGCAGCTACGACTCCTCCGAGCGGTGACGATGTCGATCTCGTCGCCGGCGGTGTGGATCTGGGCGGCGCCGATGTGGATCCTGCCAGCAGTACGACGATGTGAGCTCCAATCCGGCGGCGGCGATCCTGGGCGGCTTCGCGACGACGTGCAAGGGCAAAGGGTAGGGTAGGGCATCGGCGTGCAAAGGCAAGGGGCAGGGCAAGGCGTCGGCGTGCAATCAGACAGTGGTGCCGGCGGCGGCGAAAGGCGCGGCTGTTTTTTTTATTCCTTCAAATTTTTTTTGCCGAGTGCTACAAAACACACAGCAAAAGGCCTCTTTGCCGACGCCTGTTTGCTGTGTGTTGTTTGTCATGTGCAACACACGGCAAACCCTTTGCCGTGAGTTTTTCACCCTTTGCCGTGTGCCGGCAAACTGCCAGCCTCCCGTAGTGATTAGCATTACAATTGCTGCATTCTAAGGGCCGTTTTACTGCAAGCACATCTATATAAGTAGCGTGTAGGAGACATCCCTTGTCATGGTTATTCACGTCTTAAAGTTGCTAGAAACCAGCTCAGGGAACACAAAGTTCCTGTCCTAGAAAACCTGTTCTGCCACGCTCACATTCGATTCTGAACTGGGCGGGAGGTTGATGCACATACAGAATCGCTAGCTACTGATACAGAGGGAACACTGGGGAACGTCTTTGGCACAAACCTAGGGCTGCAAATGGGTGAATCTTAGGTGCACCTCCAACTCTTCTTAGTTCAATTTTTTTTTCGATTCGTAATATAACTAACTTGAGTGATTTGAGTGATTCTAACACTCAGGTGAATTTCTCCTTTGTTTCACTTGATTTTTTTTGTTGACTATATTCGAGTGAAACAAGTGACTTCGTCACCTGAAATTTGTAACCAACAGATAATAAATCAACGAATAGAAAAAACCTAGAAAAGATAAAAAAAATGAAACAAAGGACAAAATAACATATTAGAATTAAACTATTTGTATGGATTCGAAAATGCAAATTATTTTGGGGGGCAGTGAGTAAGTGATCAAATGCCAGAGACAAATTAACAAAAATCATATTCAAAATATTTCTATGAATTCCAAATTTGCAAATTATTTTGGGGGCAATGAGTAACCTATCAAATGCCAAAGACAAATTAACAAAAATCATATTCAAAATATTTCTATGAATTCCAGATTTGCAAAATTATTTTGGGGGCAGTGAGTAACCCATCAAATGCCAAAGACAAATTAACAAAAAATCAAATAGATCGAAACAACAATGAGCAGCCCCAAGGATTCAATGGAATTGGCAACAAAATGAATAGGGGGAATGGTCGAATCACCTCACCTGAGCGCCTCATGCCTCACCAGTGACTATGAATGAGGAAGGCAAAGTGAGATGTTGTGTCCTTGCCGACTGCAATCTGAAATAGTTAGAGCTAGAAGCTGACAACTGGGACCCACCAAATACCATTAACAAAATAAACAAAACTGAGCAAGCCAAATACAGCGCACATGGCACAAGTTAAAATAGGATCAAATGGTAAGAAAAAATTGTGTGCCAGCGGAGTCTAAAATTACATTGCACTAGGTTCCAAAATGTTAGCAGCTCTGAACTGAATATATAGTTGATTTACACCTAGATTACACTGAAATGATAGTGTAAAAATAGTAAGTGCTAACTGTAAATTTAGTACTTAGTCAGATAAGATCTTTGTCCATGTACTTACTATTCCCTGAGACCAGCATCCCATTTTAGACTATAAAATTATAGTCAGATAAAAACTCATCAAAAAAAATTTCTTGCATAATTAAACAGCTCCCTGAAAACCCATAGAACTGAGTATATAAATTAGCTGGAAAACCCAATCTCAGGAAGGCTCAGACAGACTTATGTGAATCTGTAGGAAATAGTGCAAATATCATAACACATGTATTATGCTAGCAAACTAACACCAATTGAAAATGTAATTATATAATAGGCTTGAGCACACCATCTATCTGCAAGACTATGGATATAAAATGACTATCAAACTGAACAGGCTCATACAAAAAGGTTCATAGTAAAATCTCATTAAAATATTAGGCAAGAAACTACAAATGTTCCCTGAAATATAAAGAAAAAGTGTGAGCTACAGAAGCAGGCACCCCTATCTAATTGACTCACGAACATAAAAGTCAGCAAGCATTCCTACTAATTAGAAATACGAACCTTGTATAGATAGAATATTATAAAAAGTCGATTCAGTTGACTGCCCCTCCAAGGACGGGGGAATCACCATTCATTCAGGCCCCAAATAACCTAGGAAGCAATCGATCCCCAAACTGTGCAGAAACCAAAATACGATTCAACCATTTATCCACAGATAGGGGCAGATCTGACGAGCGAATCAAACATCTAAACCAACAAATCGCATAAAAACTACCTGTGATTCATGATGACGACAAACACACATCGCCAGCAGAGAGAGAGAGTGGAGAGGCAAACGACAAGGCAATCAAGCACACCAGTAGAGAGAGAGCGGGGGGGGGATGGGGGGGAGGAGGAATCGGAGTGCCTGGATAGGCAGCCAAAAAATGCAATCAAGCTCACTACGAAAAAAAGAGAGAGATGGCAGCGCGCCGCAGCAGAGGATGCGGAGGCTGCCCAGATGGGGACGGCGGAGGCGGTGCAAGTGCAAACGCGGGCGGAGGCACAGCAGCACCAAATCGAGATCTAGAGAAGGAGAATCGAGCGGAATGAACCAAACTAATAGGAACGCCAACAACTGGGATCACCGGGGAACAAACTAACAAAGAAAATACAAAGCAATCCTTAGAAATGACAACACAACAGGAAATAGAAACAGCATACAGGATGAGATTTAGAGAGAAGGAATGGAAAATACCAAGAGAACTCACTGGAACCCCAGCGAGTCGCCGTGTGCAAATCTCAAGCAAAAGGGGAAAGTGCGGATGAAATGAATAGCAAAAGAAGAGACAAGAACGACCGAGAAACAAATCAGGCGTTCCCAAAATACAAAAATAATAGGCAAAATTAGCTCCTGGACAGACACTAAAAATAGTGATTTTTGCCACAACACACTATACAACAATGGTTATTTGCCACAGGATACTATAACTCATAAAATATCATTTCCAGCTCAAACAGGTTATAAAACACAAATTCTGGATAGATTTGCCCTTACCTCTTCAAACACACCATAGTTCATCAAAAGAGGTGACTAAAATTATATGTTTTAGCCACATATGGCATATTTTAACAGCAGAATAGAGCCGATCACAAAATAACCTCCTGCAGCCACTACAAAGACTAATTCATGTTGGACCTAACCTAACTACCTCAAACTTCTTGCCCTTCCCTGCAAAGTGACAGCAACCACTACAAGACTAATTCATCTTAGACCTAACTACCTTCAACTTCTTCGCCCTTCCTTGTGGAGTGGCAGCAACTGGAGAAAGAGCAGAACATGCAACGTGTTCTATGAAACCTTCAAATTCCAGCATCCTCTTACGGCTGTGAATAGTTAAAAAATTATGTCAATTGCATATAGATGACAAGCAAGGCATAAATATTGAAGGAACTATACCTTCTCGTCATAGGGCTAGGTGTTTGGACAGGAGTGATAGCTCTAGGTGGTGTAGATGCTTCTACTTCCAGCAATCTCCTTTGTCATACTGCATGAAGGAGATACACCAAAAAATTGACATGATGTAGAAACAGGAAGGAGGACAATCTTTCAAATTATGTCAATTATACATGTCCCTTCTTGTCATAGGGCTGAGTGTAGAAATAGAAGTCATTGCTCTAGGTGGTGTAGCACTGTAAGTTTTTTTAGAATGTAAGTCAATGTAAGATATGAGCAAAATATGAAACTTTACAAAATCTGAGTTGAAAGCTTACAATATGTCAGGAAACTCATGTAATGGGTCAGGAAAGTCCTGTGGCGGGTCAACCAAGTCCTGTGGTGGGTCAGCAGCACATGATTCTACTATGGTGACATTTTTTTTGCCTCTCTTTCTCGGGGGCTTTGGTGGAGCAGGTGGTGGTGCGTCAGAATCATAAACATATTCATTGCATGTTTTTTCCATGTGTCCAAGTTGCCCACATCTTTTGCATCTTGTGGTTCTCTTTCCAGAGCCCCCTTCTGCAACTGATTTGTACCTTCTCTCCCTTGGTCTCCCAGCTGCCCTTTTCAGAAGTGGAGGCCACAACTTAAACCCAGGATTGACTTGAGGCCATTGTGTCCTATCTGTCATGGGCTTCACACATTTCTCATAGGCTTTCTTGAACATCACCACTGAATAGTATTCATGAACATAGTCTTCAATCTTGTGACCTCGAATTGAGGTGATTACACACAATGCACACAGAGAAGCAAAATCAATTTTTTACTAGTCTAAAGTTAGCACTAACCTATGGTGAATTCCTAATCCTAAGGAGCATTGGAAGAAGACGTACCCATCAGGAACCCAATCAAGATTAGCAACCTCCTCGGGGAAAATCTGGGTGAAGAAATGTGGCGTCGCTGCAGGCTCCATCTCCGCCGGTGCTGTGGGCAGCCGCCGCCCCACATTCTACCAAAACTGGTTAATGAGCATTCTACCAAAACTCCATGCATTTACGAACAGGAAAAATAGCGTAAAAATAATTTAAGAACCTACCATGGAATCATCAACAGCTCGCTGGTCTATCCCAGGTAAATCAATCAGCTTTAATGGGGGAGCTGAAGATAAACAAGAAAGTAATGTGAGGGATTTTATAAAGCGGAATAACAAAATAAAAGGCAAACTAACTCATAGCAGATTTAGAGAAGAGATTATGCATAGGGATAGGGTTCATCAAGACATCAAACATAGATAAGAAATGGCCTACTCGCAGTCGCAGACAGACCTGTACTTGTCCGCAGCTTGAGGTAAATCTCATCAGCGCGGCCCCTCCGTGATCCACCAGATGCCCCCTTGCTGAGTCTGTCCTGCAGTGAATGCCGGAGGGCACCTGCAGCCCAACAGAACGAAACAGGAAATGTCAAGTTCAAGATCAGGTGTAGTCCCCGAGCTCCCAAAACTCGTCAATAGATGCAGGAAGCACAGCGACGAGATCCAACTTACTTGCGGACACCTGCTGCGACTTGCTGTCGAACTGGAGCACGATGGACTTGCTGCTGAGACCCGGCTCCCTCTGCAGATCCACCACTATCGGCGCCCGCGTTGCCCCGTTATCCCCTGTCGGCTGCACCGCACACCACGACCACCACCACCCAAATCCATTAAAAAAATCACAGATGCCACAACCAGGGAAGAGGGGGAAAGGGAGCTGAGATGCTAGGCTAGGAGCTCACCAGGACCGGGTGGCCGATGAGGCTGTTCAGCACGGCCGACTTGCCTGCTCCCTGCACGGATCAGCCTCCACGCCGGAGCGTGCCCTCCACCACGCTGTGCCGGGGCTCCTCCTCTTCTTGCGCCGCACCGGAGCGCGCCCTCCACCACGCCGCGCCGAGGCTCCGTCTGCTTGCTGCCGGAGCGCTGCCGCTCAGCCCTTCACACACGCACGACTGGAGGGAGGGAGGCAGGCTTATCCAGTTGAGGATTGCCCAGGGGTATTTTTGTCCTTTCGCCTTGCTACCAATTAAAATGGACTATAATAATTCGTTTTGTGTCCTGTGGCAAATAACCATAGTTGAGAAGTGTGTTGTGGCAAAGACCACTATTTTTAGTGTCCTATGGCCAAAGTCATCTTTCTTTAGTGTCCAGGAGCTAATTTTGCCAAAATAATAACAGACTGACAACCAAGTCCCACATGGCGGACGCAACCACAGATCGAAGGGAAGAGATGACTGTGGGAACAAAATCTGACGGGCAACAAATCGAGTGACAGAGCAGAGAGAATCACTCAAGCGACGGATAGCTTTTCCTTTTGTAATAAGGGAGGGTTGCCATCTTGAGGACAGCTCACATCAGGGGCTGCTAGTAGGCCCCCGAATTCCACCGTGCGGCTATATATTGCTCGCGCTACAAAAGTGCGAGCCATCGCCTGAACCGGCGCCTTTAACCATTTCAGCCTTTCATGGCCCAAGTACGGCCCACTCATGACTCCTGCTTCCTCCTTGCCGCCATCATTTCTTATCCCTTCATCGCCGCTACTGCTCGCTTCTTTGGGGTTTGGGGCTTCGGGTCTCGGGCTGCCGGGGCTGGTTTCTTCGGTGAGCTAATTGCTCTGAATAGTATATGGCGATGGCTAGTTGCTCCTTGTATAGATTAGTTAACTTGTTGCAATATAGCTAATTTGATATGCCAAACAATGCAAAGAACTCGTGTGCAATTTGTTGTATAGTTCCAATTTATAATGCTTTCACATATACAGAAATTATGATATGGAAATTGCTCCTTGATACATAGCTTTGCATTGCCATGTCTCATCTATGACTTGGGGAGCTTCTTGTTTTTTATGCAGCTCTATCCTTTCAAGTATAATAGTATGTCAACAATCATGCAAACAGTGCTAGCTAATACGATATGCTCTAGATTTTGTTACACGTAAAATTGCATATATTTAGTGTTTGGGCATATCTACTAGTCAATGTTACAAATGTGAAGCATTGTACCAGTTGAACTCACCATGTGCTATACCATGTGCAGGTCTGGAAATGATCAGCTGAGATGGATGCAAATCTTCAGCTAGTAGTGCTAAAGTCAGATTCGAGCAAGTTGATCTATAAGGCTAAACCGGTGATGGGGTTTTCAGTTGTTACATGTATTACAGGATTTCTTGCGGTGCTGTTGGAATATTAATAAATATTTCTGCATACAAGAAGCAATGCATTTGTTTTGTTTGCCATATTTTGTTCTTGTAACATTTGTGGATCGGAAGAATAATGACAAGTTGCAGGTTACTACCTTGATAAGTGGAACTTGTGATAGATTGACTACTTGATGGATGCAATTTGAATTACCTGTGGGTGCAAATGACATTTATCTATTAGCTGATTTATTAATATTTTTTTGTTGGTAGTGTGCATTTTCTTGGCGGTAGATGTCTGCCAAGTAAATAACATTCCTTGGCGCCTGGTGCCCAACTAAGTAAATAACTTTTCTTGGCTGTCAATGACTGCCAAGGAAAATTGTATCCTTGGCTGTCGATGACAACCAAGGAAAGTTGTATCCTTGGCGGTTGCAATATTTTCTTGGCGTATTTGCAAATTTGATGTCGGTCTATTATACTTGGCGGTCAAACCGCCAAGAAAATAATCCTTGGCGGCCGGCAGCCAAGGTAATTGGACTTTCTTGGCTCTCTATTCTTGGCGAATATTACTTGGCGGCCAGCCGCCAAGGATTGTTTTCTTGGCGGTTTTGGTATTTTTCTTGGCGTTTTTTGGCCGCCAAGATAATTCTGTTTTGGTGTAGTATTCAAATCTCTCTCTAAAGATGCAACATCTAAATAAAACATTTGCAACACGTGAAAAGCATATGCAACATCGCAATATTTAGATCTACTTTTGCAACATCCACGTAAAACACACATTCGTCTGAAACATGCATCTGAAACACTTCAAACCAACGCTTGCAACATGGGCGTCGTCAAGCTCCACCTCGTCTTCTACCTCTGCACTCCACCTGGGGGAGCTGGGGGAGTTCTCTACCGGGGAGCTCGCAACCGGGAGGTCACGTCACTGAGGAGCTCGTCTGACCTCATGCGCCGCCGCCCTGGAGCTCCCGCGGACACCCTCGCGTGCCGCCGCCGCCGCCGCAGAGGGTGCGCCACCGGACAAAAATGCGCAGAGCAGGCGCGGGAGCGGCTCCCCGCGCGGAGCACCACAACATGGTGGTTGTCGGGTACATGAGGCACGAATCGGCGGGACAGCACAGTTGGGGTCGTGTGTTCAATGCGTTCGACGTCTGATTCCTAGCATTATTCCCCTACTTAATAATTTGGTAATGACAACTTGCGGTTTTATGGATACAAAGCGGGTCCTTTTAACTACAGTAGTCGAGATGTGCACATGGTACTGGTACGTATTTAGTTTTCCTTTCATCAAGTAAAGATGTCATTTATTTTTATTCAAAAATAATACACATCTTTCTTTTCTTTCTATAAAATAATGATGTCAATTATATATTATCCTTCCAAAACAAATAATGATGCGAATTATGGGTGAACCTATGTGCAAAGGAAGTAAAGTGTGTACCAAAAGAAAGTAATAAGCGGAGCCGGATAAATGAGATAGGCATAAAAAATTGATGGTCCAAAAATATTAGAATTTCGGTAGAAATATTTTCCTTTCTATTAAAAAATAGATCGCCACGCCCTTTTGTCAAACCTCTAGACCCGACAAGTGGGACCTTCGTGAGGAGTAAAGTTGGCCTAATCCTGGTTAGAAAAAGTTTCAGTTCTTTCAACTTTTGTAGTATAGATTTATAGTGTAGATATAATATAGATAGATCTCTATCTCTATCTATGTCTATTACTAAAGCGAGTAAGGTTTCCACCTAAATTTTTAGTTTGGTATGTTAGTTTGGTCCGACTATATTATTGACAGGTGGGCCTTATTAGTCCATCCCGTATGCGAGTCGGACCAACCATCTCCGTCCACGACTCGATCACGTAGATCTCTACAAGTTAACACATGGACATTAAAACGTATCTGATATTTACACCAACTTATCCGTAGCAATGCACGGGCATAATTGCCCAGTTATTTCTAAAGCAAACAATGATTTCAGGTCTGTCAATTAAGATCGTAACGGAATCTAAATAAATCAATCGGAATCATAATCGGAGACTGAACAAATCAATCTGAATCCCAATCGAAAACCAAACAATCCATAACTCGCGCGGTCACACCATTACTTGGACACGAAATAAATAAAAGAGCACAAGATTGATAGTCTTATATAATTACGAGTAAAATTTATATCACCTATAGCAATTCACGGACATTATGCTAGTAGATATGCGTAAAAGGACAGCAGACTAATTAAGCGTCGACATACAATAACATTAGCCAAACACTAACTGCAAAGTGCAAACATAGTTTGATCATCGACATAGATAGATACTCCCACTCTCACTTGGATGCTGATTCCACCGGAGCAAACTCCTCGTCGTCGTCATCTGTGAGACTGTGACATGCATGATACTCCTACTCTCACGGAGACAGAGCAACCTCCTCCTCATCATCATCAGTGTCAGTGTCGTACATATCCGAGTAGCTCCCATAGTCAGAATCAGTGAACAACTCATCCATACGCTTAACGATGTCCTCGTACACCTCCCTCGCCCACCGCCGGGCCTCCTCCCTGCCAGCCAGGAACTCGTCATCCACCATGACGACTCCATGCTCGTCAAGCTCCTTGCGGACCCAGCCGCATGGTCTCCCTCTGCCTGTCGATCATCTCCTGCGGGAGGAACTTGAGAAGGTGCTCCTCGTCGTCGTAGTGGGGGCGGGGCGGCTCGTGGGCCAGGATCCACGCCACCTCATCCTTGGAAAGCTCGGTCAGCCTCTTTTCCCGTCAGCCGGGGCCGCCGCGCATCCTTGGACGGAATCTGGCCGCCATCCGGCGCCCCTCCCCGCCGTGCGCCGCCGGCGCCTCCTCCGGCACGTTCCGCCTGAGTCCAGACCCAGCGGCGGCCATCGGAGCCAGCTAGCCACTCGCCTCCCCGCCTCGGCGAGTGATTTCTTTGCCGGGGGACTTCGATTGGAAGCCGGATGGATTGCGTTGTTGAAAGGAGGGGACGGCGGCGGCGTTAGTAGGGGGAAACGAACCGACCCTAGCACTGCGGGGTCCGATCGGATTCGGTCGGGTGCGACTCCGATTCGGACAGTCGGCCCAGCCCGACTAGGGAGTAGAGGGGCAAACTGGGCCGGCCCAAACTATGAACCCAAGTAGCCTTTTTTTCCTTTCATATCTTAGCGATTTATTAACAACAAAAACGGTCCGCCTTTAGCAAATGACAAGAAAACCTTGGGGCGCGGCCTTGCCGCACCATTTTTGACCTTCTGATGATTTTGTGTGCGGCCAAAAATATTTCAAAATTTGACGGAGAAACACTATACAAGAGTGTTTGTTTAATCGAATGCACAAAGGAGCTATATAGTAATGAGCAATCACAACAAATACGATCTTGGTGTTATCCGGCTTACAAATGTTGTAGTTGGACATGTAGGTGACAAAGATGAGATGCAGAATATATTTAAAAAAAAACTGAGATACGGTAGAAAGACTAATAGGGATGAAATTTGCAGACTTTCTGAAAGCCCAATTCATTTATATCTTGGTATCTCTTGGGTATCTACTTCATTCCGTGATCATGATGATACATTCTTCCATGTCATCTTTGTCTCTCAAAGTCGGGAAATGGTGTTAGTTTCAGCAGCTTAACCTCAAATCTTAAAGTATGGTTGACATGTGTCGGTGTCCTGACCCCGGGGGTCTAGCACCAACTAGTGATGATGCTGCGTGTCCCTAATCCCAGATGGTTGATGCAAGAGGCAACACAGTAACGCACGGGTTTATCATTGTTCCGGCCGCGGGGCCGTACGTCCAACAAAGGGTTGTGCGAGGGTACTGTACTGTCTTGCACCGAGGTGTCTGTAGTAGGGGGTACAAGTGAGGCGAGAGAGAGAGGAAAGCTCCCAGGTCTCTGCTAGTGGAGGAGTTGATTGAGGTGAGTGCCAATATCGGGGCTCAGAAGAGCGTGTGTGCTCTTGTGAGTTGTGCTAAGTGCGTCGAATAGCCCAGATCCCATGGAGAGGACAGTGACCGCCTCCCCCTTTCATAGAGACAAGGAGGGGCGGTGTACATGTACAGGAGGGAGGAGAAGTTGTCGTCTTTTCCCCGAATTGCGGGGGTGCAGTGGTCGAGCACTGTAGAAAGTACACTGTGGGGTATGGCGCCTGGCGTGGCAGTCGTCCTAGCATTGTCTTTGGCCCTGCGGAGTTCGTGCCGGCGTCCTAGCAGCTCCAGCGGGTGGCGTGGCGGTCCCTGTGGTGAGTACTATCCCGCGTTCGACGTGGCGGCGCTCCGAGGGTCCTGCTGGCCGGGGGTCCTGCCCTGGTCAAGGTCGGGGCCGCTTCCGAGGGCCGTGCCCATGCCGTTCGAGGGTTCTGTGGAGGGGAAAGTACAAGGAAAGTACAGAGATTTGGCAGCACAGTAGTTGGAGCAGTGCCGAGCACGTCTCGCACAGCGTCGCAGCTTCCCACAGTGTCCCCACAGCGCCAGGGATGGCCTGAGCAATGACCGGAGTTGGCGGATAAGACCCTAGTCACAGCCACCGTGCGGAGTGGAGGCCTGATGCCGTCTGATCCGGGAGCTGCGATGGAGTGGTTGGCATTTAATGCCTCCGTATGGCGGGCGGGTGAGCGGAAGGGCCGTTTGTCCTTTCCGTCGAGGGGTGGCCTCGAGCGAGGCGGAGACGATCCGCTCCCCCGAGAGTTGGCTCACTACCCTCGAGTGAAGCGGAAACGTGAGGCGCTTGTCGAGGGTCCCGGCGGGAGGCCCTCGAGCGAGGCGGAGATTGCCCCGCGGGTTCGAGGGGGCTCAGAGGGGCCGCACTGTGTACATGGGCCGTGGATTGGGCTTCTTTAAGTCCTTTCCTTTCCTCCGGATTTGGAAAGAGGTTGTAGGCCTTCGTGGGCCGTGTTTTGCGTTTTTAGGGTGATTTAGTCCCCTAGTTAGGGTGCCCCTAATCATTGTACCCGACAGTAGCCCCCGAGCCTTTGTAGGGGTGAGCATCAGCCCTGCGGAGCCTTAACCCTTCGAGGGCGTGACTCCGGCGCTGACCGTGGGTATCTTAGTCTGCCCGGCGGGGGCGCGATGGTGCTCCGGAGAGCGTTGTCGGAGTAGATTGACCCAAGGTAGGGGTTTCACTTTGGAGAAGCAATGAGGTGGCCACTCCGAGTTGTCTATGTAGATCATAGTCGCCTCGAGCACCATGGCGTTGCCGCTGGGGGTGCTGTTGTCGTGCTGATGAGGGCGTTCGAGCTGGTCTGCGGGGAATTTGATCCTTGAATGTGTGAAGTTTCCTCCGTGGGGGGGCATCAGCGCACCCGCGGGTGTAGCCCCTAAGGCCTTGGAGGAGTGCTTACACTCGTCCAAGGGCTATAAACGTTGCCCTGCACATTTGATTGACTGGAGTAGCTGTACAGCGTCTTTTTCAGCCAGCCTCAGCGTTCCTTTCAGCCGGCCTCAGCATCTTTCGTGCTGGCACAGCGGCTCGTGGTCCTGTTGAACCATCTGGCAGGCACACGCGTTAAGAGTGGGGGGTTTGGCTAAACACGTGGAACTTCACAATCAACGGTTGTCGACTCATTCGGGGGTGCTGCGATGTGCGAGGAGCCCCCGAGCCCCAGCCTACGTGAAGGCGTTCAGGGGTCCCTCGACTTTTATTACGACCCTCGTCTCCCTTCCGCAGGGAGGAGGGGTGAGCGCACCATGCTACCCATGCCCGGGCCGCGAGCTATGGCTGGTTCAGTGAGCTGTTATCGGGTGGTTCAAGTGGACGTCCGTGTCCCATTCGATAAGGGTCGGCTTGTGGTTCATGGACACATCACATAAAGCGCTCGCAAAGGTTCGCTAGGCGGGGCTCGGACCCATTCGATAGGGTCCGAGGGCTCGGTGCTCTCCCTCGATGGGATCCCCCTGCTAGGCACCCTCGACTGGCCTTAAACACTGCGTAGGACATCTCGAACTCCGCATTCGAGGGTAGCTTGTATGGTACATCCATGCAGTCCCTGACTCTGGCGATCTGGGGTGCCTGTCGAACCCTCGACGGGCCAGGCTTCGAATCCCTAATCAGTAAGGCCTCAAAATTGATTTCCTTCAACGGTAAGGAATCCCCGGGGGGATATTCCGTAACGGTTCGCTAAAACTGCGTGGAGTCGCCGGTTGTGCGCGCGAGTCTCCCGCTGGTCATGGGCGACATGGCCCAGTACGTGCGGGTTGTGCGGGCACGCCTTTTCAGGCGGCTGCCTCGGGTAGGCGGAGAGGCATGGGCGGCGGCTGACGGATGAAACAGTGCTACAGTCGCGCCGCGCTCGTCGGTTACCGCGCTATAATTATTTCCAAGGGCGCGTGTGGGGGACTCCGCGGTCGTGGGGTCCAACTGTCGGCGACAGCAAAATCTACCGCATTTAATGTGGTGGATTCGGGCTGCGGCGGCGAATCTGCCCGTCTTGATGGATAAAAGCGGGAATGGGGGATCGTCTGGGCTCACCTGGCCATCTTGCCTTCGTCTCCCCTGCCTTCTCCGCCTCCCCTTCGTCCAGAGCCCAGAGCCGAGAGCAAGGGGAGGAAGAAGAAGGAGAGAGCGAGAGCGCACCTTAGCCATCATAGAGCTTGCTTCCCCGCATTCCCCGGCGGTTCGAAGCGATGTCGGATGTTCAGGAGCTGTTGCCGTGGGGGAAGTCCACCGCCACCGCGGCGGTTTTGGAGCAACTGGTCGCAGAGAGGCTACTTTTGGTGAACAACAACTCGGAGCGGTCGGCGTGGATTCCCCCGAGGCGGGAGGAGGCCGAGCCAAATCCCCCCGACGGCTACGTCGTGAGCCTTGTGCGGCTCCACGAGCGGGGATTCGGCGTCCCCGTCAGCTAAGGATGGATCTAAACATCCGAATTCTTAAAACAAATTTGATATTTTAAAATAGATATGCTTAAAATTTTATGCTAATCTTTTTTTATATTATCAAGCATATTATTACACATAAGAATAAAATTTTGTATAGATTTTTTTATGTATTATTTGCTCCCTACAATTAAAAAGGTGAAAAAAGATTCGAATCCGTATCCGATCCGTATTCGAATTTTTATATCTATTATTTGAGAATATATATGATAAATTTGAGGTTTAATTTTTATGAATCTTTACAAGATCAATGTTAAATACAAGGCTATGAATTTACATAGTAAATTCTATATCTTATTTGTCCATAATCAAAGAAAAATGACCAAAAATCTGACATTCGAATAAACATCCGAATCCATCCTTACCGTCAGCAGATTTATGCGGGCGCTGTGCGACTACTATGGAGTAGAATTGCACAATTTCGACCCCAACTCCATCTCACAAGCGGCGGTCTTCGTCGCCGTCTGCGAGGGGTATCTGGGGATCAAAGCGCACTGGGATCTATGGATCCACCTGTTCCGCGGCGAGCTCTTTATCGAGAACGTGCGGGGCCAGCCAAAGAGGTACACTCTCGCCGGTGGCCTCATGCTTCATGTGCGCGGGCACAGGTCGCACCTGTACATCTCCAGCAAGATGACCACCAATAACGCCGGACCCGGGGGTGGTTTTACCTACGCAACTTTGGCAACCGGCTCCCGGCGTTCACCAACAAGGTGCTCCGGGAGTGGTCGGAGAAGTGGAACTAGGGGGTGTCGCCCTCAACACATCAGGCCAGGCTCGAGGTACTCACCAATGCGTTGCAGTGTCTGGCGAGGAAAGGGCTGACGGCGGCGGCCGTTATCACAAACTTTCATCGGCAGAGGGTGATTCCTCTCACGGAGAGGAACCTGCCAATTTTCGACATCACCTCCGAGGCCCCGTACGCGGGCTCGAGGACGTCGAACGTGCTGCTCCCCCAGGATGTTGCTGCCCGGAGGGCGAAGAGTGCGGTGGCGGAGTTCCCCGACAACCCAGACGATCTCTGGGAGATCAAGATGCACCCCGAGACGGGGTACATTTCTGTGGTGAGTTTAAGTTTCAATTTGTTGTTGATTTGTGCTACTCCTCTCCCCACTCCTTGATCCTGACTTGGTTGCATTTACAGAGGGTGAGCCACAAGGGCCATGTCTCGAAGCCCCCGGTCCCGGAGGAACGCGAAGCCAACCGCCTGCATGGAGAGGCGGTGAAGCAAGCCGCCACCAGGTAGAGGGAGAGGAAGGAGAAGCACGAGAAGGGGTGCAAGATTGCACTCGCGGAGGGAAGGCCGCGGCCCGCCACGCCCGAGTCCACCGAGGAGGAGGACTCCTCGGACGTCGAGCTCAACTTCTCGGATGGGTAGGAGGGCACCCGCGCCCACGTTGTTGACGGGCGGCGGTGGGTCCGCGGCGAGTGCGGAGACGCCCGCGCAGATGACCTCGAGGCGCTAGGCTGACCTGAGGGCGGTGCCCTCGGGTCAGTCATCGGGAGGTGTCAATGTGCCGCGAGCCCGGAGGAGCAGCACAGGCAAGCGCAATATGAGCGCTCGGTCGGAGTAAGTAGTCCTGACTTTACCCTTTGCGTCCATCTACTCGTCCTTCTCAATCCTGCTGACTTCAGCGCTTCTCCCCCGATTACCCAGCTCCGGGATCATCGCCAGGAATGCGGCCTAGCCTACACCGACCAAGACCCTCAAGACCAGGGCGCACGCAATGCCGCACACAGCGCCGCAGCCTCTGCCCGTCGTGGACATAGTGGCGGAGGCCGCGAAGCTCCAAGAGGCGATGGCCCGGGGGACCCTGGAGTCCCAGCTGGCCCGAGCACAGGAGAGCAGAGGCGACGCCGGCCAGAGCGGGACCGCGGAGGCCGCCCGGGCCGACGCCGAGGATGAAGCCGGCTGGGGTGGCGTGGGGAGAGCTGCCCAGCCGGAGGTCGAAGCCGGCAGGGGCGGAGCGGATGCCGCCGCCCAGCCGGAAGTCGGAACCGGCGAGGGCGAAGCAGGCAATGCCGCCCAGCCAGAGATAGGGGGAGCAGGAGCTGGTGGGGGTGCACAAGAATGCCCCACCAGCCAAAGTGAGGAGGTGTCCCTAGCAGCCCCCAGCCCCCGAGGGCTGGGGTCGAGGGTGTCACAGAAGTGGAGTCGATGCTCAGGGCGTCTGCAGTGGAGGAGACCCGTGTCCCGGAGCTTGCGAGGGCCGGGGATGAGGGTGCTGCTGCGGCGGCGATGGTGCAAATGGCGTCGGCAAGCGTGGGGCCGCTTATGGAGCTGCCACAGAGCAGCGGGGAGTGTGGGGACTCCGAGGATGTGCTCGGCACAGGGACGTCCGAGGGGCCCGGTCATGGGGCGATCATCCAGTCTAGAGTCCCCTTGGAGTTTCTCCGCAGCGACCAAGAGGAGGAGGCGGTCTGGAAGGCGTAGTTCGAGATCGGCGGTCAGATTCAGGGCCACCTCGAATGCGCCCTGGAGCTTCACCGGACGACGGACCTCCAGATCAGTCAGGTAGGTGCCTCTCTCCTAGGAATCGTTCGTGTTTGGTCTTGCTTTTGTGCGTTTCGCTCACGCTCTTCTATTTGCAGCGGCTGAGGGACATTTCGTGCAAGAAGAGCTCCGAGCTGACCTGGCTGTACTCCCAGATGCACTGGCTAGGATAGCACAACGCCACCCTAGTGCTCAGGAACATCGACGCCAACACCTAGATGACTGACCTGGGGGCATGCCAGCGGGTGCTAGAGGAGGAGCTGGCGTAGACCGCCGGCGAGCGTGACGCCCAGAGGGCCGCGGTGGTGCAGAAGGCTCAGGAGGCCGAGGTGCATACTGCCCAGCTGCAGCGTGTTTGGATGGCGCTCGAGCAGAAGGAGGCCGAACTCCAGCGCAAGGAGGTCGAGCTCCAAGGCAAGGAGGCCGAGCTCCAGCGCGAGAAGGCAACCATCACTACGTTGACAGGGACCCTCGAGGAGAGGGGCAAGGCCCTCGAGGAGAAGGAGGTGGCCGTCCAGAATGCGGAGGCCGCCCTTAAGGAAGCCGCCCGGGTCCAGCAGGAAGAGGCGTAGAAAAATATCGTAGGTAAGTGTTCGAAATTTCATTGTCATTTGATTTGAGTTTATTGCAACTTATCTTGGTTTCCCTGTTCAGAGCTGAGGCAGAAGGTGGCGGACGAGACCGCGGCGAAGGAAGCTGCCAACACGGCGTTCACGGCGGCGCAAGATGAATATGCCGAACTAGCGCGGACCGTCGTGGCCGTGTGTCAGGAACTCAAGGGGAGTGGTACTCAATCTGGTAACTCGGTGGCCAGCTGCCTATGAGCGCTGGGCGATCGGGTCTCTGAGCACGCCAAGAGTGCCTTCCGCCTCGGCGTCCAATGAGCCCTCGCCATGGCTTCGACGCACTATCTCATGGATCTCAAGACGGTGTCGTCAGGATATGTCGTCCCGACCGACGCCAGTCTAGACACCGCGTCGGCCATCATGAACGACGCCGATGCCGCCGTCGAGGAGTTCACCACCACCCTGACCAGGAAACTTGAAGCTGACACCCCCCCCCCGATAACCGAATTTGACACCATTGAAGACCCGCAAGGGGGGAGGATAACCTGTAGGAAGTCTGGGCCTCGGAGCCCATGTAATAAGTTAGTACTTATCATAATCGTACTTCTGGATTTAAGAAATTCGTTATTGTAGATCAACAGTGTGGCCCACCCCATCGAGGCCTTGTGCATTCGAGCCTTCACTTTTTGCTACTTAACCCCCGTGTTCTCTTATGCGTCTTAGATAGGCTTCAGCGAGGAAGTTGTCGTTCATAAGTGACTTAGGCGTAGGGAGGTGAGTGGGGATGCCGTATCCCGGTGGCGTAGGTGGTCCCGCGGCTCGGCCGATCCTATTCCTTAGTCGCTTACGCCTTGCGCCTACCTTTCTAAGTACACGAGAAACTTAGATACAGAAATTTTCCGAAAAAACGTTGGTGATTTTTGGGGACGTTCGGAGGTTCCCCCCGTAGTAGCCCCCGAGGGAGGTTTGGCTTTGCCGAGGGTAAAGTCGAGCGTACCTTAGTGTTCGTGCGCATCCGAGCCCTCGAGGGTTCAGAGAGTTCCCAAAGATAAATAAGTAAAGCATACTCCTTTATTGCTTCGGGAAATTTTAAATACGAGTACAAGCGATGTACAACTAGCTTGGAATTCTAAGGATAGAAGCGATGTAGCTGCTGTATGTTCCAGGCATTGGTGAAGACTTTGCCATTTTCTTTCGCCAGCTTTTAGGTGACGGGCTTGAGCACCTCCGCGATGATGTATGGGCCTTCCCATGGCGGTGAAAGCTTGTGGTGGCCCCTGTTGTCCTGTCGAAGCCTCAGCACCAAGTCCCCTTTGTTGAGGTCTCGGCGCTGAATTCTCTACGCTTGATACATTCGCAGGGACTGCTGATAACGCGCATAGTGTAGGAGCGCCACGTCTCGAGCTTCGTCCACTTGGTCCAGCGAGTCCTCGTGGGCTCGCTGGTTCTGCTGCTCTTGGTAGGCCTTGAGCCTCAGTGACCCGTACACCAAGTCTGTGGGGAGCATGGCCTTGGTGCCATAGACGAGAAAGAACGGGGTAAAGCCCGTGGCCCTACTTGGGGTCATCCTCAAGCTCCAGATAACCGAGAGCAGCTCTGTGAGCCACCTCCGGTCAAACTTGTTCAGCTTGTTGAAGATCCTTGGCTTGAGGCCTTGGAGGATCATGCCATTGGCACGCTCCACTTGCCCATTCATCTGTGGATGCGCCACAGCCGACCAGTCCACGCGTATGTGGTAGCTGTCGTATAATGCCAAGAATTTCTTGCCCGTGAACTGGGTGCCGTTGTCAGTGATGATCGAATTCGGGACCCCGAACCTGAAGACAATGTCAGTAAAGAACAGAACAACTTGCTCGGATTTAATCTTGCCGATGGGTCGAGCCTCGATCCACTTGGAGAATTTGTTGATTGCCACCAACAAGTGGGTGAAGCCCCCGGGTGCCTTCTGCAGCGGGCCGACGAGGTCCAGCCCCCACACGGCAAACGGCCACGTGATGGGGATGGTCTGCAGAGCATGGGCCGGGAGGTGCGTCTTCCGGGCGTAGAACTGGCAACCCTCGCAGGTCCCCACGACGTCGGTGGCGTCAGCGACCGCGGTGGGCCAATAAAAGCCCTGCCGAAACGCGTTACCCACGAGGGTGCGCAGCGCGGCGTGGTGACCGCTGATGCCAGCGTGGATGTCACGGATCAACTCCTTGCCCTAGGGGATGGGGATGCATCACTGCAAAACGCCCGAGGGACTGCGCTTGTACAGCTCGTCGTCGATCAAGACGAAGGACTTGGCCCGCCTCGTGACGCGCCGCGCCTGAGCGCAGTCCAAGGGTAGGACTCCTCTAATCATCCAGTCGAGGTACTGGGTGCGCCAGTCTCGCAGAAGCGGGGCCTCATTGATCTCCATTACTTCAGCCTCGTCCGTAGAGGAGGTCTCGAAGTCAGTGTCCATGGCCTCGGGCTCCTCTATCGAGGGGTCCTCGACCGATGTCCCAGTGGTTGCAGCCCCCGAGGGTCCGGGCGCCGCTCTGACGGCTTTTGCAGGGCTCTTGAAGTCGACAGACGGCTTGGTGAGGTCACGGGTAAAGACGTTCGGGGGAACGGTAGTCCGCCCGGGCGCGATCTTGGCTAGCTGGTCTGCTTCCTCGTTGTACTTGCGCGCGATGTGGTTGATCTTGAGCCCGTCAAACCTGTCCTCGAGGCGACGCACTGCGTTGCAGTACGCGTCCTTTTTCTAGTCGTGGCAGCTTGCCTCCTTCATCACCTGATCGGTGATGAGCTGGGAATCTCCCCGGACGTCGAGACGCCTGATACCGAGCTTGTTGGCGATGCGGAGACCATAAAGGAGGGCCTCATACTCCACCATATTGTTGGACGCTGGGAAGTGCAAATGCACCACATAGCGCATGTGCTCTCCGAGGGGTGAGACGAAGAGCAGGCCCGCGCCTGCGCTGGTCTTCATCACCGACCCATCGAAGTACATGAGCCAACATTCGGCTTGAATCTGGGTAGGGCAACTGAGTGTCGGTCCACTCGGCTATGAAATCTGCCAAAATCTGGGATTTGACCGCCTTGCGAGGTGCATAGGTGAGGGTCTCTCCCATCAGCTCCACTGACCACTTGGCTATCCTACCCGTGACCTCCCGGTTGTGGACTATTTCCCCAAGGGGGAAGGATGAGACCACGGTGACGGGGTGGGCCTCGAAGTAGTGGTGCAGCTTGCACCGGACCAAGACTACTGTGTAGAGCAGCTTCTGGATCTGCGGATACCATGTCTTGGTTTCAGACAGCACTTCACTGATGAAGTACACCGACCTCTGGACAGGCAGAGCGTGTCCCTCCTCTTGTCGTTCCACAATGATAGCCGCGCTGACGACCTGAGTCGTTGCTGCAACGAATAGGTAGAGGGGCTCGCCGTCCACTGGTGGTGTTAGGATCGGAGCGCTCATAAGTGACGTCTTGAGTTTGTCGAGGGTTTCCTGGGCCTCGGGGGTCCACGAGAAGCGTTCGGACTTCCTCAGGAGTCGATACAGGGGCAAGCCTTTCTCGCCAAGGCGCGAGATGAATCAGCTAAGGGACGCTAGGCATCCCATGACCCTCTGTACCCCCTTTAGGTCTCGGATCGGTCCCATCCGAGTGATGGACGAGAATTTCTCAGGGTTGGGTTCAATGCCCCGCTGGGAGACAATGAAGCCCAAGAGCATGCCTTGAGGGACTCCGAACACGCACTTTTTGGGTTTGAGCTTCACCCCTTTAGCCCTAAGGCAATCAAACGCGATCCTGAGATCAGCTACTAGGTCATCCGCCTTCTTGGATTTTACAACAATGTCATCGACATATGCCTCTACAGTCCACCCTATATGATCTCGAAACACATGGAGCATACATTGCTAGTACGTTGCTCTGGCATTTCTAAGGCCAAAGGGCATCGTGACGTAGCAGTACATGCCGAAAGGGGTAATAAAAGAAGTCGCGAGCTAGTCGGACTCTTTCATCTTGATTTGGTGGTAACCGGAGTATACATCGAGAAAGGATAAAATTTCACATCCCGCAGTGGAATCAAGGATTTGATCAATACGTGGCAAAGGAAAGAGAACTTTAGGACATGCTTTATTTAAACTAGTGTAGTCTACACACATCCTCCATTTTCCACTCTTTTTCTTAACTAATACGGGATTAGCTAGCCACTTAGGATGGAATACCTCCTTGATGAATCCGGCCTCCATGAGCTTGTGCACCTCCTCGCCGATAGCGCGCTGTTTGAGCTCGTCGAAGCGCAGAGGCGCTGCTTGACCGGCTTGAAATTCGGCAGGATATCAAGGGAGTGCTCGGCGACCTCCCTCGGGATGCCAAGCATGTCCGATGGGCTCCACGCGATGATGTCAGCGTTGGCGCGACGAGCACCACTTCCTATTTGCTACTGAGCGTGGCGCTAATCTTCAGCGTCTTGCCATCAGGGGTCTTCGGGTTGAGGGGGACGTCCTCGGTGCCCTCGGCAGGCTCGAAGGTGCCCGTGTGCCACTGCTTGGAGTCCATGGCCTCCTCGGTCATTCCTTGTAGCTGCGCAACAAGGGCCTCGTCGAGCGCCAGAGCCTCGGCATGCTCGTCGCACTCGACGTCGCACTCATAGGCGTGCTTGAACGAGGGGCCGACGGTGATGACACCCTTCGGGCCCGGCATCTTCAGCTTGAGGTAGGTGTAGTTGGGGATGGCCATGAACTTGGCGTAGCAGGGACGGCCAAGGATGGCGTGGTAGGCTCCCCGGAACCCCACCACCTCGAAGGTGAGCACTACCTTGCGGAAGTTGGCTGCCGTGCCAAAGCAGACGGGTAGGTCGATCTGGCCGAGGGGTTGGACTCGCTTCCCCGGCACCACACCATGGAACGGCGACTTGCTGGGGAGGAGCTTGTCCAGTCCGATCCCCATGAGCTCCAAGGTGTGGGCGTACATGATGTTGAGGCTGCTGCCTCCATCCATGAGCACCTTGGAGAGGCGGGTGTTGCCGATGATGGGGTCGACAACGAGTGGATACCATCCCGGGTGCGGGACGTAGTCGAGGAGGTCCTCGCGGCCGAAGGAAATGGTGTCCTCCGACCAGTCGAGGTAGGATGGCGTGGCCTTGGTGACGGAGAAGACTTCCTGGTGCTCATGCTTGCGCTGCCGAGAGATCATGTTTGTCGTCGGCCCTCTAAAGATGAAGAAGGCGTTGTCCATCGGGGGGAACTCATCGTCTCCATCTTTGTTGCTAGCATCCTTCTTCTTGTCCTCGTCGCGATTCGTGACGCGGTCGTAATACTTCCGGAGCATCTCGCACTGCTCGAGGGTGTGGTTGACCGAGCCATTGTAGTAAGGGCAAGGCTACTTGAGCATGTCGTTGAACAGGCCACCACCGTCTTGAGGGGGGCCTCGAGGTCCTTTGTGGTCCGGGGCAGTGACAAAGGCCTCGTCGGAGTCCTCCACCTATCTCGGTCCGCTCTGGTTCAGTGGGGCTAGCTTCTTTCCTTTCTTCCCCCGCTTTTGCTTCTTGGTGGGGGCGTTGGTCTTGGCACTGCTGCCTTCTGCGGGCGCATCTTCCTTGCGCTTGTTCGCCTTGCCACCAAAGATGGCACCAACTGCCTCCTCGCCGGCGGCGTAGTTGGTGGCGGCATCGAACAGCTCGTTGGTACTGGCAGGACGGCTTCGCGCAAGCTCGTGCACCAGGTTCCTGCATGTCGTGCCTTTGAGGAAGGCGTTGATGACCTCGACATGGGTGACGCTGGGGAGCTTGGTGCATTGCTTGGAGAAAGCGCCGCACGTAGTCGCGCAGGGACTCATTAGGCTTCTGCCGACAACCTTTGGGGCCCCAGGAATTCCCAGAGCGCACGTAAGTGCCCTGGAAGTTGCCCACGAAGATCTTGACTAGGTCGGCCCAGTCGTGGATCTGGTCCGCGGGCAAGTGCTCGAGCCATGTTCGTGTGGCATCGGCGAGGTGAAGGGGGAGGTTGCGGATGATGACAGCGTCATCCGTCGCACCACCCAGCTGGCATGCTAGGTGGTAGTTGTTGAGCCATATCGCGGGATCGGTCTCTCCCGAGTACTTGATGTAACACCCGGTTTATAAAAGAACATAAACCGAGCAATCATATACGTGCCAGGATCAAGTCACACGTATATACAACAGAATGAACAGTATATCATAGCACATATCACGTAAAAAGATATAATAAAGCGAATACGAATGTTATTTATTACAATAATGACAAAAATGTCTGATACAGCGGAAGCAAAGTACAAAATACGAATAAAGCTCTCCGAAGCTGAAGCAGGGCGCCACAGGGACGTCGACTGGGAGACGAAGCACCTAGAAGTCATCGTAGTCCTGGTAGCGCTGGACGAACTCCCTCGTGTCGGCAGGAACTGAGCAGCAGTAGCGTAGCCAAGAGGAAAAAGTAGAGAAGAGGCAAGAGTGAGTACACAACTTGTACTCAACAAGTATAACACAAACTATGAGGCTCTAGGCTGGCTAACTCAACTGCATTAGCTTTTAAGTGTTGGCAAAATTTTATTAAAGCTATTTTCTACGAGTTGATGAATTACCATTAACCCAGTTACATAGTAATTAGTCAAGTTTAATCATGTAACTACTGAGAAACCAAACCAAAACCAAGCCACCAAGGTAAACCCCGAGAAGCACCCCCCTCGTCGGAAGGAGATAACTCCACTAATCAAAAGGAGGATCTGGGCCGCTCATAACCGTGAGCACGGCTAGTATACCAGTTTTACACTCTGCAGAGGTTGCACATCTTTACCCACAAGTCGTGAGCTACGCCAGTTGTTCATCACACTTCCTTAGGTGAGATGGCCAGCGACTCACTACGAGGCCTTTAAAAAGAATCTCGTTGGTAAGGCGTAACCGCGAGAGTTAGGTCGGCGACGATGGGGCCCACCTCTGGGGGTACAAGCACAGGAGCGCAATCCAAGCACAGACCAAGCCGGAGGAGCAGGGACCATTGAAGCTTACTACTCTTGCCCCGCAGGTAAGTTACTCCAAACCAAAAAGATCTAATTATTACGCCAAGTCTATCCCATTCTAGCCTTGTGGTAGCGCTGTTGTCCCAGGTTGTCGCTCTATGAACCGGTCCTTATGGAGAGTGGCCAACCAAGCACTAAGCACCGTGCTGGCCCCCTAAACCATATTTCTAACAAAAGCCAATTTTAACGAGACGTGAGCCACTCAAGCCACACAGAGTGCCACTCTCAGAATTAAATTCAAGTAAACCATTAATCAATTTAATTAAAAAGGACCAGAGTGTGTTATAGCGCAGCAACCTAGCACAACTAACCAAAATGCAACCCAAAGGCATATATATAAAGGATATAAAGTGGCTAGGAATGTCCTTATAGGCATACAGTATTAAAATGCAGTATGAAAATGTATTTAAAAGTGATGGGTTGTTCATGTTATACTTGCCTTCCTCGTACTGCTCTGGCTGCTGCTCAAAGTGCTCGGAAGACGGCTGCTCCGGGTACTGGTACTGAGGCTCCTCAGATGGATCAACGTCTACTCACGAACACATGGCCAAAAAAAAAACAATGCACAAAAATAAGCATACAAGCAAACACTAACAAAAGCTAAAGAATAGTACATCAATACATAAAAACAGCAAGAAAAACTAAGCTAAAACTATTCTACGCGTTACAACGATCGCGTGGATATAAAGAACGCTAAAAACGGAGCTAAAACGCGTAATCTAGGCTAAAAACAAGTTCTAGGGGTTTATTTGTAAGAAAACTGAAGTTCCAGGGGGCCTCCTGCTAAAACCAGGGACTGAAACGTAATTAAACTAAAGCTTCAGGGTGCCTGCTCCTCCGGGTACCTGCTAAAATCTTGATGCGCTTGTTCCGAGTAACCCTCTCTGATGTCTCCAGAATCTTCACCGGATGCTCAGTATAAGTCAGATCTTCCTGGACGTCCACTCCATCCAGGGGTGCCTGCTCCTCGGGTACTCGCAGACACCTCTTCAGCTGAGATATATGGAAGACATCATGAACTCCTGAGAGACTGAGAGGTAACTCCAGGCGATAAGCAACTTCGCCTTTCTGCTCTAACACCTTGAATGGCCCCACATAACGAGGTGCTAACTTCCCTTTGACATTAAATCTGCGGATTCCTCTCATCGGAGACACCTTCAGGTATACATAATCACCGACACTGAAATTCAGGTCTCTCCGTTTGCCATCTGCATAGCTCTTCTGTCTGCTCTGTGCAATCCTCAGATTTTCTCGCACAGCCTGGACCATCTGTTCTGCATCATCAATGATCTCAGGGCCAAAGAGCTGCTTTTCACCAATCTGATCCCAATAGAGAGGAGTCCTGCACTTTCTGCCATACAATGCCTCAAAGGGAGACTTCTTCAGACTGGCCTGATAGCTGTTGTTATATGAGAACTCAGCATATGACAGGCACTTATCCCAACTAGTACCGTACTGAATAGCACAAGCTCTCAGCATATCCTCCAACACTTGGTTGGTTCTCTATGTCTGCCCATCTGTCTGAGGGTGATAAGCCGTACTGAAACGCAGCTTCGTATCCAATGAATCATGAAGCTGCTCCCAGAAACGAGAAGTGAACTGAGACCCTCTGTCAGATATGATCTTCTTCGGCACACCATGCAAGCAGACAATCCGAGAGATGTACAACTCTGCAAGTCTGGCACCGGAGTAAGTAGTGTTCACTGGTATGAAGTGAGCAACCTTCGTCAGACGATCCACTACTACCCAAATGGAGTTGTACCCTTTCTGAGTACGAGGCAATCCAACAATGAAGTCCATAGTGATTTCCTCCCACTTCCACTCTGGAATCTTCAAGGGCTGTAACAGACCTGCTGGCCTCTGATGCTCAGCCTTGACACGCTGACAGGTGTCACAAATAGCCACGTACTCTGCCACCGAACGCTTCATACCATACCACCAGAAACGTTCCTTCAGATCATAATACATCTTCGTGCTGCCCGGATGAATAGAGTAAGCTGTGTCATGGGCCTCACTCAGAATCAACTTCCGAAGATCCTTCACATCTGGAACACAGATCCGGTTCTTGTACCACAAGGTACCCTGATCATCCTCTCTGAAATGAGGAGCCTTGCCCTTCTTGAGCAACTCACGAATCTCCTGCAGCTTCTCATCATCTTTCTGATGCTGCCTGATCTCTGACTCTAGAGTCGGTACTGCCTCAAATGCTGCACTGGAAGTATGATGCAAGAAGCCCAGACTCAACTGCTCGAACTCCTCGCATAACTCTGGAGGCATCTGGAAAGCCACGGCCATGTTGACATAACTTCTTCTGCTCAGAGCATCTGCTACAACATTGGCCTTGCCCGGATGATAGTGAATCTCCAGATCATAGTCCTTGACTAACTCTAGCCATCTTCTCTGCCGCATGTTCAGCTCATTCTGCGTGAAAATGTACTTGAGGCTCTTGTGATCAGTGTAGATATCACACCGCTGCCCATACAAGTAATGCCTCCAAATCTTCAGAGCATGCACAACTGCGGCTAACTCAAGATCATGAGTAGGATAATTCAGCTCATGCCGACGTAACTGCCGTGAAGCATAAGCAATCACTCTGCCTTCCTGCATCAGAACACACCCAAGGCCATCCTTCGAAGCATCACAATACACCGTGAACCTCTTCGTCTGGTCTGGCAGAGTCAGGACTGGCGCCGTAGTCAACCTTTTCTTCAGCTCATCAAAGGCCATCTGACGCTCATCAGTCCATACAAAAGCCACATTCTTCTCTAGCAAAGAAGTCAAAGGCTTCGCGATCTTGGAGAAATTCTCAATGAACCTCCGATAATATCCAGCTAAGCCCAAGAAAGATCTGACTTCCTTCACTGTCTGCGGTGTCTCCCACTCGAGCACATCCTTCACCTTGCTTGGATCAACAGCAATGCCTCCCTGAGAGATAACATGACCGAGGAATGGAACCTCGTCAATCCAGAACTCGCACTTGCTGAACTTGGCATACAGCTGATGCTCTCTCAATCTCTGCAACACGAGCCTCAGATGCTCCTCATGCTCTTCTTCTGTCTTGGAGAAGATCAGAATATCATCAATGAAAATCACTACGAAGACATCCAGATAGTCCATGAAAACCATGTTCATCAGATGCATGAAGAAAGCCGGGGCATTAGTCAAGCCGAAGGACATGACTGTATACTCATATAGCCCGTACTTGCAGGTGAATGCCGTCTTCGGAATATCCCCAGGACGGATCCTCAGCTGAAAGTAACCCGAACGAAGATCAATCTTCGAGAATATACGAGCACCTCGAAGCAAATCGAAGAGATCCTCAATACGGGGCAGTGGATGCTTGTTCTTGATAGTGACTGCATTCAGCTCACGATAATCCACACACATCCTCTTCGAGCCATCCTTCTTATCTACTAGCAGCAATGGAAAAGCCCAGGGAGAGAAGCTGCGACGGATATAGCCCTTGGCTAGCAACTCATCAATAGTCTTCTTAACTTCTTCATGCTCTATAGGTGCCATACGGTAGGGCCGCTTTGCAATAGGAGCTGTGCCAGGCAAGAGATCAATACAAAACTCAATGGCGCGTTCAGGCGGCATACCTGGCAAATCATCCGGAAAGACATCCGGGAATTCAGACACCACGCGAATACCGTCCGTGGGTCTAGCCTCCATCTGATGAAGAAATCCAGAAGGCTCTACTGCACTGATAACAACCTCTTGGCCACTGGAAGCTGATAGCAAGACTGTCCTCTGAGCACAATCTATCCGAACTCCCCATTTGGCCAGAGTCTCCATTCCCAGAATGACATCAATGCCCTTGGTGTCTAGCACCATCAGATCAGTACAGAACTCTACTCCCCTCAAAGAAACACTGACTCTCGGGCAGTAAGTGTGAGACCTCAACTGTCCTCCCGGTGAAGATACTAACAGGCACCTCTTTAATGTGCTAGTATGAATACCATGATGCTCGACAAAAGATTGAGTAATGAAGGAATGCGTAGCACCAGTATCAAAAAGCACTGTAGCTGGATATGAATTAACCATGAACGTACCAATAACCACGTTGGGAGCCTCGGCCGCTGACTCGGCCGTCACGTGGTTCACCCTGCCCTGTGCTGGCGCCCTGGGCTGAACTGGGCGCCCCTGCTGTCCCGCCTGCGCCTTCCGGGGGCAAGCGTTGGCGTAGTGCCCCGGCTGGCCGCAGTGAAAGCAGGTGCGAGGGGGTCCCTGAGCCTGCTGTCCGGTAGGAGCTGCCGGACGTGGAGCCTGCGGTGCCGGTGGAGCTAGTGGAGCACGAGCCGGAGGTGCCGGTAACCTCTGGCCCTGACCTGCCTGCTGCTGTCGAGGCGGGTACTGCTGCGGTGGCCTCTGCTGGTACTGCTGAGGAGGCCGGTACTGCTGCTGGTACTGCTGGGGCTGCTGGAGTCGAGGACGAGTGTTGCTGCCGGAAGCAACGGGGACAACCTTCCTCTTCTTGTCCTCCATCTCCAGGTGCTTGCGCTCAGTGTTGAGCGCACTGTCAACCAGATGGTTGAAGTCGTCGAAGCGGAGGTTGAGCAGCGCGAACTGGAGGTAGTCCTCAAGACCCTCCATGAAGTGCTCCTGCTTCTTGCGGTCATCCGCAACCTCGGCAGGGGCGTAGCGAGCCAGCTGAAGAAAGCGATCACGATACTCCGTGACCGACATAGTCCCCTGAATTCACAAAGACAGATAGATATCAGAAGATTAACTCAAGATTCATAAGGATAGAACAAGGGGGCATTAGCTCAAAAGAAAACGCTGAATGATTATACTTAAGATTACCTGCTTCAGTGCAAGGAACTCCTTCTGCTTCATCTTCATAACGCCCGCGGGGACGTTGTGGCTACGGAAACGCTCCCTGAACTGGAGCCAGGTGAGAGCCTCGCGGTCGTGAACTGGGTGGGACTCCCACCAGTCCAAAGCTGCCCCTCGCAGCTGTCCTGCTGCGTACAAGACGCGCTCACGATCATCGCACTGGGCGATGTCCAGCTGACGCTCCACTGCACGGAGCCAGTCGTCGGCCTGAAGAGGGTCGGACGTGTGAGAAAACATCGGCGGGTGACCCCTCAGGAACTCTGCACGCCTGTCGCGAGGCTGCGGCGGTGGAGGAGGCGGTGGCTGAGTGTGAGCGTGCTGAAGAGCCTGAACGGTGTTGTTCAGGGTAGCCATCATCTGCATCTGGAGCTGGAAGTACTGCTCCGGAGTCAAAGGCGGAGGCATCGGGATCCCGGTACCCTGGTTGTTCTGACCCTGCTGCTGGCCAGAACCGGAACCGGTGCTCCTGGTGTTCACCATCTGATTTGAACAAAAGATTTCACGAGTAAGGATATTGCAGGAATAAACTCAGATGGATATGATAACTCTTTGCGGAAAAAGACTCAGCCATGATAAAGTAGACAGGATAGAGTTGACTGTTTTACCCCCAACGATCTAACTCATTTTATTAATTAGTTAACTTTAACATCTGAGTGATTTTCTTTAAACAAATTTAAACTACTAAGCTATGCAATCAGTCAAAAATCCAAATCAAACATGTAGCATAATAACAAGCAGACAATTTTCACAACTTAGCCGAGTTTAGCAATAGACTCGACTAACACAACGCGTCGCAGAACGTGCTATCGTATTATTATAAAAAGGTCACCTAGCTATGCTCATGGTGGTCAGATGACTGATTCAGGCCAAATCTACGAAAACTATTCTTCAGAGAGAAAAATCAAGGCAAGAAGGGTAAAAGGTCATAGAAGTCAAGGGGTATAATAGTAAAATAGTTTCAGCAGACAAGGATTGGTGAGAAGAAGTCCTAAAACTCGACCAGTTCTATCTAGGCTTCGTCCTACAGTCGATATGGCTCTGATACCACTCTGTAACACCCGGTTCATAAAAGAACATAAACCGAGCAATCATATACGTGCCAGGATCAAGTCACACGTATATACAACAGAATGAACAGTATATCATAGCACATATCACGTAAAAAGATATAATAAAGCGAATATGAATGTTATTTATTACAATAATGACAAAAATGTCTGATACAGCGGAAGCGAAGTACAAAATACGAATAAAGCTCTCCGAAGCTGAAGCAGGGCGCCACAGGGACGTCGACTGGGAGACGAAGCACCTAGAAGTCCTCGTAGTCCTGGTAGCGCTGGACGAACTCCCTCGTGTCGGCAGGAACTGAGCAGCAGTAGCGTAGCCAAGAGGAAAAAGTAGAGAAGAGGCAAGAGTGAGTACACAACTTGTACTCAACAAGTATAACACAAACTATGAGGCTCTAGGCTGGCTAACTCAACTGCATTAGCTTTTAAGTGTTGGCAAAATTTTATTAAAGCTATTTTCTACGAGTTGATGAATTACCATTAACCCAGTTACATAGTAATTAGTCAAGTTTAATCATGTAACTACTGAGAAACCAAACCAAAACCAAGCCACCAAGGTAAACCCCGAGAAGCACCCCCCTCGTCGGAAGGAGATAACTCCACTAATCAAAAGGAGGATCTGGGCCGCTCATAACCGTGAGCACGGCTAGTATACCAGTTTTACACTCTGCAGAGGTTGCACATCTTTACCCACAAGTCGTGAGCTACGCCAGTTGTTCATCACACTTCCTTAGGTGAGATGGCCAGCGACTCACTACGAGGCCTTTAAAAAGAATCTCGTTGGTAAGGCGTAACCGCGAGAGTTAGGTCGGCGACGATGGGGCCCACCTCCAGGGGTACAAGCACAGGAGCGCAATCCAAGCACAGACCAAGCCGGAGGAGCAGGGACCATTGAAGCTTACTACTCTTGCCCCGCAGGTAAGTTACTCCAAACCAAAAAGATCTAATTATTACGCCAAGTCTATCCCATTCTAGCATTGTGGTAGCGCTGTTGTCCCAGGTTGTCGCTCTATGAACCGGTCCTTATGGAGAGTGGCCAACCAAGCACTAAGCACCGTGCTGGCCCCCTAAACTATGTTTCTAACAAAAGCCAATTTTAACGAGACGTGAGCCACTCAAGCCACACAGAGTGCCACTCTCAGAATTAAATTCAAGTAAACCATTAATCAATTTAATTAAAAAGGACCAGAGTGTGTTATAGCGCAACAACCTAGCACAACTAACCAAAATGCAACCCAAAGACATATATATAAAGGATATAAAGTGGCTAGGAATGTCCTTATAGGCATACAGTATTAAAATGCAGTATGAAAATGTATTTAAAAGTGATGGGTTGTTCATGTTATACTTGCCTTCCTCGTACTGCTCTGGCTGCTACTCAAAGTGCTCGGAAGACGGCTACTCCGGGTATTGGTACTGAGGCTCCTCAGATGGATCAACGTCTACTCACGAACACATGGCCAAAAAAAAAACAATGCACAAAAATAAGCATACAAGCAAACACTAACAAAAGCTAAAGAACAGTACATCAATACATAAAAACAGCAAGAAAAACTAAGCTAAAACTATTCTACGCGTTACAACGATTGCGTGGATATAAAGAACGCTAAAAACGGAGCTAAAACGCGTAATCTAGGCTAAAAACAAGTTCTAGGGGTTTATTTGTAAGAAAACTGAAGTTCCAGGGGGCCTCCTGCTAAAACCAGGGATTGAAACATAATTAAACTAAAGCTTCAGGGTCTAGCTCGCAAAAAGACTAAGCCGGGACGGCGGGTTCAAATTCCAGGAAGCTCAGGGGGCTGCGCGTCAAATTTTGGACTAAAAAGGAAATATTTTTGAACAGATTGGGAGTGCGGGTTGAATCTGAAAGACCCCAGGGTCTCTTTAGCAAATAGGCCAGGGCGAAGGGGTACGCGCCGATCTGGATCGTTGGATCCAGATCTGATGGCCTGGGTTTTAAGGGCGCTGGATCTAATCGGATCCGCTGATTCTGGATCTGATGGTCAGGATGGATCGAGCACTCGGGTCGGCGGCGCTCAAACGCCGGCGACCTTTCCCGCGGTGGCGCCCAACGCCGGCTCACCGGAGTTCGTGAAACTGGTGCTCCAGGGGCTAAAACAACCTGCGCTTGGGTCTAGAGGGTACTACTCAGCATGCGTCGTCCACTGGTGGGCTTAGGAATGGGGATAGGGGCTCGGTTGAGGCCTGCGGCGGCGCAGGGTGGCGTGGTCTCGCCGGAGCACGGTGTTCGGCCGTGAGAAGGGGCTACGGACTGCATTAACACGCCAAAAGGGAGCGCGGGCGGAGGGTATTCTTACCGAATCTTGGGACAGCGGGGCGTCGTGGAAGAGGGGGTCGCCGGCGAGGTCGAGCGGAGCCGGCCGGTCGGGGGTGGTGACGCGGTCGAAGACGGGCGGTTTCCTGCGCCCTGGTCCCACAGGCTGACTCCGGGAGATGCTGCAAAGGTGCCACGGGTCAGGGGAGGTTCAGGAGTCGCCGGCGGCGAGGAATCGGGCGGCGGACCACTCACCTGCGGGGATGGCTTCGGGTAAAATCCCGGCGAGGTGGGGCCTGGGCTCCGGGGCAGAGAGCTTGGGAAGCTCCCCGGGGCTACGGCGAATCTACTTCGGGGCTTGTGGAGGTTCGCGGTGCAGCGGAGCGGTGGGCTCACGGCGGAGCAGGGGCGCGGTGAGACAGAGCAGCGCGGAGGCGGCGGCGCTAGGGTTTGTGGGGAGGCGGCTGTGGATGGGGGAGCAGGGGGGTGCGGCGCGGGCTACTTATAGGGCGGCGGCGGCCTTGGCGTGCGTGCCCGCGGTTGGGAAGCCGGCGTGATCCCCGGCGTGAGTTCGGGCGGCAGTTGCGCGGCGGGGGAGAAGAACCTGCCAGTGGGGCCGGCCTGGCAGCGTGGGGGAAAGGCGACGCACGGGCGGGCTGAGTGGGGTGGTTGGGGCGCTGCGTCCTGGGCCGGACCGGCGGCTTGGGCCAGCGGGGAAGAGGGCGAGCGGGCCTGGGCTGAGGTTTGGGCCGCGGGGTGCAGCTGGGCCAAGAGAAGGAAAGCCGGGCTGGGGTTTTCTTTCTTTTGAGTTTTCTTTCTATTTCCTATTCTTTTCTATTTCTAAATCTAATTCAAACAAGTTTGAATTCAAATATGAATTTGAATTCAAACCACAATCAAATAAAAGTATGCACCAGCATGAATGCAACACAAAATTTTAAACTTAGTCAAATTTTAATTACTTGTGAAACAAAATTTAATTAAATGCCAGGCTAAACACAATAAACCTTAGAAATAGAATAAAGCCATTTAAATTTATTATTAAATGCTGAAATTTAAATTAGGGTGTTACACTTGACGAGGGTGGTGGACTGTCGAAAGCGCGGGCGAAATGGAGCGGTACGAATCTCCCGGCTGAACACACGGGTGCCCGGAGGCTCCGGTGACTCACCCCTGTCATGCTCGGGGTCGAAGCGACCACCCCGTCGAGGGGTGTACTTCCTGCCATTGATGATATTATGGGCGTCGCCGTCGCCGGCGTGTCCGCGCGTGTCGTGGAGTCACTCCCTTGCGGGAGTCCTTCCGATGCGGTCGTGTACCGAGGGTGCTCTCGCACCGTCTGCTGTGGCTGCCTTTCCCTTCCCTCCTGGTGGAGTGTGCACCGAAGCCCCGCGGTCCTGCTGTGCAGTCCCACCGGCCTTTGCCGGTGCTGCTGAACGCATTCGAGACGCGGAGCTCTCAGCCTGCTGCACCGTAGAATGCTCGATGAGCACCTGTGCCTCTCAGCACAGATCGCGACCCGAAGTCGTCGATGATTGGGCATTGCTTGGAGTAGGTAGGCCGCAGGGGCGAGTTTTTCGCCGGTCGTTTTCAGTTCCGGTGGTTTGTCGACGTTGTCGTCGGCTAGGATCCGCTCCCGGGCGACGCGCCCCGCCGCCTGGGCATGTGCGCCACGCGCGGTGCGCTACTGCTCGAGTGCGGTGCACAGCTCCTGTGTCTGCCGACGCTGCTCGTCGAGCTTGGCTTGAAGCACCTTGAGTTGCACCAGCTGTGCTTGTCGTACCGCTGAGCTTGACGAAGAAGAAGGGGTCGCGGCAGGTACCACTGCTTGGTTTGCCTGCGCGTCTGCCCCACCGTTCCCGTCATTGCCCAGAGCGTCATCGATTTGCCCGTCCGCGAGCTCGACCATGAAGCACGCTCGAGTGGGATCGTAATCCCCCTCACTGGAGTCCTCGGAGCAGGTGAGGCAGTACGCCGCCTGTGACGGACCAGGTTTTAAAATGTAAAGCAGGAGAAATTAAACCAAAGTTTAGTTGATGTCAAGGGGAGAAAATAAAATTTTACACATGAAATGACGAGTCCTTCAAATCAATGTTTTTAAATGTTTAAAATGTCTTTCGGATGGAAACAAATGGGTTTTAAAAATGAATTTCAAATCGTTGCTCAAATGAATTTTTGTCCAAAACCAAAGTTGTAGGTTTTCGAATGACGAACAACTTTTGTGTTCAAAATTTTTCGAGTTGCCACACAAAAATGGGAGAAAATTTTGAATTTCGAAGCATATGGTATCTTTTCAAATGTACTCAAGTTTCAAATTTTATCTTTCAAACGAAGCTTCAAATGAACTTTAGCCTAAAACAAAAGTTGTAGATCTCGAAATTTTGAACAACTTTGGTATTCAAGAGTTTTTCTTTTGAGGCCAAGAAGAAGGAGAAACATTCAGTTTACGAAATGAAAGTTTGAACTTCGATTTATTTACGAGTTTGCCATCACCACTATCACTCACTCCTCCCTCTCTGTTTCTTGCCGTGACGGCGTTCGTCGCCGTCGCCTCGCCGTCGTCCACGCGTCGCCGCGCCGTTCAACCATCGTCGCCGCTTAAGCCGTCCGTCGAGGCCAATTTGGTTTTCGCCTCTCCACTCTCACCTCACCCGAGCCGAGCTCTGCTCGCACGCCACGCTCGCCGTGAGCCATGGCCGCCGCCGCCCACGGCCACCGCGGCGCCCCGCGCCATCACCCTCTCTTTCCCCAAACCGAGTACCCTAGCACGACCACCGCCTCCCAGTGACCCTCCCAAACCCGTCCGCCCCTCTCAATCGCCGCCGGCAAGCCGTCGCCGCGGCACAGAGCCCCGCCGGCCGCCCGCTTCCACCTCCGGCCTTCTTCTGCCCCAACAGAGCCCGAGAACGGGATCCTCGAATCCCAGTGAAACTCATTGGCCCAAGCCCGCCACCCCTTGCCCGCCGGAGCGTCGCCGCCGACGAGCCCCATCACCGCCGGCCACTGGTGCTCGTGGAGGTGCCGCCTCGGACCACCTCTTCGCGAGCCAAGGCCACCAGCAGGTGCGCGACGACTTCCTCGTGCCCCTGCCCCACCTATCCCACGCCGCTGGAGCTTCTCCTCGCCGGGAAAAGCCGCGCCGACCCTCCTCTGTTCCTGGTCTGACCAGGGACCTCGGGTTAAAAGAAAACAAAGTTCCAGGGGCCTAGATGCAAAAGTTCGTTTCCTTTTTCTTTTGTTTTCAAAAACAGCAAACTTGTAAATTCCATATAAAATCGTAGAAAAATTATAAAAATGCAAACTAAAATGTTTTGGAATCCTTAGATCAAAACCTACAACTTTTGTTACATCCACTTTTGTTGTTGACCAATAGTTTTATCTCTAGATTAAATATTAGTTTAATCCACATTTGTATGTATCTCAAGTTCTACCCATTAACTAAGGCTAGTTTTTGGACAGTGTTCTAAACCTTAGATGAATATCTTACTGTAAAAATTTGAGAACATTTTGACAAATCTAGCTATAGGTTTCATTAAATCTTGGTTTATGCCTGTGTTAAATAAAATTAAATCCACAGGGTTCTATATTAGTTTTCTTGAGCTGAAATTTTTACAACAGTTTTATCTTTGTTTTTAGATGCTATAGAAAAAGTTTGGTAATTGTTAGTAATTTATAACTAGTCCTTTTGATTTATTCATGAATAAACTTTGTAAATCAAAAGCCCTAGTTTCTTTTATTAGAAAAATCTCATGTTTTTATTAGAGCTTGATTTTCAGTACATGAACATTCCTGTAAAGTTTTAGCCACTGAAACTTAGTAGTTTGGTCTGAATAAATTGAACTTGGTCTATGTTACTATAACTTGATTTACTTTGGATGCCTTTTATAGTGCTTGTTTAAATCTGAAAAATATACAGTAGGCTCATCATGAGATCGCCAACACTTAGTGAAGAGTCCCTTATATTTACTTGCATGTTTTGACCTGTATATTTTATCTTTGTTTAATTAGTGTCTGTTGAAACACTTGCGTTATATGACTTAGCCAGATTCTGGGAAGCCACCCCACGTTGTTTTTATGAACTAAATTGCATCAAATTACTACTCTATAAATGACTGCCCAGTAAGTAGGAAATGAAATAAGTGTTTTCTTGACTTAAGTTTTATGTGGACTACAACTTTATTGTGAAGGAAAAATAATAACATCTACATTGTTGAGCAACTCGGAACTTTGCATTCATACATATGCATTGTTGCATTCCATTCAGGTGCGATAGATGAACTGCATGGAGGATGTGATGTCGGAGCCGAGCCAGAAGACGGTGAATGGTGGACATGTCTAGAAGATGGACGGTTGGATTCTGATGTGCTTGACCGAAGGAAGATGCTCGCTGAGCACTTATTCTTTAACTAACACTGACCTAGTGTTATTCCCAGGCAAGCCCCGGAGCATGTCCTATCTATTTTAAATTTATGCAACTTATTATTGTTTCTATCTACTTGCGCATTTAAGTTTACAGGAGTTGCTTGGAACCTTAGCTGCATAATCCTAGGTACCTATGCTTGAACACTAGTATGTGTAGGTCGCTAGATGGCTAGGCTAATGGTTCGGTAGAAGTCGAGTGATTTCCTGTCACTCGCGAGAACTATAGGAGTTGAATGTCTACTACATACTGCAACTATAAGGCTCACGGGCAGGGTTGTGGTACTTGTGATACCGCGTCTGTTTAGTGGAAATAGATAAGGCCGCAGTGTGTGGTAGTGGTGGTTAAGCTTTTGAACGTACTAACCACATGCCGAGAAATATGGTAATCGGTAAGCTTAAGTACTGGATTGAACCGCAGCCGGAACATACCTTCCCACCGTCTTTGAACGTTGTTTCTCATGCGGCCACATGCAGGTGCAAGAAGGCTCACGACCCGGCGTCGTACCGTGGCGTGGATTCTTGTAGTCGAGGGCGGTGGGCCTGTTCCGTGAAGCGGGAATTGAAGGGAACTGTTTGCGTGGGTGACTCTGTTCCCATGCATGTGTTTAGGTCTGCCTGGCTAGGTTAACAAATTCGATTCGAATCGTCCGCTTCTCACGGTTTGGGACTGCTTAACCCTTTTGCCACATAGAGTAAGAAGTGAAAGATGATGATAAGGATGAATATGGTTGGTTGGATGATGAAAGATAATTGTTTTTCCACCATGTATGCTATTGGATAGATGCTCACCTAGAATGGTTATTTGAACTAGAACCTGAAAGCTAAAATATGAAATTAAGGATCTACTCTTTACTGCTTTTCGGCAACAAACTCCTCAAGCCAAAAGCCTTACATGTCTAGATAAAGGGCTAAGTATACCCTTAGTCGGGTAAGCCTTGCTGAGTATTAGTATACTCAGCCTTGCTTGTGGCTTTGTTTTTCAGGTGGTACATCTGAGGATGTGATTGATGTCATGTACGGGCTTCATCATGACGTCTTCTATCGTCGCTAGACTATCGTGTATTTTTCTGCTGCACTTGAACTCTGTTGTCTTTTTATAAATTCAAACTTGGTTTGTATTAATAATTCCAGTTCATACTTTGTACTGTAAAATTTGTGGAATGTTGCACGCTCTGAACTACTTTGTCGATCCTGTTTCAAGTGGTTTAATCGGGATTTTACCCGACAGCACTGCCGGATTACTCTGTTTTAAGTGCGTGTTAACCCTGATTGTCGTTTTGATGATGGTTAGCGCACTTAAGCCGGATTAATTTAGGCGGGACTGCCACACCGCCGCGAGCTAGAATGAGCGGAAAGCGTCGTGGTCACGGACCCCGGAGTAGTCCTCGGTCTCCTCGGCCGTGAATTCGTCCATGAAGAAGTTGATGTCGTCAGCGATCGAGCTCGCCGTCTCGGGGTAGGAGTCGTCAGGAGATGACGCGATGAAGTTGCGGATCGAGAGGAGGTGATGACCCGGCAGATCCTCGTACTCGGTGAAGTTGGTGCTGGATGAAGAGGCGTAGGTGGCAGCGTTGCGCATCCCGAAGGGAAAGGGCGACGGCATAGTCGCGCCCTCCCTGGGAGGCATTGGGGCTGCAGTCGATGGTGGTGCCGGCGCAGATGGCGCCGGAGCACATGATGACGAAGTGGTAGCTCCGTCGGCCACGCCGCTGAGTTGCGACATGCCAACCTCAACCCACGTGGGGGAGCTGAGGCGTGCCGCCCTGCGCCGCTCCATGCGTGCTTGTCGCGAGCGCTGGCCCAAGCGCCTGTTGCGCCGGGCTGGTGAAGTCGGAGTGTCGGGGTTGCGTCTGGGCGAGAGGAGCTCCATAAGGTAACCGTTGCTGGTTGCCCTGAACTCAAGACTCCCGAACCAAATCTGGTATCCCGCTGGGAGCGGATCCGAGGCGCCCATGGGAAATGGGTTGGATCTACTCGCCATCCCTGGAGATCAAATGGGAACAAAAGAGAAATGTCACGCAGCGTCCCCTATCTGGCGTGCTAACTGTCGGTGTCCTGACCCCGGGGGCCTGGCACCAACTAGTGATGATGCTGCGTGTCTCTAATCCCAGATGGTTGATGCAAGAAGCAACACGGTAACGCACAGGTTTATCCTAGTTTCAGCCGCGGGGCCGTACGTCCAGCAAAGGGGTGTGCGAGGGCACTGTACTGTCTTGCACCGAGGTGCCTGTAGTAGGGGGTACAAGCGAGGCGAGAGAGGGAGGAAAGCTCCCAGGTCTCTGCTAGTGGAGGAGTTGATTGAGGCGAGTGCCAATATCGGGGCTAAGAAGAGCGTGTGTGCTCTTGTGAGTTGTGCTAAGTGCGTCGAATAGCCCAGATCCCATGGAGAGGACAGTGACCGCCTCCCCCTTTTATAGACACAAGGAGGGGCGGTGTACATGTATAGGAGGGAGGAGAAGTCGTCGTCTTTTCCCCAAATCGCGGGGGTGCAGTGGTCGAGCACTGTAGAAAGTACACTGTGGGGTATGGCGCCTGGCGTGGCAGTCGTCCTGGGCGTCGTCCTTGGCCCTGCGGAGATCGCGCCGGCGTCCTAGCAGCTCTAGCGGGTGGCGTGGCGGTCCCTGTGGAGAGTACCATCCCGCGTTCGACGTGGCGGTGCTCCGAGGGTCCTGCAGTCGGGGGTCCTGCCCTGGTCAAGGTCGGGGCCGCTTCCGAGGGCCATGCCCATGCCGTTCGAGGGTTCCGTCGAGGGGAAAGTACAGGGGAAGTACGGGGATTTGGTAGCATAGTAGTTGGAGCAGTGCCGAGCACGTCTCGCACAGCGTCGCGGCTTCCCATAGAGTCGCCACAGCGCCAGGGATGGCCTGAGCAGTGACCGGAGTTGGCGGACAAAACCCTGGTCACAGCCACCGTGCGGAGTGGACGTCTGACGCCGTCTGATCTGGGAGCTGCGGCGGAGTGGTTGGCATTTAATGCCTCCGTACGGCGGGCGGGTGAGCGGAAGGGTCGCTTGTCCTTTCCGTAGAGGGGTGGCCTCGAGCGAGGCGGAGACGATCCGCTCCCCCGAGGGTAGGCTCACTACCCTCGAGTGAAGCGGAAATGAGAGGCGCTTGTCGAGGGTCCCGGCGGGAGGCCCTCGAGCAAGGCGAAGATTGCCCCGCGGGTTCGAGGTGGCTCGGAGGGGCCGCACTGTGTACATGGGCCGTGCCGCCGTGGATTGGGCTTCTTTGAGTCTTTTCCTTTCCTCCGGATTTGGAAAGAGGCTATAGGCCTTCATGGGCTGTGTTTTGCATTTTTAGGGCGATTTAGTCCCCTGGTTAGGGTGCCCCTAATCATGGTACCCGACAACATGGTTATTATACAACTGACATTTTACCAAAGAGAACTAAAACTATATAATCTCCAAATAGTGCATAGCTAGGGAACATTGACGCAATCATCGTTCAGCATAAAGGTTCATGATAATTAATTATCTAACTGCAAATGTAAGATTTGACAACAATGATTTATTGTCTTTCTATCAAATGTCAAACTTCCATACCATCTAGTTTTAAGTCAGTAAACCATGTCTCCGAGTTACTACTGGTCAACATCAATAAAACTCATTTGAGCGCTCCCAAGAAGCCGATCAACCAAAACCCTACCTCCACAAATGCAGCTCGGTCACCGCCACACCCCAGCTTTCCCTCCCCCTTCCCCGCCGCAACCCCTACATGAACGAGGTGATGCAACACAGACTGCTGGAAAATAGGCCCATGAAGAGACCCATTTCAGAAATTTCAAAGCAAGAGTGCATGACATCTAATAGTCTCATACTGCTAGTTTGAGTTGGTGCAACACAACTTAAATAGGAGAGCCCTCCCCTATTGTTAAACATATACAATAAAGGGAAGAATGAGATTGGTGTTGGAGATGCCATCTTTGACCAGGCCGCCGAAAAAGTCCCCGCCCCCGGGGACCTAAGCGGGTGAAGGGTGGCAGCTGCGGCGAAGAGGGACTGAGCTTCATCTGTTCCGCCTAAGGCAGGCCGAAGACGTGCGTGCAACTAAGGATGTGCTCCCGAACAGCGAAGGACGGCGGCCAAGGCCCTACACGCGAAGCTTAACATGGTCGTCTAACAGGAGGGTCCTAGATGAGCTATAACCCACTCAGGAAAAAAGAGGAGAAATTACGTACCCAATACCCCAAGATTATTCCAAGAATATTCTTGTTGTAAGGGCTTTGGGTTGTAATTAGCTGGGGAAGGTGAATAGCTTCCCCCTATAAATACTCGTGTAAAAGTCACTAATGGGACATGGAATACATAATTATTGCATTAACTTATTGTGTTGAATTGACGGGTGTTCAAGGGTCTTCGCCACCCTACCTCTTACTGTTGTGGTGCACCTTCGTCCTGAAGGGTGCCGCCCACCAACAACTCGTTTACACAACACGCGCCGGTGGTGAAAATCTATCCGGAATATCACCGTGATATAGTCCATATCACCGCGCTGGTGGAGTCCCAATGGTAGTACTAGTTGCCACGTGAGGATATTCCGTTGGCATCGGTACGGATGCGATTATATCATTACCGGTTTCAACAAGGACCCATGCATATATATGTGTTGATCAAGTGACGGGATTACTAAGTTTTATAAAATTACAGTACCTCGATGATATTTTATTATAGACGAAAGATTGTGATCGAATAATCAAATATATAAAGGGTATCTTATCTGCATAAAGAGGTTGTGAACTTGTGATCGATGCTACCACCAGCTGTTGCGACGTGTCGCCCATCCCCTGTTGCGGATCGGATGTATTGGAAAGACCTTCAAGCTACTCCCCGTCACCACCCTGCTACGAAACGCTGTCCCTCGTAGCAACCCCCGGCCCCTCACAACTGCATTTGTCACCGTATCATTTATCTATCATTGTCTCCATCGTCATTTCTGTCGTCCCGGCCACTTGATTGCAAGCTAGCCATCCTCAAACCCCAGCAGCACTCCTCCATCAGCAGCGGCAAGCGCCCACGCCGTTCTGTCCACCAACCACCATCACTTTCGCTGCTAGGCTTCCTCTGTCATCATCGGCTTCCCAGATGCTTATTGGACTCTGGTGAGCCCCAAATCAAACCCAGATCTTAACCAGAATCGATGGCACGTTTGCTCATGAAGATTTGGTAGCGGTAAAAGTTGAGTGATGGAGAGTACTGAAACACCAAGTAGAATGGGTGCAACAATTGCAGTAAATAATTTCGGAATGAAACTGTCGGAAGTAAAGTAGGATGGTTATCAAGAAGCTTGCCAAGTTTGGTCACCCACATTTATAGAGGCCAAAGGCTATATTATACTGACTCCGTCCCAGAATATAGCTATTTTTAGATTTTTTTTCTGAGTCAAATTTTTTAAACTTTGACCTTGGATGGTAAAAAAGTTATAAAGATTGATAACATAAAAATGATATAAGTTTATTCATAATGAAACCAACTATTACAATATGTAACATTTTCTACTTAAAAGTAAATAGTTTTGAAGATATTATTGGTCAAAGATGAAAATGCTTAACTTTGACCAAATCTAAAAGTTGTTATATTTTGGCACAGGGGTAAGATAGTATTAGTCTCCTACCACCCCGGCGATCGTGCTGCGAGAACCAGGGTTAAAACCCTAGCTGGTTCACCTTGCACTCTACTGGAGGTGCGACCAACTGGGCTACTGTCCAGTTCTCTTGTCACCCACATTTTCCCTAGGCATCAAGACATTATTAATGTGGGGCAGAAAATTATTGTTCCCACGAGTTCCACGAGTTCCACACAGACATGGACACACTATCTTACAAGGAGCCAATAATGCACAAACGCTGGCACGCTGCAGTATATATGTGTGACGCCAGACAGTGAGTGTGTGATATCGTCTCCATACGTAGTTGGCAGCACACACACACACACACACCAATAATGCGAGATGCCACCCAAGGCAAGTCTCGCGATGGACCTCGTCTCCACGACCCCTAGCTTCTCCGGCTTCGTCGTCACCCTGCTGTGCCTCTACGTCGCGACGGCCTTCCTCCTCGCCGTGCCGGTCATGGCCATCATGGCCGGGGAGAGAGGCCCCGGCGCGCGGCAGAGGCAGCGGCGGCGCGGCCTGTCCATCCACCTGATGGACGACAGCCGCCGCCGCGTCCTGGTTCAGCAGAGCGCGGCGGCGTCCTGGATCGAGCACCCGCCGCCGACCACCACCACGGCTCCGGGCACCGCTGGTGTAGCTGCCACGGCGTAGAAGCTTGCCCAAAGTGAGCCATCCGAAATGACTCGATGCAGGTAGGAGATTTGCAGGCGGCCGAGAGTAGTCATCAGTAAACTTTTGTGACAAACTAAAATAAATGTGCAGGGTTTTCAGAGTTTTTCGATGCTGTGCTGGGATTTGCAGTTCCCTTTACATTGAAATCTGTTTTACTTCACTTGGGTTTGGGTTGCATTGTTGGGTCCAAGTTGGAATTAAAGCACAGCTGAGCAGCAAAGGGTTTACTGTGGCGACAGGCCGACAGCAGCCTGCCCACATGTACGGCAACAACCAGGAGAAGCAAATGTAACTCGAGGGATGATGTACAAAGAAGAATTTCGGTAGCCAAGCCAAGCATACCCTAGGCATGCATGGTGGCAGGAGAAACATAAGAGCAGCCACAGTTTGGTGTGTGAGACCAATGCTCGAATAGGAGAGAGTATGTCCGAGCATGGTTTTTTTTTTCAAACTGTAGCAATGGATGTTTAGTCGAAAAGTACGGGCACGCGTACTTTCCGATATATGTGCCCATCAACCCCTGATGAATATGATATTATGTCACCATACCGTCATTTAACTGAAAGAGAGAAATCTGGATCAACTTTTTGTGACATACTTCCTGCATCCTAAATTATTAGTTATTTTTGGCTTTTCTAGATATATAGATTTTGCTATGCATCTAGACATAGCAAATACTTAGATGTGTAACAAAAACTATGCACCTAGTAAAACCAAAACGACTAATAATTTGAGACAGAAGGAGTACAAAGTACGGAGAAGTGATATAGTGGAAAAAGATAAAAAAAATATTTTGTGAGATTCAAAGTGATATATAATGTAGCAAGTATTTTACTGTAGCAACGTATGGGCATTTTGCTAGTACAAATATATTACCGCTCCCACCCCGGTGTAATCGGATTGCGCTGCTGCTTCTCTTCTCCAATCTAGGCTCGGGTGTTTTCTCCCTTGCCCACCCACGTTGGCACTGCATGGTAGCAGTGGCTCTGCAGCCTTGCTCGTTTCTGCAGTTGGCCTTGGCCTCGCCAACCTTGGTCTGAGAACATCGTGGTGGGCATATGAACCATCATCAGATAGTAAATCAGGCAAAGACTCAGGTCAGTGTAGCATCCGTAACTCTTTTGTGTGAGAGAAATTTTAATTGTGTGAACAGTACCAAAGAAATGACGTTAGTGTTTTGCGCGTAACCAATGCTATCCTACAGGCTATAAGGCTGAAGCATTCAAGCATTCATTTTAACAAACAAGTTGGGGGCATGGTGCTGTCAGTAATGAGGAACCAGACAAACCTGCAATAGGGAGGAGGAGAGGAGAGCGATCATGGGACCAGCAGGACGCCGATGGCCCCTGTGTGGTAGAGGCAACAATGACATGGGGGAAAGGAGCGGACCACACGGATGCTCACCCATGGCTGCCAATAGGACGGTAACGGAAGAGCTCACCGTCAGGAGCTGGCCGCCGTACGTGTCGCGGGAGGCTCGACGTCAGGGCGCGCTATGCCAGCGACGGCTATGCTCGGCCCACGGTGGGGGAGGTGCTCCACGGCCTGCCTGATGTTCCCCGGCTGCGACAGCCTACCTACCGCGCGCGGGCACGCACACCGTCGTCACTGGTGGAAAGATGCCTGAATCCATGTCCCTGCCCTCAATATGAGAGCAAAAGACTAAGCATCCAGATCTCCTTTCTTCCTTTCTTTTGGAGCCGGCATCTCTCCCCAGCGAACCTTTTTTTTTCTTTGGTGGACCCCAGCGAACCTAAGGCTTCAGGGAACCGAGCCTAGAGTGGTAGAACTTAATTAACATCGCAGGTTTGTTAGCCATTCTTATACCAATAGGGTGCATCATATCTTGCTCTTTCCTAGATATTGGAGACTGGTTTGACAGGAAATGTACACCAAGAATGAAATTCAAATGCCAGATGACACCAACAATTCATAATGTTGTGCTCATCTTTCACACAAAAAAAAAGTTGTGCTCATTCCCTAATATGACTAGAATAGCGATTGACCAGGAACACACAAACGAGCATTAAAATGATACAGAAACAGATGCATCTTGAGTATTGTTTCGAGAAGAAATTAATCCATCGACAACTTTCTTGAGGCTTTAAGGCAGAACAAGTACCATGACTTGATCAAGACAGGCAGTATAATGGAGAAAAAAAGAAACAACTACATGGGGGTAGAACCCAACATAATAATAGAAGCACAGACAAAAATGCCACTGAAAATACAATCCTTGAGCAGAGTTCCTTAACCAAAACTTGTGGTCAACAGAACTGCATAATGTTACTGAGACTATAGCTACATGCAAACACCACCCTACTTGTCCTTGTTTTCCTCAGCTTCCTGCTCGTATCGGCGTTTGAACTTTGCAATCTGACCAAGGCTTTGAGCCATTTGACGCTTGGCCCTCATGTGGTACACTTTGCCAGTATGGTTCACCTTGGTCATCATGATATTGATCAGCCTACCACTCTGCGTCACATATGAAATCCATTGCATTTGAGGATGTAATCCCTTCCTCATTCTTCAAGCCTAATCACAAGGTCCGAAGGTGAGCAATGTCATCAGTTAGGTAAGAAAAACATAACATTTCTTTATTGTGAACAATTTTACCAGTTATTAGCTTTGATCACTACAGATAAAAGAGATGTAACTACTAAATGTCTACTATCATGCCGTGGCCTCAGGTGGGTGTACAAGAAAAGGGACAGAGGTGTTACAAATTTTGATCTAGATAACCCTGAACTCAAACGACACGACCTTGCTTGATGGTAGCAACCACATCATAAGGCTAGGGATAGGAGAAGGGGGCTAGGATAACTAGATTGATATCTTCATATTGCCTTTGTTTGATACATCTCCTGTCTTATGTAGAGAGGCTTACTTAACACATAAGCAAGATCCCTAACCCGAGCCGATCATATTACCTAATGAGCCCAATAGGCCCAGTCGGTTGCCCATAACAGCAGATAATGGTGACCTGAGGTAAGAAAAGGTGGTTACCCAGTAAAGATCAATGCAGTAATTCTGTTGCGCGATAGATAAAGGACTATAAACAGATTGGGAATATCCAACTCTCTTTATACATTGCATCAGCTGTGTTGTTGCCATTTGAGTCAAAACAAATGAATGTAATCATCAAAACAGTCATTACTGATTAGTCAGTCACAAAGGAAAACAACTCTAAGCATAGACCACCAGATTTGGATGTATGCAATAGAGACCACCATTGATATATTCAGAATTCCTCCATACAACTCAATGGCGTAACGCAACTTATTCTCTCGTAATTATCATCCCAAATACCTTAAATCTGATGGCCTGCTATATGGTGAGGTGAAAGCTTATTTGGACACAAATGGTCAAGTGTAAATAGCTTTTCTTTAACATAAAGTGTAAATAGTTTTAGTCCTTTGGTAGGCTGGTACCATTGGATAATAGCACTAAGTGAAACACTGAATGCATTAATGAAGTGAGGACATTTTCTTATGAGAGAAAGCCGCCACCACAAACAGACATTTATCTTTACATGTTATTTCAGTTTTGGATGGTGGTTATGCAAGGCAAAATATTCTATTCCCACAAAAAAAAAGATACCAAGGAAATTAAAGAGTTCAGAAGGCAATATATCGTATTAAAATGTCAGTATACAAATTACCAGATAACCCTGATTCTCCTTTTTCCTATGAAAAACAGATAACCCTCCTTATTAGAAATAAAAGCTGTGAAACATCATCTATTTTAACATTTCCCATACCAACAATCCAACATTAAGACTTCATTGGCAGAACAACTAATCAAATTGATAAAAGTAATAATCAGTGCAGCCATTGCTCTGTCACTTCTTAAACTCAATGAAGCTACAAGATAACAATAACAACCTACAAGACGATCCAGCTTCTACAAGCAGACCAGCAAAGTATAGTCCATTTTCATGTTTCCGAGACCAACATTCATATTTGTTTGGCAGGGCAAATCGACAGCCAAACAAATAGCTACAAACACATCACAGGATAGTCCATAGTCACATTATGAATTACAAAGTTTATGGATTTGGTTTCTACCATTTGGTAACCACTAACAAATCTCCAGTAACAAAACATGGCTCTAGAAGAAAACAACATAGAGCTAGCCAGGCCTCAGTTATCTGATAACATATTGAGATAAAAGGTAACTGCAATATGATGAACTGGATGAATTTGATTGGCTACCCTGCCCTGAAAATTTCGTACCTTTACATTACAAAATACAACCAATCAACCACCAAAATGGACAAATGGTTGATGATCCATAATATCTAATTCCCATGGGTCACCGGAAATTTTCAGCTAATCCACATTTTTTATATCAGAAAGAAAAAAAAAGTGCACGTGCCTTCAGAGCAGTTGATAGACCCCGTCCTCTACTGACAAAGAACACAGGCACAGAATGGAAGAATCCCCCAGACTTGAAGGTCATCAAGAAGGTAGATAATGAATCTCACATAGCTAATTTCATTTCCAGCGATCAGTGCCACAAGGGCGCAATAACCACCATTCGCTACACAAATCGAATCGCGCCAAGATTTGGGTCACTTACCGGCAGGGAGGAATCGATCCGAGTCCGGATAGGTGGACCCCCACGCCACGCGGACCCAGCGCCGATAGAAGGCGGAGGATAGGAGGCGGCCGGCCCCCACTAGAAGGGCGAAGGCTTGGTGCGGTGGAGGCCTGGTTGGCGGGTTGCCCGTCGCCGGCGGAGGGGATGAGGGAGGGACAAGGAAGTGCGGCGGCGGCAGAGCAAGGAAACCCCGAGCTCCCTCAGCTGCTCAATTTCCATTTCTGCCCCTTGGCCAGGAGCGCTGAATAATATTGTCCCAGAGGGGTATTTTGGTGAAATAAACTAGAACCAGCAACCATCCGGTTCCGTTCTAGAGACCGGTTCGAAACTTCCAAATGGATTGACACAATGATTCATCGCCGCGAAGTATTTCTATTTTCAACAAATTAGTATAAAGTCTAAATTTAGGTTCGAAATAAATTTACAAAAAATCAAGCCACTGCCAATCCTTAAACATTTCTGAAATTTTATGTCAAAAAGCGTGAATATGTATTTCATTCTATTAAAACTAACAAGCCAATTCTGTTTGTAGGAAGAAAGAGAAGCATATCTATTCTATACTTGTTAAGTGCCAACGAGGTCCTATCCATTAGTATTCCACATAAAAAATCCATTATATAAATTAATACAATTAGATTAGCTCTTCATAGACAAACTTGGGGCTTGCGAGCCAAGATACTAACCGATCGGGACAAGTTGAAATTCAAACAACTATTTTGATTTGGGTTCGCAGATTTTACAAAATAAAGTTATTTAAGATGATGAGACAAATATAGTAAAAGATTTGGTTCTATTATTTCTAACATATTTTATGGATTTATTGTGCTCATTGCTTTGGGTGTTTATTGCTTTATTAGAATGCCTCTTAAAATTTCTTGATGCTTTTATTGTGCTGATGTCGTTTTGTGTCATTTGATCATAGGTAATTGTTCATCGAAACTCTGTATTACTTTATTAGTTTCAAAATATAAGATTTCTAGCATTGAAAAATTATTTTGGTATCTAGCAATATTGTGGGTACACGAGACGCTATTCACTAATTAAATATCATGATTTTTTTTGCTCTCTCTATTAAGTGCTTAAAAGTTGGCAGATGTATTTGGTGGGATGCCATGTAAAGAAGTCTTTTTAAATGCTTGAGGGCAACAATCTAGGCAACCACAATAGCTCCTAATGGTATGACTAGGGGCTTCTTAGTCTTTTCTAAACTTGCCTACTAACTGCATTCAGGAGGCGGTTTCAGGATTTGAGGTATATGGGTATTAAAAATTCAAAAGGTGATTTTTTAATAATCTAAAGTACATTTTTATAACACGTAATTGAGTACCACCAGCATAAAATTGAATGGAACTCCAATTTAGCTAAATAATCCTACCAATTGCTTGCTTCTCCCTAGAGATGGCAATGGATCTAAATTTGTGCACACGGGCACGAGCATGGGCATGGCCACAGTTCTAAACGCAATGGATATCTGCTCACGAGTATGAAAAAATAATATCCGCACCCATAAATCAGTCAAACTCACTTCAATAACTAATAAGCAAATACCAACTGTATCATATGACAATCATAGGGAAGCAAATTAGGGCGAACTGAATAGAGGGCTCAGGATGCAAATTAATGAAGGGATGAGTTCGTACTTCGTACCAGAGGCTTGTGAAGGCCGGCAGTGCTCTGGCAGCTTGTGGAGGCCGGCAGCAGCTCGGAGGGAGGCAGCGTCCTCGACGCCGGCCGGAGCAGCCTGGAGGGAGGTAGGCATGCCGAAGGATCAGAGCCCGCCCGGATTGCGGAGGGAGGCGGCGTCCTCGAGGCTGGCCGGAGCAGCCCGGAGGGAGCTAGGATGGTGGAGGCTGCCGGGAGCGCGGAGGGAGCCAGGCGAGGGCACGACATGTTGGCGTCGGTGGCGTGCAAGCGTCCGTTGCAGGGTGCCGAGCGGTACTGCCTTTTATTTGAGGATGTGTAATGACCATACTGCTCTTGGAACAATAAAATTAAGAAAAAAAACTATTTTGTGTAGGCGTTGGGAGGTATTGGGAAGTATTTAGAAGTATTTCCATGCACTGTAAAAGGGCTCTATTGTGGAAGTATATGACCTTGTGGACTTGTCGTGGCAGTGCACCTAAATTAAACTGGTTTAAATGCGTTGACCATCACTTTACTTCTTTAGAACTAATCCAATCCATATGCACTTGTAATCTTTGACAGTCTGTTAGGTAAATCCCATTTGAAGAGTATGCATCAGTTAATTTTGCCATCTTTTAATCATAAGGTCAATAGATACAAGGGCACGTCATGGACAATGGTGTAACCGGCCAACACCTTGCTACTGGTAATTGGAGACTCCTTTGAAGCTTCCATACCTAAGATTATAGGTGGACAATTTAAAAAATAAAGAAATTTCAGAAATTCTCACAAAAATCAGAAACATCTGGACATCAGTTCGACAACTCTGATCATAAATAGTCATTGAATCTGTTATCTTTTCTAATAAATTAACCACCTCAGCTATTATAAAAATAGACTAAAGTAACAACTTAAACATGTATCTACCCATCTCTGCCATTATAAAAACAAATCTAAAGTAACACTCTAATTTTCGTGTAATTTACCCACATATGCCATTATAAAATAATGCCAATAAACTGATAAATTTGCATATAAATTATCCAATTATATCATTATTAAAAGTTAAAGTAACTCCTAAATCTGTATCAAAATTATATAATTATAACAAAATATTAAATTGCACCAATCTAAAATTCTAAATTACTATTTCTATTATTATTAATATATTATTTATGGCATTGTTTATATAAAAGTATTACCCATGATATGGGTCACCATGTATTCATATATAGTGGAAGAAACAAGGATACCAATTCACAAACAAATAGTTCTACTAGATATATCAAACACACATGAAGGTATGATGAAAAATAAAATCTATCGCAATGAGATAATGATGAATACGTATTTTAGAGTATGTGTTTGGATATTTAATAGATAAAAGAGGACGAGTGATAGATAATTATAGTAATTATTTATAAGCCTTATTTTTATATAATAATTCTAATTAGTCTGTGCCGGAGCACGGGTCGATAGGCATAGCAGCTTGAGTACGTTGTGATTGAAAAAGATATAGTTATACCCACTCGACATATTGGTGTCAATCTTGAATCCTAAACCTTATTTAGTTGATTTCTCTTGTTTCTGAATAGATATCTGCATTTTATACTTAATCAATAGGACCTTGAGGTTCGGCCTCACGTTGTTCTTTCAAATAGAGGTTTTGCATCATTTTTCCTATCGTAGAAAAACAAGATGATCTGGTTACAAAACGGGATGCTTTGGTTTTCATGGAACTAGCACCCTTGCATTGCTTTTGTCTTATCAAACCTCCCCCTCAGGAGCATTGAAGTCTTAATGTAACATCAAAGATCTTCTCAAGTAGCACTTTCTTTTGCATCTTCGTCTTTATTTAAAAAATTACGTCTTTCTTCACCAAAGGAGAGTGTTGTGATTAATTAAGGTACATGAGCTACTTACGTAATCTTTTCTTTTCATACTGTTTTTCCCGCTGGGTTTTTCAGATGGAGTTGATAACATGAGTATACCGTTTGATAAGTACCAAAGGTGAGAGTGTTGCAATGTAGGCCTTTAGTGCACACTTGTACCTACCTTTAGTGCCACACCTGTGCCTAACTGGCCTTTAGGCAACACAAGAACAATCCCACTTAGGGGGTAGTTAGTTTTTTGGTGGCATGCTGCCTGTGAAGGTAAGAGTGTCCTCTCCACCTTGATGTACAAAATGATGAAGAGAAAGCTCCCAAGATGTACACAGTTAGAAATTAAGGAAAAATATGAGACATTGGACTATATTTTTCTATGGTTGTCTTATTTCTTCCTCTAGCTCTTAATTTCACAAGAAAAGCAGCATCATATAGGATTTTGTAACTTCTTTATGAAATATTGTATTACTGCATAGATAGAGCTTATACAACATCCTTTCTCTCTCACACAATTTGAGAAAGAGGGAGAGAGAGAGAGAGAGGGAGAGGGAGAGGGAGGGAGAGAGAGATGCACGGACACTTACAAGCGGTACATCAAAATTGCAAAACTTTACTGATTACGCCTTTATTGATCCTGTCTTAGGTATGCATGGGGTGAGCAAAAGTATCATGTGGTGGTTTGGGAACAAGGATGAGCTTCTCCTTACGATGGACTGTCAATCCAAACACCTCTGTCATATCAATATCCTCCTTCTCCATGCCCTCCGGTAACATCCAGTCAAAACAATACATGAGGTTCGCCAGCATGATATTGATAGTGGCCAACCCAAAGTTGGCGCCCGGGCACATCCTCCGGCCAGCCCCGAATGGTGTAAACTGAAAGTCTTTCCCCTTGAAGTCAATGTCCGCAGAGCTCCCACCATCCATGAACCTCTCAGGCATAAACTCCTCCGCCTTCTCCCACGACTTTGGATCTCTCGAAATAGCCCATGCGTTGATGATGACCCTAGTTCCACTGGGGATTGTGTAGCCATCGATGTCGCAGTCAGCCATGGATTGGTGAGGTATGAGGAGCGGAGCGGGTGGGTGTAACCTTAGTGTCTCCTTCACGACGGCTGTTAGATAGGCCATGCTAGCAAGGTTCTCTTCCTTCACCATTTCTTGTCCCTTTGGTGTGTTCCTCCTCACCTCATCTTGCAGCTTGGCCATGAGATGAGGGTTGCGCATGAGCTCGACCATGGCGAATTCCAGAACCAAAGATGATGTGGCCGTGCCCGCCTCGAACATGTCCTGGATATGCGTAATTTATTTAAAAAAATTAACAAATTAAACAATATCTAGTATAGCCAGCAGTTCTCTTTTCTCTACAGAAAAAAAAGAGACACGGTTGTACTGGAAGTTAGTTAGTCTGTCACTCACCATCAAGATGGCCTTGATATGATCTCTTGTGATACCATACTCCTCCTGAACGGAGAGCATCACATCGATGAAGTCAGTCTCTTCTTCTTCTTCATCATCATCATCATCACCACCACCACCACCACCACCTGCGCCGCTCCAATGATCAGCGATTCTTCGCCTCTCGTGGTCGCTTATTATCTCCTCAAGCAACATGTCCCATCTCTGGTGCGTCTGGCTCACTTTGTTGCTCATAAACCTGGTGAACACACCCAGAAAACTCGCGAGCCCTGGGAAGTAGTCCTCCACGTTGAATCCTGCGACCAGGACGGTGGTCATGTGATTCAGCTCCCGGAAGAGCCTGTTCCGGCCTTCCTCCCGGAAGAACTTGCCGCACACGGCGCGGCAGATGATGTCGTTGGCGAACGCGTTCACCGCGCCGCCGACGTCCACCGCCGCGCTCGCGGCCGCTGCCTCCCGGAGCTTGGCCACCACCAGGCCCGCCTCCTCCTGGCGGGCGGCGCGGTAGGAGCGCACCTTTTTGGCGGTGAGGAGGTGCACGGTGACGAGCTTCCTGGCCCGCCGCCAGTACTCTCCGTAGGGGGCGAAGCCGACGTTGGACGACCCGTAGACGAGGTCGTCGACGATCCTGGACGGTGGCCGCGAGGCGAAGGCATGGTCGTGCGTGCGCAGGACCGCCCGCGCCGCGCGCGGGGAGGACACGACGAGGCTCAGCACGGTGCCGAGGCGGAGGAGCATGAGGCCACCGCCGCCGGGGTCGTATCTGGCGGCAAGGTCGCGGAGGGAGACGGGCGGGCGGGCGCCGACGTGGAGCAGGTGGCCGAGGACGGGCAGCCTCGGAGGCGAAGGCGGCAGAGGCTTCGCCTGCTTCCGGCGGCTTCGGGAGGCGACGTGCAGCAGCAGCACGAGAGGGAGGGCGAACAGCAGAAGCCTCTGCGCTAGAGCAAGTTTCGTCGTCGCATCAATGAATTGGTATACTAAGTCCATGTGAGCTGCAGCCGCCATGGATCGATGGTTCCTACTTCCTACTACCTACCTCGTGCTTGTGTTTCTTTTCTTCTATAAAATCCGTCCTTTTTGTTGCTTGCTTGACTTATTTGGAATCATGATCTTCGACTCAATAATAGTGGTCCAAGGAAGGCAAGTATTCCGGGCACAGGAAAATGACCTGTGGATAGGCACTGGAGAAAAAATCTGATGTCCTTTCACTAACGTTAACGACGACTCAGGAGCGAGGTTGATGTTCACCAACACGTCGTTTTAATGAAGCATGTATCAGAGAGACTTTGTAACGTGGACATATCCAGCCGTAAGTCTAGTTTTCAGAGCATCTCCAGCGGTCTTCCTTTCCTCCAATAAACTATCAATATTATCAGAAAAAGATTGCATGCTTCAGCAGTTCCCAATACACCTCAATTTTTCCAATAATTATTTGCTTGTTCTAATATTTTACCCTAACTCTCCTTAAATAATAAAGGGAGAGTTGATCTTAATATATTAGTTGTACTGAGATGAGATTATTGAGGAACTGTAAAAGTATCTCTTCAACTAATAAGAAAATAGTATTGGGACATTCCAATAATACATTATCCGGAGATGTTTATTTGGTACCGCTTGAGCTGCTCTATCGGAATCATGCATGCATCCAGGCGTGGCCTGTTGAAGTCCATGCTATTAAGTTGATTATATTTTTTGCAAATAAATTTTGAGTATATTTAGTGTGTAGTATATGTTATGTATGTGTATTCAAAAAACGAAAAAGAATAGGAATTCGAATATTGCAATGTTTCAGCCCACCTTCCTTGCTTGGAATGGCCAAACAGTCCAATGGCCCTGTTTGGATACTCTAACTTGGTTAGAAGTTAGAGTTAGAAACTAACTCTAACCAAAGTGGTGTTTGGATGCAAGAGTTAGAGTTGGCTTAAAGGCACTTTTCCAATCATTTGCTCCTTTAAATGCTCTTTCTAGCTGGATCTCTTGTGGCCATCTCTTGTGTGGCCTCCTACCAGTCATAAATGTCGCAAACAAATCGTCTCCACAAATGAAGTATGAAAAATATGATAAAAATTAAATTATCCATACAAATGAGATGTCTCACTCAAACATACAAGTCCTCAATTATGGCAAAAAAAATCATCTCCACAAATGAAGTAAGAAAAACATGATAAAAATTAAATTATCCATACAAATGAGATGTCTCACTCAAACATACAAGTCCTCAGTTATGGCAAAAAAAATTACACTCCATAAAACAAAGCATGAGCTAACTCATCACGGAACTCGTTCATGTTTGTATCTTCAACAAGAGGTTCATCTTCTGGCCAATCAGAATCAGAAGAACTAGGCATTGGCATATAATTTTCATCCGCATCACAGGCACCAAATTCTCTATCTGCAATTCTGCTCTCTCAAATAAAATCATGAAGAGTCATACAAGCAACAATAATTCTAGCTTGCTTGTCCTCTGGAAAGCTTAGCATGTTCATCAGAATTCTAAATTTCATCTTCAACACTCCAAAAGACCGCTCTATCACATTTCTAACTTTGGCATGCGCATGGTTGAAGGTTTCATTCATACCTTGTGGCGGTGGGCCGTTTTGCCATTGCTCGAGATGGTACCTTGTACATCTATATGGCGAAAGGTAGCCTGTCCGGTTTGGATATCCCGCATCAACCACATAATATTTCCCTACATATTGTGAAAGGCAGGCATACAATGAATACTCTCATGTGTAATTATAAAAAGTCATTGCAGAACAGTTCAAGTAGCAAACCTGATGGTGGATGTGGAAATTTGTGAGCATAAGTAGTCATAGCATCTTTGAATACTCTCATGTCATGTGCTGAACCAGGCCATCCCGACAACACAAAGGTAAATCTCATGTCGAAATCACAAACAGCAAGCACATTCTGACTGGTTTCATTGTGCCTATTCAAGTATGGAATCCTCTTACTCTTAGGCACCACAACCTTCACATGTGTCCCATCTATAGCACCTATGCAGTCGTTGAAGTGTGGCCAAAATACTGGATTTTCTAAATTTGGGTGCACTTCTGAAAATGTTGGGTCCTTGGGTACAATTATGTCATGTGCTAACTTAAGGAGGCATGTTAAAACTCTATTGAATGTCCTGCTTACTGTCTCCATAGATCTCTCAAAATGGTTGTCACCCTGTCTAACTGACTGTGGTGACCCAACAATCCATAAAAACATAGCAAGAGCCTCTGCATATGTCATTTTTCTAGTGTTCCTCAACCCATATGACTCAACCAAAGTACTATGTAGCCTGTTAAACAAAGGTCTCTCAACTCTAAACATGTTGTAGCATTGGGTATCTTGGGATAGTGTATCCATCACCCAGACCAAACCAGGATATCGACTGGTCTTCTAGGTAGTTTCACTAGGTAGTTATCAGAGTACATACCCAATATGGGAACCAATTGCAAGATCACCTTCTGTGCTTGCTCCAGATTGTTGCGGCATATGGATATGATCTCATCCTCACTGCTACTACCTCCACCATCTTCTATTTCCTCAATCATGTGACCATGATCTTCTTCCTCCTTGAACACATGTAACAAATTATCAAAAATTGCACTAAATTTGAAGTACTACAAGCAAATAAAATTAATTTGACCACACAAAAAATAGGCTCAACACATAGCATAGAAAAATCATGACATCACACAGATAATAGTTCAACTGGAGACATCACACAAATAGTAGTTCAACACCTGATACACACATGATAGTTCAACACCTGACACACACATGATAATTCAACACCTGACGATGACCTGAGAGTTCAACATCCTAAGACACACATGAGAGCAGCACATGCCATCCTAACTATTCCAAATTGTTGTCCGTGCACCATTTTTTGAAGTAACTCAACCTAAGGTCGGGAGTTAACGATGGGCCATAGAAGAACTCCCTTTGATACTCTGTTTTGAACATCTTGGACATATCATAGACAGACTCAATAGTTCTCTCAACCCTACACTCAAATGGCAGCTCCTGACACCTCCTAATAGAAAATGCATCCTTCTCACTTGCACATTTCTGTATTTGCTTAGTGTTGACTGTGACAGACTCTTTGAAGGTATTGGCTATATCCTTCATAATCTTCACCATTGGGCTCTTGCTCTTCTTCACTGGACTGGTCAAAGTGCTTGAAGTGCTAGCAAATGACCTCTTGCTCCTCTGGGTGCTTGAACTCCTCCCCGCTGGACTAGGTGTTTCCTGGAACTCCTCTTCCTCTTCAGCCCATGCATCTTGCCCCTCAGTTTCACCATAATCATCTCCAGGCGCAAAGGCTGTGCTTCCATCAACAGAGAACCCTCTCCACAGTTCTTCCATCAACTCCAAGTTTCCTGGAGGACCCCACTGCAACTTCTTTAGATATGGTTTCTTCTGCAGGATAGAACAATGAAATCAGAAATAAAAAATTAGAAACTAATTAACATATAATAGAACAATGCACAATTAGATAGGGAACAATGTACCTCTGTGTGTGTTTTCCAAAACTCAGACTCTGCATCAATGCTTCCATCTGGATTTCTTCCTAACCCTGTGTGCACTTGCAAGTACCGTCAGAAAGAATGGGTGTTTTTGAGTACGACTAGTTGGTTCTTGACCTGCAAGCGGCTATACACTAACCCCCTTCTAGCAAGCAAGCCATCAATAACGGCTTGGTACCCTTCACCAGTCATTAGTGTACCATTGTACTTTCCTGCTCTACGTTGCTTAATACACAATTCTAACATGGAAGCATTATTTGCATCATTCCATTGGGCTCGAGTGCCTTGGCTCACCGGGTGACTGTCAGAGCTTGCGAACTCCTCCAACTCATCCTCCAATTCGTCATCAGCATTGTTGAAGGGAGCGCCGGAGCCGGACGCTTGTCCACGGCCGGCACTCCTAGCTGCAGAGAGATGCCGTCCGCGTAGGTTGCTGCCGCTTGCCCCCGACACCGGCGCTCGGGTGCCGCGGCCACGGCTATGGCGGCCAGGTGCCGCGGCAGCCGAGTTCGCGCGCTGCCGAAGGGTGCCGCCGTTTTCTCCTCCGCGACCGGCTGCTGCTGAGGATGAGCCGCCAAAGAGGTTTCACCGAGCGGAGGGTACTGCCGGAGCCCTCGATCCATCTCCTACTCCGGCACGCGGTGCGTGATAGGGAGGAAGTCCAGAGCCCCTGCCGCGGCCAGGGAGGAGCTCGATGGTGTCGCCCTGGAGGTAGGCTCCGTACTGTTCTAGTCCTGAAAACTCCTCCATTGCCGCTGCTTGCGAGTTGAGGTCGAGGACGCCGCGGGAAGCGGGAGCTTGGTCGGGGCCGCTCCACGCGTTGGCGCGCCGTTCCACGCGTTGGCGCTGGAGTTCTGCGAAGCCCAGTCGTTGCCATCGTAGCCATCTCCGTCCATGGTGGGGCGCAGCTCAGATGCATGGCTGAGCGTCATGGAGAGCCAGGGTGAGGGGCGGCGCTCGGACAGCCAGGGTGAGGGGCGGCGCTTGGACAGCCGCCTCTCGGAGTGGCGCAGATCTTGGGGGGGCGGTCTTGGAGGGGCCCAAATCTTGGGGGCGGCGAGGAGGGGGATGCAGCTCGGATCCACGGCAAAGAATTGCGGTGAGGAGGGGGTGCAGCTCAAATCCGCGTCGAGGAAGGGTGTCGAGGCGAGGGCCGGCGAGGAACGGTGAGGAAGGGCGTCAAGGCACGGCGCTGCGATGAACGGCCCGCGTGGCGCCGCGAGGAACGGCCGGCGCGGCGAGGGGATGGCGGCGTGGCGAGGTCTGGGGCGAGGGGAGGGTGGCGCGTGATGAGGTCTGGCGAGGGGATGGCGGCACGCATGGCGGAGCCGCGAGGCGGCCCTGGCGGCGCTTGCCCAGGACGCGGACGCTCGCGCGGACGCGGCACAATTGGATCCAGAGAGGGGGAAAATGTGGGGCCCACCACTCTAACCCAATTAAGCACCCCTTGGAGGGGATATTTTTTTTGGGGTGGGTTAGATGCATCTAACCCACCCTGTTTGGATATTTTTGGGTTAGATGAGTCCAATCTAACCCAAACTAACTCTAACCCATGGATCCAAACAGGGCCAATGTTCCTTCTTTGAAGGAAAAAGTCATATTTACCTCCCTGGACTGTGGGTCGAGTCTACGTTTCCCACCATAAACTCGAAAATCGAGTATACAGGACGTACCACCTCCGTAGGTGGTTTCTCTTAGTGGTTTTTCTCTTTTTCTTTTATATTTATTTTGGATGAAGCTTTAAAAAGTCATAGTAAATTATAATAAAACCATAAAATATAAAAATCAATTTTATTGGACTCCAGATGAGTAGATATATGTAGTGAACATATGATATGATATAATTTAGTAAAAAATATTTTTTCCTTTTCGATATATAATTTTTTATAATTAATTTATATCTACATTTTATGTGGTCCAGTTATGATGAAATTTTTATGGTGGTCTAATCATTAAATTATTAAGTTGTAGTAAACCTTTCCTGCTCATTGGATCATGTATGCCTGAGTTATAGATTCAGAAGTTTAATTCCAAGCTATATCAGATTCTTTCTTAAGAATAAATGGTACAATGGCTATGAAATTTTTACTATAGCTCAAGAATATAATTATTGGATCACCATAAAAAATTTCACCATAATTGGAACACAGAAAATATAGATATTAATTAATTATAAAAAAAGTATATATCTAAAATTAAAAATACAATTTTTCTAAATTAAATCATATCATATGTTCTCTACATAAATCTACTCATATGGAGTCCAACAAAATTTAATTTTTCATTCTATGATTTTTTATGATTTACTATGATTTTTCAAAGGCTCATGCCAAATAAATATAAAAGAGAAGTGGAAAACCACTAAGAAAAACCTCCTATGGAGGTTATATGTCTTGTATCGCGAGTTCGAGGTGGCAAAATACCCTGTTTTCGAGTTCAAGGTGGAAAAGTAAGCTCAGCCTATAGTTCATGGAGGTAAATAGAACTTTTTCCTTCTTTGAATGGCCCAAACAACTTCCTTTGGAATGGCCCACCTTCCTTTCTAGGAATGGAGCTATGTGCACTCAGCAGGCACCAGCGGCTGTGTGGTTCAGCGGGCCCGCCTGGCAGTTGCTAGCAGGAGGCGAGATATGGGCGACGCCGATGACAATGGCGAGCGAAGGGAGCGGCTGAGACACGACGTCTGGGCACTATGCATGCTCCTCACCATGATGTTCGTGTGGAAGGTGGCCGCGGCGATGCCGTCCTTGCCCACCGCCGCCGTCGTGTGGGCCATGGCCGGCGGTTGCATTGTCTTGTTCCATCACTGCCCGTGACGCCGCTCTCGAACTCCTCTAGGCACTCTACCTCCACCTCCCTCGTGTGCGCTGCACTTGACCATGGCACGCCGATGCCCTGGTCCCCTTTGGGCCCCTTCGACCTCACCTCCGGATGGCCCTCGGAGGCGCAGGGCTTGCCGCCTCCCCCTCCGATGAGGCTGACTCTGCAGTGGGCGCGGGCGCAGGCGGCAGCAGCGGTAGCCCCTTCCCCCGCCGCACCGCCAAGTGCCCGCGAAACTTGCGTGCCGGTGACGGCCACGGCAACCGCATTATCTGGGCCACCACTATTGTGGCTTGCCGGCATGCTCGCACTCCCTCCGAGCCATGCCACGCGCCGATCTGGATCCCGCAGGAGTGGGTCGCGAGTGCCGGCGGGAAGGGGCCACAGATGTAGGCGGAGAGGGAGAAGGAGAGGGTAGGTGGCGGGGTGGGGGTGGGAGAGAGTAGGGAGGGCGGCAGGGGAGCGGGGAGGAGAGCATTTGGGTTAGGGTTTGGGGGCGCGGGAGGGGGTTTTCATAAAAGTGCTTTGTGGTGAAAGTTTTGTAGAAATAACAATATTTGTGAATTTTCCGTTATTCATGTTGAATTAAAGTTTAAAACGTGGATTTGTATGAATAATATAAGAACTCGGCTCCTGTTTATTTTGGACATGGTGTACTGAGTTGCGATTCGTAACAAAATGTAGGGTATTTTTGCAAAATAGTCAAAACTTGTAGGAGATTGACACGCATCCCTTTTCTGCCTTCAATTGGGGGGAAGGCAAAGCCCCATTGCTTAAATCAAGCTGATTATCAGCACGGCGGGATAACAACGGGTAAAATCTAGGTGAATATATTCAAATATTGACACATGCAAGCTAAAACTTACGCCCACGGGAATATCACATGCCCATGGGCAGAAAAACCATGTCTGTATCTGCTACCCACGGATATCATATGCCCACAGGTACACTTGTATACCCACAAGCTTAAGGAACCAAATACACAGGAACATCTTAACAACAAGTAAATCAGCGTCCATGGACATCAGCTACAAGGTGCCAGCGGGTAGATCTGGTTTGGCAGCTGGTACAGGGGTAGAGAGGAGAACCCACATAACAGCAACGGCTGCTCTAGACCTCCAGTAAGAACTAACATAACAGTGGTGTTCGGCCCAGGTAGTCGCGGATCCAACATGGGGACAGGGGGTACTGAATCCCCCCCCCCCCCGACCCCTGCCCCAACATTTTGGAGTCATGGACAAAGAGTAGGAAGAAGAAAATGAGGAGGAAGAAGAAAAAGAGAGGAGGAAAGAGGAAGAAGAAGAAGAAGAAGAAGAAGAAGAAGAAGAAGAAATAAGGCGTCCTCTAATAAATTCAACTTTTGGATCCACCACTAGACCTAGGGATGGTGAGGACCCTATGGTGGCGCCAATCTAGAGACCGCGAGGACCCCGCGGTGGCGTGTTCCATGAGGAGGCAATGGATCCAAGGCAGCTAGCCCAAGGGTGGTGAGTTGGAGCTGGAAAGAGAGGAAGGGTGCGAGGAGGGGGCGACTGGGGGCGCGGTTGTATATCACTTCAGGCGATGCGTCATCCCACCTTCACCTCGGCTCTATGCGTGGTGGGTCGCATTCTAGCCCAATAAAGCTGACTGTTTGTGCACGGAGAGGGAAAATATATGTATATGCATGCAGATAAGGCAAAATAATCATATCATCAACATGCAAACATATTTGAATAAAAAAATTCATAAATCCCAAAGAGAATATCCAAATTAAATTTTGATTGCAGTATCATATTTCTTGCATCAAGATCTTCAAAACAAGACCACACTTGACTATATTTGGAGAATTTTATTTTTAAACATTTTTTGTAAAGCTCAAACGCATGGACTACTGCGGATAGATGCATATCTCTTTGGGAATAAAATATTAAATCTGGCAAATAAATAATAGTACACTGCTAAACATCACGAACAAAAAATTTGGTGCATGCATGTTGTCAACTAAATAGGAGAGAGGTTCTACGCATGCATATAAAAGAAGACAACGAAGATGACATCATCTATATGCATGCAAATTCAGAACTAAAAAAATTATAACTATTAACTGTGCATCCAAATTAAATTTGTATTGCACCATGATATTCCTTGTCATAAATTTGAATTGTACCATTATCTTTTTATGACAAGATCTATAGAACTAATAATTAATTTCGATTCCTAGGAACAATTAATTATTTTCACAATTAAATATTAAATATAACGAACACATAATAATGTACAACAAAAAAATATTATACATTGTGAACATTTGATTGTATAGGATAGATATGAAAAATGAATATCACAAACAAATAACTCAACATCATGGAACAATTTAATCTACAAAGCGAACAAATAAGTCAACATCACATAACAATTTAATCTACAAAGCAAATATTTTTTTTCCTTATTGGCGAAAGATGTCAAGTAAAATTTAAGGAAGAAAACTGAAAACAAAAGGGGGAATAAAAAATATGTTAAAAAGGAGAAAAAATAATGGAAGGAAAAATGAAAGAAAAAATATGGAAGGAAAAGTGGAAGGAAAAATAATGAAAAAGAAAACATGAAAGAGAATGAAAAAAATAAAGAACATGTGAGGCACACTTCTTTTCTAAAGAGTCAATTATGAATTTTTTTTTGTAGATACAGGACACGAAGAAAGAATGATATGTATTATAAAGTAGAGGAAACATCTATTTTGGAATCGAAGAAAAAATAAGTAAGTAACTAAGAGAAGAAAATTAAATAGAAAAAATAAAATAAAATAAAACTAAAAAGATTTGTAAGAATGGATATAATAGAAAGTGTAATGAAAGGGGAAAGTATAGGGGAGAAAACAAAACTAGCAACAGAAGTAGGAAAAGCAAAAAAAAATGTGAAAACAGTAGGGTCTGGTCGCAACAATTAAGTAGCAGCAGCCTCCCAACCTTACACAGAAAGAGAACGTATCTAGTGCAAACCACAGCCTTCGTGAAAACCCGTGCAAACCACGCCAAAAAGTCGTCTAAATTCACCAAACAAATCACACATATAGATGATATGATGATACACAACCTTGTAAAATATCTTGTCCAAACTCGACTTTGTTTGTGAGATATAAAAATAATAAATTTCAAAAATTTGTTATTTTTATATCTCACAAACGAAGTCGAGTTTGGACAAGATATTTTACAAGATTGTATATCATCATATCATCTACACGTGTGATTTTTTTGTGAATTTAGACGACTTTTTTGTCGTAGTTTGCACGAGTTTTCACGAAGTTGTGGTTTGCACCAGATATGTTCCCACACAGAAATGCTTAGATTGATAGTCTAATCGTACCTTAGGCCGCGCAGCAATAGACAGAAATAGATAATGGGCTGAATTTACACTACCGATCCACACTTGAATCTTTCAGGTAATGGATTCATCATTTATAGCGCGAGCGATTTACCGCCTTTTCGGGCGCCTAGGCCATTGGGTGGGTGGCTGAAGAGGGAGAAGGGAGGAAGAGGGGGGGGGGAGTCGAATAGGCCCCTGTCAGCGTGGAGGAAGGAGAGGGACGGACGGCCCCCTATGCGGCGCAGATGGAGGGGAGGGCGGCTGGGGCGGGTGACCGAGAGGAACAAGGGATTGGGCTGGCCAGCCCCTGAT